>NC_064640.1:559689550-560314550 GCF_023864345.2 Schistocerca serialis cubense
GTCAGGGGAGGCAAACAGCAACAGTTTCACTGCGCAAGTACAAGCAGTAGGATGACTGCACCAGCCTGGACACGAACGGTCGCCCTCCTACGCAGAAGTCCACCTTCGGTTGAAGTGAGCACGAGGTGGCCCACAAGCTAGGCAGCGACTAGCCCACTGACGTGTACGTGGTATCAGAAGACCGCTCATTGGTGGTGGAGCCACCTCACGTCGCATTGGATACTGCCCAACTGCGAGTAACTCTGCTGGAACTGATGGGTATTGCTACAAGCTTGGTGACGTCTTGCCGTGTCAAACCACTACTTGTAACCAGGTACATTAGAATAGGGCAGTGGGCAGTACTTGTAGCAATGGCCTCGCTACTACTGAGATAGGCCCGCCTTCAACTGAATAGTCAATACTTCGAGGGCTAGGCCCTGGTCCACATTGTAGAAACTGTCTGGCGGTATTTCTGGATCTGCTACAATAGTGTTTTGGCTCGTTTTGCGCCTCGCGTCCATTACCCACTTGTGATAGCTGTGGCATTGCTTCCATTACTCAGTAGCGCCGAAAAGTAGTAGCGGCTTTACAGTACCTCCTTTCTGTAGTAGACTCAGTCATTACTACATTGTAGCTCTGAGTAACTCTGAAAAACTAAGAATACATTCCCACACTGAGAACTGTGTACAACAGATTTCTTTAAATCTCGTCAGTCTGAAGTGCCGGATTTGTCAACTGCATATTGGTCCACTTGCTTGCATTTGTACATGACCCGAATCTTCTTTTAGTTACTACAGAGCTGCTGTCATGGTGGTGCTACCAAACTCTTCCCTTCCATTAGATATCCCTTAATATCTACTTAACAGTAAGTTGGATTAATATATTTCCTACAATATTACATACAATGTCATACAAGTTTCCTACTAATCGACGTAACCTCTGGCATCTCCGAAGTGTGTCACAACTGCTCAAATTTTTTACTAATTATTACACAAAAAACCATTTACAGCACAATATCATAAATCCAGTCGTTGTAATTCAGTATAACAAAAGAATCTGCAACGCCATTCGCTAATTATCCTTAATTATAGATACACATATTCCTACCGTTAATCACATAGAATATAGCACAAAGTAACGCAGCACTGTAAAAGTCTTTCTCTCTTACAAATTCCTGTTACACATCATTTCTCAGTTAATCATATACTGCGCTCGCCAGGTTCGGTATTTAATATACCAGAAATCACATGTGTCGGCGGCTCTCCAGCTAAGGTAGATAAAGGCTGCACAAAACAGAGTCGTAGCTATTGAGGTCCATGCCCATGGTCATGACCGCAAGACGTTGGTTACCTTGGTATTGCTGTGGGAGTATCCTTAACGGTTAATTTGGCCAGTACAGCAGTGGCTAAGTTATGTTTGTTCTGGTGACCCCTTCAACTGTGCGCAGCAGGTGAAATGGCAGTCCCACTATTTCACAAGTTGTCCCATTGATTTGCAATCCGCTGCCGTCCAGCTATAATCGAATAACCGATCTGAGTCTGCCTTGCTCCTAGCAGTTCTCCACCACCTGGCAGCGTACCTGTCCGTCTGTCTTGCCTGTGAACTAATGAATCCCATACGTGTCCTCACCAGACTGGGTCACTCCGGTCGGACATGTGGCCCCTTGTTGACTCTTACAGTTACGGAATTCCTCCTTTGACATTACTGCGTCACTTCCTCCATCTTCAGAGACTAGCATGTACAGTCTTCAACTGCACTTACATCCCCTAGACTCTCCATTTAATTGGTAAGAGTGGATAGTGAAACACCATCTTCAGAGACTAGCATGTACAGTCTTCAACTGCACTTACATCCCCTGGACTCCCCATTTAATTGGTAAGAGTGGATAGTGAAACAATTTTACTGGGTGTAGTTGCCTACAACTGGGAAGGGGACCAGTACATAGGGTGGTGCTCGGTCTGTTCTGACTTCTACTGTAGCTACATGGCAGTAAAACCGAGGATTTTGTTTGTTAGGTTCGGTAGCTCCCGCCGAACTTCCTGTACGCACTCCAGGTACTACTCCCTGCCAGCAGCGCTGGGCTCAACTGATTGTGTATGACATGGAACATAGCTCCCAGTAATTCTGTTACTTCCACTTAAGCACTCATATGCCTTCGTACCCAAGGAATCCAACCAGATCCCTACAACACCCAGGTGCTGGTCCTCTATGTCAACTGTTGTTCTAGCTTGTTTGACCTAGCATGTTATGTCAGCTCCGCAGTCAGTGTCTTCAATGAACATGTGTTATTCAGCACATCCCATTAGAAGTTCGCCAGTTGCGTAATGTGCCATTCCAATACTACTTTGTTACCATTTTCCACATGCACTATCCTTCCTATGGTGCCATTCCGCTCTCAGATATCGTTGTCATCGATTGTCCCGAATACAGTTTTTAATATTGTCCCACCAGCGTTTATCTGCCCCATCTCGACCCTTTGCAGTGTCTGTGGGACTACCCCTCTGCTTGCTGCAGTATTTTCCGCAGTCGCTTGTAGGACATGCGGTATTCCACGAATATCTCTCAAACAGCACTTTCCTCTCTGCGTCCTGTCGTTATTTTGAAAATGTTTCCCAAACCTTCACACCTCGTTCCACATTTCCCATACATTATACAAAAAGCCTCAGAGTTCATCTGTGACTAATGAAAATAACGTCCTCTTGCTTGGTAAACAGCATTCCAGTTTCCAATTGCTGGTTTCACAGTTTTCCTACTCATTGTCGGTGAAGAGGTGCAGCACTTCCAGGACTAGGAGGCTGTTCAGCACCATCAACTGACGTGCAGCATCGTGGGATTAGGCAGCTGAAGAAACCAACGTCCCCTCACATAATTCTTCGTGTGGACACATAATGCAAAAACCCTTACGTACGACAACAATAATTCCAAAATCAAAGACCTTGGGCTTCAGTTACCACACGTGAAAGAACCCTATGCTAACTCATTTTAACCAAGTAAACAAGTTGCTTCCTTTCTTTCTGAAGCTGTGATCGGTAGTCCTGGACAGAGAAAAGTGAAGTGTTGCTAATAATTAATACGATTATATAGATGTACGGAAAAATTTGCAGACCAGTAAGTCGTACATTTCTGCCTCCTTCACATAGTAATGATTGGATAGGCAGTTTACTCACATACTATTTCTTGGAATTTCGCAACTTTTTTTAAACTCTCCTAAACTATTTCTCTTAATTCGAACCCGTATAAGATGAGTTGCTGTATGCTTTCCCTCTGCTGTGTATCATGACTGATTCTGCTTTTTATGTCCCTTTTGTCCGTGTAATGTGACAGTACAGACTACATATGGTAGAATTATAGTTCGATGTCTTTGTTGTGTAAGAAATAATATTAAATTAAGATTTAATTGATATAGAATTTCAGTGAAATGTTTATGGAATAGGAAATCGTCTCCACAGAAAAGTGTCGTACCTACTTAAAAATAAAGAAAAGAAAACAAATACCGTAATAAGAATAACAAAAAGTAATATGAAATCTTGTAATTCACAGCCACAGAGATGTTTTTACTTCTTGTTATTTCTCAAATAATGTTTTGGTTACAAAAAAAAAAAAAAAAAGTGGAGTCAGTTCGAAAGACTTGCACCCGGCGAACGGTCTACCCGATGGGAGACCCTAGTCACACGACATGTAGGCCATATAATATCACTGTCATAAGGTTCCTCCTTCGTGATATTTTGTCAGCAGCCCTCTACAGGGGCAATGAAGGTGCTGCAGCGTTTTCGATAGGAAGTGTTTGATTACCCACAACACAGCCTGTAATTGGTTCCCACTGAGTTTCATCTCTGATCACATGAACTGCTGGCTATGAAGACAAAATTTTAGCACAGACAACGAGCTGTAGATCAGCGTACAGAATTGGGGGAAAGCACAGGCGGCTCCCTTCTATGACGAGGATATTGGAATGTTAGTACAACGGTACGACAAATGTGTGTATGTATGGAACGGTGACTACGTACAGAAGTGGCTGCAAGGTGTAACTAACGGTTGAAAGTATAATATTTTTTATTTTTACAGTGTTTTCCATTTCGTGACCGATCAGAACTTACTTTACGATAAGCCCTCGTGTCTGAAGAACTAAACAGGCAATTATAACCATAAAATCTCGAATTCTAATAATCAAAGGAAGTCGAGCCTCATTCCATATATTCTATAGAATCAATGCACCACTGCTCACGTGCTAACTTTAAGATTAGTTTTCATGCCAGCTATGTATTACCAGTATCCTCAAGACTTTATCCATTGCACGACGAGATCAATTAACTGTTAGGTTGTGTATCTCAGTCATTGTGTTTTGCAAGTAACAGAGCGATATGCAGAAAAATCAAAAGACAACCGCATGAACTGACCACACTACAGAAATATTCTTCAGCTGGTCGCTGTACAAGACAATAGTCGTTGTGATTAACCTTTCGCAGGTCTGAGGATCAATAGAGAGTTCATAACAACGATAATGGATAAATGGGGCGACTTTCAGTACTAATCAACAGCTCTCTTCCTTGCCGTCCATCTGTAGTGCTCTCCCACTCTCCACGCCATCGTACTACAACCCCAATGCCCAGCTAGCACGTGACCGTGTGCCTCCTTCAACTCTTCTTATCTTACCTTAACAGGCACTATTATGTGTGGCTGCAGTCCCGTTGCCCTAGATGATAACCTGTGGTGCACTATAAACTGTGGCTTTGTCAAAACGGCTTACATTCTGTGTCAGCTGTTTGTGTTTTCTGCCACTCTATTGGACTGTGATCAAGCCCTCTTTATAGTGCAACTTTCTGGATGAACCCATGCACCTTACCTAGTTAATGGACTACCTCAAAGTCAAACTCATTTAGTCTCAATGACAACCTCACGAGCCTCGTTGAAGGATCTTTCATCTCCTAATAACATCTCCAGCACGGTATGATCGATTATCACCATGAATTTTGTACCTTTACAAATAACGTATAAATTATGTAGTCGAGATATTAGGCGTACCATCTCCTTCTCTTTTGTAGACTAATTTCTGCGGTCTTGTTTATTTGTCGTGAGATGTAAGCCACAGGACGTTTCTAACCATGTACCAGATGACTCAGAACACATCCCAATGCCTCATTGGAAGCGTCACGTAATATTACAAACTCCTCATAAAACAGAAAGATCAACATCAGACTCACAATTAATGCCTCCTTCAGTTTTCAAACATGGCTTGACATGTGGTAGCATGCTGAAATTTTCTACTCTTCTTACTAATTGCTTTAGTGGGCGTACAATGCATACAAAGTCCTTTCACGAATATTCTGCAATAATTGGCCAACCTCAAAAATGAGTGTAACTCCTTACTTGTCTAAGGATCTGGAAAATCCCACCTTGCCTGGACCAACTTTGGTCTGTCTTTGCCCCTTCCTGACTAATCACATATCCTAAAAAACTCACTTCTTCCAGGACAAAATAACACTATTTTGTATCCAACGTAAGATGCGCTGTGTGTAGTATATGTTCCCTTGTATCACTTGGAAACACAGTTATATCGTAGAGATTCACCACACACTGCCGAGGTTTCAGACCCTACAGTACTCCGCCCAAAAACTGAACAACTGCTGAAAAGTAGCCAGTGCGTTTCTCAACCCACACTGTATTGTCCAATACTGGTAGTACTCCCAGTGGACCTAAAATGCAGTTTTTAGCCGGTCCTTCAGAAAAACCTTCAATTGATGATACCCACTCCTGAAATCTATTGTAGACAAGAACTGGCACTGCCCCAAGCTGTCAAGTTTCTCCATGCTGTTGGGTACTGCGTCTTCATCTATTATCTATTACACACAACGTGTTAACATGTAATTGTGGCCTTACATTCACCCAAAGTAGCTTGCTGATGCCTTTAGGCACTATATCATTCGTATTAAGCGTTGGTGACTTTGTCTTCAGTTTAACTGGTTTGTCCCTTTTTATTTATTTTCTTCATAAATTCTACCCTCCTGCGAGTGTGAAGCAGTACATTTCAAACCCTCTATATAATAATATAACTTTTTTCTTAAACACTAATGGCACAACATTTAGAAACTAAATTAATTAATAAAATTCAATTATATATATATATATATATATATATATATATATATATATATATATATATATATATATATATATATATACACTCCTGGAAATTGAAATAAGAACACCGTGAATTCATTGTCCCAGGAAGGGGAAACTTTATTGACACATTCCTGGGGTCAGATACATCACATGATCACATTGACAGAACCACAGGCACATAGACACAGGCAACAGAGCATGCACAATGTCGGCACTAGTACAGTGTATATCCACCTTTCGCAGCAATGCAGGCTGCTATTCTCCCATGGAGACGATCGTAGAGATGCTGGATGTAGTCCTTTGGAACGGCTTGCCATGCCATTTCCACCTGGCGCCTCAGTTGGACCAGCGTTCGTGCTGGACGTGCAGACCGCGTGAGACGACGCTTCATCCAGTCCCAAACATGCTCAATGGGGGACAGATCCGGAGATCTTGCTGGCCAGGGTAGTTGACTTACACCTTCTAGAGCACGTTGGGTGGCACGGGATACATGCGGACGTGCATTGTCCTGTTGGAACAGCAAGTTCCCTTGCCGGTCTAGGAATGGTAGAACGATGGGTTCGATGACGGTTTGGATGTACCGTGCACTATTCAGTGTCCCCTCGACGATCACCAGTGGTGTACGGCCAGTGTAGGAGATCGCTCCCCACACCATGATGCCGGGTGTTGGCCCTGTATGCTTCGGTCGTATGCAGTCCTGATTGTGGCGCTCACCTGCACGGCGCCAAACACGCATACGACCATCATTGGCACCAAGGCAGAAGCGACTCTCATCGCTGAAGACGACACGTCTCCATTCGTCCCTCCATTCACGCCTGTCGCGACACTACAGGAGGCGGGCTGCACGATGTTGGGGCGTGAGCGGAAGACGGCCTAACGGTGTGCGGGACCGTAGCCCAGCATCATGGAGACGGTTGCGAATGGTCCCCGCCGATACCCCAGGAGCAACAGTGTCCCTAATTTGCTGGGAAGTGGCGGTGCGGTCCCCTACGGCACTGCGTAGGATCCTACGGTCTTGGCGTGCATCCGTGCGTCGCTGCGGTCCGGTCCCAGGTCGACGGGCACGTGCACCTTCCGCCGACCACTGGCGACAACATCGATGTACTGTGGAGACCTCACGCCCCACGTGTTGAGCAATTCGGCGGTACGTCCACCCGGCCTCCCGCATGCCCACTATACGCCCTCGCTCAAAGTCCGTCAACTGCACATACGGTTCACGTCCACGCTGTCGCGGCATGCTACCAGTGTTAAAGACTGCGATGGAGTTCCGTATGCCACGGCAAACTGGCTGACACTGACGGCGGCGGTGCACAAACGCTACGCAGCTAGCGCCATTCGACGGCCAACACCGCGGTTCCTGGTGTGTTCGCTGTGCCATGCGTGTGATCATTGCTTGTACAGCCCTCTCGCAGTGTCCGGAGCAAGTATGGTGGGTCTGACACACCGGTGTCAATGTGTTCTTTTTTCCATTTCCAGGAGTGTATATATATATATATATATACAGATAGGTAGGAAGAAAATTAAATGAAACTCATTAATGAAACCAAAAATAAAAGAGATAAATGTATTACGGTTTTTTTACGTAAATTTCTCTAGCTACTAGCAGTTTGCGGCTACCTCGGTACATCTTCCAGTATTCCATGCACTGAGTGTGAAAAAAGCCTACACTTCAGCATCTGTAATCCAATATTCAGTTGTTCAGCGACTTGTTAAAAAAACATCGAGATATCGCTATTATTATTACTAATAACTAATGTATTTATGTTAAAATTAAAAGAAAACCAAATTACAGTTGAATACGCTCTTATTAACGGACATCACATAACACTTCCCTGATGATGTAGTATTTACTTCTTCCTCACCATCGACACGTCCGCCGTCCTTACGAGGCTTCTCAATATTCGCCTATTCCCCGTCATTCATCCTCTCTCACCTATTGAAGTTTCTTGTACATACATTTCTGTTCCTAACAGCTGCTTCGAACTAATTTAGTCATTCCTAGACATATTGTTCGTGAAAATGTTCGGTAACAGGAATGTGTGAAGATTCATAATAAAGTACGTCATTTCGCCCTGAGGTGGTTCAAATCTCGTAGCTTGCAAGTACAGTGTGCTCGTGAACAGTTCGTGCCCAGGGGATCCTAAATGAACATAGAAACACAGTGATGACATTCTGTTCCTATATTATGATAGTACTGCGGGCAATTGTCATCTCCTGCGATGAAGTGAACCATACATCTGCTGAGGACTATATGATTGATTTGTAGTCTCTCTATAATGTTAAGAAGGAGACTGTTTACGGTGTGTCCAGTATTTCCACTGTTGCAAACCCGCTGCCATTCATCAAGTATGATCTAACTTACTAATTATTCTGGAACCGGTAATTTCTCGTGCAGAATCTATATTTCCCGCCGCAACCAATAAGCTACAGAAAAATATCGTTGTGTAACGTGAGCGCGAAATATTCTCAGAAGTTCTAGACCATCATTTGCCACTGTAATACTGCATTCTTCCGTCATCTTTAGGATAATCCCTCGCTGTGTCCATCTTCGTGTGGCTCTGAGCCGTACCAGCAAAACCGGTGAGCTCTAGCACGTACTGCAAACGGCACAACAGTAGTCAGCATTGCTTTGTGGTACAGTTTATCAGTCTCTAGGGATAAGGTCGTCGCCTCTTAAGGCAGACGAACTTAGCGACACTATTTCACTTGTGACCTTTTCCTCGCTTGGAACTTTGTCCGATTGAATTCCACTCTACGTCACCGAAGGTCAATTTTCAATTTTGGCATAACGTTTGAATAGAAAGTCTAGCCTCTAGACTTGACAGTAACATACACTTACATGAGACGCAACTTTCATGCACTCCTGAAACCGTTTCGGCCTAACCTGTACACCAAATACTGCTGAACCGAGTGACTTCACGCCACGGTCTCCTACTGCACCGTAACTATAGCGCAGTGGGTTTAACCATTTTCTATCTCCAAGGTGCAGACTTGCTACAGACACTTGCACCCCTGTGCCGAACAAAAACTTTTAAATGTTACCACTTATGATTCCTACTATGCTACATTCAACCTCTGCATAAGTTTATGCATCATTAAATTTCACGAAAACGCCGCCTGGTGGACTTAAGTGCTCCCGTTTTCGTGTAACACCTGAACATATCATCTCTTTCCATTCTGCCCCTTGCTTCCACAATCCTGCCGATGGTGCATAACCACGCCATACTTCTCAGACAGTGGTTCACAGCACTGCCTCTGGACACGCCCTGCAAGCCGTAGCTATAATTTTTCTCGTCAGTATATAGACTATCTCATTATTGTGCATCTCCGTCGCTGTATCTAAATCCCTCTCCATAGTTAATCTAACGGCAGCGTTAAGGTCTTTTGGTGTACCTGCCCAAACTATCCTAGACATCTAGTGTGACGCCCTTCAGGAAACCGTCTAGATCCGTATCCTCTGTTTCCTGGGAGATAATCTCACTTTTCTTATTCTGTCACTGAAACGTTCTACTGACTCAGTGTACTTCTGCGACGTTCCACTCAATTGCCCATGAAAAAGCCTCGTTCTGTTCTGTTTCCTAAGAGTTGCTTGAGCCCTTATCGAAACAACTGTCATCAGTGCGTTCTTCATCTCCTCAGCGCACCCCACAGACTCTTTTGCCACCCAGTCAATCGCAACTTAGCGACTTGTAACAGCAAGATACCCAGCTGACTGCTATATTCATAGCAGGCTTGGAAGAAAACGGGGAAAGCAAATCCGCGAGGACTGAATCCATCGATGGTTTAAATAAACTGTATGGTGCGTCATCTTCTCTCGTATAACGATCCGCTTGTGCATCTCTGCCTTTTCTTCTGATAACAGCTTCACCTGATTTTCTCTCTGGAAACATCCTGTGTACCAGACTCTGTCACTGCGGAACCTTTAGCCCTAATATACAGCCAAGTACAATAAAACAATAACACCAGGGCAATACCCACCCACGGTTACAGCATATTAGCCTGTACCTTAGGTCTAATCATGAGCCCCTCTGACCGAGTACAATACCTAGCAGTATTAACATAACAGCAGCACGTAAAACAATCCATTGGTGCTGACTCAGCACATGGTGCACTATGCTCTAATAGGTTGCACTGTGAACACCTTACTGGCTGCAGACAGTGTTCTCTGGTAGTGTCAGTAAATTGTGACAAATCAACGAGTACTCCAGCTTCATAAATAACAAACGAAGCTACGGTGGCACTCCGGCCTACGTGAACGTAGGAGAAGAAATTCAAGAAAGTTCCTTCTGAGTAGCCAGCATCATATAATCAGTGACGAGAATACAAATGTGGAGCATATTCGGAAATAGTCCAAAATCATCGTTCATTTTGCCATAGACATGTATGTTCCGAGCAAGATCTTAAGAGATGGGAAAGACCCACCACTGTTTCGTAACCGTGTTAGAAAACTGCTGTGAAAACAAAAGGAGCTTCATTATGATTCAAGAGAAATCAAAACGTAGCTGAAAACAAAACCTGAATCAAGTGAAAATGAGTGTAAGAAGATCAATGAGAGAAGCGTTCAACGACTTTGAAAGTAAAATTTTCGTCTGACGATATGAGTAAAAACCCTGAGAGGTTTTGGTCTTCTTTAAAACCATCTACTCGTTCGCTCAAAGGCCATACTGGCATCGAAAAGGAAGATAACAGAGAGAAAGCCATGATAGCGAATTCAGTCGTCCGAAATTGTTTCACAGCGGAAACACTGTCACTCCTTTCAATCATCGTACGAACGTCGAAATGGCAGATGTGGAGATAGTTCATCGCGGAATAGGAAAGCAACTACAATCGCTTATTAATGGAGACGCATCAGGACCAGATGAAATGCCTATAAAATTCTATAAGGATTATGCGAAAGAATTTGCTTCCCTTATAACATCAGTTTATCGTAGATCGCTGGAGCAACGAAGGGTACCTACTGACTGTAAAAAGTCGAAGGTCATTCCCGTTTCCAAAAAGGGCCGCAGGACGGATGAACACAATTATAGACCTACATCGTTGAAGTCAATCTGTTGTATAATTATGGAACATATTTTATGCTCAATAATTATGACTTTTTGGGGAAAGGAAACCTCCTCCATAAAAATCAACATGCATTCCACAGCAGGGATATTGCGAAACTCAGCTCTCTCTGTTCTTCCATGAAACCCATAGCGCTGTAGACAATGGCGTTCAGGTTGATGGCGTGTACCTTGAATTGAGGAAGGAATTTGACACCATTCTTCACTACAAATTAGCAAAAAGCTATTCCTTGAATTGAGGAAGGAATTTGACACCATCCTGCACTACAGTTTAGCGTAAAAGCTATGAGCTTCTCGAGTATTGCATGGTAAGAAAAAGCATTAACAGTTACTTTTTACTACGACTTCCTTGCAGGTTCAACTCAATAGGTCACTCTTAACGGAACAAATTCGACAGATGTAAATATAATTTCAGGGTACCCCAAGGAAGTGTGGTAGGACTGTTACTGTTTACAATGTATGCAAATAATCTATTAGAAAGCGTCGGAACCTCTTTAACACTGTTCGCAGTAGATATGGTGATTTTTCAGAAAGCTAGATGGATGACAGTATAAATTTCCTGAATGACCTGCAGAGGATTGATGAATTGTGCTGGCTCTGGCAGTTGACTCTAAACAATAATAAATTTAACATATTGCGCATACATTGGAAAAGAAAAACACTAATGAACAACTGTGCTGTCTATGAGAAACCGCTGAAACAGTATCTACCGTAAAATATGTAGGAGTAACTATCCTCGGCGGCCTTACGTGGAATGATCATATAAAGGTAACAGTAGGAAAAGCAGATGCCAGACTGAGCTCTATAGGAAGAATCTTCACGAAAGGTAGCTCATCAACGAAGGAGGTGGCTTACAAAGCGCGTGTTTGAACAATTTTTTAGTATTGTTCATGAATCTGGGATCCTTACCAGGTAGGACTGATAAAAAAGAGAGATAATATCCAACGAAGAGCGGCGTGTTTCGTCACTGGATCGTCTAGACGGCTTGAGAGCGTTACAGAGATGAGCAACGAACTCCACTGGCAGACGTTACAAGAGGTGGATAACAGAGAGGTTTACTATTGAAATTTCTAAACAGCATTTTCAGGGAAGAGCACTTTCCCATGTACTTCTTTTGTAACGACCACGACCGAAAAATTCGATTAATTAGAGCCAATACAGAGGCTTACAACAATCATTCCTACCACGCCCCATTCGCAGATGGAACACGGTAGAGGATCAGTTAGTGGTACCAGAAGTACCCTCCGCCACAATTGAGTGGGTGGCTTGCGAATTATGAATTAAAATAGATTTACGACACTGTAAGCCCCGCTCCTAGGCGCCGCAGTCGCCACATAATGCTGAGTCCGCCTTCCTATCTTCATCTCTGAGAAGTTTCTGACACTAAAATGTAGGGGACTGGGCTGGTTGGCATGAACAGTGGTAGGGTTGGCATGAACAGTGGTAGGGTTGACTTGATGTGATGAGTTTATAACACTCCTGTCTGCTACTGCTATACCATAACCTTAAAGATGGAGGCAGGTTGTGAAATAAAACTACCTTACTGAAGCAATTATGGTATAACGCAACAGAGCAGTGTTACCCTCTGAGAGGAATTTTGTTAGGTTGACCGTGTTGTACCTAACGGAAATGGATTATCGGAAATGAAAGTTACAATTACGTAAATATTCGAACAGTAACAAACAATATTTGGCCTATCTGCACTGTTTAACTGATAAAGAAAACGGTCGCCAACCTAATTAGGCAAGAGAAAGATTAACGTTCTCGTTTAAGAAAGTAGTTATAAGTAACTTTAAGGGACAAACACAACCTATACTTGGCCACACGCGAGTGCAATGAACTCTGACACATACATATGTTTACGGTAAGATTGAAACTAACAGTTAGAGAAGCACAAACTATTTGCAAAATTATAACAGATACCGAAACACATTATTACTTTCAGGGCTTACACAAACAGAATGGTCTTTATAACATTACTATTAACATTCCCTCCAGGATCATAAATTAGACATAGGTTAAGTCTCTCTCAGTTAATTAGTTTACTATTTGAAATGGAAGTAGACCGCTACGGTCGCAGGTTCGAATACTGCCACTGGCATGGATGTTTGTAATGTCCTTAGGTTAGTTAGGTTTAACTAGTTCTAAGTTCTAGGGGACTAATGACCTCAGCAGTTGAGTCCCATGGTGCTCAGAGCCATTTGAACCATTTTTTTGAAATGGAAGTTAATTGGAATCCACTCTCAGGTTGCTTCTCACTATCATTTAAATGAAGAAATTACGGTTTTCATAATTAGTGGTCTTTCCGATACTTGTTAGCGATCATTAACACAATAGACAAACTGTGGATCCTTTTATACTATTAATATGCACTTCTAATACACAAGAGAGAGAAACACTTAACAAACATGAGTATGTAACGTTTCACAACTGCAGTTTTCCACTTTTACTACAGTGAGACACAAAATCAACATATACACTCCTGGAAATGGAAAAAAGAACACATTGACACCGGTGTGTCAGACCCACCATACTTGCTCCGGACACTGCGAGAGGGCTGTACAAGCAATGATCACACGCACGGCACAGCGGACACACCAGGAACCGCGGTGTTGGCCGTCGAATGGCGCTAGCTGCGCAGCATTTGTGCACCGCCGCCGTCAGTGTCAGCCAGTTTGCCGTGGCATACGGAGATCCATCGCAGTCTTTAACACTGGTAGCATGCCGTGACAGCGTGGACGTGAACCGTATGTGCAGTTGACGGACTTTGAGCGAGGGCGTATAGTGGGCATGCGGGAGGCCGGGTGGACGTACCGCCGAATTGCTCAACACGTGGGGCGTGAGGTCTCCACAGTACATCGATGTTGTCGCCAGTGGTCGGCGGAAGGTGCACGTGCCCGTCGACCTGGGATCGAACCGCAGCGACGCACGGATGCACGCCAAGACCGTAGGATCCTACGCAGTGCCGTAGGGGACCGCACCGCCACTTTCCAGCAAATTAGGGACACTGTTGCTCCTGGGGTATCGGCGAGGACCATTCGCAACCGTCTCCATGAAGCTGGGCTACGGTCCCGCACACCGTTAGGCGGTCTTCCGCTCACGCCCCAACATCTCGCAGCCCGCCTCCAGTGGTGTTGCGACAGGCGTGAATGGAGGGACGAATGGAGACGTGTCGTCTTCAGCGATGAGAGTCGCTTCTGCCTTGGTGCCAATGATGGTCGTATGCTTTTTTGGCGCCGTGCAGGTGAGCGCCACAATCAGGACTGCATACGACCGAGGCACACAGAGCCAACACACGGCATCATGGTGTGGGGAGCGATCTCCTACACTGGCCGTACACCACTGGTGATCGTCGAGGGGACACTGAATAGTGCACGGTACATCCAAACCGTCATCGAACCCATCGTTCTACCATTCCTAGACCGGCAAGGGAACTTGCTGTTCCAACAGGACAATGCACGTCCGCATGTATCCCGTGCCACCCAACGTGCTCTAGAAGGTGTAAGTCAACTACCCTGGCCAGCAAGATCTCTGGATCTGTCCCCCATTGAGCATGTTTGGGACTGGATGAAGCGTCTTCTCACGCGGTCTGCACGTCCAGCACGAACGCTGGTCCAACTGAGGCGCCAGGTGGAAATGGCATGGCAAGCCGTTCCACAGGACTACATCCAGCATCTCTACGATCGTCTCCATGGGAGAATAGCAGCCTGCATTGCTGCGAAAGGTGGATATACACTGTACTAGTGCCGACATTGTGCATGCTCTGTTGCCTGTGTCTATGTGCCTGTGGTTCTGTCAATGTGATCATGTGATGTATCTGACACCAGGAATGTGTCAATAAAGTTTCCCCTTCCTGGGACAAGGAATTCACGGTGTTCTTATTTCAATTTCCAGGAGTGTATGTAAGATACTGACTCACCTTCTGCGATTTACAACAGGCAGTAATGTGATCATTTACTAAGCAAAACTTTATAAGCCTCAGCCTTAAGAACTTTTAATTTGAAGTTGGCAACAACCCATTAATAAGCTGTTTTACTAGGAAAATTATTTTCAGCAAGCATCATTAACTTTAACTCACTCTCTTGCCACATTAACTTTAACTTTCTCTTTACTATGTTCAAGAGGCATCAATCAGCAAAACACTGGTCTTTAATGTTCTTCCAGTAAGGGCACTCGGAAATCACTTTAGTTCAAACGGAGAGGAACCTGAGAGGTGTTATGATAACGAGAAAAATCAAGGTAGGTACATAAATTCAGTTATGAATTACCTTATATTTGTGCACACTAAAACATTCATTAAGCTGATCCTTCACTGTACATTACTATAGTGCTCCATTACAGTGGTTGCGCAATGTGGTGGCGATTGCATGTTGGTAGGTGGAATTGCAGGTAGAATTGCTGGACTCTGTCATTTCTTGGTGGCGATGATGAATACAAATTCCAGAATCGTTCCAGCTATTTATCCATCCATCCGGGGCATGGGAAAGTGGTAGAAAAAAAACCTCTCTCGGAACCAGCACAATATACAGCATTAACATGGCAGTGCATAGTTGGGTAGCTCGTCCCCGACTCGTAGCTCGTCCCCGACTGACTCTTGTTCCACCTTTTCTACCTAGGCCAACCACAATTTGCGCGCGCAACACAGTTCCGTTCCAGAGGGGAACCACAACAACCTTTACATACAGAATAACTAAGAACTCTAAGTGAGGATCAGTAGTTTACATAGCAGCAACCAAACACATTAAATAAAACAGAGCATTTTCACATACTGACATTTCTACAAAAAAAAATTATTCACACAGAAATTACATTAATACATAGTAATTTTTGTTCCCTCCAAATGGATCAAAGAATTTAAATGACAGATATACTACATTGTATAGAATCAAACCACGACATCAAAGTTTTAACGAAGAAAGGAGTATACAAATTTTGTGTTATCGATTGAAACACATTTACAGATACTCAACGATATAACATTAAATAAAACAAAATGCAAAAATAAATCCGTACAGCATTAGAGCTATGGTGTTACAAGTTGACGTCAGGATGTTGACTATGATTGTCTCAAGATAACAGTATGAACAGTCACATTTTACTGGGAAAGAACGTACAGCACTCTCAGCAACATTCCGCAATAGTTACAACCCCTTGGGCACGAGCTTACGGCAGCGATGTCGGCGGTCACTGAGTCAGCAAGCGGCCAGCAGTGATGCAGGATTGTAGTTGCGGGACGACTGTAGCAGCCGCACTGCCGTGGCGTGGCTCTACATTTCACTGCAGAGCGCGCCTGCAGATACGGAAGCCGGCACCGATTCTTGTAGCCGCTACGAATGGCGGCGTAGAGCAGCAGTTTTTCCAGCACAGGGTCAGGAGGTGGGGCAACTTCACCGCCTCTGACATGAATGGTTTCCATCCCAGCAGAAGTCCAGCAGAAATGAGACCAAAGTAGCCCACCATTTGAGAAGTGCCAAGTCCACGGGTGTGGACTTAGTCGGTGGTGGGGCCAAGTCTAACGGTGCAGTCAGCAGAAGTATGTCAACCCGTAACGTGGGGGTAGGTTCTGGCATACTCCGAATGTCTTTAGTGAAACGATGGATATTCATACAGGTACTCTCTTGTTGTACCGAGGCACTGCTCCTAACCATGAACATCAAAGCAATACGATGGCCAGTAAGTGTTCCAACGGGCTTGTCACACCCGTGACCTCGAACCAGCTCCGGATTTTGATAACCTAACGCTCGAATTTGACAGGATGGCATTCAACAATACTATCAACTAATTCAAAGTCAAATAAGAGCTCGCGTAAGAGCCAGAGATGGATCTACGTGTTACCGACTTGCTCATTTTGTGATACTCTTTCTCTCGAATAAGCCATCCAGTTATTCTGAAATTGTAATAATTTGTTTGGCTGTACATGTATATCACATATATTAACTTCCATCCCATTCGGATAATTCATTTGTGGTGCGTGGTTTTTTTATTGTCTTAGAGCTTATTTCAACCTCAACTTTAAAAGCAATATTTCAAGCCAAATCAAAATATAAACAGGTCAATAAATAAAAAACGAAAAAGTGTTGAAAGAAGCGAACGACGACACTTATTACGATTACAAGAAACCAAAGACAATTTAGCCTACTACCGGATATTGTTCGTGACAGAGATCGTCCGTTGCAATTATACTAGAAAAACTGTCAAATTTCTCCGAATAATGCTGTAGCTGCAGGGCTTCAGGCTGCTGGAATTCAGTCTAGCAATAGAGCGCAATGGTAATTTTCATTGTGCAAATTTCATAAAACCTGTTTAAAAATGGTACATTACACTAAAATTTGTTAGAGCTCTAGTGCATGAGAATGTAGTGTAACTGTAATAAGAACAGTTGTATTTATGAGTCTGTGAAACATGAAGTTGAACCGATTACATCTAGGGTGATACATCTGCCCCTACCACTGTCGTTTTATGCAACACGATATGTTATATCTGCTCTTGAATAACCATGCGCGAGATTCTCAAATTCTGTCACTTGCTACGTGCAAACTATTAGTCCTAAAGAAAAAATGAACAGGAAGTTTTTTGCAGAAAATTTAATGTAGTTAAAAGGTCGTATATCGCGAATAATTATTGTAGTAGGAAATTTTTGCACAGTGGTAGGAGGGAGTGCCACGAACAACGTACTAAAAATCCTAAATGGTGAGGAGTGAGTGTGGGGCTCTAGGTGCGTTTGAAGATCACTTTTGTGCGTTTTTATTGAATAACTCGAAACCCATGCCCTCCAGCGAAAACATATCTCAGTACTATATTTAACTACATTATATTTCCTACAAAAAGGTCCTGTTAATTTTTTCTGTAGCAATAATGGTTCCCGCGTAGCGAGCGAGAGAATATGAAAATCTCGCGCGTGGTCTTTGGAGATCAGATATAACAATGCGGGTTGCATAAAATGACAACGGTAGGCATGTAAAACACTCTGATACGTGAAATACAAGTAAACTGGTTATTAAAAAAAGGAATGAGCTGTCACGTTTAGCCGTAAACGAAACTTATGATAAGAGAAATTTAATAAACGAACATTTATTGAGAGTAATTTAACGTCAGAATTTTAAGCCAAAAGTACGATTCACATACCTGTCGAACTCTTTGTATTGGTCGTAGGTCGTTTACGGTCTAGCAAAGTCAACGGAAGACCAATACCAATTGAAAAATAACTTAGAAAAGATTTCGGTATGGTGTGCAAAGTGGCAATTGTCTCTCAGTAAGTAAAAGCGTGAGGTCATCCACATGACTACAAAAAGAAATCAGTTAAATCACGGTTATACGATAACTCACACAAATTTAAAAGTTGTCAGTTCGGCTAAGTACCTAGGAGTTGCAGTTACGAACAACTTAAACTGAACTTAATTTGGGAAGACCACATAGATGATGCTGTGGGGAAAACAAACCAAAGACTTCGTTTTATTGGCAGAACACATCGAAAATGTAACAGGTATACCGAAGAGACTGCCCATACTACGCTCGTTCGTCCTCTGCTAGAGTACTGCTGTGCTGTATGGGAACCATACCAGACATCGAATAAGTTTAAAGAAGGGAAACTCGTTTTGTATTATACTGAAAGAGGGGATTGAAAGTCACGGACATGATAGGCGAGTTGGGATGACAGTCATTAAAACAAATGCGTTCTTCGTCGCGGCGAGATCTTCTCATGAAATTTCAGTCACCAATTTTTCCTCTGAATGTGAAAATATTTTACTGTTGCCAACCCACATAGTTAGAAATGATCATCATAACAAAATAAAACACATCATAGCTCGTACAGAAAGATTTAAGTGTTCATTTTACCCACGCGGTGGTAGGCAGTGGTATGGTACACAGTCTGAAGGTGGTTCGAAGAACCCTCTGCCAGGCACCTGAGTGTGAATTGCAAAGTATTTATGCATATATAAATGTAATACTAAATACAGGGTCATCGAAAAGTCCGGTCCATCAGTTTCAAGGTTCGAAACAAATTGTGTGTTGGTCTCTTGGTACACAACACTGTTCATTGTCGTTTCAACAGATATATGCCTCATAATTCAAAGACACGATACAATATAAAGCACTCCAGTTTTGACAGTGCTATGTGTTTTCATGAGACAAATGTTGGCTTTCAGTTGGCCAAATTTTTGGGTTTTGAGTATTCACCTGTCTACTAAGGTCAAACCACGCCTTTTCACTGACGACAACGGGGAGCAGTTTAGCGATACAATGGACGTCAACAGATGACCGAGACCATGCACAGTCTGCTAGACGTCTGTCTTTATCCGTTGCCTTCTATTCCTGCAAACGACGAAATGATATATACGAAATTTTACCTTCTCCATCTCTTTTTCAGCACTGCCATACTAAATCTGAGTTTGGACAGATAATCTCCTAATTTACTTAGAACACGAATGTATTTACTCTTTCCTCACATCAGCTTGTTTATCGTCCATGAAATGACCAGTCTCCTAGTTCGTTTCAAGTCTAGACCTGTCTGCGTTCCTGGAAACGTGCGGTTAATTTGGTTATTGCTGAGTTATTGCGCGCTGATGCATCCGGATATTCCCCATGAAATTTGTCTACCACTCGTGCATTCGATCTTTTAGCAAAATAATGTTCAACAGTGAAAAACGTCGTTGTTCTTAGGAAAACGACATGTTTAAAAATCAATTAACTACGCAATATTACAGACGTAATGTGACCTTTACCCATTACGTTGGCGTCTTCGTTTGTTGTCGATAATACCTATAGTGCTACCTGGCGGAGGCTGATGAAATGAATTCAATGCGATTTCTGTTAACAGACACATTTATTTTCATGTGCGTGACTTTTCGATCGCACTGTAAATATAAATGTAGCGCGATGGTAAAATATCAAAACTTGGAAAAGGGGCGTGCTTTAATTGCATAGGAAAGCAAACTTCCATGTTGAAAGTAATAGCAATAAGGCAGATGATGTTGGCAAATACAAGGGTAAGAAATAACTTAAACGAAAAAGAAACTTATGTATATATCTGATCAGGGGTACAAATCCGTAAGCAGTAATGCATCAAAATTAATCAAAATGCTACCGAAACTTGAATTCTTCAGTTAAACTTCATTGTTTCGGTATCGTACTTCACTTCCATGGTATAAACTGCCCGCTTTCATCTTAGTCCTTTATAGCGTATTAACTGTCCTCTGATATCTGTTTATTGTGTCTCATTTTGTTCTACTCAGTGGAAACCGGATTTAATTATTTTATCTCCTCTATCCGCCCTCTCCATTGCGCTTATATATCTAGACACAGTCTACTATAATTTTGGCTGTTGTATATTGACCAAAATATCGTTCACTAGTCAGATGATATGACTGTTAATTTCACGGCTACTCGCTAAGAATATTCTTCCTCCTTTCTAATAACCTCAGAGTTTCATGATACTGGAACAGTTCTTTACATACGGCAGCATCTGATTCCTTCCAACATTATTCTCCAGCGGAGTCAATGCCCATTTTTCTAACAACGTGGCTACAGACGAGACGTAAAACTCTTTAACCTTTCTACTACAGAAATCATTTAACATACTTTATAACCGTGATGAGCTGAATAACGACACGACAAAGAAGGCTATCATGCGCATTGAGTGATGTTGTCAGGACACAACTAAATATCTCACCGACTGTGATAGATTATTTTTTTTAGTTTTGTTGCATTAGAATGGGTATCAGATGTCGGATCGTGAAGGCTCGGTTCCTGCAGTCCAGGTACAGTTCTAACAAACAGTCTAGAAGAAATGCTTGGATCTGTGCCTCTCAGCTTTCTTTCTTTCCCAAAATCTCTTAGGAATCACTCCGTTGTAATAGTTCAAGGCACCCATTGTCTCCCAAGGCAGAGCTGACGACGCACAAAGGCTTCGTTACGGCGAACAACGCTACTTTAACAAGAGGCGCAGCTTACCTCGTGTGCCAGCTCCTCTGAGCCGAAGAAAACAGTCACGCAGCCCCGATTCGTTTCCTTTCCTACAGTTTTGTATCTGGGAAAACTTCGAAATCACACAAACTTATATATTGCGGTCTGGTATCGAATCTGTGATGATATTCTGATATATAGGTTAGCTCAAAATTACGTGTACACACTTAGAAAATGAATACATCTTTTCATGAAAGCAGATAAAAGTCAAACGTTTTTGATGTTATATAAATTAAGGTGTAATTTAAGGTATTATACACTGAAAATGAACTCTTACACCGCAATGCATCCTTGACAATAACTTAGAACGAACCGATATACCAATGGTATAATTTCTAGTGTGATAGCATTGGGGGCTTTCTCCTTTGTCCCCTTAGATCTTCAATGCTTGTGGATTTTCAGCATATACGGTGTTCTTGACAATATCCCAAAAGTAGAAGCCTAAAGGGGTTAAATCCGGTGATCGAGCTAGATACTCCATAGCACTTCCTCTTCGTCCTATCCATCTCTAAGGGCATGTTCGACATCAAGTTGAGAGTGAGGTGGTGGCTCGCCATGGTGAGAATAATAATACCAATTTTCAAAATGTCGTCTATTCAAAGATGTACGGCCTGACTAACCATGTAGGCTACAGACCATACCAGACTGATAACATTCCTTTCATCAGTTACGTATGGATTTTCGTTAGCACAGTACACACAGTTATAGCGGTTAATCGTTCCGTTGAGACGGAAGGTCGCTTCATCTCCCTAAAGAATTAAATCATGGAAATGGTCATCTTCATTACACATGTTGATGAATCAGTCACAAAATTCAGGTCGCCCATCGGGATCATCCTCATTCAAAGGATGGGCAGATGTCAGAATATAAAGGTTCCACCTCTGAGTCTGAAAAATTCTTTCAACAATGGTTTAAGTGATACCAGTCTGATGACACCATTGCATCACAGTCTTTTTAAGGCATTGGGTGTACGCCTGAATCATTGAATCAACGTTTCTGATTTCTATCGAATTTCTCTTTCGTCCGTTACACACCTTCTTCGCTTCAAACACCGTTCAGTCAACTTCAAACTTGTCCCAAATTCTGGTAAAGTATTAACCGTTAACGTGGTGGTGTTCCAGTTTCAACTCTCCAATTTCGTTGAACCTCACTCACATTCGCTGTTTTTCATCACTGCTTCGGGACCTAGTTCCGTTCTTCATACAATAACGCCATTTCTGTTTCCAAATGTGCACCGAATAGAACCGTTGCCCAGTTTCTAACTGCCTTCTGTAATATTAGTTATTACTTCTTCTTCCTCGTCTTCTTCTTCTTCAAAGAGTGTGCACATTATTTTGGACACGCTGTTTAGCACCACCCCAGAGATAGCATCCGAAGTAAAGTTCTTAGAGCTCTAGAGTACCTACTAGAGTACATACATTAGGAATCCCAGTGGCTATCAGGCTATCCCACCAGACCTACTCCTACAAGTGTAAGGTAAACGCCTTTCCACAGAAGCAGAAACGATATTTCCCATCCACCTTCTCTTCGGTACACCATTCATCCCAACAAAACTATACATCTCGTCTACACAAACAGAAGATTAGAATCCATTCTGCCACACATCTCTCCGAAATACCCATCCCTTCGAATAACTCCATATGCTTCAACCACTGACCCTGGCTGTGAGTCTCTTATTGCTTTAGAAAGGCGCTGACATTTACAACGAGAACGACTCGCATACCACTTTTCTCCGTCAAGATACGCTTCTTTGATTCCACTACCAGCATGTCTAATGCACCAAAGGCCTATCGCTATCTCAACGAGATCCTGCACGTTTACTCAAAAATATGAGAAATTCACTCACAAATTGACTTCTCCTAACTGTTAAATCAGCACTCCATCTATATTACGCCTACATTTTCTCCACGTGATACCATTACACGTACCTGTTTACCCGTAGCTGGTCATAATGAGTCAGAAAATAATCTTCCAGCTGACCTATAGATGTACCAACACAATTTAACACGGTAAGATTTTATACAGCTTACATTCTTTATAGCGCATCACAAAACTGAATGCAGGCTCATCACCATCTGGTGTAAACATTTGAAACTTCCTCCACCTTCAATGTACCTAACGTGATTTTCTATCATGCCTTTTCAGTCACACTGTCAATAAATTATTTATGATTTATTATGCTTAACACAGTCTATATCCTTTTTTACTTGCACAATAAAAAACTGCATTAAATCGTTTTCCTGTAACACCGCTCCCACTCCAGCTTTATGTTCACTTGTTTTACCTATAATTTTGCGCTTTTTATTTCTAATACTTTGTATATAGTACATCTTCTAACACATTGTTAACGAATGCTGTTATGTCCTTTTACAACAGTGTTTCAGTTCAACTAAGGTTGTTAGTTACGATTTCCCGCATTGCCTTTCCTACTTTGTCATCTCTGATGACAATACCTCATTTAATGTACTTTATTCCACTATAGACAATTTTTATTTCACGGTTTAGCCCATTTGTGAATTCTTCCAGATTGTTACCTCTTTAAATTCACCAAAATTATTCTTAAATTAGGAAAACTACTAATCGCTATCATAATTTAGTATTTTCTATTTTGACTCCAAACTGTCAAACACTTCTTGGTTAAGTCACCAATTTCTACCCACAGCTGTCCCCCAATTATCAGTTGTCATCTTCTTCAAATTAGGTAGGAACAACTTGAGCACTATCTTTCAATTCTCGTATCATCTCCATTTGCTGACAAGTCCTCTTGCTGCTCACTAAAATTTCACAAGAAATTCCGCGCGTTGTACTACACAGCCAAGTAAAACGTACTCCGTGGTGCTAACTTGGAATTTTCTACAACATTAGCTATTTAAATCCGACAATTAATGCTTGCCTATCACTTATCACTATAATAATGAAGTATATCATTAATTAAAAAATTCTTATCGTGGATAACAATTAAAAAAATCATAGTCAAGCTACAAAAAACATCTACCAGATTTAGTATTTAATTTCTGAGTAATACAGTCACCAATTGCAAACGTGATCTACTTGTAGTGTTCTGTGTATCGTGTTCTACACCTATAAAACACCAACATAACGGTAACACTCTTGCATTTTCATATACGCATGATAACAGTTTGTACAACAGGTTACACGAAGAAAAGAAATTCCATCAATAGGTAGTTTTCCGAAACAAAGTACCAGGGCTTGCTGAAAAGTACTGCCACCGAATTTCTCAAGTGAAAACTCTTAAGGATTTTTAAACGAAAAGAACGTTGCTAGCATTCCATATCTTTATTCTTCATATCTATATATCTGTAGCTCTCTGACGCTAGCGGGCTCTGAACTGTAGCGTGTAACATGACGATGTGTAATGTAACTAAGTCGGTGCGCGAGAAAGAGCGTGCTATAATCGAGCCTCGAATTCGAAGAGATTGTCAACACATGGAGTTCCCTGTCCTTAAGTATGACAATGGCAGACCATGCGCGACAGCTGCGACACCTCAACAATCCGACGCCTTACATTCACTGTCTTGGATCATCCTCCATACAGTACCGACTTGGCCCCATCAGACTTTCATCTGTTTGCAGAACTTAAAGGTTATCTTCAAGGACTTGGCTTTTATATCGATAAGGCGGTGCAAGCATAGGTCAGACTGTAGCTCGGTCAATAAAGTCAACATTCTACAGAGACGCTACCTAAAATCTGGTTTCTAGCTGGGAGGAATGCGTCCATCGGCAGGGTGAATATGTAGACACGTAGGATAAAGATGCAGGATGTTGATAACGTTTTTACTATAAAGCTTTGATGGTTTTCACATAAAAAGTTCGGAGGCATCACTTTTCAGCACGACCTAGTAATTTTAAAAACAGTTAAAATATTTAATATCGCTAATACCTGCGTTTAAATTATACAAACACATCTGACACTCACACGTCATTCTGCTGTGAAGTAATTACGATTTTAGCTAAAACAATTACAACCAAAGACATATGTGACACGTTTTACTCAACGGATTGTACCATATATTTCCTACAATAGGATAAGAAACGAAGGAAAATTATGGTGCAACGTGCAATAGATGACGAGTTCATTAGAAACAGAGCGTAAGTTCGGAACTGATTCAGATGAAGCTGCAAACAGTTCGTAGCCTTTATCGAGGAATCTCCCTGTCAGACATCTCAGGGAAACCACGGAGAACATAAATTACACGGGCGATGACGTGAAATTTGTGAAATCATAAACTAATCATCAATCAACAGTAAGATCAAAGTGTGTTAAAGGTAAGACGAATGTATATTCGTCTTACCTTTAACCAAGTGGACCGCGGAAATATTGTGTCTACATGATCACATACTCAGGATCCATACCTGACAAGAATATCATCAGTTATTACGCTGAAAAAACCTACATACTCACATCTGTGGACCTCTTGTACATAATCACACATATCCATGCACCGCGTTACCTCAAAGGTAACTGAGCAATATAGTCGCTGCCTTTTGTGGTTCAGAGGTAAAATCAGTGACAAATTTAAACTTATCCTTGTTATATGGATATTGTTTGAGGTCTGCGACTGTATTATAAGATTATATGGAATACCTTTGTACTGCTGCAGTCACTTTTTACTAATATTTCATTAGTACAACGCATTTCGGCAGCATGCTGCATCATCAGGTGCAATATACAAGTTACTTATACATCAGCTCATATGTTATGTACATTAGCTGCGTGTGCCATCGGGTTAAGAATCGAAAAATAAACCTGTGTGGAAGGATAATCTGTTACAGTGTGTACATTATATGAATAGCATGATTAGGTAATGTATATTAATACATTTAATTACATTTTTGTTGGTGATTTCATTTTGTGGCACGAAGAGCACAGTAACAGATCAATCACAGCTTAGCATTTTCACAAACGTTTGTTTACAACTTTCCAAAGAGTTTAAAATGTAAGATAAACTACTTACAATTTCAAAGACTGTTTACAACTTTCAAGAGAGCTATAAAATCAAAGCTAAACTACGTACAATTTCAAAGACATTAATATATACCTATAGTGAAGATGAAAACTTTTATCTAGATATATTGGCAATATGGAGAATGTTACATGGATACTTAATGAAAACTATTCTGTCAATGTTGGAGAAGTTTTTGAAGAAGTTAAAATTATTACTTTGAAGCTTATCATTTAATAATACATCTCCATGTGCTGTACCATGAATGAAGATTTCCAGTTCTTCATATAAGTCCATTTCGTGTGTCTTATCCTTTATATGTAATATATGAAGATCATTCGCTATATCTTGGAATGGGTGGTTATGTGGGTGGCTATTGCTGATCTGTTATGATTGTTAGTGTGGTAAGCTTTTATGTGTTCATTATATCTTCTTTGGAAGACTCTCCGAGTTTGGCCTATGCAAAGAGATCTGCAAGTATTACATACTATTTTACAGATGTCTGATTGTGAGTGTTTATCAGTCTGTGTGTGTGTGTATATTGTGTCTCAGTGTGTATTGCAGTTTGATGAGTGTTGTAAAGGCAATGGTAATGTCATGTTGTCTAAGAATGTTTGCCATTTTGTAGGAGAGTTTGTCCGTGAAAAAAAATGGCTCTGAGCACTATGGGACTCAACTTCTGAGGTTATTAGTCCCCTAGATCTTAGAACTAGTTAAACCTAACTAACCTAAAGACATCACACACATCCATGCCCGAGGCAGGATTCGAACCTGCGACCGTAGCGGTCTTGCAGTTCCAGACTGCAGCTCCTAGAACTGCACGGCCACTTCGGCCGGCCTGTCCGTGAAAGGTATGCAAGCCGTGGGTTTCTTTTTCATTTCATGTATGGAAGGTGGTTTATCATTGTTTTTCCTTTCTTGCGTAAGGTTACCAATTAATACTTCATCATAGCTGAAGCTGTTTGGAGCTGGAGCCACATGTTTTGTCCCGTTTCCAGCGATATATCCTCCAGTACACCATGAAGAACAGCCTGAAGAAACTGCAAGTAACTGGCATTTAGTAGTTGTCCGGACAGTTCAAACGGTCTAAATCGGCTGTCACTAACTATTCCTGCCCAAATGTCGAAGGAGAACTGATGCTGGCAATGGGCCTCCAACATGGTGGGTGGTTTCTCCTCAGCTCAAATACGGCAATTGTGTTGACTGAAAAAGACATTTCTGGTACATTTTGCTCTGCCCATTCCCAGTGCTCTGCTGAGGAACTGTTGATCTGTGACGTATTGGTTCAGCAGCCAGTCTTAGGATGTTCTATTGCATTTAGAAACAGAATATGAGTTCATTTTCTTCAGAGGTGGCACATGGAATTGATACAGTGATTTTTCATGTACTGTTCTCCACACAGACTGCTGAGACAGTTGATAGCTTGGAGCTAATCTCTAAATACAGTACTTCGTAAGCGTTGCAAAGAATGAAGACTTTCTTCCTCCACTGCAGTTGTCCTGCAACGTCGAGACCTACCACTGTTGACCATGACAGGTGAATAGCGACCTGTCTCTCTCAGACGACGACTCACTAACACAAATGTTGATGGAGTAGGTTGTTGTCTGCCAGAAAAACGTGCAGCAAACGTACAACCACAACAGCAGAATTCTGGTGATCCTTCACGTAAATTGAAACCACATTGGTCAATTCATCATTTTCATACTCCTTTTGTCAATCACTTTCCGTACTCTTCTGTCAGAAACTGACCGACTGAATTACTACAGTCCTTGCAAGCACGTTGCAGTGACGTGTTGCTTTAGTGCACACAGTACCAATAACATTGCCATACCTCACAAAGAAAGTGTTTCTGACAATAAGTAATAATAACACTTTTAGATTTTTTAGTGTGGATTATACAATTACTAAGCTTTGTACTCAACAATTACGCGTCACACTATGTAACCAATCCTCATAAAATGTTTCCCCGAGCGGGGTACCCGCACGGTCTGGGGTGTCTTGTCACTGCCCGGGGCGGTTCCACCCTGTCGGAGGTTCGAGTCCTCCCTCGGACATGGGTATGTGTGTTGTTCTTAGATTAAGTTAGATTAAGTAGTACGTAAGCTTAAGGACCGATGACGTCGGCAGTTTGGTCCCATAAGACCTTACCACAAATTTACAATTTAAAAAAGTTTCACAGGCTTTCAACATTATATCTGTTGATACTGTTGTCATAAATCATTAGAATTGACAAAACAGTTGATTGCAAAAATACGATTGGTTGATCATGCAGGTAATAGGATAAAACAACCACACATTCAAATGTGGCTGGGTGTTATAGAGCAAACGACGGAAGTAATGAATCGGTCTAGTACTGCACTCTTCAGCGGAACGATGGCTAAGAATGTTCGATATTCGCTCTTTCTCTCTTTCTCTGTTTCTCACCTCCCCCTTTCTCCATCTCTCTTTCTCAGAGAGATGCACGCGTGCCCAACACATGATACATTTATACGTATTATACCCATCTCATACTCTCATCTCAGCCAGTAGACACTTCCTCAAGGTTGTAAAATTTCAGGTTTAAAAAACTTTCATATCTTTAAAAAAATTCTATATTTCTTGAAACCGCTTGAAAAGCACATCGTACTATAACAGCGCTTGTTATGTGCTACAGTTATGCGAAAGATGAGGAAACAGTTCGGTGTGAGTGTTAATAGCAAGTTAATCATCGTAAGACCGATTAAAATGGCTTTAACTTTCCGGCTGAGCTCTCCAGATCGTTGACCACACTCTTCTACTGGCACAGTCCATCGTCAAAACAAAGACGATAATTCACATTTGCTAATGTTCCGGAAAGTCACACTCAAGCAATTGTAACAGATAAACAATCCAAATTAATATAATTTTATTGACAAGGAATTTAAAGTCATTGAATTATCATCAAGCTATTTTTATGTGATTATGCTTAAATGGTTGCTGCAATGTAGTTAGGTAATAGACCTCCTATCAAGTTGAGCTGAATGGTTTCTGTTACAATCTGAAGCTCAGGTACAGGCAGCATTATACTGCATAAGGAGTGTACTTTTAAAGAGAGGTGTCTCAAAACTTTCCACCCTTCGTACTAATCATTACTTGGGGATAGCAACTACTGAGCTGCTCTGGGCCATCCTCACAAAAGATGTTATTTAAGACATGATGTTTCAAAAACTCTGGAACTGTTATTCAACAGGGTGCCATGTCATGCTTTGCTTTTCGCAGGAGTATTCATAATGTCGGTAGAGCCACAGTCGTACTATATGACACAACAAATTATCCGTTAAATCGGATGTTCAGTTCGCAGAAAAATTAATACGGTTACATTAAGGAAGACATACAAAACAGAGTGATGCACTGTTTAAGACCGTTAATTTGCGTTTTAGAGGGCCGGGTATAATACACCGTACAGTCACCTTCGTTTAGGGTTTCCACTAAACCGCTGACATGTACAAAGGCGAACACCGATATAATTCACTCGAGAAGGACAGTTCTGGAAGACAACCAAGAAACTATTCCCTGGAAGTGAAAAAGACACTATTAAGACGTTCCATCTATGCTCTGAGATAAATATGTATGTCGTCCTGTGGCTGGAATTCCATATCGTGTGTGGAACTATGTCTTAGAATCACCAAAGTCTTGGACTGCGTTCGATTGCGAACACTCAGCCACATACTTTTAAAACGTAAGGTGATATCACTCTCTTTATTTAATTGTTCATGCAACTCTGCCGCAGGTGAATATGTCATGATGTTATAACTGAAGACGCATATTGAATGAATTTTTCATCCTCTGTCTACTTTTTTCAGTGAAAAAGAGAATTCTCGCGCTGTGTTCCACTTTACATATCTTAGTTTACAATACCAAACTCTTAACAACAGCAGCCTTTCCCGTGTTGGGGCAAGTTGTGATTGCACAACTTTTATACCCTCCGTACGTATACATCGGTAAAGCTGGTAAATAATAAGGGCCTGTAATGACCTTTACGTCCGTGCGAGATTCCAAAATGTACAAAAGAATATCAGGTACGCTACAGATTACCTAATGAATGGGTTCTAGTTTAAATATACTACGAATTCATTAATCTGTCTTTAGACTGATGTCAAATGTGTGTGTATATCACTATAACTACGAACGAAGCAAATGAAAGGAAACACTGAAATGGCTAGGAGGAAGCGGAGTGTAATGTTTTCGTCCGATGGACAGGTTTGTGTGAACAGTGTCACATGCTATCATTTATGAGGCATTACGGAGATTTTCTTCATTTATGTCTTGAGAGTCTGCTGCTTAAGAACCGTGTATCATCGTCTCTCATGCTGCTGACACAGAGACAGCTAATCGCGTCAGCTTTCCCTATCAAGACTGTAATTTATGGCGTATTTTATTCACATATTCACACAGGATATTTATTTTTCTAAAATATCAGCAGTGAACAGTAACTGAGGTAGATAGCTAATAAACAGAACTTAAGTCATAACATATAGTATGCATTGAACCTACAATGTATAGCGAAACAGGAGATTAGTGGTCTTAAAATCTCCCAGTGAACTATGACGGATAAAGTCGTATAAAATGGTGACTTTCTGGTGTGAACCTCAACCATGCAAAATGTGACTTTTTTGTTGATTACTAACTGCTCAGAATTCTGCCTAAAGGGTGGAATTCCGTTTGAATTAAAGTATAATGCTTGATTTAACTACACTGAAAATATAAACGCTAAATAGAATCTGGGATAAAAAAGAAGATACGATGTGACATGAAATATTCATTCGAATAAGACGAAAATCGTAAGATGTCATACCTATACAGACAAATTAAGCAAGTCATAATGCGTTGGTGCAACTCTAGCCCTTGTGAAAGCAGTTATTCGGCTTAGCACTGATTGACAGGTTGGATGTGCTCTTGAGGGACAACGTGCCAAATTCTGTGAAACTGCAGCGTCAGGTTCTCAAAATTACGGGCTAGTTGAAGGGCGCTACATATAATGTTCCAGATATTGTCAACTGGAGAGAGATCTGGCATCTTTGCTGGTCGAGACGGAAATCACGAAGATGAGCAGTAGAAAGTCCCGCCGCGTGGAAGCAGACATTACTTTGCTGAAATATAAGCCCAAGATGGCTTGCCATGAAGGGCAACAAAACGGGGTATAGAAAATTTTCTACCCACCGCTGTGTTACGAGGTTGTCGTGGACGGCAAAATAGGGGTCCTGCTATGAAAAGAAATGACACCCCAGGCTGTTAATACTTGTTTGGCCGTATGGTGGGCGATAGTCACGTTGGTAAGGGGCGTCAATGAACCCGTCTTCGGCCTGTAGTCCCATTGACTGGAGAAGAACTATTTTCAGTGATGAGTCCCGCTTCGAACTGAGCTCCGATAACCAGCGAAGACGTATCTGGAGGCGCCCCAGACAACGGTGTGATACCAAGGTGACTGTCAGCCGCCATACGGCCCCCGACATGTAGGAGTGATGTGCTGGGCCGTCATTTCTTTTCATAGCAAGACCCCTTTGGTCATTATCGGCGGCACAGCGGTGTGTCGACGGTGTTCTACACCCCGTTTTTTTGCGTAAGCCATTCTGGGTTTACATTTAAGCAAGATAATGGCCGCCCACACACGATTAGAGTTTCTACTGCTTGTCTTCGTGTTTGCCAAACCCTACCTTCGTCAGCGAGGTCGCCGCATATCTTCAGGATTGAAAACGTCTGGAGCATGATTGGCAGAGCCCTCCAACCAGCTAGGAATTTTGATTATCTAGTGCGCCAGTTGGAAAGAATTTATCACGATATCCCTCAGGAGGTCATCCAACAACTCTTATCAATGAATGCGTAGCCGAATAATTGCTTGCATAATGGCAAGAGGTGGACCAACGCGTTATTGACCTGCTCGGTTTGGGAAGCATCTTCTCTTCAATAAATCATGCAATTTTTCTGAAATTGAGGTGATTTATTTGTCTGTATACGTACATCACATCCATACATTTCCGTCACATTCGGATAATTCCTTCCGGATGTGTCGTTTGTTTTTGTCTCAGAGCATATTTGAATAAATTGACACTGAAAGCACTGTACATACGGCATCTTGTATTGATGGCTGGGTAAGATGCCACCACTACTGGGGTAAGATGCAGGAGTGTGAAAGAAACAAAATAAAATTTGCGAATCAATTAAGGAAAACACAACAAAACCAACTTAAATTTGATTATGAAAAATACAAACAACAATGATCTGGCAGTCAGTAGTTTGCTGTTGCTAGATAATGGCTTTCATTTGCTATTCTGTGTTACCTGATTCACGTTTTACAAATACTGCAACAGTCACTGGCATGTCCACAGTCCTAATGCAACCACTTCTCACACCCAACGGGCTAGGTGAGTATCGTCGTCGCTGTCATTTTCTGCCTTTGTGTTACTCTGATGTGAAGATTTCTCACTGCTCGAAGATGAACTACTTGGCAGTGTCAACTCGTTCCTTCGCAGAATACGGCGTACACATTCGTTCTTTTGTTCTTTGTCTGTCATCTGCCTTCTTTTTGAACTGCTCGTTAGAACCCCGGAAATTTGCTTTTTCGTCATGTTTGACCTACATGCTCAAGTTTTAGGAACATGAATTACGTCATTAACAGAGGAGTGATGTTGTTGCATGGGTAGGAGTTGAAACACGACTTGTGCATGGTGCAGCAGGATTACTAGACTGCTCTACATTGCATGGTACTGTTCCATTTGCTGCTATTCCCAGTTGTGTTTAATTTGAATCACCAGTTGCTGTGACAGATATTGCAAATGCGTGTTCTGGGAGTTGGATTGGTCGTGTGGATAAAACCCACACGCCGAAAATCCAGAAGTGCCATTACCCACAGTTGGATAACGATTCCTTGCAGAACTCAGGAGCTGTCGAAATTGTAGACAAGTAACCTTGCAGGCTAGATGATTGTGAACCAATCCGTTGATAGCCTGTTGCCAAAATGTTTTTAAGGGCTTGAAGAAGGCCCGTTCTAGGGATTGCAAATAGGTGGGCAGAGGTAAATAATCTGTTTCTCATCTGCAAAATCAAGAAGATCGAAATCAAAACAGTGTGACCTGTACCCATACAGAAATAACAATACATTGCCAGATTCCTTCCTAGGAATGAAGTAACTGTTCAGCCAGTTCATAAACACATCTGTATTTACGTATGCAGACATGTCGTTAACTTCGACGTGCGGAGAAGGAGTTTATGACTCTCAGCGGCGAGGTTATCAGCGCATTTCGACGTGTAAACCTGGACTGATACCGTCTTCAAATTCACGTTCTTTCCTTTTTCCTTTAAATGTGGACTAAGATGGAAGGAATTACCTTTTTTCATTGCAGCAACCAATTAGGGATATGCTTTCGTATTTTCCTGCTAACGTTTCGAGATGGACGTCTTTTGAAGCTTTTGCTGCTATTACCTTTCCAGGTTCATGGTTCAGCTGAAATCCACTCATTCTTGTTTTAAATTTTTCCAGTTTGCTGAAACAGCATATTCTCGAAGCAAGGAAGAGGGAAACATAGTTCTCAATCTTTCCTCGACACATTCCCAATCCTCTTGAAATTGTTATACACTGGGAATTCCTTACAACATCAGTGGGATTCCTATGCAAGAGCAGATTCCTCCACTCAGAGCCTACCATCTTACTTCCTTTATTGAATCGGTTAGGTTTTCCATTTTTCTCACAAATAAATGCGCCAGCCACCGAATTGATTTTACCGATGGTAGACATCAAGCATTTTACAGTCGTCGGATATAATCCACAAGTTTGCTTTGATTTTCATCACCAAGGAATCCTGAAGAAGTTTCCTATATGAATTACGATTAGAAATTTGTCGTTACTAAAATTTCAGCGTTTATAGTTACGTCATAGATGGCACCATTGTTAATTTTGTGATAATATTCTTACCCGCAGAGCCTGGTCGGCCTTTGGTTAAGTTTTTGTTTTCATTCTCCATTTGAAGGTTCTGTATGGTATTTCATAGAGTTTAGATGCATCCCACAAGGACTTCTGCCCTATGTTGACATCTTCTGCAGGCAGCAGGAGATTAGCTTCCGACAGTGAAGCTCTGTTTTCCCTCCCCGTGTTAATGAGGTATGACAGGTTACCCTAAAGATTTACTCCGATGGTACTTTTCACCGCATACCCCAAGTGAAACAAATTCTTACGTCCCAAATTTAAATATTCTTCTTGCAAAGTTTATTACTTGTCTGGCATGGAGATAATAACCCATTAACGAAGTATCATCTTACTGATTTTCTATGGGGAAGGTGCAACTCACATTTTCTTCCAAATAACTCCATTAAAATGGCTAAACCCACTACTTGGAAGCCACACAATGCGGTTTCAAAACACCCATGAATAGCATGGTCATTACACAGATAGCCACGATGAAAATCGTTACCATTAGCATGAACACAATTATAAGCGGCATACTTACGGATATTTAACTCAATACATTCTGCCGACTGGGGTGGGCGAGCGGTTCTAGGCGCTACAATCTGGAACCGCGTGACTGCTACGGTCGCAGGTTCGAATCCTGCCTCGGGCGTGGATGTGTGTGATGTCCGTAGGTTAGTTAGATTTAAGTAGTTCTAAGTTCTAGGGGACTGATGACCTCAGAAGTTAAGTCCCATTGTGTTCAGAGAGTCAATACATTCTCCGAGTACTTCGCCTTTAATGAACAGCATATTCTCAATGAGAAGTTGTAATGGATAGTACAACCATCCATTGGGTTTTGGAGAAATGTCAACATTGTGGCACCATCCACCTGCTGGTATCTTACACCCAATTACCTTATGAGTATGTAGATCCTAGGCGTTTCCCACACCTATTACGTGCAGCCTACACAGCCCACCAGAGAAGGAAAATTTGAACAATAAACGCCACATTGCATCCACGCAGATGAGTGATATTGTAAATGACATACATTCACTGTATTTCTCAGTGAGGCGCCGTTGAAGTTTCAGTAAATGCGCAGTAAATGTGTTTTTATGAGTGACTAACGTTACGTGTCTGTTGCCAACTACCTGAGTAACAATGCGAGATACGTCACCAATGTAATGTGTTTTTTCACTAGCCAATGATAGTGTGGGGAAGCAAGCAGTGTGGCAACAGAGCAACGGTGTCAAAGAATGAGACAGTACTTTCCCCTTTCCTGGCCAAGGCCAATCCTGCCGCGCTTAGCGTGTGAATAGACATTCAAAGCACTGCGCAACGACCTTAAGTAATACTAATTATTTAATTATTGTAACATTACTAGCCCAGATGATAAAACCATACCAATGTTACGTATTTTGAGTTTCAGCATGACCTGCTGATCAGTTGCCACAAAAATCCACTTTTTACATATTTCTAAAAGGGTGAAATATTAAAGATAGAATGCTGCAATTTTGAATTTAGTCTGCTCTGTATGTAAAATATCTTTTAGAGGATTTTGTAATGTTACCTCTTTTATTTTTCAAGTAGTTAACTAGAAACTAGTTGTTGTATTGAAATTTGTAAAAATATAATAAATTAAGTAGCCTGTAGGAATAAGCTACTATGATAAAATTCTATATTCATTAGAAGTAATGGTGGTGCTGTAGCAGGACAGTTATGTAACTTTACAGAAGTGCCAACAATAGAGACAGTTCAGAGGATGCTGTCAGCCCTCGGATCCGGTTCTAAACCTCGGATGTAAGAGTTATCTACTGATATTTTTATGGGACAAACATAGGGTACAGCAATGCTCACAGAAAAATTGGAAAATTGTCGGTCTTCAACTTGCAACGGTACGTAAGATCTTGTGGAGAGAAAGGGTGCCATTTGAGCACTACTGCAGGTCCTTAAGGCGTTCTAACTACAGATGTGCTGTTCGCCAATGGGTGCGGAACCGCACCGACGGTATGAAAGGACCACCATAGCGGTATGTAAGGGTCATTCCACACTCGTCAGTCATCTGTGATGTATCTCACTACTATTCAGAACGTGCCGTACTTCTGTCCTATACCGCTTACGTCGAGAACGGAGTGGTAAAGTCTTACATGTCGAAACCTAACTTGAAATTTTTCGTACTGGAAGAATTCACCTACAGATTTGCACTGGCAAAATTTTAGCTGCTAAGGGCCCTGCAAGTTTTTCAGAACTATGAAAGTTACTCAGGTTTGCCGCATAAAGTACCTCTTATAACAGTGCTTTGTATAGCCATTCCTGCATGGCGCGCCAATCGGCAAATAAACAGACGCAACCGTGGCAAGAGAAGGTAGCGTCGTGTAGTGCGAAGTCAAAAGTACAAACACGCGAATTGTAAGCGCTTAAACCACACCAAAACTGTCTCAAATCGTTTATTTGGTGAACAACTTGCAGTTAATATTGTCAGATAAAGTGTTACAGATGTAATTATTACAATGGTGTCTCGCAGAGGAAAGACACTGACGACTTCCATCAGTCAGGACTTTAATATGCCGACGCGAAATATTTTTATATCAATTTCTGAAATATAGTTCTTATGACAATTTTTAAACAATACACATTTTACTAACAACGAACAGTTCCTTGATTATTTCCAGTAGTCGTCACAAAATTTCTAAATGTCTGTGTACACCTGGTAAAAGAAGTAAATAGTGCATTTAGGTACGTCATAGGAGTTATCAGTTTTGTTGAGATACAAATGGGATGGAGTAAAAAGGGTCGTGCTATTGCTCTGCATATTGTGCTGCGTGCCAGGCATACTTGATCAAATTCATAAAACCTGGTTATGCAAAGTGACATTCCACAAATGACTGAAATTTAACAATACTCTTCCGCTGGTAAACCAGAAATGACAAAGAGCTATCAGGAATTAGGTTCTCTTACGATTTTCTGAAAAGTTCGTATACAACAAAGCCAGTGATAAGTATGAGTGGACTGTTGCTTCCCCAGCTTTATACGTGTCTTCAGGTACCTGAAGGTGAATTAAGACCAAAAATTAAAAGGAAGAACTGTATAGCAAAAATCTTGTAATCGAAAAATTTCTTTATCGATTGGGTGAATATTTTCGCTTCCTCCTAAACAAAGATGTGATAATTTGTCCACTTACTGTAGCCAGTAAGAAGACGTTTCGGATGCAACACTGAAAATTTCTGTCTTCAATTTTTCCAGATTTTCCTGCGTCGATTACAAGATTTTTTCTACATAGTCCTTTATTTTGATTTTTGGTCGTAATTTACCTTGAGGTTCCTCAAGGCAGGTACAAATCTGGGGAAACAGTAATCCACTGACACTTATCACTGGCTGACTTGTATACAAATGTGACAAGGGAATCATCAACTGCACAAGCGACTGTCTTTCTTTCATTCGACATAATAAAGTGCGGTTTGCACTCAGTTCTTGAACGAAATCTGACTGAATGGCTTTATACACAGCATTTAATTGGACAACAAGAAGCTTCGTCTTTACGTCAACTACGAATTTATCGATCGTATTACATACTAATCGCATGTCCTCTATACGTTTACTTGAAGTAAACTTTGTAATTTTGCGATTTCCTTCTCCATGTAATATCCTGACTCCCGTCGCCGCCCGGTTAGCCATGCGATCTAGCGCGCTGCTTTCCGGGCGGGAAGGCGTGCCGGTCCCCTGCACGAATCCGCCCGGCGTATTAGTGTCGAGGTTCGTTGTGCCGGCCAGTCTGTTGGTGGTTTTTAAGGTGGTTTTCCATCTGCCTCGGCGAATGCAGGCTGGTTCCCCTTATTCCGCCTCAATTACACTAGGTCGGTGACTGTTGCGCAAACACTTTCTCCACGTGCGCGTACACCATAATTACTCTACCACGCAAAGATTGGGGTTACACCCGTCTGGAGCGAGATGTTCCCGGGGAGTTAACTGAGGGCCGAACCGCACAGTAACCCTAGGTTCGGTGTGAGGCTGTGGTGGGGTGAGTGGACTGGTGTAGCCTATTGTGGGGTTGTGCACCACTGAGGGCTACGGCGGGGACGAAGCCTCTCCGTCGTTTCTAGGTACCCAGTTCCATACAATACAGTACAGTCTCCTGACTCTGTTCAACCATGTCGAAGAAACATGGACATCAGTAATGTTAATCTCACTTGCAAATCAGAGGGCCCAGCCATATAGATCTCCCACAGTAACAATACATTGACTCTCATGAGCAGTTCTTAATCTTTCGAATAAATTTTCTTTCACAAATCTGCGAATTTCGTTTTAGCGTGAATTTCATACTTTGTCTAAATCAATAATAAAATTCACATTCAGATTTTAGGAAACGGAACCAGCTTTTGCACACTGCTTAACTTTAAGCATTTCCTCCCTTCTCTGTTTAACTACAAAATTTACAGCCTTTGCTTTGACACTGTAAGCTCTTGCCGTACTTGTTTTCTTCTGTCTACGAATATGCTGTGTTTTTGTTCTAGTCTTTAATGAGCACGAACATCATCGTTGGAACCACAATTCGTGGAATCGTTGGTTAATTGCTGTGTCTTGTAATGTTTCTGAAGTGTTCCTCATTCGGAATACTTCCACAAGATCATAAGTAGACGTAATAAAACTTCGTTAATTTGAACAAGTAAACGTCGAACACAAATAATCTGATGCAGTATAACAAAAGAAAATAAACATTTTCTAGAAATTCTCCTTAATAATGTGGCGAAGGCTACGTCCGATCCGAGGCGATATCCAAACAGAGATGGTATATCAGTCGATGGCTGGCGAAGATGTAACCGTCTCTAACCGCCTGGGCGAGGGCAGAAATACACGCTTGGCAGAAGGTTACAATATTCGTGTTGGCTATCGAAGTTGCGGCGGATGCAGCAAGAGGTGTACTTCTGGAACAGCCCCTGTTGCTATCGTCTGCGTCCTCTGGGGCTGAGCCGGATACCGCGGAAACCAGCCGAACTCAGGGCAGTGAGCTGAATAGACGCGTTGCGGGTTGGCGGCCTCGAAGGCGAAGCCGAGAGAGACGCCAGTTTCCATAGTTTCTAATGAAATGTCTACGTCATTCAAATGAATGTCTAAGAACTTAACTAACAAATAACACATATTTGAATATTCCGGAGAAGCAGATGATTTATATTGTATACCACTCTCTTCAAATTTCATCTTTGGAAGGATAAAACATTAATTAGATTCCACATTACTGTAAAAATCTGAAAACTGCGCAAAGACAAATGCTATTAAGTAGAATACAGTAAGAAAACATAAAAATAATCAATTCCGTTTTATCTCCGTTGTTAACACTTAGCGATAACACAAAGGCAACTGCTAATCACTATGGATAATAAATGAGCTGCCGATTCAAGAGAATTGTAACTGCGAACAATTGTGTCACATGAACTATCAACGGAAACTGATATTCGATCTACAAATTACGACTGCACTGTGTCGTGTTATCTGTTTACCGATTTGCCGTCAAGCAAAGCTCTGCACCCGCCGTTCTGCGCATGCGCCGTTTCCAGCAGCTACGACAGGGCTTTACATTCTTCCAGCCATATGGCGTGGTTCGAATTTGGTCTTTTTCAACATTAAAAAAATTACTTGTAGTGTCTTAACAGCAAAAATTTTGACATTGTGTTTCTTTCGACGTATTCCTTCTGTACTTAAAAAAATTCGGGACAGGTTTCAACAAGTCGGCTTGGACAGTTGCCTTGTAAGCCTCGGATGACACAGAAGACGATTGGCATGAGTGATAACTGATCGAATTACTTATCGCGCAGCCTTGTGCAAATATGTAGACGTGGACTTTCGTGGATGGAAAATTCCTGGAAAGCCTGTCTCTTAATTTCGATATTTTTATTTTGGGGGTCACTCATAGTCTTGCAGAAAATCGCATCGCAAGTGGCGTAGCTTTTTCATCGCTTTTAAGATGAGCAGTTAACAGTGCTTAATAGACAGGCGGAGCAATAATTCGCAATACTTGGAACTTCGAGTACAGATCGTCTCTGAACTGTTTGAGTGTTGCTTACGGTAATAGAAATTAATTAATTTCAAATGTATTAAATTGTGTGTGTGGACATTTCTTGAATACACTGATTTGTTAAAACAGTAAACTACAATTTATCACCATAGTTACCGACTCTTTTTGACTACAAATAGAGAGTTAGAACATTTTATTCTAGTACAGCGAGCTGGAATGTGGATTTGTGGACAGGAGATAATGGGTAACAGGTGTCTGGATTACTTTCTTGCTCTCTGCATAAATAATTTTCAGGCTCTAGTTAACGACAGTGATATTTAAAATCACATAAACGCATACTCAATAAAACAAAAACAAACAATACCTCGTGAAGTTCAAAAATGGTTCAAATGGCTCTGAGCACTATGGGACTCAACTGCTGTGGTCATCAGTCCTCTATAACGTAGAACTACTTAAACCTTACTATCCTAAGGACATCACACACACCCATGCCCGAGGCAGGATTCGAACCTGCGACCGTAGCAGCAGCGCGCCTCCGGACTGGAGCGCCTAGAACCGCACGACCACCGCGGCCGGCACTTCGTGAAATAATTACAATGAATAGAATACCTATAGCTCCATACAGGGGTTGATATAAGTCAACGGAGAGAGTTGAAAATGTGTGCCCCGACCGGGACTCGAACCCGGCATCTCCTGCTTACATGGCAGATGCTCTATCCATCTGTTTTTTATGACGTTCGGTTTTGTTCGTTGAGTTTGATCTGGGCGGACGTCACATGACACCCGTTCAAGTTAATGGTTGATTCTTTTACTCAGTTTTTCCTATTACAGAAGGCCAGAGTCTCTGACCGAACATGCTGAGTTACCGCGCCGGGAATCCATCTGAGTCACATAGGACTCAGAGGATAGTGCGACTGCAGGGACTTATCTCTGGCACGCCTGCCGTGAGACCCACATTCCCAACTTATTGTCCCGCACTATTTTCGTAGTGCCCCTGCCCATTATTCTCATTACTCACAGCTTTTTTGCCGATTCCCGTAAGAGTTCGGGCAATGTTTGTGCATCCGCACAGAAGAAGATGGTCAAATGGCCGGTGAGCCTTAAAAATGGTATCTGTTGTTTCGGACATGTCAGAAAGAACAGATACCATCTTCATGTATATAAATACCGTGAAGTAATAACAAAACTTATAATCTGCCGCCCCACGATTTCGAAATCGTAATTGACTAAATGTGAAAATTTATAGGAAAAGCAAACAAATCGATGTCACATGTTGCAAGAATCTTCCTGGCATTCACCCTAACTGATTTAGGAAGATGTTGAAAGACAAACATAATAACTAAAAGGTGAAGAGTTGAACTCGATTCCTTCGGAATACCAACTGTGTAATAACGTTAACGATAATCAGCAGTAGCGGCTATAATTTTACTCATTTGTTGTGTGTCTTACGGATGGCTTGAAATACAATGTGATACATATTTTGTATGGAGGAGTGACGGCCACTGTCGGTTTTGCAGCGTGCGCTTTGACAGAATGCTGACTGGTCACATGGCTTGAACACACAGCGTCGCATCGCCACTCCAGCGCGTTATAATTATTCACCAGATAATTTCGATGTCTCTTTGTCTGCATAGTCTACTGCATAGCCACTATTATTGGGAGTTGGTAAAGATGGAAGAGTGTATCCGTACGTAAACAAAGTCGTTACACTACATCTAACAGCCTCCCCCTCACACATATACGAGCATGATATTTATAGACATTACAGTGTTATATTGTTGTGATATTTCGCTGAGAAGACAAACAATCCCTAATACGACCCAATATTCTCATTATGTATACCATATTTGGACAGTTACAAGTATGATAACCTTAACCGGAAATGATGTTGAAGAATAAAAAGTGGGGTCCTAGATGAGGCGTTAGCGAGGAGCTAAGGCACTCTTTGGTATTTCAAATACTTCTTTGTAATTTTTCTTAAAATTTATTATAGAGATACACAAATTGTCCGTTTGTTCGTCACTCGCTATAATGATATGAGTCAGCATTTCTGTTCTCATACCAACAGTGTCGATATTTAGAGCAATGCAGTGTTGGGATCGCATTCTCTTTAGCTGTAATTCCGCACGTAATTATTAGGAACAGCGTAAATAACACGTTTCCACTGCACCCTTGTGGCTCGCCACAGGACTAGAGCTGTGGGGGGCCACGTGAGTTCTGCAGCGTGAAAACAAGACCGGGTAACTCTAGCTTAAGCATGAAACAGGTTACAAAGTAGCCAGTGTGTGAGTGAAGAGACCGCCTTGCTCAGCACTGTACGTGATGAGTAACTTAGACAAGGAGAAAACATGCGCAGAAGGCTCTATATGCATATTTCACAGTTTATCCACGAAGTACTAGGTCTTAACGCCCATTCAGTCGTTCGTTCTTCGTGTAATGCGCGTAACTGTCCTCCTCTGTAGCTGAGTGGTCAGAGGGGCTGAGTGATTCCTTAGGGGCCCAGGTTCGATTCCTGGCCAGCTCGGAGATATTTTCAACTCGAGGACTGTGCGTTGTGCTGTCTTCGTCATTATTTCATCACTGTAGACACGCAAGTCACCGAAGTGGCTCCAAATAAAAAGACTTACGTGGGGCGGTCAAATTCCCCGAAAGGGGCCTTCCGACCAAATAAACTGTTTCATTTGCTTAAGTATTAACGAAGAACTATTTGTGGTTCTATTGTTATACAAGAAAGTCCGCTACTGCAAGTTATGATTTATTATTCAGTTTCCTTACGCTGTTCTTCTGAGCATAACTTTCAATATGAAGTCTTCTACAGAGTACCGAGGTAGTTTTCATTGTGATGACAGTTACGTGCTAGCTTTCCCATTATTCTGGTAGCTTTAATGTTGTGATTACCGATGATTCTTTCCCTATAGGTAACGATGATTTGGGAAGCAACATTTACTTACTAAAGTCCTGTTGCCTCTGACGTACAAACTGAGATATTTCACATCAATACCATAATAGTACATATGAAAAAAATAAACAAATGTAAACATATAGCCACAAAGGTATTTTACGTATCTTCATCTACAAACATACTAACCAAGATATCATACGGTGCATGGCGGAGAATACTATATACCTTTGCTAGTCATTCCCTTTCCTGTTCCTCTCGCAAATGGAGCGAGAGGAACACGACTGTCTGCATCTGACCTGAGGCTGTCCTGTCATAAATAGTGTTCAAATTACTTGCGGGAATCCTCCAGGGTGACATCGTCGACAACAGCCGATTTTTCGACTGGTGCACACACTGTCACTTTCAAGGCAAAACTGCACGAAGTAAGCCCTGTCAAGGGGAATTTAAAACGTCGGTCTGCAGAGCAGTTACGGAAATGTAACTAACACACATACACACACATACACACATCACACACACACACACACACACACACACACACACACACACACACACACACACTGTAAAAACACTAGCGACACTACTCAACCAAAGATGACCTACAAGATAGCGATAGTGATAATAACAAACGGTTGCGGTAGCATTAACTGTGTCCCTCTGTTTTTGACAAGGGAGAATCCAACGTAGAATTTCACCATAAACTTCCTTCTCCATTTATAAGGTTACTTGCTAATTTAATTTCAACCGCTTCCTTAATAACTCTATCTCAATAGCTGGAAGTTGTTATTTACCATAGGATGACCGATGCCAAGACAATACTCTGTAAAGGCAGATATACTCGGCTGTTGTAAGTGTGTGTGACGCTTATGCTGAGTACACCAGTCCTCAACGATCCCGGTACATACGTATAGGACATGCCACAAGTGGAACGAATACTATAGACACCCGCATTATGCAAACCAAAATCAACATTTACGGATCTCAAAAGTGCCCTAATCTTGGATGGTAGTCGAAAATCACAATTCATCCACTTTTTTTCCGCAAAATACGACCGATCCTATTTTAAAAAGTCCCTGTGTAAGACAACAAGACCGTACAATTTGGTGTTTCCTCGGTATTTTCACCTTTCACCCAGAGCACGGTTGGTCGATGTCGCAATTTACGTCTGATTTGTCTTTCACTACTACCAATCTGACGAACGGTGACCTTCAGATTGGCTAACTCAGTGTGTCTAAGACGACGGGGTCCTGCGAACCAAGGTGTGAAACTCGCTGTCACACTGAGGCGGAAGATGACAAATATCAGCTTGTAGATACACCCTCGTAGGTAAGCTTCCTATAAACAGCATATCCAAACTACCATCGGCTTCCCTCCTGACTTACACATCAAGGAACGGCAGGCAGTTATAACTACACACCTCCAAGGTTAAACCAATATTCGGGTGGACTGAATTCAAGTGTTCTAAAAAGTCGTTCAAACTGTAAATGCCATGAAGCCATACAACAAAACCATCGTCTGCACATCACAAAAAACACACAGGTTTCATAGCAGCCGACTCCAAAGCATGTTCGCCAAAGTCTTTCATAAACAAAGTGACAGTTATGGGTGATAATGTGCTACACATCACAGCTCTGCGTGACTGCTCATTAGAATGATTCAGTGTATTGCAGGATCGGTGTTACCCCACAAAAAATGTTGAGAGAAATACTAACAGCCTCCTGAAGAAACGTTGCTTGTCGCAGGAGACTATAAAATGTCTCAATTCTTATCGTGCTGCTCCCCCTAGAATATATGGCCTTCCGAAGATCGTCAAGGCCTCTTAGGCCGCTTGCGAGTGACATTGGTGCTTCGACATACCGTGTAACGACCCTCGTTGCTAGTCTGTTTACACGTCTAGTATGGCGATGTGAGCATCTCATTAAGAGCTCGGGGAGTTATTTCATCGTTTACAGGCAATATGTCTGAATGACTGTAGTAAGTTTTGACGTCATTTCTCTCTTCATTTTCGTTTCTCTGTTTGATTCATTACGGTTCGTGAAGTTAGATTTGTTGTTGAATTGACTAACCTATTTCCACATGTGTTGACTTCCACTTACATTTCATTCAGTGATCACTACTAAGAGCAGACATATGGAGTTGCGAGCCTACGTGATTTTTTCGGATGTGTAGAAGATATTTTTGTTGTTTGTCCTCATGGCAGTGAGAATCTTTCTAGAACCCCTAAATTCAATCCACCCGAACATTAGTTTTATGGAGGGGGCTCTGTGCCTTGATACGTTGATCAGGAGGGAGGGTGATGGCAGTTTGGGATAAGCCGTTTATCGGAAGCTTACACACACTGACTCTGATAGTTGATACCTTCCGGCTCAGCGTGAAGGTGTACTTTGTGCCTTAGCTCACAGGACCAATGTCATCTCAAAAAATGGTTCAAATGGCTCTGAGCACTATGGGACTTAATATCTGAGGTCATCAGTTCCCTAGAACTTAGAACTACTTAAACCTAACTAACCTAAGGACATCACACACATCCATGCCCGAGGCAGAATTCGAACCTGCGACCGTAGCAGTAGCGCGGTTCCAGACTGAAGCGCCTGGAACCTCTCGGCCACACCGGCCGGCCATGTAATCTCAGACCCTCAGAGTTTCTCATCTCAATTAGTTGATCTGGAGGTCACTTTTCGTCAGAATGTTTATAGTGAAAGACAGATCATGTGTAAACTGCGACATCGACCAGCCATGCACAAGGTGAATAATGATAACACCGACGAGCACCAAAGTTTACAACCTTTTTGTCTTAGGCAGGGAGTTTTTACTGCAGAATCGGTCGTATTTTGAGGAAAAAAATCGATGAATTGTGCGTTTTGACCACCATCCAAGATTAGGGCACTTTTGGGATCCGTAAAGGGTTTGGACAACTCCAGTGTTTATTGTACTCTTTCCAGCTGTGGCATGTCATATGCATGTACATCAGAACCGTGGAGGAATGGTGTACTCAGCATAAGTGTCACACACACCCACAGCATCCGAGTAAATCTGCCTTTGGAGAGTATTATCTTGGCACTGGTCATCCTATGAAATATATCAACACGGAGATTCTGCCACGTACTGCTAGCTATTGGGATAGTGTTGTTAAGGAAGCGGTTAAAATTAAATTTTTAAGAAACCTTATAAATAGAGGTGAAGGTTTATTATTAAATTCTGCGTGGAATTCTCCTCTCTCTCTTATAAAAACGCAGAGGAATAAAACTAATTGTAACTCACCCGTTTGTTTTGTTCCCGCAAATGATATCACTATTGATAACTTTTCTGACGTCGATCATCTTTGCTTGAAAGGTGTTGCTAGTGCGTGTGTCTGTGTGTGTGTGTGTGTGTGTGTGTGTGTGTGTGTGTGTGTGCGTGTATTATCTTTCCGTAAGTGCCCTGGAGGCCGAGGTTTTAAATTCCCTTTCACAGGGCTTACTTGCTACAGTTCTGCTTTGACTATGACTGTGTGTGCACCTGTCGAAGTATCGGAGGTTATCAATGACATCACCCAGCTACATTCCGTAAGTTATTTAAACACTGTTTATATGCTTCCGTACTTTGGATTTTTCATTCAGTATGTTATCTTCAAAAACATTTTACTATGAATACATCTCCAATTCATGTAACAGGTGTATTGTATAACCTTTGTATATTTGGAGCAGTACATTAACACCCAGTTTTACATTTCCCAATAGCTGTCCTCTGTTGTGTATGTATGTGGCTGTTGCTGATGACATGTGTATAGACTCTTTACATTTGTTGTGGAAATTTGGGCCTGTTTGTTTGAAACAGAACGCAAGCATTCCTTGCCGTTATTTCGCACATTCCGGAATCTCAATATGTTTCATGACCATACTTTATATTGTTTACTAACTTTTGTTATAGTTTATTAGATGTAATGAACCCAGTATTTTCATTTTATGTACTGAACACATTTGTAATTTTTTGTGTTGTGTTGTCAATGAACGGGTTGCTGGATGTACTTTTTGTGTCCTTTCCACTGTAGCGCAATTTATACGTTGGTCTTTCAATAAATTTTGCAACATTGACTGAATCATTGAAACAATGAAGTTATTGTCACTGAAATCTGTATCACTGCTTCTGTTTCCTATTGTATTGCTCGGATAACGGTTATTTCAGTCGTCATGTGCATGGATATTTGCTTTTTTATGTCAATTTGGCTGACTGGACGTTGCAGGGATTGTGGTGTAGGTCACTGCATCTTTCCATACGTTTTGAATGGGTATGTATTGTTGTGTCTCGTAATACGTAAGTGCAGGTAGGTGAAATTATTGTGTAGACTGTTAAAGAAATTTAGAATGTGCATTATGTCCCTAAAACTCTCTCGACTGCGACATCTGCATATTTCCTATAAAATACAATTTAATTTAACCAAGGTTCTTGGTTGTTAAACAGTTTGTAATACACATTACTTACGTATCTGTTGTAACAAATTAGCCTCTCCTCTCAAAATTTGAGATCAAATTGTACATTATATTACTACTAATGTATATCATCATTTAACTAATTTCACTTTTTGTAAGTAACTGAGGCAGGAAATATCTCTTGCTCTTCAGTCCTTTTCTTATGTGTTGCATCATGAAAACACGCGTTTTTCTTGGACTCTGTGGTATTTGTATAATAATAAGGTCAATTAAACAGCGACATGAATATATTTTAATGTGTTGTAAATACAATGCTGATACAATTGAATACAACTGACTCATAGGGAAAAAGTCATATATTCTAAAAAAAAAATAGTTTTCAAACAAGGGAAATATATATTTCCATTATGCCTATAAGCTCATATTAACCCGCATGGTACTAGGAGTGTTAATTTGGATTATGTGATTTTGTATATGTGATATCAGTGTTATGGTAAATATCAAGACATATTTTCTGAAGCCGGCCGGTGTGGCCCAGCGGTTCTAGGTGCTTCAGACTGGAACCGCAGGACCGCTACGGTCGAAGGTTCGAATCCTGCCTCGGGCATTGATGTGTGTGATGTCCTTAGGTTAGTTAGGTTTAAGTAGTTCTAAGTTCTAGGGGACTGATGACCTCAGATGTTAAGTCCCATAGTGCTCAGAGCCTACCAGCCATATTTTCTGAAATGTAACCTGAAACGTTTTAATAACTTTCCGATTTATTGACCTCACCATTAATTAATAAAATAATAAAGAGTGTGGTCAACACATCAAAATAGTTATTAAACTGCATCCAAATGGTCACTTTCTCTGATAGCATTTTCATGAAATTTACAGATGGAACCCGCAACACTACCAGAAATTACATTTAATGGCAATGTTCCTATGCAGGAACAGATAATATAAATTCTTCATAATGCGAAACTAACAAGGGAACCTCCCCATCGCACCCCCCTCAGATTTAGTTATAAGTTGGCACAGTGGATAGGCCTTGAAAAACTGCACACAGATCAATCCAGAAAACCGGAAGAAGTTGTATGGAACTATAAAAAAAAAGCAAAATATACAAACCGAGTAGTCCATGTGCAACATAAGCAATACAAGGACAATGCTAGATCGAGAGTGCCTTGGTCCTGTGGTTAGCGTGAACAGCTGCGGACCGAGAGGTCCTTGGTTCAAGTCTTCCCTCGCGTGAAAATTTTACTTTCTTTATTTTCGCAAAGCTATGATCTGTCCGCGCGTTCATTGACGTCTCTGTTCACTGTAACACGTTTAGTGTCTGTGTTTTGCGACCGCACCGCAAAACCGTGCGATTAGTAGACGAAATGACGTGCCTCTCCAATGGGAACCAAAACATTTTATCGCAAGGTCATAGGTCAACCGATTCCTCCACAGGAAAACACGTCTGATATATTCTATACGACACTGGTGACGGCATGTGCGTCACATGACAGGAATATGTTGTCGACCCACCTAACTTGTGCACTTGGCAAATGCGTAAAAAGATTCTTCTACCTTGCCCGATTTAGGTTTTCTTGTCGATGTGATAATCACTCCCAAAAAAGTGATCGCATCGGACGGACGGACAGATAATAATTGTCTGAAAACAAAAAATTAAAAATTTTCACCCGAGGGAAGACTTGAACCAAGGACCTTTCGTTCCGCAGCTGCTCACGCTAACCACGGGACCACGGCGCTCCTGAGCGCACATTTTCCTCGATGTTGCCTATCTTCTGATGGACTACTCAGTTTGTATATTTTGCTTATGTTTTTCATAGTTCCATACAACTTTTTCCTGTTTTCTCAATTGATCTGTGTTCAGTTTTTCAAGGCCTATGCAATGTGCCAACTTATAACTAAATCTGAGAGGGGTGCGATGGGGAGGTTCCCTTGTAAGTTGCGTGCTGAAAGCTATGTAATTAATCTATGGTTAGACCAACGACTAGCCATATACCGGATCCAAATATGAAACTATTTATCCATTTAATTGATGTAATGAAGGAAATGTTAACCAAACAAAATGAAATCCATGATGAAATGTCACTTCTGTGTAATGAAACGTCAGTTATGCGTAATGAAATTTCAACTTAACAAGATGAATTCCACTATAAAGTATCTACTAAGAAAGATGAATTACAGAATGCAATTTCCTGTCAGATAAGAAGCTTAACCCTCCGACAGTCGTGCATGTATCTGTGAGATACATGTCCTACTTTTTCTCTAATATTACCACAATGAACAGTGGTAACGGTTTGCTGGCCCACGACGTCTTGTGTCATACCTTTCTTATTGCTTCACAGGAATTTCAGTCTTATCCCGATATTGTCAAAGTCATAAATGAGTCAGGTGTGGGAACGTGTACCGCCTGTATCTCTCAGATACAGCGCGCCTACTCGGGTAACGCTTTGTCGCCGCTAGTGACTGCAGCTGTTGCTTTATTTGCAGCATACGCAAGTCGGCAGTTGCATTGTTGTCTTCTAAATGAAGCAACTTTTCGTTGTAGCTACGTGTACACTCTTTCAAAATGAGTAAACGATATGATCTAGAAAATCCTAAGGATTTGGAAGAAGTACATCGCCTTCTTCTCGACGACGAGGTATCCATTGAAGATGAAGATGATCTTGCAGAAACTGATTCAGAAACCGAAGATATACTCGAAACACGATCTGTAGACTCAGACACAGATCACGAATTTGATGAAGAGGAAAATAATGAAGCGCAGGAAACTGATTAACATTACTATTTTGGTGAGTAGAAAAGACAATAAATATGCTTTCAGATGTAATAATAATAACAATATCTAATAATGGTGTAATGTACTTATTTTTTTATTCTTGGTAAGGGTGGAAGTAAATGGAGGAAAGTGCCTTGGAAAGCAACACAGACACGGCCTCATAATATACTAACCTGACTGCCTGGGGTAGTTGGAGACGCAAAGAAAATGGTAACTGAAATTGACTGCTGGAGCCTATTCATCAGTAATGATATCCTAGATCTAATTGTGGTCAACACTAACAGGCGTATAGCTGATCTAAAAGGAAACTTTGATCGCGAGAGTGACTGCAAGGACACAGACGCAATCGAAATAAAAGCCTTTCTTGGCATGTTATACCTTCCTGGTGTGTTGCGTGGTGGGCGACAGAATGTTCACGACTTCTGGACAGCATATGACCTTGGTCGAAATATTTTTAAATGACCATGTCCGAAAAACGTTTCCTGTTCCTAATAAGATGTGTTCGTTTTGATGATGGAGCCACAATACAAGAACGGCGCAAGATAGACAAATCAGCAGCCGTGAGGGAAATGTTCACCATGTGTTTGAATAACTGCAAGACACATTCGTCTCTCGGTCAGAACGTCACAGTTGATGAGCAGCTACCAGCATTTCGAGGCCGGTGTGGATATCGCCAGTTCATACCATCCAAACCATCTAAATATGGCATCAAAATTTTCTGCCTATGTGATGCCAAGCTTTATTGTACTTACAACATGGAAATATATTGTGGATTACAACCAGAAGGAGCCATTCAGAATAACAACTCCGCCAAAGAAGTAGCTCTGAGACTTGCCGAACCAATATATGGGACGGGTAGAAACATTACAGCAGATAACTGGTTCACTAGTTTGGAGTTAGTAAGAGAACTGCATAAAAGGAGACTGTCGTTTATAGGCACAATTAGAAAAAACAAGAAGGAACTGCCATCGAATTTCGTAGCACCAAAAAGTAGACAGCAATATGATAGCGTATTTGGCTACAGCAAGAACGAAACCCTTGTGTCGAATGTCCCAAAAAAAGGGAAAACTGTAGTCCTCCTTTCGAGTATGCATGTATCGTCAAGTGAGGTTTCGGAAGGTTTAGAGAAAAAAACCTGCAATCATTCTACACTGTAATGACACCAGATCTGGAGTTGATGTAGTTGACAAATTCTGTGCAACCTACAATCTAGTTAGGTCAACAAGAAGATGGCCTATGTTGATTTTTTTCCACCTGTTCAACATTGCAGGCATCAAGAGTAATTTTCTTGGGCAACAAGAATAAATACTCAAATCGGCGCGTGTACCTCAAAACTTTGGCTCTGATTCTACTGCAAGATCATCTCAAAAGAAGAGTTCTTATTATGGTTCTACCTGATGATATAAAGTCAATGCTAGTGAAGTACAAACCTAAAGGAAAAGAGCAAGAAAACACTGAACAATCCTTGGAATCAGAAAACAAGACAAGAAAAAGCTGCCAGGCATGTTACAGGGAGACAAAAAGACTTGTCTCAGCAAGTATACATGTGAAAAATCCGGTACACATTTTTGTTTGCAAAAGCACGCAAAAATAATTTGTGAACAATGTCTTTCCGTAGAGGGCAATCAGTAAAAAGAGACATGCTTTCATTAGTTCAATAATTTATTTGTATCTATAATAAAATCAGTTTTTAAAAGAATTTCATGTACTTCTCCATTACAAAATGTCAAATATTTCTGTTAATTTGAAAGTGTAATGAGCCTGATGTTCGCTTCTGTATTTGTAAAATCTCTAACAATAAAGGTAACTGCAATTTAAAACAAAAACAAAAGAAAAATAACCTGTAAAGAAACAAAAAACCACAAAAATCGTCGCATGTATCCACGAGATACATCGCGACTAGTGGCGTCATGAAAGTTGACGCGCCTGCTGGAGGGTTAACCGCCACTGAATCTAGTTTAAAATTACAGTAAAATTCTATGAATTCTGACATGATAAATTTATCATTACATTGTGGCACATAACTAACAAAATAGTTGCGTTGACAGATACACGTCAAGTGTTAATAAAATCAGATACTATGTCATCTTAACCAGAGACAGTAACTGATGAAGTATCAGTTAACAGTAATGTAGAATTATATTCAGAATTGACACGCTTTGGAAAAAAATGATGAAGACTGAAGTGAACCCATATGATAGTAGACTGGATGAAAATTTACCAGAATCAAATGAGAACGATAATGTTGTGATATGAATTGGTAATGTGCAATAGGAGCTGTCCGATACAAAACACCCATTAATAAACATGCTGCCATCTTTTGTTACCACATGAAGCGAAAATGTTTATCTCACGCCGCACAATAAGATCGCTGGTGACAAAAAAAATCATCCTGGTCTGGCACCCAAATACGTCTCCTATGGGGTAGGGACAGCATTCTCATTACACTCCATACTTGTCTAAAAACGAATGCTTACAGGTATTCACTTATATTAAAAATAATAATAATGATACCAATAACAATGGTGGAATGGCGATGTGACTCATTTCTCTTCACTGCACTTAAAATTTTATTGTCATGAGAGGTCAAAAGATGATATCGTCAATACTGTGCTGCAACTGATTTTGGCATTGTATGCTATACTCGGCATGAGAAATGCGGTCTACCAAATTTCATTAAATTGAGCAGAGGTGGCAGCAAATACTGAATGAGTTACCATCACACCAGCATATGATTATGACACCTACAGAAATACGAAAATAAACAATACATGTATTACACGGAATTTTAGTAACAGCCTATATTCTTAATGTGAATTTGTGAAGGAGCCACACCACACAACATTAAAAATATTAATTAAGTGAGACCACAAACCTTAAGCTGTAGCGGGGATTACTGGCAATGAGGATAATACAGTAAATTTATTATCTTACAATGATGAGTTGGACATAATGGAGGAACTAACTAAAGACCATTTTAAACGCGGTTTTCTGAATGAAGAGACTGTCCAAGGCACCATACATACAGAAGTGGCAAAGGTACTGACGGCAGCTGCATTAGACATGGGTGCAATGGTGAGCATTATGTCATGCAGTTCGTCCATTAGGATTGGTGAGGTCACAAAACCACCGACAAATCGAATAAAAAACTGTAAAATCGTGGGAGCTATTGGTGTTAGATCAGGAAACGTCAAGATATCTATTCAAGTGGATGTTAAAATAGAAAATGGAGTGATGAAAAGCCCATTCCTAGTTACAAGCGGATTGGTTGTAGGATACAATGATGGATTTCTTATCTGGTAAATATCTTTTTGAACGTCGATAGCCATGAGATTGGAGTAGGTTTAATAAAAACAAAACAAGTGCATGGTAAGCACTGCCAGGACCTGAGGGTAAAGTTACTTAAAATAAAGATAACAGACCACAACATTCCCTCAAAGGGTTGTAAACATTTAAGATCAAGTAAAAGTTAATATCGTGAAGTCTACTACTATTGACTCATTGAAACAAACAGAATTAAAAGAATTTCAATCAAGGTACGTATTTGCAAGCGAGCCTGATATTATCAACTCATATGCGTATCAAGTGGAAGTTTGCCCCCATTAGGTCAGTTGTCACAACACCTGTTCCATCCCATGGACCAGAAGAGTGGCAGTCACAAATGAGATAGAACAGATTCTCAAATGGAGAATAACTGAACCTCTGTGTCTCCTTACTGTAATCCACTGTTAACTGTAGTAAAATTTGGTGGAAGCTTTCACCAAGTTTAAATGTGAGGGCCATTAATGAATTCATTCTTCCTGTAACAAGCCGATCTGGAAACGTGGGTGAACAGGTACAGAAGTTCCATGCAGCTACGTATCTTACCAGTTTAAATTTGAGAAGTTCGTAGTGGCAGGAAAGCCTTAATAAGGACTCTAGGAAGTATGCTGCCTTTATTTTCAAAGGAAGAAGGTACCAATTTTGAATACTACCATTTAGTCCAAAGGTGTGTTCAGGCATCTTCATTACTGAGTTAGATACAGTATTATGGCCTGAACTACTAGACAGGGCTATATTGCAAGCTGATCATTATTAATAGCTACCTACTCCTTCGAAGAAAATTCAATTGCTATATTTATGGAACACACATTTAAGTTTTCTGCGATTGTAAGACATTAAACTTTATAATGTAATGCAAATTACTTTCTGCGTGCTTCGCACAATGATATTTATTTTCAGGAGAATAACATTTTGAGATCATTCACATTTCAGAAAAAGGTACCATTGTGGAAGATGCTCTGTCACGAACATAACAGGATTTACCAGAAAATACAACGTTTATAGAACAATCCACCGATTAGCATGTCTTTACAAATGAAGGATATCAACTACCACCAATATTACTTAGATGTGTGCAGAAATATGACTAAGTAACACAACGCTGATTAGAGTTGATGTTAAGTTAAAACACAACTTTTACAAATTCCTAAAGATAAGCTAAAAATGCATTACATAATACAGAAACATGTTCTGTTTTATAGACACGATACACGATCTGACGCATGGCTCATTTGTATACCAGTTCCATCTAATGCTGCATTAATTTAATGGTGCCATTATGGTGCATCTAAATGCAACAGAAGTACAGTTTATATTGCTATTTTCATAACATGAGGAGACATAGAGCAGTTACTTAAAACATATCTTTTATGTCAGAATGCAAAACCCACAAGCAAATACTCTTTTATAGAGTTACATCCTACAATACCAAGAGAACCACTACAAATCCTCTGAATAGATGTGACAAGACCTCTTTCCTCAGCCAGAGATTGTATTAATTGTGGAGTACCGCTAAATGACATTTTTTCAAAATACGTTAAATTTTATGCCACAGAGACTGCCGCAACAGGTCCGGTCATGAAAAGAATAGTTGTTGTTGTTGTGGTCTTCAGTCCAGAGACTGCTTTGATGTAGCTCTCCATGCTGCTCTATCCTGTGCAAGCTTCTTCATCTCCCAGTACTTACTGCAACCTACATCCTTCTGAATCTTGCACGCCACAAGCATTGCAAATCGGGGCATCCTCCAGCCGTAGTAAAAAGCTTCGTGTGAAAGAGCAGTGCCCAATTCGAAGACGTATGAGGGTCACTTCATCCAGCCTGAGCAGCTGACAGGAGGAACGCCACGACTGGGTAGTTGACTTCGCCAACCGCAACTTACTGGCCGTCACCGCCAGCTATTCCTCATCCCACAACAGTATGCAGTTCCTGTGTAGTGCAGAAACGACAGCCTGCACTGTCCTCTGCAGGCCTCCTAGGGAGTCCGATGAACCAGTTCATTTCCCCGTATCCCTACATGACCTGGCACCCAGCAAAATGACACCCGCTTACCCAGCCGTTCTAGAAAGTATAGTTCGTCATATATTACCAACTTCATAGCTGGGTACAGTTTCTGTAACGATTGTAAGGCACTAGAGGCATCGGAGCAGATGAGAAACCGTTTGCCCTGAATACGAGGTGTTTGCTCCAGTGCCTTCAGGGTCGCGTTGAACTCCGCTGCGAAAATTGTATACTCGTCAGGAAGGCTAGTCCTGGTGACATGGTCAGGGAACACTACAGAGCGGCCAACGGAATTCCCTTTTTTGGGCCATCAGAGTGAACTACTGTGAAACCGCTATGCATATTTTATATGTTAAAAAACAGAGATTGGATTGTAAAATGTGGCATACTATTACCCCTAAAATTAGTCAAGTTTAAAATAAGTCTCGGTCTCTGGAGAAACCAAGGGGGAAATATGCTCCAATCTCGACATAAAACATTAAGACCGGCCACACCCATCCTCTGCGCGAATCCCAAAGAGCCCCGTTGCTTGTTGCCGATTACGAAGAAGCCGTGTCAATGGAGGCCGAGCAACGGTATGGTATGCAAGTGTGTATGGTGTGGACACCGTTTTATATGCCTGGCGCACCGGACGTAGCCGTCACCTGACGTAAAGTAGTGGATCACCAGCCTCCGGACAGAGGCTGGTTTGCCGACCAGAGTGGCCGAGCGGTTCTAGGCGCTACAGTCTGGAACCGCGCAACCGCTACGGTCGCAGGTTCGAATCCTGCCTCGGGCATGGATGTGTGAGATGTCCTTAGGTTAGTTAGGTTTAAGTAGTTCTAAGTTCTAGGGGACTGATGGCCTCAGAACTTAAGTCCCATAGTGCTCAGAGCCATTTGAACCATTTTGAACAGAGGCTGATTATGGGGCTAGTCCGGAATGGCCCAGTGGCGAACTGAATCCCTTCGTGGTGCACCATGTCCAACACCTTTGGATACGAGGGTCCCGCAGACCCATACACCGTGCACCCGTAATCGAGACGAGGTCGCATAAATGCACTGTAAAACCAGAGCAGAGACGTCCCAATAGCTCACCATCTGCTGTGGCTGAGACATTTTAAAATACTTAGAGCCTTAACGGACCTTTTCTTTACGTCCTTAAGATGAGGTAACCATGTAAGCTTAGAGTCAAATACGAAGCCTAGCAATCTTACTGTGTCTTTATAATTAAGAACAGTGTCCTTCATCCTCAATCCAGAAAGGTTTAAAATAGAACGAGAACGGTTAAAAACAACACACACAGATTTCTCGGTTGATAACTTTAAACTGCTCTTCTGTGCCCATTCGCTCAAACGTCGAAGAGTTAGTTGCAACTGACGTGTTGTCATTGCGAGGCTTCAAGAAGAGCAAAACACAAGAAAGTCATCCACAAACAAAGAACACAGGACGGGATTTTTCACTATGGACATTACGCTATTAATAGCTATGGCAAAGACAGTCACCCTTAAAACGCTACCTTGAGGGACAACGTTCACCTGCGATCAGACAGGACATCACCGACTCTGTATCGAAAATACCGTGGCGAGAGGAAAGACTGAATAAAAATAAGAAGACAACCACGAAAACCACATTCGTGAAGCTGCTCGAATGTAAGAGCCCTCCAAGTAGTGTCGTACACCTCCTCGATATGAAAAAGTATATATCTAGAAAGTGATGCCGCTGAAGGAAAGCCTGTTGCATAGCCGCCTCCAGTAGGGCCAGGTTATCAAAGGTGAAGCGATACTTTCTCAACCCACACTGAAAGCGACTAAAGAGTTGCCTTGATTCTGAGATCCAGACAAGGCTGCGGTTGACTTTCGCCTCATCGTCTTTCCCTCGCAGCTAGTGAGAGCAACACTACGCAGGCATGTGCGGTCTGCCCCAGGTTTTAAAAAGGGAAATTAAAATGGCCTCACGCCACGACTCGGGAAAGTGACCCAACGGCCACATGACATTAAAAAAGTGCGAGGAGTACATCTTTGTTTCGCCTTGTGAGGATCTGCAGCATACTGCAATGGACTCCGTCGTGTCCAGGGGATGTGTCACGAGCCGCAGAAAATACAGAATCCTGCTACCACATGGAAAATGGGCGGCTTTAATCTTCATCAGAGGTGGACTGGAAGTCCAAACTGCTCCTCTCAGCAGCCTCTCTATGCCGCTGGAAACATAGATCCTGACTGGCGGTTGCAGTAACTGTGGCAAAATAGGCCGCTATAGTCTGGCCGACGCCTCTTGGATTTATTTGGAGAGTACCTTTCCCCATTATAACAACCATGGGGCCCCATCCTCCTCTCCAAGAAAATCTCCTGATGGCCCTCCATACAACAGAGCGCTTCGTGGATCGATTAATAGTATTCAGGAACAGTTGTCACGACCCTTCTTGCTCTTTTGAATAATCCCGCGGCATTCGGCCCTCGCCACCCGAGAGCTGCAAGTTTCTCTGCAGTTGACTGGCATTTGAACCGATGCAGAGCCGCACGCCTAGTTCTGTTTGGCGAGTGACATTCGTCACTCCACCAAGGGATGGGTTGTCTCTTCTTTTGTCCTGTGGACTGTGGAATGTATGCTTCAGCGACGTGGTCGATCAATTTGGTAATACGATCCACCCATTCCTCAACATTGACACGATAGTCAAACTGGGCTAGCTGCCTGTAAAGTGTCCGGTCTGCTCTACTGAGCACCCAGTGCTGTGGTTTCCTTTCAGGTTCAACTCTATCACGCAGATGAATCCATATCGGGAAGTGATCACTTCCGTGGGAGTCGTCGACCACTTCCCATTGAGCAGTGTGAGCAACAGCTGCAGAGCAAAGCATGAGATCGATGCTAGAGGACGACCCAGTTGCAGTTCATATTTAGCAATTTGCTCTACCCTGGGACTGATAGTTGCATAGCCCCAAAGCACACTGTGTGCATTAAAATCACCACGGAGGATGAATGGGTGGGGGAGCTGTATAAGGAGGTCCTTTACAGCCTCTTCATCGAGTGCATATTTTGGCGGCAGGTAAGGGGAGCATATTGTCAACGGATGACGAACGTGCAATGATATGGCTACTGCTCGTAAATTCGTTGTAAGTGAGAGAAGTGAGGAGTGGTAGATGGTACTGACGAAAATACCTACTACTCCTCTATGTGTCTCTCCACTCAGGTCGTCCTTTTTGTGGAGTACATAGCCCTGGAGCTCAGAGGTGTACAAGGGATTGAAATTAGTCTCCTGAAGAACAGAAACAATGGTGTACCTTGAGATAGCAGACGAATTTCCTCCACGTGCGTCCTGAACCCCTTCAAGTTCCACTGATGTATGGGAGTCATTTATCACGGGGTTGCACCTTAGCACCTTCATCCTGTCTTTCCGCCACAGCGGGGAGACTGCAGTAGGTGGGGTTCAGTGGTGAGGCGAGACGAGTGCCCCACACAGACCTCGTACCCCATCGGCTCTGGGGAATAGCCAGATGAAGCGTCATGTAGAATCCCATCGACATGGTCCGACGGTTTACTACTGCCGTTGCTGCCTTACAGTAGCTTTTCGCTGTTTAGAGGGCTTTACTGGAACTGGAGTAGGGGTGGTAAGAGATGCGCTGGGCTGAAATAGCTTCAGCTGTTGGAGGTGCCTGGGGCTCTCCCATGTTGGCCACTGTACCCTTGTCTGCTGTTCTATGGGGTGCTACAGCCTCTGAAACACTGTAAGTGCAAGTGCACTTAGACGTTCAGGTGTTGCTGTTGACACTCGCCACCTCTGTTTGTGTACAGTCATTAGCTTTGGGAGTAGGCTTCAGAAGCATTGATGCACAAGACGTAGCAAATGGTTCAAATGGCTCTGAGCACTATGGGACTTAGCTACTGTGGTCATCAGTCCCCTAGAACTTAGAACTACTTAAACCTAACTAACCTAAGGACATCACACACATCCATGCCCGAGGCAGGATTCGAACCTGCGACCGTAGCAGTCGCACGGTTCCGGACTGCGCGCCTAGAACCGCTAGACCACCGCGGCCGGCCACGTAGCAAATGTGGGAAGCTGCATTTATCACGGGGTTGCACCTTAGCACCTTCATCCTGTCTTTCCGCCACAGCGGGGAGACTGCAGTAGGTGGGGTTCAGTGGTGAGGCGAGACGAGTGCCCCACACAGACCTCGTACCCCATCAGCTCTGGGGAATAGCCAGATGGAGCGTCATGTTGGTCTGACCATAGGGGATATGCTTGGTTGGTTTTACTTCCTGTACTTCCTGTTCCTCCAAAAATATTCAGCAGTCCCTACTCGCAACCGGATGGCTTCCAGACAGGTCCTACATTTGACAGGAGACGAGTAACAAGGTCGTTCATGAGCGGCCTTACCGCAGTTGTCACACGTTGCTCCTCCATTACACCCTGGGGCTGTATGCCCAAAACGCTGGCATTGAAAATAGCGCATTGGGATTGAAAAATAAGACCTCATTCTAAGGCGAAGGAAGCCAGTCTTAACATGCTCAGGAAGTTTCATGCTACTGAATGTCAGGATAAAGAAGTCGGATTTGATAATATTCCCATCCTCCCTCTTCATGGTGGTTTGCACGTTGACTATACCTTCTGGAGCCCACTAACGTTACAAGTCCTCCTTGGGAATGTCGACTACATCTCTACATGTCACAACACCTTTGCTTTAATTTCAGATGTTGTGCAATTCAGTGTCTGTTGCGTACTCCCCAAGACATTTAGCAGTTTGCAGGTTAGTGGCTTGCTGGATATTTGAAGTTTCCTTTCGCAGAGTCCCGTTACACAAACGCTTTACTGATTTTGAGGAGCCACGTATTTTATATATAGATGCTATCAACCCAATGCCATCATGGCAGAATAGAATAAAAAAAATGAACTATGCAAATTACATTACCAAAACTACATACAACAAAAAAGCCTATCTATAGATGCAAAATCAAAACACTATAAAACAGTTACACAACCAGAAATAACGTATGTAGCTGAAACTATCTTCAAAACTACTAATACAGTAGAAATTGACAGAATACTAAAAATAGAAATAAGAATAATTAGGACATGTATAAATACAGAGTATAAAACAAATGGACATTGGAGAATAGCATCAAATGAAACAGTATATAAGAAAATAGAACCAGTCAGGAGCACAATCAGGAAGAAACGCATCTCATTCTTTGGACATCTGATGAGAACTCCAGAAAACAGAATTAGTAAAAAAATAATACAAAAATTGTGGAATAGCAAGAGCGACATTAAATGGATCACAGAAATTAAGGAAGATATAAAAGAACTTCAAATTGCAGTAGATGACCTAAAAAACAAGACAGAGGAAACCAGAATACTGCAAGACCCGCAAACCAGACTACAAATGAAAATCAATAAAAGGAGTACAGGAAGAGTTGTCTCAGATGAAGAAAGAAAGAAAATATCTGAAAGAATGGAGAAATATTGGGCAGACAGAAGAGCAAAACACCTTTCATATAAGAACAGACTCTAGTAATTATATTACCTAAATATCATACTAAGTTATTGTTGAACCAAATTGTATCCCTGTGTAACAACTTGCTTAGAACTTTGTATTTTTGACTAGAGTGGTCCAATGAAGGCCATAAAATAAATAATACTACAAAAAAGATGGGCGAAACCTTCTCAAAGCTACCCTCCTTTCGTATCAGTACGAAACAGACATTCCAAAGACCAGTATGCATTCTGTTACTAGAGAGCGTACTTTTAGAATAAACGGCTAAGTCAGGAGGACTGGCTACACGAGCCCCCTAGTTAGACTGGGCACATCTTTTCTGCTGGGAGGAGAGAAAAAATTCGGAGAATCCATTTAGGTCCCACGATCAGCTAGAGTAATAAGGGTCTACTCAGACAGAGCCCCATGTGCCTAAGTAAGCCTTATATAACTGAGCTGCGGCAGGTTCCCCAGGTTGCAAAAATGGCTCAAATGGCTCTGAGCACTATGGGACTTAACATCTGTGGTCATCAGTCCCCTATAACTTAGAACTACTTAAACCTAACTAATCTAAGAACATCACACACATCCATGCCCGAGGCAGGATTCAAACCTGCGACCGTTGCGGTCACGCGGTTCCAGACTGAAGCGCCTAGAACCGCAAGGCCACACCGGCCGGCTCCCCAGGTTTCCCGCTAACGACTGTTCCACCTCAACAGCCGTGCATTTCCTTAACGCTCAGCACACCTTCAGATTGAGGTGTTTTTTATAGAGGTTTTTACCATCCTCGCGATGTGGGTGGTCAAGCCAAGGTCCTAGTTCTTTGTGACATACAACGTTCCATCGCCGCGCCGTTCGGTGGTTGCTGGGGCATGACCAGAGTTTACGCTGACAGAGGGCTGACCACACTGACCAGCCCTCAGCTCTGGAGCCCCGCTGTTGCAAGCCCGTACCTAGCAAACGAATGCTGAGCCCCTGAGAGCAACATTATTACAGGAATATGGCATTAAGGGGAGTTGGAACACTGTATCCCGACAACGATAAATTTAATGACTTGGCTTCCCGTATTTCAGGAAGCACTGTAGCCATTGACATGAACTCTTACAGGACATTAAAATCTATGTTCTGAGTCTACTGAACTACAATAATAGCATTTCAGCCACTGATTTCGGAAATCTAATTTTTTAATTACGCAATTAAAATTTTGTGTACGTTTTTGTACGTTATCCTACAAAATTTTAATTATAGATAACATTCTGTTCTTTTTTTAGTTCAGTTGACTTAGGATATGTAAGTTATTACTCCCTGAAAATCTGAATACTCTACTCGAAGTGGTTTCTGAGATTTTGGGAAAAATTGAACAGAAAATGTAAATTTTCAGGAACGGCTTCTAAAGTTTCAAAAGACTGTAACTTACTTAATATATGCTTAATTTTTTATTTTTAGTCACCCAGAAGCACCCTGCACTATACTATATATATAATCCTATTGATCTTTTCCCAAGTGTTTTCTTCTTTTCTCCTTACTGCTTAGTGGCCAACTGTGCTGCATACTCTGCTTTATCAACGCGAACCTTATCCATCCATTCAAGTTCTCTGACGCAGTTTGCTCCAGGATTAATTCCCATATGCGCTAGCGCTTTCACCCTACCTCTGTTGCCATCATTAAAATCAATAACAGCATCAATGACCCCCACTTTAGTGTCTTTATTCCTACAAAAACATTTTTTCGTAAGCGAGGCCATACAAGATTATTGAAAGACTCATTGGGATTTTGAATCTGACCCTGCAGACACTTCTTCAGTAATTCAGGAGTTGCCAGGTCTCTGCAAACAGGTTTTATGATATCCATGACTGCCGCTGGGATGCAATGTTTGTGGTTGTATGAACTGTTTGAGTACTGGGCATTGCGGTAATTGCACAATGAATCAGGTCCAGGAGGGCGAAGGTGGTGTACTGGTTTTTCACCAGTTGACAGTCTGTTTCATTTTCAACAAATCGTCAATATTATTTCTAATGATCATCTCATAATACTGCTGTAGTTCATCAATTATTTTGTCTGTCAGCCTGCTTCATATGGTTTTACCATCAGAAAGTTTCTTGTCTCTCAAACTTTGTTTCAACTTCCTCAACCTGGACATGACCAACACTGCTAACCTTTATAACACAGCAATCCACAGCCCTTTATACAAAAAATTACTGATTTTATTACATCTTGAAGTAACGCATTCAAACATTTTAACATTTTCAACCGGTATAGATTATATTTAAAAAATAAAATAAATTACTTTCCATGTGAGTTTATAAGTGATATATACATAATTTTATTCGGAAAATTGCAAATTTTATAAGGAGATAAAAATCCGAAAATGTGGAAAACTTTTTCCGTTCTAACTCCCCTTAAACAGACACTAATATCATGCTTTCACCCTAAAGAAAATCCCACAGCATAGATCTTTCAGGAATTCGACTTATTCATCAGGACCTGTACAGACAGAAATCAAGCAAAATTGGTAGAATATCTGGAGCTCTTTGAACAGGTAGCGAACGGTTCCCACCGTACAATAATCAACTCACTTCCACTGAACTCAAAAGTAGGGTGAAAGAGAAGAATGAATGAATAAATCGTCCTGTGTTCCTGGAAGAGAAGGTAAGAAATGTCTCAGTCTCACTCACTGAGCAGGCATACCTGAGAAAAAACTGTTGCGAGAGAAGATTCAGACAATTACTGAAATATCGGGTAGGAGAATATATTCTATTAAAACCCATCCGAAATCTTCGTTTCTTTGCAAAAGGAACTCAAAATTACATATTTTGTATGCGAGTCCTTACAAAAAAAAAAGAGGATTTTTTATCTTGACTTATTCTAAAACCAATAAAATTAAGATAATATATGCCCATTAAGACCTGAAGAAATACTCTCATTTATATTATATGTGATATGTTATGCTTAAATGTAATTTTTAACTGTGAACTCTTACTTTGAAACATTAGTACCACACGTAAGAGAACTATCTGTATGAAGTGAAGGAATTCTATGAGACTGATTCTCTTAGTGCCTGGACATTCATTAGAAAGAGAAAGTCTAGAATGGTAGTATCTCTTAGAAGTTAGTTCTCACCTACAGACTGTATAGTTGAATGAATTACTTGCTGTGCATTGTACTACCTAGGCTACTCAAATATTTATAAATATACATGAATTTGTAAGTAGTAGTTATAAGAAGAGTAAACCAAAATGGAGGGTGGCACTAGTTTATACACTGCTTGCACAGAATGCTGTAACACAGAAACTAAGTGCAGCATATATCAGTGATGTAGCTGCTTTGACCACTAAACTAGGTAAGAGAAATCAGTGCTTCTGATTACTAGATAACAATAATATCATACTATCCCACGGAGGATTAGCATATTTGTGTTCACAGGAGGGAAGGAAGGCACTAATCTCTTTATATGAGTTAACTCTTCACATTGTGAACAGTCTGTTCTGATATCTGCAGTATTTAGGTAGTAAAGCTTCATATCTCATAACTATACATATTCTTCCTATACATTTGGAAGCAGCAAAAGGAACCCTTGGCATAGATAAAGGTTCTTTGGTCAGAAACTCTCTGTAAATATTAAATGTTAATCTATCATGTTACAATAAGGTAGCTTTAAGAAAATCATGTATTCACTAGCTTTAGTAAAGCTAACCTGTTTTGAATGAGTACAGTTTTCTTAGCTCGTCGTGAGTTGTGTGTGTTCCGCTCAGCTTAGAGCCTAAATTTTGTTTTGGTTCACTTAGATCGTGCAAGTTCCACACTTTGATTTGATCTAACACTCCATGCAAAGGTTGATTTAGTTCTATAAATAGACAATGCTATCCTACCTATACAATACATAATTCTTACAAAATCCAAAGTACTTAAGGTTAGGCTAAAGTCGTAATATGAAAGCTACTTGATGATTGTAAGGCTACTTCTATCGTAGTATATGATCTTCCTATGCAAAGATGCATACAATTGTTTTACAAATACGTTACCAATGTTTTACAGCGAACGCTTGAGATCTGTGTGGAACAAACAAAAGCATGGACTGCAAACAATAAACTAATGAATTCTGACGTGGTGAACTCGCTTTCTGAGGAAGATATTACTGTGTTAGTCTTCGACGACAATATGGGACAGTGATTAACACACATCGAGAACGGTTATTACACTGTCAAGCCAGCACTGTGTTAGGGCGTGTTGGTACGAAACACTGAGCTTTTAGCTTTACAACCAAATACTGCAGATATCAGAAGAGACTGTTCACAATGTGAAAATTTAACTCATATAAAGAGATTAGTGCCTTCCTTCCCTCTTGTGAACACAAATATGCTGTACTATAATTTTCCACTTACCGGGATGAACTCAGCGAAAGGCCATATGCCCCTATAGTGGTGCAAAATGATAGTGTTATCCAAGTGTGATCGTCACGCTACTTCACGCATTTCACAAACACTATCACTAAAGAAGTCACAGTTGTGCTGCGCAAGACTAAACAGGGCATTGGCATGTTCCAACCATTCTGCGTGATGGGACCCAGTCCTGAATGTCACTGCAAAAACAATAAAACTTGCCCAACAGGGATATTAACATTGTACATGTCGAGGACATAAACTGAAAAAGTGATGAATTCGTTATCACAAACTTACTTAGTTTAGAACACCATGTCTTAGACAATGAGTGACGCTTCATAAATGAAACACGAAAAGATCCCCCATGCTAAACACGAATTCATATAACATATTAAAGATATGTTTTGTTCATTATATTTAAGCATGAATTTTTTATTTGTATCCAAACAAGAATGTCTTTCAATGTAGCCTGTATAGGTCATATTCTATGTAGTAGTAATTCCATCTTACACTTGTTTCATATAACCTAGCAATACTGAATGCCTGTGACAGCTTTAAGGTGCAAGGAGAACAGGGTGGATACCATTCGACTGCTGATCTGGTTGATGACGTTCCTATTGAGAACCTGATCATTAACATGCATCCTACCACAGCTGCTGACGTCACCTGGAACCTTTCCTTGGGTCCTTCGCACTTTGTCATCATCTACCGCAACGTCCAACCAGTCCTCTAACACAGCCTTTCATAAACTGTACCGTCCATTATGCGTTACATAGAAGCAAAATCTTCCTGTTATTGTAATTGATTTGTATATAAAGCTGCCGTGACATTATATGGTCTCCACAAATAGTTGAAAACAAGATATTCGTCTTGATAACAAAACAGATATTAAATTTGTAATAAATGATAATATAAATCGAGTAAACTCAAAACTGCTAAAATGCAGTATGTGAAGTGTGCCAATAACTGAGATTCGTGACCTGTCTTTTTAAAGAATTATAATTATACAGCTACTGCTTTGTGAAGTAAGCCATGTTATTTCCTTCTTGCAACACAAAATCACTTCGGTTACTACTAAAGTGAGTGTCTGAGGTCCCTGTCACAGTGTTCACAGATTTTCTGTCGACCACATCCAAATGGGGGGCCTATCAAAATACTAAAAAATGTAGAATGATTACCTTATATAATATGTATGCCGTAGTGCGTGGATCACATCCTCTGAATTAATTGCCCAATATAGTCAGAAAACATCTCAAACACTGTAAGGTGTCAAACAAATAACACAACTTATATTGAATTCCTGAAACAAATATTGTTAACTCTCTATGTCACACGACATAGTTCCATGAAAATGTACGAATTTTATTGATAGGCAAAGTGAAACGAATAGACAAACCGATATTTCGTGAATATAAACCACTAACACTCACACTAGTAATTGCATGCAAGTAATTTCCCCGTCCTTAGTTATGAGACGCAGTTTTGATGGAAAGGGGAATTTTATGATGGCACATTGTCTCACGTGGCTGGAACCCTAGTGGACAAAACCACAGCGTAGGACCGCCGGAAAAAGCAGCCCTGGTCCTTGCTTTCAATGACGACCATTTGGAAAGCCTTTCCACAGGAACACGGTTGGAGATCGCAGATAAAAGTACAGAGAAACCCTACTCAAAGCATCGGTGACTCATTGTAGCCATCTGCATTAAAACTCGCATGAAAGAAAAAGCTGTTTGTCTCATTTGTATGTTGCAGAAGTTAAACTCTGCCCTGTGAAAGAAATGACACCTGTGATAGGTTACAAAAACTCTAGTGGGAGGAGATATAACTTATATTAACACCCTGATTGGCCATAAAGAAAACGCATGGCCACCGGGTTTGATATAGGCAAATTGCAGACAGGGTAATTCGCTTCGTCTCTTGCAGAAAGTCGTCGAGTGTTCCAGCAAGGCTACTCGCGCCGCACTGAGACGATTGCGATAGTCATTATGTGAACACTTATTCACAAGCTCATCTCCAATCGCAAGGAGTTAAACTGCAAAGTCTCCCAGTACAGAGGATCGCACCCAGCACTGACAATTAAGGATTGCAAGCGATTTGAGGGCAACGATATACGTGCTATTCCAGCCAAATGGCGTGTACCGTGCCATTTAACTTAGCTAGGGAATAAATAGGAGTCTCGGCTTCACCGAAGATATAGGAAATGTATCAGACTGGTGTTTGACAGTGGAGAGAGGTTTAGAATAGATTCTCAGATTCACAGCTCGCGCCGACATCCGCCACTGCTAGTGATATTCAGTTGACAGAGAACTGTGGTCGTCTCCGTCTCTCCTAATTTTCGTACATTCAACAATGACATGTAGTTAAACATAGTCATGATTGTCAGGCTTAATTGAAGCAGAAACGCGAGATGTCCATTGTAACGAAAAGGACTAATCAGCCGCTATAGAGTTATGAATTGTTTTAAATGTGTGCTTTTTTTGATTACTCCTTACCGACCCCCTTCAGTATTGCGTGTTTTCATTGTGCCTTTTAGCGTAATTTATATCTCTGGCCATAGTTGCATTTAACTTGTTTTTATTTTTATCAACCCCCAGACATTCCCATCAACCAACTTACCATTAAAGGACGTTATAATAGTTAGGAATTTCGCTTCACACTTGTGAACACTCAGATCAATATTTTACCATCCTGTTCGTATTTTTGCTAACATTGCTATGTCATGAAGTCATACTTAAAGTAAAAATAAACCTTAAAAACGAAAATCTAAGTTTTTCATTTTTGCTAACGTATAGTTACGCCTGAAAGCATACACTAATTTCTGTTAGCTATCACGTTTTCTTTACAGGGAGTGTAGTGGAACCGACATTGAGATCATTGTCTGACTACATCACCATCTGTATTGCTGCACTCATCTGAACTCTACATACGTGAGGTGGTGTCTTCCTACCTTGCAGGGTGTAGGTTCAACACCAAATTCCCTAAAAAAAAACCGACACTGTATTTAAAGAACAGCCCCTGAATTATGGAGCGAATGTCTTTGCCCACATTATTAGCAAACGTTGTTGTAGACATTCAAGAGCGCACTGCGACAAATTAAGCTCTTTCACTCGGAATCTGAGATCAAATTGTACCCTATACAATTACAAATGTATATCACATTTTAAATAATATCTTTTCTTTTTTTTTAATTATTAAGGCACGAATTCGCTCGTGGTCTTCACTCTTTTTCTCACGTCTTGCACCATGTAAGCAAGCCATTATTCATTCTCTTTATAATGTTAGTATAACAATAAAATTAATTATGCTGAGATATGTTCTATTTCTTAGAAAAGGTACCAATGTCCCTCACTAATGATATTTAAGCCCTTCTTCTATGTTTCAGCATATCAATAATGTTGCAAAAAAAAAAAAAAAAAAAAAGGTTCAAATGGCTCTGAGCACTATGGGACTTAACATCTGTGGTCATCAGTCCCCTAGAACTTAGAACTACTTAAACCTAACTAACCTAAGGACATCACACACACCCATGCCCGAGGCAGGATTCGAACCTGCGACCATAGCTGTCGCGCGGTTGCAGACTGAACGCCTAGAATCGCGACACCACCGCGGCCGGCAATAATGTTGCAAAGTGATCGGTTTGTAGATGAGTCGATTACATGCCATCTGTGCGACAGTGTATTCACATCTGCAATCTTTGTAAGTCCAACCTTTCAAGCTAAATTTCTTGTTATGAAGCACGAATTCTGCTTTTGTGTAATGCGAAACTATACCGTCGTTACACATCACATTATCACGGTCCCCCATCACCAAACTTTTCCGCTCCCCAGTGACAATTCTACACCTGACTCCAAGAAAGAATTGTAACAATAGGAAAAGAGGCATTTTGGTCAAGTAGGCGGTTTGGAATTAATGAACAATGATATTCAAATGATACATATTTCTTCACTATACTGCTTCCGTCACTGTGATGTATCCAAACTCCAAACAGTTAGATTAACGAGAATTGAATTTCAATAACTTTCTTTCACTACAAGTGTCCTTTTTGCGAAATATATTACAGTATACATCAGCTATGGCAACGGATGTACGTGATCCTAAAACTAGTCCATCAGGCGGCTCATAAATGTACACATGAAGTGATAAATAGTTGTAAGTAAAGATTGCCTGGAGGAATTATACGGATTTTGCCATCTCTGTACATAGAAGAGTTTCTTATGTTTTATTAGGTTCTTCTGGATTATTGCTATGGCTCCTTGCTTAGGTACACTTAAGCAAAGTCTGGTAATGTCTAGTGGTAAAAACTGATCATTTTTAGATAGTTTTTAATTTTTCAGCTTATTAGCAGTTATGAATTGACCTATTATATCTATGTATTCATTATATTTCAACATAACTTCTTCTGCTTTCGTTACTATAGACTTATTGTTTTTCAGCATACAGACCCAGAAAGCAGTGAAAATTTGCACATTTGATGCAATGTATTCCACGGAAAAAGAACGTGGCATTGGTTCTACAGCCGGAGACTTCGTAGAACTGTCTCAATGGTTAGAGCCTTCTACGAGCGATTCTGCAATATGACATATGTGGAGCTTGATCAAATATCAACGAAATAACAGCGCCACAAACCACTGTCCGACTGTCGGGAGACTAAGTTCTTCAAAGGCCTGCCCCATTGTACGAAATGTAGGCTAACACATGAGAAATTGGATATGGTTTTCATTTACGGTCAATAGTCCCCCTTTAGAATGGCGGTACAGTTGTAAGCTGAAAGCTAATTTGACTGTCCTAAAACTCCAAGATATTTCTTTGCAAATGTTATAAAAATGCTATACGGGACACGTATAACATTCTCAAGATCAGCATTTTCAGCACGAAGTATGACAGACATAGTATTAGCCCCACATTCTTAACTATTTTACTGAAGAATTATTAACCCTCTAGGTTAATATGTTTCACAATAATTACGTTTTATACCGCAGTACCAATTACTTATGTGCTTTCACAATATTCACTTGAAAATGATCGAAGTTTGAAAGCAGCTGGTAGCATAAAATAGTATAGCTGTCTGATGATACCCGCCCAAATAGCTGTGAGTGCTAAAGCGCCGCTTCCGGGGCGGGAGGTGCGCTGGCCCCTAATCGAATTCACAAGGTGGATATTAATGACGAGAGTCGGTGTGTGGGCCGCCCTGGATGTGGTGTTCGGCGGTTTCCCCCATCCCACTAGCCAAACAACAGGCTTGTAGAGTCACACGATGCGAAATCTCTAACAAAACTTTCGCTCACTGTCAAATGAATAATACTACACCCAGACAGTCAGGTTCCACATATTTTGTACCGGAGAGCGGGTGTGGAGGAGGCGGAGGGGAGAAGGGTGCGCTAACTTGGTGGTGACTAAATATACTGACTTTGAAGACACAAGTTTGTAGACAGGCCAACTGCAATGAATCACAGCGAACAAAGTTAACACAGGCTATCAAGTTAGCAACAACGCCGTGTAGATTGGAGATAACGCTTACCGACCAGCGGAAGCTGAATCAAATATGTTAATATGACTGTAATTAATGCGTGTGTAACGCAGCGTTACATTTGTTTTGTTACTGATGATTAAGGAAAATGAGTGTGAATTCCTAAGTGACCACATTGCTGAGGTCATCGGTCCCAAGACTTACTCATTACTTAAACTAACTTATGCTAAGAACAACACACACACCCATGCCCGAGGGAGGACTCGAACCTCCGGCGGGAGGGGTCAAGCAACCCGTGGCATGGCTCTCCAAACCGCGCGGCCACTCCGCGCGGCTCTGACGGTTAAGGAAATGAAATACAGACCGGCAACGGAGATGGCACTGCCATGTAGACTGTCTGTTTCCTGGCACTGTTCTTGACTCGGGCAACGGTCATACTGAGCGTTCATCTGCCCAGGGTATCGAATTATTTGATTAACTTGGGCGAATGCTATTACTAGCATTTTTCCTAAGACTGGAGAGAATGTCACGTGGGAAGTCTATCGACAAATCGTATAAATTTTTCATGTGTGTTTTGTATGTTTTAACTGTTTTGTGATGTTTTTCTAAGGCGAAGTGATGTGTACTGAGACTTACTAGCAGGAACACCCGCGCATTGTCTTCACTCCTTTGTTGCACCAACCAACGTCTGTTTACTTTCTCCCACGTGGCAGACGAATGTACACCACAATATATCCATTCAATGCACAAGAACTACAGACAAGTTGAAGCACGTCCCGGAAGACAGACACATTTCACAAAGAGCTTTCATAGTCGTTCCTTTTGGGCCAGGCAAAACACATAAGTGGATTTAAAATTACAAATGACGTTTTCACGCTCCGTTTATGATGAGGTCAATAGAATGAATTACATGTCCGAATTGGGAAAGGACAGAGAAAAGCACTCACTTGTGTTCTTTCCAAATGTAGCATCCCAGCATTCACCTTAACTGATTTAGGGAGTTTAGGGAATCCATGGAAATTCTTAGTGAGTGGAGAGAATTCCACCTAGTCCCCTATAATGTAAGCCCGGTGCCTTTTTAATTGCCAGTTATACAGATAGTATTGATTAAATTAGTATAGCACTGAAAATCAAATCTAAAATCTATTAAGACTTCGTAATTTAAATATCTTAATATCCAGCTGTAATGCTGTTTTGTGCTATTCACAGTCTTATGGTATGCAGTGCGATAGTGACGACAGGTACCGTCATTGAGGTTTGTATTACGCATATCTTTTGATTCTTGTTATGATTTAGTAGCGGCAGTTGCCACTTGTCTGGACTTGTCAGTTCCTTCCATTAGTACATATTGTACGCACCTTTATTGTCACAGGTCTCGGGTCTCTGTCTTGCAGGCTAACACTGCACTGCGACATGTGATACGCCCGAGCCCTCGCCGTTCCAACAGGAACATGAGTAACTACTCTTATCTTAATTTTCCTATCGTCTCACTTAAGGTCGCTTCATTATGTTTCTTCTACTATCACCGTACTCCAGTACTATGAGACACTACTCAAGTGATTCTGAAAACACCAAAAGTCTCTTAAATACCGACAAAAGTCCTGATACGTAAAATTCATATTTAATTTTGCACTATTCACAGTATACATTTTTATACAGTGTGCTTCATAAAACGAATCAGTTATTCTTTCTCGTCACAATGAGCTTAAGATCAGCCCGGCTACTGTCAATGTAAGTATAACACGAAAATACTGTGCCACTTACACACAATGCACGCTCTTTTTGCTTTTACTCATAAGTGTTGTATATAGTCACTGGAAGAATGTATTATGATATATTCATTTATATGTACTATAAAGTTAGTTTGGGATTTGTCAATTTTTTAAAAGATATGTTGATTTTGTTGGTGATAAAAATACGCAAATATCTATTGGCATGTGGTATCTGAGTGGATATGATCCCAGACGCGGGGTCAAGGGTTAAAGAAACAACTTTGTGATGTGGAGGATGGGTGGAGAAAGATACAAGAATGCGAAACAGAAAAGAGTCTGGAAGGAGCACATGCATTAACACGTTGCCTCAGCTGCTGCGACGAAAATACAGCAATCCCTCACACGGTGATATGCTCACCCTATAGTCCATACGTTGTTTGATTAATAAAAATAGGGTATTACTCTCTCACTATAATATGTAAGTCAGCTGTAACTATGGCTGTGCACCTCGTTTGACGGAAATAATGAACAGTATCTTAATCGCCCGGCTACCTAATATTGCAGCTACCTTTCGTCTGCAGACAATTATATCAATATTCTTCAAAACAATATAAAGAAATCACCAGTGAGTTCGTGTTAAAATTACAATATATTACAAACAGTCATTAACTTTATGCTTGCAGGTTCATATTATTAATCAAATAATGCTTTCAAGACTCATGAGTTCTGCTAAAGACTTTAAATGAAGTATCATTTACAATCAGTAGATCACGCAGGCAGAGTGATATAACTGATATTTAATACTACTTTGAGACTAAGGGAAGTTCAAGGAAGTGCTCAAAATAACTTACTGTAACAGCAAAACAAGTTATTGATCGATAGCTTACGCAATCAGATAACTGACAGATCTCTTGAAAGTTGAAGATGACGTGATAAATGTTAAGTTTAACTGTATAAAATTAACTGGTTCAGTTTTTCTTTTATTTATTTGCAGCGTTGAGTCTATACTGGAGTAATTTCACTATCTCTGATGTCTTCTGCTTTAAGCTAATGATAACCAAGGTTCCACCTTCGTTGTTTTGGTTTTTGTTTCGAAAATTACAATAATGAGATTCTCGTATTAAGTAATATCTGTGAAAGGACGTCATAAGATTGAACTGATTACAAGCATTTCACAGCTATGGGTATATATTGATGTTGGAGAGCTTTAGTTCGTTCCCTGTTCCTAACTTTTCTTAATATTCATAACTCCGTACATATTATTCCTAAATGACATCATATTTTGTTTCTGTAAAGACGTGTTTCATTGGTGATACTAAAGATGGTAGTAACCAAGTGATTAAAATAGCTTATCAAGTTTTTGTATAGTCACAGTAAAGTTTTCCAGCTACCCAGGAAATATTTATTTTGGTATAATTCCAGTCACGGACAAAAAATCTTTATGAATCATACTGTTATTAATTTCAGTCAGTAGTGACAATCTTAAGACCTCAAATATCTAAAATGGAGCTAGCTTGGTATAAACGTGTATCGAAATTACAAACTACAAAATCAGAAATCAATTTAAACAAAACCAAAACAGTGCCATACATGAGTACACACAGCGAATTAGGCATATGGAGTCACTGTAATTATAAATGGTATTATATCAATCACTGGCAACCAACTTCAGTTTATGTGTAGTGTAGTCTTTTCCTAAAATTACAGAAACTACTCAGAAATAATGAGGTTTCTCCAAATGTGAGAAAGTTTTCCATGGTACAACAAGGTCATGTTCAGAGAAACAACAATTTTGTACTGATTTAAAAGTGTTGCAATCAAGAAAATCTTGTCAGTGGTGTATGTAATAGCCTGTTTATTATGTTACTAGTCAACTACACATCGATAATCAGTAACTAAACTCAAATTACAGAGAAGTAAATGTTAGCAATGGTCACCTCTGTGGAAGCAGTCTCACATTTCTCTGACTTGCTACGTGAAACCAAAGTTGTGCAATTTATTATTAGAGTCTTACGGTCAAGTTTCAATTGCAATTAAGAGTACACTTGTTGAAATAAAACTGAATCCGCACCACTGGAGGTGAGGGTGATGTTAATTCACTCATTTCGTCAATGTTGGCATTAGGTGTCAGCGAAGTAATTCCTGGATTAGTGTAGAAATTTTCTGAATACTTGGTAGCAGCTACGCTTTTACTTAGTTTATATTTCTTAGTGCCGTATCCCATCGAAGTTTAATTAGAACAGAGTATATTAGGACCTAGCGGAACACCATTTCATTTCGGTTTTGTGGCTGAAAAACTAAAATTGTCAGAAGGGTCACTCCTAGGAGATGGACGGCCATCTAAAACGCGTACAACGTACCTTAAAGTCAACTCGTCGAATATTATGCTGAAAGACACCGGAAGATTACTCCGAGTAGATGAAGAAACTCACAACTCGGTTAATTCTTTGTGTAATCTTTGCTCGAGGAAATAGAGTTAGATAAACCACAATGTTTTAGACGACGTAGTTTGTCCTATGTACGAGAAATCTGAGGAAACCAAGATGTGCCTGTCCTAGTTCTAAAACTTTTTGTAACTACAAGTTCCATGAACATTTCCTGGAAATTTTACTGTGAGTCATGATCCAGTTTTCCGTTACAGAGACAAAATGCAATCTGTCGAGGACCACAAAAACACTAAGAAATGAGAATACACATATTCTTCTGGTATACTTTGACCATACTGCAATATCACAAGAAAATCAGTCATGTAGACAGTGACCCATAGAATCTAGAGAAATATTCACAGCGAAATATGATACACAGTAATGTTTGAGTAATCCCTCAGAGATTTTTAGATAGAATTTCAGTATGCATCAAAATATATCCAAATATCACTGTTATATATCTCAAACAAAGTAAAACTACTATTTTAACATGTCTCAGATAAACATAATTTTCATAAATTAATTCAAAAAGTGTCTTCAGACAATGGAGAGCTTATTTTCACACAGAAATGAAACGGAAAATTGCTTGCAGAGAAGCCGCAACAAAGAAAAAAATGTATTTTAGTTACACGGGCCCACTGCCACAGCTTGATATCTTTACACTAAGAAACTCAGTGTCGCAAAGCACTTATTAAGCATATACTCCTCACAAACCATCACCTGCCCATGTTCTCTGTCATCAAAAGGTTGCGCACATGTGAAAGATATAAATAAACGTACTAACTGTTCATTCCTCTTGTATGCTTCGACGTAGCGTCCTTTTTCATCCACGAACAATTACTTCCGTCCATCCCTTCCTGCCTGTGTCTCCCCACACTACCACTGCTCCCTAACCTGTCACTGGCTGTCGCTTTTACAGCCACCTTTCCAGCTGCGCAATCACTAATAACATACCTCAGTACAATAAAAAATTTACAAATCTTGAGCCGGTCGACCGATTTCTATAAATGTTTTTTTTATGTAGTGAGCTAACAGGCATGTTAATCTGATATTATACAATGCATAAATATTCATTCGCATCTTATTTAATGTTAAGTTAATAGTGTGCAGCGTCGCTGAATTACTCTTTTCGTAATTAGTATATTTAGACTACAAGAAACCGTGGGTAAAAGTTACTACTAAGATGTGCTATATTGAACCACTGCTACTTATTTAAAATTAAGGTTCCCTTAAGTTAGAGCTACAGCCATAAATTTACACAACAATTCCACAGAGGTTTCAGTTTTACGCAATGGATGTGAGATAACAGCAATGAGGTTCTTATTCTGCATGAAGTGGTGTGTTGTCATATTTTATTCAGTGTATCCGAGTGGAATTTCCATCTCGCTATTTGTTACTAGGGGGTATTAAGTTTAAATGCTTTATATGAGTCCCGAATACGTGCTTATGTGGGTTTTCTTCACTACGCTGACTGCACCGAAAGTTGTTAGACATTTAAAAGCACGCCAATATACCTGTGACATTGACCATTTCTGCCCCGTATATGAGAGATAAACAGCGCTCATCAGTCCACTCTTGAGCGTTCCTGTTCCCATTCACATACGTGCGGGGAACTTTGAATAAGTCCTCTCTACACGGAAACCCCTTCACTCACTATCCCAAGCTGGGCTCTCACCGCTAAGTGACAGTGAGATATCATCTGTGTACAACTTCCTTGCTGGCAAATAACTGCACACTTAAAGTCAAACACAGCTGTTCACGTTAGTAAACAGTTTTACAGGGAAAACTTTCCTACAGAAGGCTATAATACTGTTCAGCTCTTAGATTTTAAACTTGGAGAAACTTCCCCTTACTTAAAAGAATTGCATTTGCACTGCTGTTATCGCACAGTCTGCCGGAAAGGAACACATCAACTCCAGCGCCTTTGTTTCTGGCGTTCTGAACCAAGGGAGGTGTGTTTCCCAAAAATCTCTGTTTGCAGAAGTACTGTTGATATTTACATGTCACACTTTTCTTCTCTAAAAACCTCATAATGCGTGAGCATTAAACACATTCCACAATTATGGAACAAACTGACGTCAGAAATATACACCCATAATTATTCCCGTCTGTCCTTCGACTCTGCTTGACAAAAGAGATGACTTGCGCTTTTTTCTAATCGATAGGCATGAGCGTATTTAGCACTTCTTGGGCGGTAGGTGTTCTGTCTAAATTTTATAACTAAACAATATTCACTGTTTAACGTAAGTCCAAAAACTTATCAACATTAAACACACAGTGAAACACATGGTAGTAGCTGGCTTTTAAGAAGTGTGTATCTGGCGTATCAGATTGGAAAAATGATTCACTACTCCTACAACATCAATTGTAGTGCTTTGATACACAATGAGGAGGGCATGACCACTCAGTCTTTCTGATTCATTCTTTCCTTAGGTAGGATTTTGAACTCTTAGAATCGAAAACGACCTTCTAGCGTTTCTGTTGAAATTGGGAGGGTGAGAAGAACTTTTAGCTGAATTATAATAATATGAAGAAATACTGACTCCCATATTACTAACCCCGCCAAAGCGTTTGGCCTTAGACAGTGAAGAGCCAAAGAAACTGGTACACCTGCCTAATATCGTGCAGGGCCCCCACGAGCACGCAGAAATGCCACAACACGACGTGGCATGGAATCGACTAATGTCTGAAGTACTGCTGGAGGGAACTGACACAATGAATCCTCCAGGGCTGTCTATAGATCCGCGAATGTACGAGGGGTTGGGGATCTCTTCTGAATAGCAAATTGCGACGCCTCCTAGGTATGCTCCATAATGTTCATGTCCGCGGAGTTTGGTGCCTGCGGAAGTGTTTAAACTCACAAGAGCGTTCCTGAAGCCACTCTATAAGAATTATGGACATGTGGGGTGTCGCATTTTCCTGCTAGAAATGCCCAAGTGCGTCGGAATGCACAATGAACATGAATGGTGGCAGGTGATCAGACAGGATGCTTACATACGTGTCGTATCTAGACGTATCAGCGGTCCCATATCACTCCAACTGCAACCCTCTCCTAACCTCCCTCCCCCCGTCCCCCTCCCCACACACCATTACAGAGCCTTCACTAGCTTGATGAGTCCCCTGCTGACATGCAGGGTCCATGGATTAATGAGGTTGTTTCCATATCCATACACGTCCATCTGCTCAATACGATTTCAAACGATACTCGTCCGACCAGGCAATACGTTTCCAGTCATCAACAGTCCAATGGTGATGCTGACGGACCCAGACGAGGCGTAAAACTTTGTGTCGTGCAGCCATCAAGGGTACACCAGTGGGCCTACGGCTCCGATAGCCCATATCGATGATGTTTCCTTGAATGGTTCACACGCTTACACTTGTTGATGGCTCAGCACTGAGATCTGCAGCAATTTTCGGAAAAGTTGCCCTTCTGTCACGTTGAACGATTCTCTTTAGTCGTCGTTGGTCCCGTTCTTGCAGGATCTTTTTCCAGCCGCAGCGATTTCGAAAATCTGATATTTTATCAGATTCCTGATATTCACTGTACATTCATGAAATGGTCACCACTACATCGCTACCTCTGAAATACTGTGTCCCATCGCTCGTGCGCTGATTATAACGCCACTTAAAACTCATTTAAACCTTGGTAAGGTAACATTGTAGCAGCAGTAACTGATCTATCAACTGTGTCAGACACTTGTTGTCTTATATTTTCGTAGCTGACCGCAGAGCCGAATTCTACCCGTTTACATATCAAATCGAAAGACTTGCACTCGGCGAACGGTCTACCCGACGGGAGGCCCTAGTCACATGACATTTATTTATTACCTTACCAGAGTCATCCTTGCAAATTCATTCATTACAAGTTTCCATTCCGTCTTCCTGTATTTTCTTGATTCGCATGTGCGGCATCTTTCACGTTTCCTGCGTTGTGTTTCTTCAACTTTTCGGTCTTGTTTATTTTCCGTAGACACACCAATCAAATTCTTCGCTCTGAGGACATGTTTGCTCAATTTCTTTTAACTTTTTGCTCATTGTTGAGTGTGAAGATTCATTTACATCTACATCTACATCATACTCCACAAGCCACCTAATTGTGTGTGGCGATGGGTACTTTCGGTACCACTATCTGATCCATCCAACTCTGTTCCAGTCGCGAATAGTGCGTCGGAAGAATGATTGTCGGTAAGCCTCTGCATTGGCTCTAATTTCTCGAATTTTCTCCTCGTGATCAATACGCGAGATGCTGGTTGGGGGAAGTAATATGTGTCTGACTCCTCCTGAAAAGTGCTCTCCCGAAATTTCAGTATTAAATCTCTACGTGATGCACAACGTCTCTCTTGTAACGTCTGCTAGGTGAATTTGTTTAGCATCTCTGTAACGCTCTCTCGCCAGCCAAACGATCCCATGACGAAGCGCGACGCTCTTCGTTGGATCTTCTCTATCTCCTCTATCAGTTCTACCTGATAAGCTTCCGAGATCGATGAACAATAATCAGGAATAGGGAGAGCCTTATAAGCCTCTTCCTTCGTGGGTGAGTTGGATTTCCTTAAGATTCTTCCGATGTGTTTGCTTTTCCCACTATGTGTTTTATATGGTCATTCCACTTAAGGTTGCTCTGTATAGTTGCGCCAAGATATTTTACGGCAGACGCTGTCTGCAGCTGTTTGTCATCAATAGTGTAGCTGAACAGTAGTGGATTTCTTTTTCTATGTATGCGCAATATGTTACATTTATTTACGTTCAGGGTCAACTGCCAGAATCTGCACCATTTATCAATTCTCTGCAGGTCGTTCTGCAAATTCTTACTATTTTCTGGCGTTGCTATTTTGGTATAAACAACTGCATAGTCTGCGAATAGGCTTAAAGAGCATTGGACGCTCTCTACTATATCATTAATATCTGTATTGTTAACAGCAACAGTCCTACCTCACTTCCCTGTGGTACTCTGGATATTACCTTTACATCTGTCGATTTAGTTCCGTTAAGAGTAACGCGTTGAGTTCTATCTGCAAGAAAGTCTTGAATCCAATCGCAGGTCTGCTCCGATACTCCGTACGCTTATATTTTTTTCCTTAAACGGCAATGCGGGACGGTGTTAAATGCCTTACTGAAACCAAGGAAGACGGCGTAAACCTGAGTGCCGTTGTCCATTGCGCTGTGGATCTCATGGAGGAACAGCGCGAGCTGAGTTTCTCGCAAAGCACGCAGGAACAGACCCCGGGATATTTCTTCTTTGGCTACTATGTCGAAGTCATTTGCTACGTTAGTTCTTGAATCGTCATCATGATGGGATGAGAGAAGCATTACCCCTTAATTATTTACTTGCACATAAAACACCAACATTAGTTACTTGGTAACACTGAAGATGGAAGAGTGTACTGTCGTTTGTTTATTTCTAAAATATAATCCAGAAAACGTTGGCTTATTATGTCACGTTGTGCCTACAGATGTCATATTATTTGTGAGAAGGAACACTGCTAGCTCACAGGCAGTGAAAGAATTCCGACTAGTGACGCTCCTGTCTGTCCAATACAAATTATTAAGCAGATCTTTGACTATGCTGAGACCCTGTGTCTTTTCTCTTTCGTCTTTATTTTTCCATCTTATACTTGCATATTGTATTCATAGATAGTTTGGGTGTCTGCTGCAACCGAAACTTTGATTACATATTTTTCTGGTTTCATTTTCATTTAGACAAGAAATGGTCATCTTCCCTAGATGCAACCAATTTTTCGTCTAGTGTAACATAATAATCTGACGAATAAGGTACTTGAAATCAGCTGATAACGCTGTCAAAAAATTTCACTGTTTGATCTAATTTGTCTGACGTTCTACGTTCACATCTCGTGGTTTTATCACCGAAAACGAAGAACACGTAAATTTTGGACAAATCTGTCTCCTAACGTTGTTGCAGGAAATACTGGAATTAAAAATGCAGGGCTTTTGGATCACAGATTTACTACTGATTCTTTCTGCAACCTCAGAACACCCGCAAGAATACACAATCAAATAAACGCCAGCAACTCTTCTTCATTAATATTGTTCCATGAATCAGGCATTTTAGAAGTGCTCTGAAAATTAGTGTGCTGGAAAATTCCATTCACTATCTTTAGTAAAAAAAGGTTCGTGGTGTCACATAATTTTGAAATATTTTCACTGTAAGCTGTCACATTTGCTTTACCTATGAGAACGTTATGCTGTCTGAGGCGACTTTGAGAAGGAGATTATTTCCAAGACTTCTTCATCACTATTATGATTATACCTACCAAATATAGCCGTATCACTATCATCATCTCAATTTGCATCTAGTACCTCCTGTAAAATTTCTTCTATTGCTTTCGTACTTTTTTCATTGGAAGCAATTTTCGTTAAGTAAATGTGTGCAGCTGTTAGTGCGTTACTTGTCAACAATCAACTGAATGTAATGTTTATTTTTAAATCCTCAGGTTAGCCAACATTTCAATTAGAGCACGTGAGTCTTAACAAAAACAAACACTAAGTGGGTACAAATTGAGCCACTGCTATTTTTACCAGTACATACACATGTAAATGTAACAATAACACGTTAAATTACAAATAAACAAACTGTTTAAAAGTTTCTTCCAGATAACCGAAAAATAATTAAGAAAATATATGACCGGGGTACAATATGTCCCTACTTAGTAAATCAAAGATCAAAAAGCAGAACTGCCTCATATTTGTAAATCTACCGAGTTTCGCACATTGCCACGAGACTTGAGTGTCTGCTGACTGGTGATGAACGGTCCATATGCAATTCTTGATAGCCTACAAGGAGCAAGAATTTGCTAAGCCTAGGTTAGATGAGTATGTATACAGCCACTGAGGATTCTTTTATAATGAAATTTTGTGCCGTAAATAACCGCTCATAGTAGCTGCTTTGTCGTATCCATGAACCACCAAAATTCACAATTAATACCGATTATTTTCAATTTAGTAATATGAAGAGCGCCAGCCCATGCCCGTTAAGACGTTGGAAAGTGTAAACATGAGTAAGTTTTCACGAATAATATCTAATTCCAAATCTACATACCGAGCACAGGAAGACAGTTGATGAGTTCTTCCAGTGTGTATCGTTTCATCAGCAAGAATGGCGTAGCATTTAAAACTGTTAACTTTGTGGACAATTTGCTCTTTTATAGTATCGCTACTTATTTCAAGCATACGGTTTTGAATATTAGCACTGATGTATTATGCGTACGGTACTTAGGAAAATTTTGTACATGCCTCTGCAAAACTAAATTACCAGCTTCATATCTGAAAATACATGTACCTTTTTACTGCTTAGGTGATGCACAATTTTTTTTTCATTTCCTTCTGCTATCTTCAAATAAATCTCAGAAAGTTCAACACATTTTAGATGATCTATTGTTTCTGCATGAACGGAATTTTTTTACAGCTTTCTACTAGCTAGTGAGTTAGTTAGGTGCCCCATATCGACGACAAATTTATCGAAATGATGTGGAACGAGTCAGTTTGCAGGATATGTATACATGTTTAGTGTTAACATTAATGAACACATTATTCTTTAGACCCACTGTTGCAACGTCACTTAAAAATAGCGGTTTTTTTTGGGGACTACCAATTTTTAAGTAGAAATTCGTTCATGGCGTGAAGGGAGTTGACCAGGAAAATTTATTTTACGTTAGATATAAACGTTGCATTGCTAGGTATCAGACATTTTATGTTATTTGAAAGTTGATCAGAATCTTTTGTTACTCCATACTAAATTCTTTTCTGAGCCACTGACACTTTTAATAATGGCTAATAAAGGTCATTTTCAGTATACCATAGCTCAATCGATAGAAATGGAACTCTTAAAGGATCAGCTTGTGGTTCATCTGTCTTCCATCTGTTGAGACTCCTTTTCTCTAGAATGGGTAGAGGTATCCTGTTGAAATTTGTATCAAATACTAAGGTCTACAGCCACTTGACAATGTAAAATATTTAAGCTTCTAAGTCAATGCACTCAAGAGGTACGTATTTTGATATTCGCAAACTCACTCATCAAAATCTGTAGAGTACCTTTCGTTGACATAGAGTCATGAAACATGTCAGGAAGCAAGATTCCATTGTACAAGTTAAGGAATAAAACCTAAAATCGTTAATTTATAATTGTATCACATAAAAATATTTTATTTTATTTTATACTCATCTGTCTGCCTGTCCGTCGGTTAAGGCCCGTTTTTCTCAGGAACAGGCAGGGATATCGTGTTAAAATTTATGTGAATGCAATCAAAAGATACTGTTATTTATGTGACATCTTTTGATACTCGCAAATTCACTCATCAAAATCTGCAGAATAATTTTCTATACATACAATTAAGTTCGTACGGAACTCAGACAGAGCTAGTCCTACTCGAACTTGTGCTGTTTTTCCCATCTAGTCTTGTAGGTGTGTACATCACTGTTCTTTTCAAACTGTGGTGGAATATTTATGACGAATTTTATTAGCGAATATATGTATTGTGATGGTGCAGGTAAAATACCTAACTCCTTGAAGAGGTTACCTACATGAGAACGACGGGTGAACAACAAATATAATTTTTACTGTTCGCATACGTGTGATGTCCACCAATAACACGCAGTAAAGCAAATCCCAATCAAAACGTCGGGGTTCCACCAATGAAAAGAAATAATAAAAACATCAATACAGACTTCTAACATCGTTCCCCTTTACCCTAAACCGCCTGTCAGAATTAGATGACAGCCATGTCTGCAAGTATATAAGAAACAAAGTTTTCTCGTTCAGCAACAAACAAAAACACCCTGAAGAAGGTATGACATAAATATTCAATAAGACATCGTTCAGTGAAGATATGCAAATTATTAGTCTGTTTCTAAGACTAGCAATCAAACTAAGAGTAAAAGTAGCTGAACTTAATTGTTTCAGAAGTTCAGTAATACACTACTTCCAGTTTAAGTTTCCACCAGCACGCCCTCGCCTGAAGTGCCATTCTTGGGTCCATGACCATATCGTTGGGACTTTAGACGACTGAAAAACCCTGACCCGTTCAGATGAGTCCCGATTTCAGTTGGCAAGAGCTGATGGTAGGGTTCGAGTGTGTCGCAGACCCCAGAAAGCTATGGAACCAAGTTGTCAACAAGGCACTGTGCAAGCTTATGGCGGCCCCATATGGACGTGGGCTGTGTTAGATGGAATTGACTGGGTCGGCGGTTTCAAAAGAGCCGATCATTGACAGGAAATGGTTATGTTCGGCTACATGGAGACCATTTGCAGCAAACAGCAATGGAATTTGCCGCAAACAACAATGGAATTTGAAGTAAAAACGATAGAATTTTTGTGTACGACAATGCGCCATGTCACTAGGCCGCAATTGTTCGCAATTGATTTTAAGAACATTCTACATAATTCAAGCACATGATATGAACACCCAGATCGCCCGACATGAATCCCACCGAACATTTGAGAGATGTAATCGACAGGCCACTTCGTGCACAAAATACTTCCCGGTAACACTTTCGCAATTAGGGCGGTTACAGAGGCAGCATCTCTCAATATTTCTGCAGGTGATTTCGAACGACTTCTTCAGTCCGTGCTCCGTCGACTATTACACTAAGCAGAGCAAAAGGAGATCCTGCTTGATATCGGAAGGGATCCTATGACATCTTTCATCTCAGTGTAGAGTGGAGCTACTTTCAGTTGATTAAATGAGTACTTATTTCCAGTTGTTAAGTGAGCTTTTGGGTAAAATACGATCCCATAAACAAATCTGAGAACTGTATAACTTATAAGTGCGATGGTGTCGGTGTCCTTTGTAGTGTTCGTAGAAAAGGGACTGGATTGATAAGTATACAGGGTGTAAAAGGTATAAGGCGCCAAAATTATACAGATGGCACATCTCGCAATGCTTGACAAAAAAGTCTAGTAACATTTTTGCGTATTTCCTACGGTTTTCCCAGAAAAAAAACAGTTCGTCTCAGGATAATGGTTTTGGATAAGTAGATACTTGGCCGTGCACGTACGTAAGCAATCGGTTGCTGTTATTGCCCGCTGCGCGTATTGACATCGCGAGCGTAAATCTTAAACACATAGGCAACTGCGGCCTGAGTGGCTACGTCATTCTAATACACCGAGCGACGAGAGTAGGTGAGTAATCTGTGCAGATGTTATTGCAACTCTGTTAACTGTTAGGATGGAAAGGAGATTTACTATAGCTGAACTATGCAATATGCATTTAATTTATGGTGAGGGAAAAGGTGTTGCGAGGGCAGCTGTACGAATTTATCGAGAACGCTTCCCACAACGACGACTTCCTGCACGATAGACATTTGCTGCCGTGCACCAACGGTTTGTGTCATTGTAATTCTCCACTTGTATGCGATTATTATGCATTTACATCTTAATAAAGTACAGTAGTTATCTGCACCTTTGTAAATTTTCGTCCGTATGCGAAACGTATCTTCTGTTCTGATATGCTTTCCGTTTTTGGTACATCATGACAGAATACAACTCACGAGTACGTATTTAATTTCCTTAGATTGAGAGATACTGGCTCTTTACTGCCCACGCAGAAGGCAGAGGCCCACAACGCGCCGATCGTACACTGGAAGCTGAGAAAAGAATTCTGGACCGCATCCAGGAGGATCCTTGTCAGAGTACTAGAAGCATCACCCGCCACGTGGGTATATCGCACACTGTCGTTCATCGCACTTTGCAAGAGGAACGTCTGCGGCCTTACCACATTCAACGCGTAAAAGCATTGGAAGAACAAGATTTCCCTCCACGACGTGAATTCTCAGAGTGGTTTTTGTTCCACAGTGCGCAGCATGATTTTGTCAACAAAATACTATTCACAGATGAAACGTGTTTCACTCGCAACTGAATAACTAATTTGCATAACATGCAGACGTGGAGTATACACAATCCTATCCACGTAGCGGCAACACATTTTCAGCGACGATTTTCCATAAATGTGTGGGCGGGTATGCTCGATAATTACATTATTGGGCCCTATGTTTTACGTGCAAGTTTGACTGGTAACTATTACCGAACGCTTCTAGAGGAAACAATGTTACCACCGTTGTTAGAAGACATTCCGTTAGGCGTACGTCATAACATGTGGTTCCTCCACGATGGTGCTCCACCTCACATTGGTCACAGAGTACGCAGATTTTTGGATAGTCGATTTCCAGGACGATGGATCGAGCGTTCGGGTCCACGTCGATGGCCAGCACGCAGTCCTGATTTAAATCCACTGGATTTTTACTTTTGGGCCATATGAAGGAACTTGTTTATGCTGAGTTAGTAAATAAAGTGGACAAATTGACGCAGAAGATTTTAGATGCTGCCAATACTATAAAGGCCAATGTGCATGTGCGTGAACGAGTGCGACGAAACTGGGTTCGCCTAATGAAGCATGTGTAGAAGCGAATGGTGGTAATTTCGAACAAATATTGTAGTATTGGTGTAAGAGGAAACGAAGTAATGGGTTTTCTTTTCGTTACGATGTTGTTGTACAGAAGGAAAGTAATGTGAATTTAGTATTCGTTATGGCATTGCCGTAAAAAGGTGAAACAGTTGATTGTAATTAATGCACAACTATCTACTTGGTGATTGACAGCATTTGTACTAATGGAAATACATTGTGTTTGATATTAGCTTCTCATTAGTACTACGAACTTCGTTATCGACTTGTTAAGAAACCGACTGGTTGTATTCAATTCGCGTAAAGCGAATTACACATTCTTGACAACCCAAAAACCGTATACATTCCTTTTTTTGGTACCACCTGATTAGCACACCACGTCGTTGTACACGTCTAATGATTTCAATCCTCTGGTCGGCTCTTGCCTTTCTCTGGCCGCCCCGTCATTGCAGGCAATAAGCTCGGTACGCCGTGTACTGTAGGTTAACTACGTAAAGAGAAATGCGTATACTATCTATCCTACGAACATTAGGTTTTAATTATACAAAAATAAGGTGCATGATACAAGAAAATCTCATTAGACTTTTTTGTCAAGCACACCGAGATGTACCATCTGTATAATCTATACCGTTTATATCCTGTATAAACTTGCTGCGGTTTATTGTTTTCAGAATATTATAAGCCGGTGTAATTGTGTTATAGTCACTTGATGGTGAATCAATTAATTACCAGAAAGTTGGTGCACCTCTCGAAGGCTGTGCTGACGTGGATTTCCAGTTCCATCACCGAAGTTAAGGACCATGGTGCGTGGCCAGTAATGGATATGTGACAGTTCGGGTATGCAGCGTGCTGTCGTCAACTTTGTCTTTGATTTTACGGCAGGAGGGATAGGAGGGGTGGTGACGTAAAGTCCCAAATCACAAGTTTGGCGCCAATGTCCTATGCTCCATTGCAAACCTCTCCAGAGTGTCTCATGAAGTGAGGGAATGCTATGCTATTGATAGTGGTCCCTCTGTCGGACAGGGACGTGAAGCTCGGCGGGCCCCCTGATGCTCATATAGAGGAGTGGGCTATGTGCCAGCACGGTCCTTAATCTTCTTCTTGATCCCATCATCTCCAACACGAACACGACATCACACACTACACACACATCATTACAGGCATCTACAATTAACAAATACACTTACAAACATAGCTCTCCAACTCGCGAGGCAGAGGTTTCTGTGGGAGCTGAAAGCGGAAAAAAAATCAATTAAGAGGCTGAACATTCCCTCCGAGGTGTCCCATTCATTCATACCAGATGACTTTACGTTAGTGGAGCCATATACCATACATTCACAGTAAATTTTCCACGACATGTGTGACTCTGTCTGATGGAGTGGACCTGTTGAAGTGTAGAGGAGTAATCAGCGGTGATGGATTGGTTGACTTACGTTGAAGTATCAGAATTTTGATAACTCTTATGTCACCTACTTCTGTAGCAGAGGCAGGCGAAGCCTCTGGGCCTCTCCAGATGTTGGGAGAGCTGAGGCTCGGCTGATGCATTTGATACCCGTCATGCTGTGAAAATTATTCCAGCTTGTAAACTGGAGAAAATGAAAACACTGTTGTCGAATACATATTGACAGTATCTTACACTTTGGACAGGGTCTTCAGTTTTGTAGGCAGTTGTCAGCGCCAATTGTTGAACTTTTTTCATAATAGCTCACCTAACAACTGCAGGTAAGTAGCCATTAAATGATATACATCTACATGGATACTCTGAAAATCACATTTAAGTAAATGACAGAGGGTTCATTGAACCACCTTCACAATTCTCCGTTATACTAATCCTGTATAGTGCGACGGAAGAACCAACACTTATATCTTTCCGTACGAGCTCTGATTTCCCTTATTTTATCGTGGTGTTCGTTTCTCCCTATGTAGCTCAGTGTCAACAAAATATTTTCACATTCGCAGGAGAAAGTTGGTCATTGGAAATTCGTGAGAAGATTCCGTCGCAACGAAAAACGCCTTTCTTTTAATGATGTCCAGTCCAAATCATCATTTCAGTGACACTCACTCCCATATTTCGCGATAATACAAAACGTTCTGCCCTTCTTTGAACTTTTTCCATGTACTCCGTCAGTCCTATCTGGTAAGGATCCCACACTGCGCAGCAGTATTCTAAAAGAAGATGGAGAAGCGTAGTGTAGGCAGTCTCCTTAGTAGATCCGTTACATTTTCCACGTGTGTTGTCAATAAAACGCAGTCTCTGCTTAGCCTTTCCCACAACATTTTCTATGTGTTCCTTCTATTTTAAGTTGTTCGTAATCGTACTTCCTAGTTATTTAGTTGATTCTACGGTCTCTAGATTTGAGTGATTTATCGTGCAACCTAAGTTTAACGAATTCCTTTTAGCACTCATGTGGATGGCCTCACACTTTTCGTTATTTATGATCAACTGCCAATTTTCGCACCATTCAGGTATCTTTTCTAAATCGTTTTGCAATTTGTTTTGATTTCATGATTACCTTATTAGTCGATAAACGACAGCGACATATGCAAACAACCTAAGACGGCTGCTCAAATAGCCTCCCATATTGTTTATATAGATAAGGAACAGCAAAGGGCCTATAACATTACCTTGGAGAACGCCAGAAAACACTTCTGCTTTACTTAATAACTTTCCGTCAGTTACTACGAACTGTGACCTCTATGACAGGAAATCATAAGTCCAGTCAGATAACTGAGACGATATTCCAGAAGCACGCAATTTCACTACAAGCCGCTTGTGTGGTACAGTGTCAAAAGCCTTCCGGAAGTCCAGAAATACTGAATCTATTTCATATCCCGTGTCAATAGCACTCATTACTTCACGCGAAAAATGGGCTAGTTGTGTTTCACAAGAACGACGTTTTCTAAACCCATGTTGACTGCGTGTCAATAGACCGTTTTCTCCGGGGTAATTCATAATGTTTGGACACAATATATGTTCCAAAATCCTGCTGCATAATAACGTTAATGATAAGGGCCCGTAATTAAGTGGATTGCTCCTACTGCCTTTTCTGAATATTGGTGTGACCTGTACAACTTTCAAGTCTTTGGGTATAGATATTTCGTGGAGCAAATGGTTGTATATGATTGTTAAGAATGGAGCTAAGGCATCAGCATACTCTGAAAGGAACGTAGTTGGTATACACTGTGGACCAGAAGACTTGCTTTTGTTAGGTGATTTAAGTTGCTTCACTACTCCGACGATATTTATTTCTACGTTACTCATGATGGCAGCTGTTCTTCATTCGAATTTTGGATTCTTTACTTCTTCTTCTTTTGTGAAGGCGTTCCGGAAGGCTGTGTTTAGTAACTCTGATTTGTCAGCACTGTCTTCGGTAGTATCTCCATTGCTATCGCGCAGAGAAGGCATTGATTGTTTCTTGCCGCTGACATACTTCATATACGACCAGAAATTCCTTGGATTTTCTGCCAGGTTTCGACACAAAGTTTCGTTGAGGAAACTGTTATAGGCATCTCACATTGAAGTCCGCGCTAAATTCTGAGCTACTGTAAGAGATCGCCAATGTTAGGGATTTCGCGTCTGTTTAAATTTGGCATGTTTGTTTTGTTGTTTCTGCAAGAATGTTCTGACCCGTCTTGTGTACCAATGAGGATCAGCTCCGTCGTTTGTTAATTTATTTGGTATAAATCTCTCAATTGCTGCCGATACTATCTCTTTGTATTCAAGTCACAGCTGATCTACACTTAAATTATTAATTTGGAAGGAGTGGAGATTGTCTCTCAGGACGGCGTCAAGTGAATTTTTATCTGCCTCTTTGAATAGGTATATCTTTCGTCTATTTTAGGAGGATTTGGGGGTACAATACATAGTCTCGCTACGAAAACTCTGTGTTCACTAATCCCTGTATCCGTTTTTATGCTCGTTATTAACTCATTATTATTTGTTGCTAAGAGGTCAAGCGTGTTTTCACAACCATTTACTATTCGCGTGGGCTCGTGAATTAACTGCTCGAGATAAATTTCAGAGAATGCGTTTAGCACTATTTCGGATCATGTTTTATGCGAACCTCTGGAATTAAACAAGTATTTTCGCCAACGTATCGAGGGTAAATTAAAGTCACCACCAACTATTATTGTATGAGTCGGGTGAAATCGAACTCAAGTTTTCTTTAAAATTTTCCGCAACTGTATCATCTGAATTGTGAAGTCGATAAAAGGATCCAATTATTATTTTATTCTGGTTTCCAACAATGATCTCTGCGCATACTTAGTCACAGGAACTATCTACTTCAATTTCACGACAAAATAAACTACTTCTAACAGGAACAAACACGCCACCGCCAACGGTACTTAGCCTATCCTTTCGCAATACCATTAGGTTCTTAGCAAAAATTTCGGCTGAGCTTGTATCCGGTTTTAGCCAGCTTTCAGTGTCTGTAACGGTTTGAGCATCAGTGCTTTCTATTACCACTTGGAGCTATGGTACTTTCCAAACACAGCTATGACAATTTACAACTGTTATACCGGTGGTTCCTGTATCTACGTTCTTCCCGTGTTTGACCTGCACCCTTTGTGATTGAAGCCCTTCTTGTGTTTTCCCGATACCTTCTAACCCAGGGGCAGGCAAACGTTGCATGCAGATCATGAGTGCACAGCGCTGCACATGTGCTACTCGCGTGAAATCGTCGACCGGGGCAGTGGCGACAGCCGGCAGATTGCGGCAGTGTAGTGCCAGGCTAAGCTGCGGACGTCGATGCGAAGCGACCACTACGTAGTGAACGTTGTATTTCAAGAACCGAAAAATGCAGAGTGAAACAAGGAAACGGAGAAGTGGAGATTTGCTATAAAAGTAATGGGAGAATCATGTTTTCTTTGTGCAAAAACGTGAAAATTCGAAATGTTTAATATGTGGCCGTATTCTCGCTGGTCAGCGGAAGTTTAGTATTGAATGCCATTATAATAAATTTCACAAGGACGAGTACAATTTATTGTCGGATTCTGAGCGGATGGGGAAATTGACTGAGCTTAAGAAAGCGAATTGACGATACTAGATGAATCTGTGATAGTCGCTGTTGTCACGAGAGATCTGTGACTTTCTTTCGTCATGTCTCTCATCTAACTGATTTAACATTTTATGGAGCACTGTTTTCAATTTTTCAGGACGACAACGATAATAGCCCAGCAGTACGTGCAAGTTATAAGATTGTGCTTAATATAGCGAGAAGTGGAAAATCATTTGCTAAATTAATAAGTCACGGTAAATAGCAAACATCAATGATGAAAATTTACGTAACTATTTGCGTTTGTCTGTATGTAGAAATTTTCTTCCAGATATTAAACGTATTATAAACTCCACCTCTGATAATTAAATAAAACGAGTTGTAGGTAATAAGTAATCTTTCAAACCACGATTTCTTTCAAGCACTCCTACTTACCTTATTGCTTCATTCAATAAAGCAAACTAGGAAACAAAACGCATTACAGATGAAGGAGCGGACAGAAGGTATGGTGGGGAGGGGAGATAAGTGGATGGCCAGGTTGCCCCTGTGTGCACGCAGAACATCTGTTAACTGCAAGTGTGCAAGTGCACAGCACATATGCAGAATTCCTGCCTGCACCTGCTCTAACCTAAAATACCACCCATTCCACGATACAAAGCCCCTGTCACCCATGTAGCCGCCTCCTGTGTATATTTGACATATGACCTATTCAGCAGAGCCCGAAACCCAAACACCATTTCGCGCAAATCGAGGAATCTGCAGTCTACATGGCTGCAGAGCCGTTTGAGCCTTTGATTCAGACGCTCTGCTCAGCTCTGAACCAGGGGTCTGCAATCGATCCTCTCAACTATGCTGCAAATGGTTAGCTGTGTTTTCATCTTGTAAGCAAGACTGGCAGCATTTACCACTTCTGTTAGTTGCTCAAAACCAGAGAGAATCTCTTCTGATACAAAGTGACACACATCATTGGCACCGACGTAAGCAACCAGCTGCCATTGGCTGCACCCTGTTCTCTTTAGGCGTCTGGGAGGACACGTTCCATATCTGGAATGAGTCCACCTGGTATGGACATGGAGAGCACATTATTTTTCTTTCTCTTCTTGGAAGCCATGTCCCTAAGGTGCCCCGTAATGTGCCTAACGTTCAAGCTCCCAACTATCAATAATCCCACCAGTAGGATGATTTTGTAGGGTCTGGGACACTAAGACAAAGTCAAAACAAATTCTCTATTTTATGTATAAAACAACTGATTTTTAAAAATTCAGTATAAGATTCAGTATATGTAATTAAATCAACCGAATTTGTTAACATTAACTAAATACCTAATTTTTACAATAATACAACTAAATACAAGAAACAACTAATTTCTAACTTCATTATTTTATTTGATATGTGATTGTAGCGCAATAATATGTATTAGTCAATGAAAATAAGTAATTTATTTTAAAAAATCACTTTGTGAATGTAAGTAAATTAGTTAAAATGTATTAGTTAACAAAAGTACGTTTTTTAAACAGTTTACATTGTGAACACACGTAAATAAATTAATTAACAAAGGTAAATTATTTTAAAATCTTCAGTTTTTATTTTTTCTATATTTCTTAAAATATTTCAGAAATGTATATAAGCATGATGTTAACACTTTTATAATTTTTTTAAGTTTTTCATTCATTTATATAGAAGCAATTGTTAACAGTTAAAAATTTTCAGTAAGTAATCTATGTTGTGCAACGTATGTAAGATACTTTTTACCACATACAACTAAATAAGCAAGTGTATCATTTGGAATTTTATCGTTAAAAGTTGCACAAAGCTTCATATTTGTTTTTTGTGTTGTTATAACATTTTTTTCTACGTTTCATATTGATTACATAAATTGGATAATTAGTTATAAAACTAAATGGATTAATATCAGTATCTAATTTTAGCAAAGTAATTCATTTAAAATCTAGAAATGCACCATATCCTTATAGGAAATTATTTGGTGCGGTAATATTCCACATTTCTTGAGGAAAAACTTCATTTTTACTATTTTTTAAATGTATATTCTGTAGTTTAACATTATCAATTAATGATGCATCAACTAACTGCTTATTTTTACGATTTTTCTGAAATACAACAAAAACGAAATATGGCATATCAAATTCTGTAGAGTTACAGAAATTTGTAATATCTAGTTAAAATATTTTTATGAGATAAACCAACAATTTCTTTTGTTTGAAGTTCATTAAAAATAATAGGAATTTTAGGATTTTTAAAATATTTTCGTGTTGTACAAGTTCATAATTTTGTTCACATTTAACAACAGGTACGTGAATTTCCATAGATTGTACAATAATTTTACCTTCTTTAGGAAGTGTATCTTTTATTTCAACACCAGCATCATTTTTATCAAACCAATGTCAGATTACATCTCCAGAAGATGAACTATGTGTAAAAACTACAGTTAAGTTTCATTCAAACATTATTTCCTTATAATCTTTAGTAAATCCAGCATGTAATGATGAAGGATAAAGTACTTCATTTCTCTAACTATTTATTTTTCCTGTATTAAGAGGGGTAGGACATCAAACGGCCTGACTTGGAGCAGGAGAGGCACCACAGGACATTTTATTTTCTACTGTCTATACTTTTACATATAAATTCATTAAACTTTGGCAGCATGACCAGGAAGCATTCAGGACTCACACTCATAGCAGTATAAGTGCAAAAAGATAACAAAATAATTTTCTTTAGATACGAAATTTCATCATTCTTTCACTTACTTTTGGCTGCATTTGTTGCTATAGCTCCATTTTCCTTCACAAGTAAGAGAGATTCTTTGATGAATTTTGCACAACATACAAACCATACTTACAGGTGTATGAAACTCTAGAATTTTCTAAATCTATTAAAACTGTGGTAAAAATTGAGATAATTAACTAGAAAAGTTAATTTTTTTCTAAACATAAAGTTTAAAATGTAAGAGCTCAATCATTTTTTCATAAATTAAATAGATTCTAGAGCTTCAGACACCTGTAAGTATGGTTTGTATGCTCTGCAAAATTCATCAAACAGTCTCTCTCTTACTTATAAAGAAAAGTGTACCTATAGCAACAAATGCAAACAATAGTAAGTGAAAAAAATGATGAAATTTCACATGTGAAAAAATTATTTTGCTATGTTTTTGAACTTCTGCTGCTATGAGTGTGAATCCCGAATCCTTCGTGGTCATGCTGACAAAGTTTTATGAATTTACTTGTAAATGTATAAACAGTGAAAATTAAAATGTCCTGTGGTGCCTCTCCTGCTCCAAGTTGGCCCATTTGATGTCCTACCCCCCTTGAGAATATGCCCTTCTGAACTTATTTTTAAGGAACAGATGAAGTTATATGTAGTAAAATATTCTAGATGATATATTGTTTCCTTTTTAATTGTCATAATGTCTAACTATTTAGTTACATAATTATCAATTAAATTTTTATTTGATTTGATGTCATAAGTTAGATAATCTGTACTATCATTTCCAATAATATTACAATCCATGTATAATTGTGCATGATTTGGACATAGCCAAAGATATATTTTATTTCAATTTCTGTGCCTTTGTTACGAAAATTTAAATTATTTTTACTTTTTTCATTATCAGGAAAAGAACAAAACCGATAACTTTCAATTTTTATCATTATTGTTTTAGATATAACTTATTTATTAGGGAAAAATTTACTAAGAGATTTTTAAAATAACTGTTACAGTAGCACCATTAAAGTCAAACAAATTATCATTTTCATCAGTTCTAGTAAATTCTAAATCTTGAATTGTATTAAAAATAGGAACGTTTACAGGATAATTTGGTTCATAAATTATTCGTCCACCAAATTCTGCATTATGTTTAAATGAAGCAATAATATTAGTTTATTTATAAAAATGATCGTTATGTTTTACATACATTCCATCCGCAAAATTAAAATTAATATTTATGAATTCAAAGGGAATTATTTTAGGAACATATTTTTGCTACAGATTTATCATTAGCTTAAACAATTAGATTATTTAAACCAAGTAAATTTGAAATACTATCTTCTAGAGCCATATATAATTTTACATCACTTTCAAAAACAATCTTTTTTAAAATTTTATCTGCTTCAACGTGTGTATTGGGTTTCTTCAAATAATTAATTTTTTAAAATTTTTAAAACTATATTGTTTCTCCCTCACAACAAAGTTTATTGTTTTTTGTTGTAATATATAGTGTTAGAAAAGTTGAATAAAAACAACTAATTAAACATTAGTATAATAATCATGTAATGGAAAAATTAATCTTTTTCTAAGTATTGAAGATTTACCACTAAGTTGAAATAATGTAGTCACTTACTACTGAAAAATTATTAATAAATGTTAAAATTATTAATAAATAAGATATATAAGTAAATCGAAAGGTATAAATAAGTGGAAAATTATCAATAAATGAACAAAACAGGCTGGGAACCTAAAGTAAGAATTCCAGAAAATATATTAAAAAACAAACATGGTAAACTTTTACCAAATTCTATAAGATGTGCAGTAATTGGACCAAGTGCTTGTGGAAGAACGACATTAGTGATTGATAATTATACCGCTATTTTAGGTCCAGTATGGTTGAATTGGAAAAAAATTAAACATTTCTATATTGATTTAAAAAGTTTAGAACAACAAAAATATCAAGAATTTATAAAACAATCTAAACAAGTGAAGATAAAATCAATGAAAATCTTGTTTTGCTTTATTGAAAATAATGAAGAAATTATTCCTTTCAACAAACATGAAATAATTCAGTGGTCGTATTTGATGCTGTTATTCTAGAATATCTAGATACTGTAAGAGAAAATTTTACTAGAGGTTGACAGAAAGACATAGATTGTTTTATTTAGTACAATCTCATTTAAAAATACCAAAACACTAAGTTCGATAAAATTAAAATTTTTTTAAAGATTTTTAGACAAGATGGTACAAATTTAAATCATATTTTTCATAAATATGTTGATGGAGATTTAAAGATTAGTAAGTTTAAAGAATTGTGTAGTAAATGTTGGAATGTTACTTTGGTTTTTAACAACAGATATAACTACAAAACTACACTGATGGTAAATTTAGAAAAAAATACAACAGTTCTTAACAATGTAAACATGAAACATTAAATTTATCATTAACCATAAATCTAAACATAAATATAAATATTCACATAAATATAAATGTAAACATAATTACTGTTTTTTCTTAACTAATAATCATTTGAAAAGTATGATGAAAAATTTACTAATCAAGCTTAACAAAATAGAAAGAAATTTGAAGAATTAAAAGAAAAACTTAAACTTTGCGAAAAGCAACTAAGAACAGAATATGAGAAATATAAAAAGGAAGATCAACCTGTTCTTGATGCTATTGAAAATGTAAAACAAGCTATTAAAGGTTTAGGGGATAATATATTAAAAGAAATTGAACAAAATAGAGAAGTTGAAATACAAATGATTCCATATCATTATAGTATAGAAGATTTTGAAGATAAACCACCAATTAAAAAATTAACAGATTGGTCTATTGATATTCCTGGAAAATTTGATTATACATTAAGTGAAAGAGAAATTAAAGATGTATTTAATAAATATCAAGAAGAAAAAGAAAGTAAAAAGATAAATGAAAGTAGAAAATAAATGTTAGTGATAGTATGTTAAAGTATATTAATCATAGTGAGTTCCAGTATTTGGTAAAAATCTTTTGGTATGATTAAATATGTTGGTAATTTACCTGTAGAATTTAATGGTGATTAATTAAAGATATGAAGGTACATATGGAGTAATGAGACTTTTAACTGAAAAACAAATTACTATACAAGATTTTAGTGAAAAGTTTAAACGTAAGATCTATCAAATTATGCAGATGTATTATTAAATTCAGGAGCATTATATTGTGATAATAATCGAAATAAAATAAGATCAAATAAATGTAATAAATATTTGTATTTAATAAAATCTATTGTTGATTTTTATTTTCCAAACTTATGAAGAAAATCAACTATAGATTCTTCAGATATTAATTCCCTTTAAAAACAAAAAATAGGTAATGTTTAGTTAAAATATATACAGATAAATCAGTTGAATATGTTTGGTTAAATGATGTAAGACAATTAATTGATAAATTACCATTTATCCGTGGTGAAGAATTAGCAGGAAATAAAAATTATCATAATGAGAAAGTAAGTATTACACAAACATTAACAAATAAATTTAGTCGTTTTATAATTGATAATCCAAAAAGAATTCCCTATTTAATTAGATTATTAAATAATCTTCGACATACATTTTGTAAAAGTGATACATATGGAAAAGGATTTGTAAATACTTTAATTACTAAATTGATATATGAAATGTATCTTCTAGGTTAAAATTATTGTGGTCCAAATGCAAAATTAATAGAAAGATTAGCTAAAGGTGTTGAAGGTATAAATCAATTACATGAAGCTTGTAAAAATCGTGATATTGATTATTTTTTGGTCTTCAGTCTACTATCTGGTTTGATGTGGCTTGCCACGAATTCCTTTCTTGTGCTAACCTCTTCATCTCAAAGTAGCACTTGGAACCTACGTTCTCAATTATTTGCTTGATGTATTCCAATCTCTGTCTTCCTCTACAGTTTTTGCCCTCTACAGCTCCCTCTAGTACCATGGAAGTCATTCACTCATGTCTTAGCAGATGTCCTATCATCCTGTCCCTTCTCCTTATCAGTGTTTTCCATATATTCATTACCTCTCCGATTCTGCGTAGAACCTCCTCATTCCTTACCTTATCAGTCCACCTAATTTTCAACATTCGTCTATAGCACCACATCATATTGGTTATAGAGATAATTAAAATTTATAAAAAAGACATGTAGCTAATAAATATCTTCAATTAGCTACAAAAGAAAGAGTGTATGCAAATGATGCTTCATTTGCTGAAAAAGTTGCAGCAACCGCAGTTAGAAGAATAATGTATGGGAAAAGAAAATTAGGTACAGGAATTAATGTTAATGTTAATGAAGATGGTTGGGGATTATAAATATCTTTATATAATTTTAAACTATTTAAAATCTATTATATTTTTAAATTAATATAAAAAATGTTTATAAATTTTTGGCTATATAAATATTTAACTATATACATTTTTAATTATATAAAATTCTTTCCAAAAATTTTAAGTACATAAATGAATAATTTTAAAATTAATTATACTTTGCTATCTAGTGGTAAAACTAAACCAAAATAAATTAAATTAAAGTTAAGTAAAGAAAAATTAAATGGAAATGAACCACTTTAACAGATGTTCTGAAAAGGAAAAAAAAAGAAAGTTGGTGAAATTTTAAATGTTACATTAGCTATTCCTGTTGTAAAAAAATTACCGAATATTTAGTGAAAAAGAAAGATGGTAAATGATTAACGTAACTTGCAACAATTGGTACTTTATGGGGTGGATCTGCAGTAACAGAAAATGCAGTATTAAACAAAAAGAAACATGATAAAGTATTAGAAAAACAAAAAAGACAAACTTAGAAATCGAAAAAATTGTATGGAATAAAGAAAACAAAAAAATTTCGAAAAGTAATTGATGAATATAATAATGCATTAAGTAATATTGATATAGAAAAACTTGCTTAACAATTAAAAATTAAATACTTTTGTGGTGTATACATTATTGATGAATAAGTAAATAAAACATTAAAAATCGAATGTGCAATAGTATATTTAGATACATCTGCTAATCCTGGTACTCATTGGATTTGTTACTATAAAAATTATAATAATAAAAGTTGTTTATGATTCATTTGTGGGTTACATACCAAAACAATTAATTTACTATTTAGGAAAAAATGAACTACACTACAATACAGAAAGAGTACAAAATTTTGATGAACTAATATGTGGTCATTTATGTTTCTTTGTTTAAAAATTACTTTGTGGAAATTAAAATTTTAATGAAATATTAGATTTAATAAATGCATATATTTGAATATAAGATACTACTAACTAAACAAACTGAACAATTGCTTAATACATCTACATTCAATTTAAAAAAAAGTAATAAATTGAAAATATGCATTTGCTGTTCCTATTAGAGATAAAAAAGATAAAATATAGTTGATGCTTTTCAAAGAATTTCAATAGTTAGAAAGCCAAATAAGTATCAAACAGATAATGGGAAAGAATTTTGTAACAAAGATTATCACGAATTAATGAAAAAATATTACATTAATCAATAGTCAACTTTTTTAGAATGAAAAGCATCTGTAGTTGAACGTTTTAACAGAACACGAAAAAGAAAAAATGTCGAAGAAATATGATTTACAAAGAACTTATAAATTATTAAATTTAGTTAAAAATTTAATGGATGAATATAATAATACAAAACATTCAACAATAAAAATGAAACAATAGATGTTTGTGAAAAAATTTAAAAATATGTAATTTTGAATGTAATGAAGATCATAAAATTAAAAAAGGAGATAAAGTTAGAATTACTAAAATTAATTACTTTTTAAAAAATGGTTATACAACTAATTGGTAGGCAGCAATATTTGAAAAATGAAAATGTTATTTATTCTAATCGAATTACATAAAAATTAAAATATATAAGAAAATTTTTATGTACAAGAACTACAGAAAACAAAATACCCACATGTATACTTAGTTGAAAAGTTTAAAGAAAGAGAGGTAATCAAATTTATGATAGATGGTTACTTATTGATAATTCATACAACAGTTGGATAAATAAAAACAAAGTAATTATGGTAGATGGTTACTTATTGATAATTCACACAACAGTAGGATAAATAAAAACAACATAATTTTATAAGGAATTAATTTACTATTCAGTTATACAATCACTTTGTTTTGAAACAAATAGTTTTTAAAGAATCAGCTTAATTTATTGTTTTCCAAACAAAATATTTTAAAATAAGTATCAACTACTTCTACCAAATTTTGAATTCGATCGTTTTTTACTGTAATTTTTTATTTCTTAATTGAATTATATCATCTCTTAATTGAATTATTTAAACTTTTCATTTTATTATTTCATCTTTCATTTTAGTTTTGTCATATTAAATCTTTTATTTTTATTCTAACATCTTTTGTTTTCGTTATTTCATTGTTTCATGTATTAAACCTTTGTAGCCATTGTATACATTTATATTTGTGTTTTATTTGATCACTTTATTAATTTAATTTAGAAATAGTTTTATTAATTAAATAACTTGTAATGAACATATGATAATGTACCTATTTTATTTTCCAATACATATCCTTTATTATCATGAAGAACTAGTGCTTTTTTGTTTACTTGCATAATGTAAATTTCATGTTTTTCATTTTTAGTAAAATTAAATTTACTGTATTGTACTATATTGTTAAACAATCTTTATAATCTTCTAAACTTAGTTTGTTTTTAAGTAAACGTTTTCTAATTCCTTTAGAATTTTCTTCTATTTTATCACCTACTTTATAAGCATACATTTTTTCTCTTAAACCCCAAAATTCTTCAATTCTATTTCCACTATATTCATGTTACATTATTCTAGTAACTTTTGTGTTTCTAGTAACTTTTGTAATTTATATATATATATATATATATATATATATATATATATATATATAATAAAACCTAATAGAAACACATAAGAAACTAGAAAAATGTAACATGAATATATATATATATATATATATATATATATATATATATATATATATATATATATATAACCAATTTGCCATTTGTGTGAGGTTCCATTTATTTTTGTAGAAATACAAATATTTGGTTCATGCCACTTAAATCCACAACATGGTAAATATTTGTTCATAGCATATTCATACAAGTTATTAGCATCTAGATACGTTAAATAATTTGATATTTCTTTTTTATTAAAATATTTAAAATATTTTTTATTTGCTTTTTCTTATCTTTTATAACATTGTGATATTCCTACTCCTATTCCTTTTTCAACCATTAAAAGCATATCATAATCATAATAATTCACATTCTTGCTCAGTAATTATTATTATTGCATCCCAATATAAACCTGGAGTTGTAAAATACCAAGAAGGAGCTAGATTATATGCTTGTAAATATGTATTTTTCAAATTTTCAAAAATATCCCTTTACAAATTTACATCACTTTCAAGATACAAATCATTTGTTCACAAATTTTTCTATATTGAATTTTTCTGAAACTAATTTTGCATGCTCATAACTTTTTCAGTTATTTTACAATCTTTTAATTTACTGTAAAATTTTCTGTGTTTCTTCAATTTTTTTTTCCAAGAATCTATATAATCATATGGATAAACATCTTTTCTAATTATTAAATTAAATAATTCTGGAGAAAAATACTTTTTAATATTTTAATTGATTTTTCTACAAATTTGATGAAAGCTTATGAAGTGAAGAAGCCATAAATTAAATTTATCAGAAATCCTCATTTTTAAAATTTTTGCATCTTCACCATCACTAACGTATTTATTATCATTGATTGGTATTAATTCTATTTCTTTATAATCTTAATCAAGTTCCTTAAAAAAACATGTGAAACATAATGAGTTAAATTAAGGAAAAAAATAAGTACAAAACCAAGTTCTTATATTTTTATGTTACAGTTATTGCATAATAGAACAAATATATTTTCCAGTTAGATGATCATGATGACAAAATTTATAATTATTTTTGTATAATAATGTTTACACAATGTACAAACTTTAGATTTATTATGTATTTTAATTTCATCAGATGTAAGTGGTTTCATTTCTTTAATTTCATAATAAACTTTTCTAATTTCTTCAGCTTTGTGTTTTATACATTCAATAAATGTTTTATGACCATTTGGTCATCTATAAACATTAGGGTCTTTATAATTTCCATATATATATTTTATGTAGTAACAAAATTCTCTAGGTTAATGTTTTTGATATTTCATTGTATATGGTTTTTCTGGATTTGGTTCACAATTATCCATTTTAAAAGTAAACTTTCAAAATTAGTATAAATTGCAAATTGAACTTTTGTGTATATTGATAATTTTTAAAATAAACAATTACTCCATATCTTGGATTTCAACTTTTAATGGTGTTTTAGTTAAAAATTTGGTGTATGATTATATAATTTTTCTTTACTATTTAAATGTAGTAAACGTAAATCACAAATAAATTTAATTAATTCATGTTCAGTAATTTGACTTGATACAAGTCTAGATAAATTTTGTGTGTAGCAATTGTGTGAATTTTTATCTTTCTTGAAATAAAGTAGATTTACATGTTTTTATTTTTGACATTTTGAAATTGTTACTGGATACACTTGATAATTTTCATCTTCATCATCAAATGAAAAGAACAGCTCATTCTGGAAACATCCCACAGTCTGTGGCTAAGCCATGTCTCCGCAATATCCTTTCTTTCAGGAGTGCTAGTTCTGCAGGTTCGCAGAAGAGCTTCTGTTAAGTTTGGAAGGTCGGAGATGAGGTACTGGCAGAAGTAAAGCTGTGAGGATGGGGCGTGAGTCGTGCTTGGGTAGCTCGATTGGTAGAGCACTTGCCCACGAAAGGCAAAGGTCCCGATTTTGAGTCTCGGCCTGGCACACAGTTTTAATCGGCCAGGAAGTTTCATATCAGCGCACTCTCTGCTGCAGAGTGAAAATCTCATTCTGGTATATACACATGGTCTACATATTGTTCTATAACCATCTTTTGCATATTTATGAAAGTAAAATTATGAATTGATTTCTCCATATTACAATATTTACATAGTTTAGATTTCACAAAAGATTCCTCTAGAACTTTTATATATAAAAAAAACTTATTAGATTTGAGTAAAAGTAAATTGTGCAATTTTTTTATACTTTTTATAATATTTAAAATTTTTAAAATTTAACTATACAGGGTGATTCAAAAGGAATACCACAACTTTAAAAATGTGTATTTAATGAAAGAAACATAATATACCCTTCTGTTATACATCATTACAAAGAGTTTTTAAAAAGGTTTTTTTCACTCAAAAACAAGTTCAGAGATGTTCAATATGGCCCCCTCTAGACACACGAGCAATATCAACCCGATACTCCAACTCGTTCCACACTCTCTGTAGCATATCAGGCGTAACAGTTTGGATAGCTGCTGTTATTTCTCGTTTCAAATCATCAATGGTGGCTCGGAGAGGTGGCCAAAACACCATATCCTTAACATACCCCCATAAGAAAAAATCGCAGGGGGTAAGATCAGGGCTTCTTGGAGGCCAGTGATGACGTGCTCTGTCACGGGCTGCCTGGCGGCCGATCCATCGCCTCGGGTAGTTGACGTTCAGGTAGTTATGGACAGATAAGTGCCAATGTGGTGGTGCTCCATTCTGTTGAAATGTGATTTGTTGTGCTTCTTGTTCAAGCTGAGGGAACAGCCAATTCTCTAACATCTCCAGATACTGTAGTCCAGTTACAGTAGCACCTTCTAAGAAAAAGGGACCAAAAACTTTATTGGCTGAAATGGGGAACAAATGTACAACTAAATAAAACTTTATAGCTCCCTTAATTCGCTGACAGATAGTGCTTAGCTCTGCCTTTTGTCGTTGCAGAGTTTTAAATTCCTAAAGTTGTGGTATTCTTTTTGAATCACCCTGTATAATTAATGACTATTATAACCATATAATACTGCTGATCATAAATTGCTGCTTCTTCTGGAGCATCAAACATAGAATAAATATCAGTTATTACAATTGCTTCCGGTACTTTATTTTCTACAAAGAGGACCAATTCCTTTTTCCTTTAGCCATTCATCAATACATTCTTTATCAAAAATATGATTACAAATTCTATTAACAAACTGATTATTATTTTGATTACTTAAACAAATCAGACAATCATTATATTCTTCATGTACCTTAAATAGTTCATAAGTTTCTTTTGGTTTAGTTTGCATAACTTTTTTATTCTCCATTTATAAGAAATAACTTTTATTAGTTTTATAAAACATAAAAGAGAATAATTTTCGATGAATCATTTAGCTATAAGTTGAAAACTACAATTTTTTAAAAATACGTCTTATGTAACTAGAAATTAGTTTTTGTAAAACTAATAAAATTTTTTCTATGTAAATGCAAACTACTTTAATCAAGAAGCTAAATAATTTTTAAGTATTTCTAAAGAAATTTAAAAATAAATGATCTAGAGATAAATGTTCTGTATAGTATTACAAAATGTTAATATTTAAATACGAGATTTGGAGAACAACTTTGTCTAGAACTTAGTAATGATTTTAAAGTTATTTTACCAAAATGATTTTCTAAATTACTAGATGATTTTGATTTTGAAATAATTAAAAAAGGACAATGAAATTGAAATATAAAGGAATGAAGAAACATAAAAATTGAAATAATGAATTTCGTTATATAGAATTCATAATGAGATTTTGAAAATACTTTAGTATTATTAACTAATATATTTTAATTAATTTACTTACCTTCATAATGTTATTTTTTAAATTAATTTACTTTTTTTAACTAACACAGTTTAATTTATTTACTTATATTCACAGTGAAAATATATAAAAGTAACTTACATTTATTAACTAATACGTATTATTGAGTTTCACTCAGGTAGTAAATTAAATAATGAAGTTAGAAATCTGTTGTTTACTGTATTTTGTTGCATTATTGTAAAAATTAGGTATTTAGTTAACATTAATTGAATCGGCTGATTAAATTAAATGTATTGAATTTTATACTGAATTTTTAAAAAAATCGGTTTTTTTATATGTAAAATAAGAATTAAATTTTAACATTGTCTTAGTGCCGCAGAACCTACAAAGTCATCCTTCTCCCTCCCTCTGTGACTGTCTAGGTCTTGCAGGCTGAGAGGTTTCCTCTGAAACAGGACGGGCGACAGCATCTGGTTCAGTGACAGCGTCAGCTACAGACAGCACCTGGAAGCAGTTTTTCAGACAAATTGGGGAGGCCTTACATGCATCCACCTGGGAAGTCCTTCTTTGCCTGCTACGCCTTGGGGCGACCTCCTATTCGACCACAGGTGAGGGATCGATCTCAGTGCTTGTAATAACTGAACTGGCCAACAGTGAAGACCGATCAGAGGACTCTAACGTGCTGGACGTCCGTTGATCCCCACGGCCGCGCACAACAGTGTTGCCCATCCACTGCAGCCTCAAGCTGTGTAACTGAAACCATCACAACCTGAAGCGGAGAGCGTGGTGGCACCACCTTGGCTCGCACCCGCACACAGCAGTCGGAGTCCCTGTCCCTACTGAAGTCTGTGGAAAACTAAACTATGAAGATAAATGGACTATTGGCATGTGCTGCGTAACTCTATTATAGACCATGACGAAAACGCTGGAACTGTGTCTAATAAATAATAGATTAATACGCAGTGATTCATAAACCTAGCTACTGAAGCACTCAGGTGAAACTAAATAAGTCAGCACTGATTAGGATCTTGTAATATGTCACAAAATCGGTTTACTTTCCGACGCAAATTAAAATAAATCAGCCATATAAACACGAGCTCGGACAAACGATTTTTTCTGCTCACATAGAAGAACTGGACAGGAAATGCTGTGGAGGTATAATCAGTTTGTAACCTGAAAAGCGAGCATCTCGGTGGTGGGGAAGATAGCCTATCATGGAAGAAGGTTACAGCAGCCATACAGGATGACTAAGTACCAATTTAGATTGGATAAATGGCAGTATCGGTCGTATAGATGAAGATGCTTTAATTTACAGATCGATTTTGGTCACTATGTGACCATCTTCAGTGCAGAGTATTAGAACCTTGTCAGCCCATATCATAATAACACAACATTTTCTATGAGGTGTAAGATGTACTGTGATAATTACTTCCAACAGATATCTTCACTTATACTGAATGCAATAGTTTTGAAACTACAGAAGAACATACCTTATGATCAATAAGCAGCCATCTCCAATCCAACAGTGTTGAACAGTGTGCAGAGATTTATGTAGATCTTGTCCATGTGCATTTCTACAGTGGGCCCATAAGACTTTGTGAAGCACTGTGTAGTTGATTCTTGTGACGGGGTGGAGTAGATAGAGTGGGGAATCATCTGCTCCCTCTTTTGTTTGGAGACCTATGATGGAGGGAATGGCATAACCACCTTTCAGCAATGTACCTTCCCTCAGATTCAATATCCCACCACCGCCCCTTCGCCTTATCACACACCAGAACACAATTTATCCCTTAATGCACCTCTAGTGCCCTTAGACGTGCTACAGACATTTAATATTTGTTTTTAAACCTCTTAATTTAACAATAAACAATAATTTTATGTTATTATGACACACTTTTTATTAATAAGTGGTTTTACCATGCGCTGCAATATGGGAACTATTAATCCAAGAGAAAAATTGAATCGAACCTTTCTTGTAGTAAATTTAATGTAGCTTAATTTTGTACTGGGGCGTCTGTTTGCTAGATACCGCAGTTTTCACATTAATGAAGGAAAACGTAAAAAAAGTGACTTTTCAACGCCCCTCACCTGGAACATGGACACCTTGTAGGTGATGATTTTTAGTATGTTGTTCATGACCCCCTCCTCTACCACTGCACAATAATTAGCGATTACAAGAAATTCCTTGAATCGACTAAATACTTTGTGCGGCGTAACGATATGAGTGATGCTTAGAAATCTTATTGGTTTTAGTGACTAAGTGCCCTAGAAAGTTTGTTGCCATTTGCCGTAGTTTTGTTTGCTCGTTGCTGGCCTAGTCACCTGTGATTGCGGCTTGCAGGGTGTTTAAATCACACACCACCATGTGAATCAGTTAAGTCATGCATGTTGTGTACTAATTGCTATGAAATTTTGTGTAGCTTTTCAGGATAATGAGAGTTAGGTCCTCTATGTTTCAGCAAAGGGAGACAAATGGACAGTTATCATAGCGAAGATACCAGTCGCCATGCGGAAGTCCACTGATATATGCAGTTTCAACAAAGGGCACATTGATGTGACGCTGCGGCTGGAAACGAGAATCTACGAAACGGCGAAGCTGGTTGACTGTTGGCATACTACTGTCGTGAGAACCTATGGAAAGTGGCTGAAGCATGGTGAAATAACGAGTAGGCCGTTGGATGACAATGTCTCATCACAAAACGTAGAGGTCTGAGTTTCCCACTGTGTTATTCAGAATAAGCAGAATACAGTGCTGGTGCAAGAAAAGGTTTCTTGGAGCACACTGTTCAGAGCCCATTGTTGAACATGGAACTCCACTTTACACAACCCCCACGTAGTTGGCACAGCATCACTGAATTTTCACCGTAGATCAATAGAATTGTGTCGCCTATCGAATGAATCGCGTTTTTTCGCTACACCACATTTGCGATTGGTTTCTTACACGCCATCATCCAGGCGAATGGCTGCACGAAACATGCATCGAGCCACAGATGCAGGACGGTGAAGGCAGAATTGTGATACAGGGTATACTGAGTTGGGTGTCCATGGAATTTGTGGTGGTAATCGAAAGCATCACGACATCTGTGACAGCATTGAATTACGTGAACATTGTTGCGGACCACCTACCTAGCTTCATGCTTGAAATCTCCCCCTACGGCGATGACCTCTTCCAGCAGGATAACTGTCTGTGGTACAAGGTCAGAATCATGCTACAGTGATACGAGGGTCCTTATGGGGAACTTACATTGACATGTTGGGCACAACATTGCCTTTCCTGTACTCACTGGAACACATATCGGCCGCCAGCGTGCCTGTAAACTACCATCCAGTGATTTGTGGGAATTACTTGAAGTGTACATGGATATCTGGTGCCACATACTTCTGGAATCCTCCAAAGACTCGTAGAATCCATGTATAGAAGAGTCTCTGTTGTACTGTGTTTTAAATGTGGAACAACACGCTATTAAAAAGGTAGTCATGATGTCTTGGCTCATCAATGTATAATTTCCCAGTTAAGGAATTATCATGACACATTAATATCTTTTTGTAACTATATCACATGATGAATTCATCAAAATAATTTACTGCTAAATAGTCAATAAAATTTTATTTTGTTCATAATGTGTAAGTTAGGTAAATTTTTCAATTTTCTAACAAAAATTATTGTTTTCAGATCGTTGATATTACTAATTTCATCAGTGTGAGTAGCCGAGTGAATGAAACATGTATGTGATGTGTGAGTCTCGGACTTTTATAATAATGATTTAATGATTAATGAGCGTCTTGCAGCGAGGCAGGTTAAACAGTCGCGTTGCGTTGCGCAGTTGTTTGACCACTGTCTTTCGTCATACTGCGCACTAAAAAAAGTTCCACCTACCTCAGTACGGCGTCTCTTCAGCAGCCCAGTTCTCTGCATATGTAGATACTGTTCAGACGATGTTAGAAGCAGCGTTGAAGAAAAACATCTTCAATACTTACGTTTGTAAAGTCCGCCTTAACTCTGGTAGCAAATTATCCTGTAGTATCATATAAGGATTTTCGGGTGGAGGGCGATTGCTTCATTCTTTTAGAAAAAATGTCAAAATTCCACTACAAGTTCTTTATTTCTTTAGGTTCGAAATTAATGAATTAGCCATCAGCCCGTATTTATTTAAACGATTAATATCAATGTCCTCAGCTACCAGTTCATACAACCCAGTATACATGCAAGACAGCCAGAAATGTACTTAAGTTTGACCAGAACTATTACGTGGTTTACAGTCGATGCTCTGCTACAATATATGAGTTTCACATTCGGTATTTTTTTTCTGATGGATTTCTAATAAAGAAACAGCTCGCCAAATATTCCATAGATGAATATTAAACATGCCACGCGGAAATCTCCGAGGGCCGAAAGTTCACACGCGTTTATCTTTCCAACTAAACACTTTACAAAGCTCAAATTTCCAAAATCTCTCCGTAGATGGAACTGGTTTCACGGCAATTCTATCCGGTCGCAAAATACCAGTAACGTCTTCATTTTACTCATAATGTAGACGGACTCCTCCAACATGACCTGTACGTCACATAACTAGGCAACGACTCCCTCCCTGCCATTCCTTCCAGGGCCTGTAACTACTTTACAGAGCGTGGGAAATGCTTAACTCTGATTGGTTGTTCAAAATCACCAGCCAATAAAAACAATCCTTCGAGTTCTTTCTCACGCCGAAACTGTCCTACGCCAATCAATATTCCACAGATGCATTTACGTCACTTCATCATGCAAATCTTAATAAAATGTTTAACAAAACTAACGAAAAGAAAACTAACCTTTAAATGACTTTAGAAAATCATTACTCAGCAAATGGCTGTTCTGGATGCCTTCTTGTAAAAGCAAGTACCCTTCGACATACGTCATCAGCAAGATAGGAAAAATACAGCTTTCATTGCAACTGCTTGCTTCACACTTTCCTATGACATAGTTATGTAATGTTTAACATCAGATAAAACTGAACCTTTACGTATGCCCCACATGTACACTCTCACTCACTTTCATTTATTCGCATAACAAAACAAATAGTTATTAAATAAATATTAATCCTTTCTGAATTCTATGTTACAAAATGAAAAATAATAAAATTTTTAATTGTAAAGTATCTACACAAATTGTTCTGCCATTTAGTGAACTTCAGTAACAATTTCAAATGACACTAAAAAACAAACTGCTATGAATCCGTTACAAAATGAAAAATAATAAAATTTTTAATTGTAAAGTATCTACATAAATTGTTCTGCCATTTAGTGAACTTCAGTAACAATTTCAAATGACACTAAAAAACAAACTGCTATGAATCCTAACTGACTCTAATCTTATAAGTGTCGGTTTTTGGAGTTTTAGGTAATTGTCTCTAAATCTGAAAGTATCTCAGCTAGATAGCTGAGATCTTAACACAACCTTCCTTTTAATAAAAAAGGGCTTTTTTTGACTTTTAACAAAATTAAATAGTATATAATACTGTTTATTTAGATTCTTAGGGTCTTGAATATTCTGTCGCTTGAACTAACACAGGTTGCGCTTCCCACGGCTAGGCTAGCAACAGGTGCGAGTGAGTCACTCTAAGATACCAGCGGCTGTATATTTCCACCACCAACGGCTCCAAAGCTACGAGCCCGTACTTCAAAGTAGCTTACTACAAGAAATACTGTTGCGTATTAACTCGCGACGTTACAGTCTGAATACAATTGTGTAATCGTGTCATGAATCGCGTGCGTGGAATGAAATGCTTATTCTAAAGTAGTCAATTTAAAGATTTTCCAAAAAAGTTCTTACTTATTTGCTTAATACAAGTAAATATGCAGTTATTTTGACGTCATTTGGTTTTCGAAATATACGAAATTTGGGAAATAATCAAATGAAATTCGGAGTTGAGGCTTTGTAAAGGAGGGAAATTACCGCGCATTCCGTGAAAAGCTACGATGTTCATTGGCTGAATCTGTTCCAGCTAAACACAGAGGAGAACGATTATGTCTACTGGATACAACAGAGATATGTCCTTGCTGGTCTCTACCAGTCTTGAGTGAGAAAGTAGTGCGAGGACCTATAATTCAGTGTTCTAGTACCTATGTAAAAAATTTGTTACTTACTTTTGCTCAGACTGTTAGTCGTCCAGTACATGATGAGATCTATTATAAAGATATTTCCGGAAGTTTTTGGATGTTTAGGAAAGATAGTGATTTAATGAAGATGGTCTAAAGAATTCCCCTTTATAGTAGGTATCTGCCTTGCTCTGTGCAAAATCGTCAAGTTGAATTCCTAGGTCCTTTTTCTTCTCACACTTAGCCTATTTGGCACAGCCGTATATCTGAAACTCCATACTATTTAATACTCTTATCTAGTTCCTCGCAGATGAGAGACAGAACAGATTAACAAATTGGTTCCAATGGCTCTGAGCACTATGGAACTTAACATCTGAGGTCATCAGTCCCCTAGAACTTAGAACTACTTAAACCTAACTAACCTAAGGACAACACACAAATCCATGCCCGAGGCAGGATTCGAACCTGCGACTGTAGCAGTCGCGCGGTTCCGGACTGAAGCGCCTAGAACCGCTTGGCCACAGCGGCTGGCACAGATTAACATGAATTCAGTAAACTGCAGGAGTATCCAAAGAAAGGTCCCAGAATTAGTATCGCTTACTGAAGATTATAATGACAACGAAATCCTAAGTTCAGATGCGAATGTTTATCGTAAGGATAGGTTAGTCGCCAATGGTGGCGGATTGTTTATTGCAGTAAAAAATTCGATAAAATCTAGAGAGGTTATTACGGATTCCAAATGTGAATTAATCTGGGTGAAACAGTATCAAATAACGATCAAAAATGGTGATCGGATGCTTTTATTGACCACCTGTGTCAGAATCTGTAGCTGTATAGCACATCTGACAGAATCTGCAGAATATCATTAGTAATTCTCCTGATCATGCCATTGTAACTGGCGGTGACTTCAACTTGCAAGGTATAGATTGGGTGTGTTAGGCCGTCAAAAATGGTGGCAGACACAGGGAATCGTGTGGCATTGTTCTATATGTCTTGTCCGAAAATTACCTTGAGCAGATAGTTAGAGAACCAACTCGTGAGGGTAACGTCTTAGACCTCCTGGCAATAAACAGACCTGAACTTATCGAATCAGTCAACGTAGAGGCAGTTATCAGTGACCATAAGGCTGTGACAGCACCTATGACGACAGGTCCTACGAGGAACGTTAAGAAAGGTAGGAAGATATATTTGCTCAGCAAGGGTGACAGGATACAAATTTCAGAATATCCCAACAGCCAGCATCAAATATTCGGTGATGAGGACGAAGATGTTGAGAACAAATGGAAAAAAATTGAAAGGTATCGTTCAATATGCCCTAGACGAGTATGTTTCCGAGTAAGGTCATAAGGGACGGGAAAGATTCACCATGATTTAATAGCCATGTTAGAGAAGAGCTTCGTAAACAAAGAGAAATTGATCACAGATTCAAGAGAAGTAAAACTTAGCTGACGAACAAAGCTGAACGAAGCGAAAATGTGCGTCAGGAGAGCAATGAGAGAAGCGTTCAATGATTTTGAAAGTAAGACGTTGTCAACCGACCTGAGTGAAAACCCTAAGGGATTTTGGTCGTATGTAAAATCAGTAAGTGGCTCAAAATCATCTATTCATTCTCTCAGCATCCACACCGTCGCCGAAACGGAAGATAACAGAGAGAAGGCCGTAATACTGAATTCGGTATTCCGAAGTTGTTTCAGCGCGGCAGATCGTAACACGGTCCCTCCTTTTAACCGTCGTGCGAACGTCGATATGGCAGATATTGAGATAACCGATCGCGTAACTTCAAGCAACTAAAATCGCTTAGTAGTGGAAAGGCTTCAGGATCAGGTGAGATACCTATAAGATTCTATAAAGCTTATGCGAGAGAACTTGCTTCCTTGTAGCAGTAATTTATCGCAGATCACTTGAGCAATAAAGGGTGCCTAATGACTGGAAAAAAGTGCAGGTCATTCCCGTTTTTAAGAAAGGCCGCAAGACAGAGCCACACAATTATAGACCTATATCGTTGACGTCAGTCTGTTGTAGAATTATGGAACATATTTATTGCTAAAGAATTATGACCCTTTTAGAAAATAAACATCTCCGCTATAGAAATCGACATGGATTACGCAAACAGGGATCCTGCGAAACTCAGCTCACTCAGTTCCTCCATGAGATACACAGCGCAGTGGACAACGGCGCTCAGGTCTTCCTTGATTTCAGTTCATTGTCGTCTAATGAACAAAATACGAGCTTACGGCGTATCGAAGCAGACCGGCGATTGGATTCAAGACTTTCTTCCAGATAGAGCTCAACGCGTGGCTCTTAACGGAACTCAATCGACAGACGTAAATGTAATATCCGGAGTACCACAGGGAAGTTTGATAGGAACTTTGTTGTTTACAATATGTATAAATGATCTAGCAGAAAGCGTCGAATGCTCTTTAAAGCTATTCGAAGATGATGCAGCTGTCTACACCAAAGTAGCAACGCCAGAAGATAGTAAGAATTTGCAGAACGACCTGCAGAGAGTTGATGAATGGGGCAGGCTTTGGCAGCTGACCCTGAACGTAAATAAATGTAACATATTGCGCGTACATAGGAAAAGAAATCCACTACTGTTCAGCTTCACTATTGATAACAAAAGGCTGCAGACAGCGTCTGCCGTAAAATAACTTGGCGTAACTATACAGAGCAACCTTAAGTGGAATGACCATATAAAACATATAGTGGGAAAAGCAAACAGAAGACTCAGATTCATCGGAAGAATCTTAAGGAAATGTAAGTGACCTACGAAGGAAGAAGCTTATAAGGCTCTTCTTCGTCCGTTCCTGAATATTGTTCATCTATTTGGGATCCCTATCAGGTAGGAATGATAGAGGAGGTAGAGAAGATTCAACGAAGAGCGGCGATTTTCGTCACGGGATCGTTTAGCAGGCGAGAGAGCGTTATGGAGATGTTAAACTAACTCTATCATCACGGTGAGATTTTCTATTGAAATTTCGGGACAGCACTTTGTAGGAGGAGTCGGACAACATATTACTTCCCCCCCTCCCCCCCCCCCCCCCACATACATCTCGCGTATTGACCACGAGGAGAAAATTTGAGAAATTGGAGCCAATACAGAGGCTTACCGACAATCGTTCTTCTCACACACTATTCGCGAGTGGAACAGGGTAGGAGGGATCAGATAGTGGTACCAAAAGTACCCTCCGCCACACACCTGCTGAGTATGATGTAGATGTAGATGTAGAGTTGTGGACTGTGTAATGCTGGGCCCGCATACTTAACTTATAAGCACCTCGTGAACTTCATACTGTATACTGACGTAATAATTACGGTTCTTTGCACAGCTGGTCGGAATTACTATATTGGAAAAGACTGTGTTACATGGCTGAATGGAACAGTTCAAACTACGTGAAATGGCAATTGGAAGCTCAAGACCGGCAGATATGGGAGAACCTGCAGGCGTCTTATGTTACTCGCCTACTCAAGGAGCCCACATCAACAAATGATCTAATTGGCATAATGAAGATGATGAAGGTGATGACAATGTGAGTGAATAACCAACACTTCTCTGTGTCACTTATTCAAGGTAGCTCTTATAGCATGACGTGTCTCGAAACTGGCTAATTCATTTACATAAAAATATCAGAATTCGAAAGTCTTACCTGCCCCACCCCTCCCCCAATCCCCAGCAAACTTGTAAATGCCCATGAGTATGCCAAATATGTAAGTTGGACGTATTTTGAATTGCGTAACAACACAAGCTGGTAACGGTCTAGGATCACTGACCAATCACCGAGCATATGCTTGTTTACTTGAGGCTTAAAGACGAATAGTATGTGTGTAAATTTTGAAACGTTACTCACATTGATAGCATGAAGGGATCTGCAGTACTAAGAGTTACTGTGATTTTGTTGTTTGTCCAGTTTTACCTGAAGTGATATTTCACGGTAGGTTTTTCATTAACATTTTGGAAGATCATATTGCTATTAAATAATTGTATTACTTTAGTTATGTTAATATTATGTGGGCATAAGTTAAACTTCTGTATCATTCATGCAATATTACGGTTAGGGGGTTATCACTCGAACAAAGCAGATGTAGTCTGTTTCTAGTGGCATTAAAATAAGAGTAATGCTACAGAATACAGATCCGTTAACGGAAAAAAACAATTTTAAGCAGAAATGTGACTTTATACGAGGGTAAATCAATTATTTTCCTCAAAGTAGTTATAAAATTTTATTGTACTCAAACATGAAACTTACATGAACATTTTTCAACATAGTCTCCTTGCGCTTCAACGCACATGGTCCATCATTGTACAAGATTCGTGATGCCCTCGTAAAAGAAGGTTCTCGGTTGAGCTGCGAGCCACGAATGCACCGCTTCTTTCACTGCTTCGTCCGAGGCAAATCGACGGCCACTTACTGTCTGTTTGAGTTAACCGTACAAGTGATAGTCAGAAGGGGCCAGATCGGGACTATATGGAGGATGATCCAGTACTTCAAATTTGAGTTTCTGGAGCGTTTCAGCAGTGTGAGCAGCAGTATGCGGACGGGCAATGCCGTGCAACAACACAACGGATTTTGACAGCAATCCTCGGCGTTTGCTTCGAATTGCAGGCTTTAGCCTGGAAGTAAACATCTCACTGTAACGTACACTGTTTATTGTTGTGCCACTTTGCCCATAATGTTCCAGTACTGGACCTTGTGCGTTCGAAGAAAACATAAGCATCAGTATTCGTGCGGACGGTTGGGTCACGAACTTTTTCTTGCACGGCGAATTTGAGTGTTTCCATTCCATACTCTGCCGTTTACTCTCCGGCTCGTAATGATGGATCCATGTTTCTCGCCAGTAATGATCCTATCTAAGAAGTTGTCCCCTTCGTTGCCATAGCGATCCAAATGTTTTTTGCAGATGTGCAAGCGCGTTTGTTTATGCAACTGTGTGAGTTGTTTTGGGACCCATCCTGCACAAACATTATGAAACCCAAGTCTGTTGTGGTTTCGTAGGCAGGGCCGTGACTAATTTGCAGACGATGTGCCACTTCGTCAATAGTTAATCGTCTGTGTAAAAGAATCCTTTCACGTTAACGCTCAATGGTTTCTTCATTAGTGGCGGTAAATGGTCGTCCGGTTCCTTCCTCGTGTGTAACACTTCTGCGACCATTTCGGAATTTTTCAATTCATTTGTAGACACTCCGTTGTGGCAAAACAATGTTCCCGTACTGTACCAAAAGTCTTCGATGAACTTCGGCCCCTGATACGCCTTCCGACCACAAAAAACGGATCACTGTACGTTGCTCTTCTTTGGTGCAAATAGACAGCGGCGCAGCCATGATTAACAGCACGGCAACGATGACGAATCTAGCCTAGCAACTTGAAAATTGCAAAGATATAACAACAAATAAACAAAGCATGCGTCGTCAACGTATAACGACAGTAATACCAAAATAAACAAAAATATAACTAAACTGTGAATAATAATTGACTTACTCTCGTATGTACTTTATTGTATAAGGCAATGTTTGTAAAGAAACAGAAAACGTTTCATTGCTCACTTAATTACAGTGTTGTAATTACCACACTCGACAGGGCGTGCTGTATATAGACGGACAAGGCAAAGTTGATAAAAGCACAGTTCGCATTGTTGCCAAATTTCCCCACTTCGCCAAGCCCAGTACAGGGTTCTAGTGGTAGATGTGGCAGTGTCCCAATTTAACCATGCGTATATATAAATTTAATTATGCAAATCATCTCCTGCCTCCTATCTTTCCCGGGCCCACTACTTTTCCGCATCTGCCATATTGGCAGGAATTTCGAATTCTGGTGGGAAATTAAAAAAATGGTGGGAATTTAAAAAATGGCGGGATTTAAAAAATGGTGGGAATTGTTTGTCTCTAGCCTGTGCGCACCTCCCTTCCCCCATCACTCTTAACAGGTTATTGGCCGCAAATTCAAAATGGTGGTTGCGCCTTCCCGGACTCAACCCTCGTCCTTCAGCAGGGAAAGTCCAACTGCACCTGCCTACACAAGAAAACGGTCGGTCTCTGTTCAGCTGCAGAAGAGAAAGCTTACGTTAGTGTACTTTATTTATTTTGGGTGGAAACTGAACAGTCCTAACTACATAATTAATCATAAAGATCGGTCCTAATTACACATCTATGTGCACAGAGCTACACAAGGAGTGCCTAAATCGCAATACAACTCAGAGATTCACAATATCATACACTTGTTACTCTGCTGGAAAAAAATTCACTATACCACTGGAAACTAGTATCAGATGTACTCAAAATAAATAGTAACTTCACATAGAATGATCCCTTCACCTACAAGTCGGAATAAATCTCTTTGCTCCACTTGTGAATTGGTGGGAGAAAGGATGGAGTGGAAGCTGCTATCTTTAGTTTTGGCTGGAAATGTGTTTAACTGACGACACATTGGTGTTGGACAGAGAGGAGTTTAATAAGTATATTACCTGTAAACACATAACTGAGGACTGTGTCTATAGCTGCCTGCATGAAGAAAAGAATGAGATGAGACGATACTGGTTGAGCATAGGGGAAAGAGCTTTCAGCTAATAATGATAATGCAGCGGGATGGACTGAAGATGTATTTCACAACTAATGGAGACTATTGCCTGTGACAGAGCTGTTGGTTTTTCTGAAATGGTTAGTCAATCCACACTGCAGGAGGTGACTTTGCATGCAAACCGCAATCCCATTTTACTGACTGTGTGTGTGTCCCGCTGACTGACGTCGGCATTCACCACAGACGTCTCCCACTGCACTGTCCACCTGACAACCTGCAGGCCTCCTGCTCGAAATTGAAACGATGCTCTCTTTATTTCTTGACAACTTCGTTGTATTCCACTGCCCGCGAGAGGTCACCTTGGTATAGCTGCTGAGTAACTTGTACACTGATACATAGAAAGAATGGATAGGGCAGGAAATCATCACTGAAGTGTAGGAACCCAATCCACGCAACCACAACTGATGGAAAATGCTACCTGTTATAATTACATATCGAAAATGTTGTTAAATAATACGAGCAACATTCATAAGCAATAGGTCATAATGTAACACATATTCTCGGAATTCAGAAAAATCGTTGTAGTAACACAACTACCGCTAAAACCGACCCCTAAAGATCGCTCCATAGAGAGGAGCGGCAGCTGCACGTGTGTGCTCCTCGATGTACAGTCACGGACTAGCCAGCTTAGAGCCAGTCTTACCTCCTCTCCTACTTCCCTTCATCCCTCCCTTTCCTCAACGCAGGTGAAGATACAAGTGTGCTCTATCCTGTGATGGTCCCCAAAGAGATCCATCTGTGGCAGTAATATACTGTCGCCAGTCTGCAGAAATCAGTCACAGAAGGACCAAAAGACTGAAGAACAGGGCGCTCCCTGCAAGTCGTTAAACGTGTTCCTCAGAAAGACTCACCCCCATTGCAACAACATCGAAATTCCAGAGAAATCTCGAGAACACATTTTATAACGTCCACTGTCGCCTGCTACTGCCATCCACCATCCTCCACTGACTGCCGTAGCTGAGAGCACAGTCTTCGGCTAACCATTACCAGAAGTCTGTCATGCGGCTGGGAAGGGGGGTGGGGGGAGGGGGCAGTGCTATCGATGCCAACAAAAGCTGCAATTACAAAATAGGCTGTGACTCCAACAGACCACAAAACAAATTGAGATAAATGACGGCTATCCTGAACAATGATAACCGTGTGTTGTTTGTCTAAAAGTTCATATGCAGTTGGCTGTGAAGTATGCCCAACACAGCCAGTAGCAACTCACCCAACGGCATATAATTCTGAGAGAGGAAAAAATTTAGTGTCACAACTGTTTTGACACCAACACATCTCTTTTAAGGGAGTATCTATTAAAAAAACACAACCGCGACTATAGTAAATGTCCTGTTTCCACTAAAATAGGTACAATCTAGTTTCTTTTAGCTTTAACGGCTAAATCGGTGCTGAATGCAATTCACTTCTTTCTCTCTCTCTCTCTCTCTCTCTCTCTCTCTCTCTCTCTCTGCCCGCCTCCCGTTATTTTGTGACATCCAATGACATGAAAAAGAATGTACAGCACTGCTGCCGATTACAGATGAGCAAACTTCAGGGGGTCGGAGCGCTACAGCGATACAGATGACAGATGTATTAACTTATTTCACAGTTCCTAAACATGTCCACCCTGCATCACATCGAAAAAAATTCTACTATTTTGCTGCAAAAACTACCAATCTCTGCAGAATGTCCTCATAATTCCGAAGCTTTTATGAGAGAAAAGAAAAAGAGAGAATTTAATTTCCAAAGACAAAGAGAAACATACAGGCTAACGAAACATCTATTTAAACGATTTCTTTCAGTTTGATTGACAAAATTACATGGCTTGAGAGGATCCCTGGCATTCAGTTGTCATGCACGTGTGTATTATAAACATTTCAAACACGTGAAATAACATTACTGAATACAGCCTTTCACGCTATCTGATCACACGTCGGAAAAAAACACAATCATTTTACGTTCGGAAACAACAAGCTATAATTCAAAATGATGTTGCTGTTTTGTACACTATGGCAAACAAATAAAAAACAAGTCATGAGAACATACTTTATGACAGAACCTCCTAACTTCGCCTGGTGGCGGACCCTATAAGATTCCACCAATACATGGAAAGCAAATACCGTCTGCCTGCTGACATGTGACATTTTTGCTCCATAACTCGCCTCTATCGACCAGTGTGTAAAGTTTCTGTCACCCATCATTCACAATAGCTAATGATTCTTGTGTTGCAGTTTTGTAGGCAATTTGGTCGTCACAGAACAGCTTGTTTAACATAATCCTCTCATATGTCAGGAAAAACACTATCATTTTTAAGTTTCACCATGAGTTATAATTCAGATGGTGACTACATTATAATTAGAGGTTATAAAGTATGAAATAACAGAGGACTCGTGATAATACATATTTTTGAACATACAATCGTGACGATAATAATAAAAACAGATATCATTCGATGGGAATAGATTCAGTCGATTTCTGTTACTTCTAGGGACAAAATCGGTGTAGCTTTGTAGCAATTTGCATCTTCAAATTACAAATTGTCATACACGAGCACGTTATATAAATATCACACTGTGAAATAGCATTAAAAGTCAGCATTTAATACATCTGAGAGCATACCTTGTTGTTATTTTATAACATCCAGTGTAGGTAGGTAAAAAGAAAAGCTGCAAACTATCTTAATCCAGAGTTTAACCTACCATACCTCTCCTTGTAATAGACGCTCCTAACGTCACCATATAACATTTTACAGCGTCTCTCTTACGATATATCAAAAAACAAATACTGTCAGCATGCTTACGTCAACCACAATGAATCCATAACTCCATTTCACGGATCTACCTGTGTGTGTAGCGTTCTGTCATCTGTGTAGGAAAGACCATATCCAGCACACCATCACTCGCAATAGATGATTTCTTCTGTAAAGCGACAGGTAACAGATGTCCAGATGTTCTGCCTTGATGAAACCAAGAGCACTACATTCTCATACTAGATATGTACATGATCACTGTTCAGGTGTTGACAATCCACGGAAGGTGCTGTTCACAACACGAGCGGGGCGTTAGAAATAAAAAAAATGTACTCTTATCGCGGTAAAAAAATGTAGGTGGTATCTCAGCATATGGAAATAAGTCAAGTCTGCAGCACTGAGGGACGTCTCTGTTCCAGAATGCCAATGGTGCGCGGAATCGGACCGCGCCGCACCAGCTGCGCCCCATGCAGCAAGTGAACATATACGCAGCTCCTGCTAGCCTCGGCGCTTAGATCGGCCAGAGTATTCAGCGTTTTTAGTGCTTCGCTATCAGTCTGCATTGTTTTCATGTCGCCTCTCGCTAGCGACATTTGTTATAGTCGGGATAAGTATTGTGAATTTGTTTCTGGAATTAAAACTACTAATGTTATTTAACTGAATTGTTGTATAGCATTCCGAGACCGCTGCATCCCATAGGCACCCTATTAGGAACGAGTGGGCAAGACACCACAACTGGCGACGAGTCTTATCGTGGAACTACCTTCCTCCCGGCCACGGACTTTTTTTTATGTGCAGGGCCGGCCGTTGTGGCACAGCGGTTCTAGGAGCTTCAGTCTGGAACCGCGCGACCGCTACGGCCGCAGGTTCGAATCCTGTCTCGGGCATGGATGTGTGTGATGTCCTTAGGTTACTTAGATTTAAGTAATTCTAAGTTCTGACTGATGACCTCAGATGTTAAATCCCGTAGTGCTCAGAGCCATTTGAACCATTTATGTGCAGGTGCCTTAAGTCTCTCTTGTCTTTACTTTGCAGGGGCGCTCGATTTCCTTTAGCTGTTTCTTGTCGTTTTTGCTAATCAGTGTTTTCAGGTGGCCGTTGCAGAAACTTTATTTGATTTTTTAGTTCTTTATCTTGTTTGTGATATACATTTTCTGCATTTGTGACTTCCAATATGATCGCCCATCTCCGTCACCTTGTAACGTCCCACCGGTTAGTGAGTAGTTAAAAATAGTTTAAATACTTGTGAATATCTTGCCTTTGCTGTCTTTCGACGACTGCATACATGATCTAAAATATGTTTGTTCAATAAGTACAGGACACCATAATGGATTTCACTGTAACGATGTAGGCCACAATTGAAGTAAAGTAAGTACGTAGATTTGTTCACTGCGAAACCCGTATCTTATGAGCTCATGATCAGTCTTCGGTGTAATAAGCCTCGTTGTTACTACTACAGCTAACCGATGGTAGCACATATTACACTGGCGATATTAAATTGTCCAGATGCAGTAATTTGATAGAAATGCGTGTGTGAGGTCCATTGCATTGTTCATCGCTAATACTCAACAAAGTAAGAATATAAATTCACATTTCATTACTCTCAAAACTTAACCTTACATCACTATGTTCCTTCGAGACAACTTTCTGCTCTGTCACAACATCACTATTAGGATTTACATTACTTTCTTCAACTTTAATATTACGGATATCAAGATTACGAGGCGTTACAACTGCAGTCTCGCCCACTGCGCAACTGCTACTCACTCCACAGGGAAACTTTGAATCCTCTAATTTTACACCGCTATCATCTCCACTCCCTTCTCCAGACATTAATTTTTGTAAATAATTAAAAACAGGCGTATTTTCATTTCTTTGGATGATACATATTCCATCTGCCCTTTCTGTGTCTATGATTCTATATTAACACAACTCAACAATGTTTACACACAAAATTAATGTTTAACACTATGTATATACCTGTTCTAGGCAGTCAATCTGCCTTCTTTATCCTTCAGATGACCTCCGCCATTTTCAGGTACTTGGGTGCATCCGCGTCGTAAACAAACTGCGCCTTGGTACTTCTGAAGTTCCAAAGTACGTGGTTGTAGAACTTCTAAAGGGCTGCGTCCTCTGAACCGGCGTCGTCCTCTCTTTTTCCCGCTGGCGAACTTTGTATTTGTTGTTATTTTGAAGTAAACAGTTCCAAAAACTACACGCACTTCTATATATTTCCAAATGTTAATTTCAATAAGAGTTTTTCACTTGACGGAGCACTACATGCGATATGTTTTTACGCACAATACAACAATAAATGCGATAGTTTTCCTTGTCCGGGGCACCATATGTAACGTCCCACCGGTTTGTGTGTAGTTAAAAATGGTTTAAATACCTGTGAATATCTTTCCTTCGGTGTCTCTCGACGACTGTATACATGAGCTATAATATGCTTGTTCAATAAATACAGGATACCATAATGGATTTCACTACAATGATGTAGGCCACAACTGAAGTAAAGTAAGTACGTAGATTTCTTCACTTCAAAACCTGTATCTTAGGAGTTCACGATCAGTCTTCGGTGTAATATGGTTCAAATGGCGCTGACAAGGGAACCTCCCCATCGCACCCCCCTCAGATTTAGTTATAAGTTGGCACAGTGTATAGGCCTTGAAAAACTGAACACAGATCAATCGAGAAAACAGGAAGAAGTTGTGTGGAAATATGAAAAAAATAAGCAAAATATACAAACTGAGTAGTCGATGCACAAGGTAGACAACATCAAGGATAATATGAGCTCAGGAGCGCCGTGGTCCCGTGGTTAGCCTGAGCAGCTGCGGAACGAGAGGTGCTTGGTTCAAGTCTTCCTTCGAGTGAAAAGTTTACTTTCTTTATTTTCGCAAAGTTCTGATCTGTCCGTTCGTTCATTGACGTCTCTGTTCACTGTAATAAGTTTAGTGTCTGTGTTTTGCGACCGCACCGCAAAACCGTGCGATTAGTAGACGAACGGACGTGCCTTTCCAATGGGAACCGAAACCATTTGATCGCAAGGTCATAGGCCAACAGATTCCTCCACAGAAAAACACGTCTGATGTATTCTATACGACACTGGTGACGGCATGTGCGTCACATGAAAGGAATATGTTGTCGACCCACCTAACTTGTATACTCGGCGAATGGGTAAAAAGATTCCTCTACCTTGCCCGATTTAGTTTTTCTTGTGCATGTGATAATCACTCCCAAAAAAGTGATGAAAACATAAGAGTTTGTCACATAAACTGCAACAAATGAATGCAACAGTTTCACAGTCGCACAGTTCTCCCTGTGCTCTGTCAAGCCGGCCGCGGTGGCCGAGCGGTTCTAGGCGCTACGGTCTGGAACCGCGCGACCGCTACGATCGCACGTTCGAATCCTGCCTCGGGCATGGATGTGTGTAATGTCCTTAGGTTAGTTAGGTTTAAGTAGTTCTAAGTTCTAGGGGACTGATGACCTTTTAGAAGTTAAGTCCCATAGTGCTCAGAACCATTTGAACCATTTTTTGCTCTGTCAAAACATATGTTTTTAGCGTTTTTAAATTTTTCCGTGTGTAGACCGTCAAATCCTGCATATGTCCAAGCAAAGCTGAACATGTCCTGGAATGTTTGAGAGCGAAGTTGATTATGTGTGAGTGCCTGAACTCTGAAAATTGTCTGAAAATAAAAAATTAAACTTTTCACTCGAGGGAAGACTTGATCCAAGGACCTCTCTTTCGGTACCTGCTCAGGCTAACCACGGGACCACGGCGCTCGTGAGCTCTTATTTTCCTTGAAGTTGCCTATCTTGCAGATGGACTACTCAGTCTGTATATTTTGCTTATTTTTTTCATAGTTCCACACAACTTGTTCCTGTTTTCTCGATTGATCTGTGTTCAGTTTTTCAAGGCCTATCCACTGTGCCAACTTATAACTAAATCTGAGGGGGGGGCGATAGGGTGGTTCCCTTGTAAGCACTATGGGACTTAACATCTGTGGTCATCAGTCCCGTAGAACTTAGAACTACTTAAACCTAACTAACCTAAGGACATCACACTCATCCATGCCCGAGGCAGGATTCGAACCTGCAACCGTAGCGGTCGCGCGGTTCCAGACTGTAGCGCCTAGAACCGCTCGGCCACCCCGGCCTGCTTCGGTGTAATAAGCCTCGTTGTTACTACTACAGCTAACCGATGGTAGCACATATTACACTGGCGATATTAAATAATCTAGATGCAGTGATTTGATAGAAATGCGTGTGTGAGGTCCATTGCATTGTTCAACACTAATACTCAACAAAGTACAAATATTAAGTCACATACCATTCTGCCTTTTCACTTATTATATCAAACTGTTTAACACACCGAAATAATCCGTCACTGTACTGTTCTAATATGCTGTTTTAGAGAATGTCCAACACACGAGATGCTGTATTGCAAATCCAAACCTGAATCATGCACCAAGAACTTATCTCATCTGTACACACAGATCTGTCCTCTAGTGGGTCCAACAGCCACCTGCCCTGACAATACTCGAGGCCGAGTATTTTATACTCTTCCTACAATGTACTACTGGTTATAGTAATGAAAAACATAATATATTATATGAAACGGTTTATCAACGTTATCAAACAATCTATAATATTCCCTACTTTGCTAGAACAAGTTAAAGACATTTTCTAAACACATGAAACTCACATTAATATTGAAATTGCAGAAATAAGCATTCTAAAAATGCTAAACAATCAATTATCTATTTTGTTAATTAGGCTCGAGATTTCGTTCCTACCATTTAGAGAGGATGAGAACGAAATATAGTATTCTTTAACATTACTGGCTATTAAAATTGCTACACCAAGAAGAAATGCAAATGATAAACGGGTATTCATTGGACAAATATATTATACTAGAACTGACATGTGATTACATTTTCACGCAATTTGGGTGCATAGATCCTGAGAAATCAGTACCCAGAAGAACCATCTCTGCCCGTAATAACGGCCTTGATACGCCTGGGCATTGAGTCAAACAGAGCTTGGATAGCGTATACAGTTACAGCTGCCCATGCAGCATCAACACGATACCACAGTTCATCAAGAATAGTAACTGGCGTATTGTGACGAGCCAGTTGCTCGGCCACCATTGACCAGACGTTTTCAATTGGTGAGAGATCTGGAGAATGTGCTGGCCAGGGCAACAGTCGAACATTTTCTGTATCCAGAAAGGCCCGTACATGCGGTCGTGCATTATCATGCTGAAATGTAGGGTTTCGCAGGGATCGAATGAAGGGTAGAGCCACGGGTCGTAACACATCTTAAATGTAACGTCCACTGTTCAAAGTGCCGTCAATGCGAACAAGAGGTGACCGAGACGTGCAACCAATGGCACCCCATACCATCACGCAGGGTGATACGCCAGTATGGCGATGATGAATACACGCTTCCAATGTGCGTTCACCGCAGTGTCGTCAAAAACGGATACGGCCGTCATGATGCTGTAAGCAGAACCTGGATTCATCCGAAAAAATTATGTTTTGCCATTCGTGCACCGAGGTTCGTCGTTGAGTACACCATCGCAGGTGCTCCTGTCTGTGATGCAGCGTCAAGGGTAACCGCAGCCATGGTCGTTACAGCCATGCGGATAAGATGCCTGTCGTCTCGACTGCTTGTGATACGAGGCCGTTGGGATCCAGCACGGCTTTCCATATTACCCTCCTGAACCCACCGATTCCATATTCTGCTAATAGTCATTGGATCTCGATCAACGCGGGCAGCAATGTCGCGATACGATAAACCGCAAACGCGATAGGCTGCATTCCGACCTTTATCAAAGTCGGAAACGTGATGTTACACATTTCTCCTCCTTACATGAGGCACCACGACAACGTTTCACCAGGCAACGCCGGTCAACTTCGGTCTGTGTATGAGAAATCGGTTGGAAACTTTCCTCATGTCAGCACGTTGTAGGTGTCGCCACCGACGCTAACCTTGTGTGAATGCTCTGGAAAGCTAATCATTTGCGTATCACAGTATCTTCTTCCTGTCGGTTAATTTTCGCGTCTGTAGCACGTCATCTTCGTGGTGTAGCAATTTTAATGGCCAGTAGTGTATCTAAACATTTTCCATGTATTAATTTCCTGAATCTGATTTTGATTGTTTATGGTACAAAGGGTTTTGTAACTACTATTGTTTGGTATTGCTATTATTCTTCTAAAGGCCCTTTTCCTATTGTGGAAAAGTAATTGAATTTAAATATAGCTGGAGATATAAGAATATTGATCTTTTAATACATAATGCAGGGGTGGCAACCACAAGCCTGGAATGTTAGAACCTGTCCCGCCCCCTGCTCAAGCGCCGCAGCCGTAAGACTTGGATGCCGCAAAGCTAAAGCAGTTGTTTCAATTTCAGACAACCTAGATTTCGACTCTTCTCAACACGGTGCAGCAGCTACTCGCCAACGCTGCGCGCCCGACAGAACCAGCACCGACGACTTCAGCTGCTATACTACCTTTTCGAAAGTTTAGTGAACAAGACGATGAATGGCTCGAGTGGATGTCCGAGTTCGTGGCACATTTAACCGCCCACAACGTTCCAGGTACTGTGAAACTTCCCTATCTATTATCAACGGTAGTAAGTTCAGTGTTCTTCCTCATCATCAAACTTTTGCCGAACACCACTCCGAGTGAACTTAATTACGACCAGGTTATCACCTCTCTAAAAAGCTATTATGACCAAAAAGTGAATGTGGTAGCAGCTATGCATCAATTCTTTAATTGCAGAAAGTGGTCAGAACAAACATATCGCGAGTGGGTAACAGATTTGCAAGGTATGACAAGGAAATGCAAATTTAAATGTCCTTGCGGTGCTCTGTATTCTGACATTATGTTGCGTGATGATATCGTGTACAGTGCGCCTGATGCCAAAGTCAAGGAGCAAATTTTGAAACAGTCCGATCCATCATTTCAGCAGGTAATGCAAATACTAGGCCAGTACGATTCCGGTACCTTGTCGGCTCATATACACTCAGTCGCAAAAGTATTCGGACACTGGGAAGTTTCACGATGAGTACTCGAGAAACACTGACTATGAAACCCAAACACATTTATTAGCAATATATATGGGTAACAACATTAATTACAAAAGAATTATTGTATTATTTCGTTTCCAAAACATAAATAACAGAAAAATTAACAACAAAAATGAAACATCCTGCACACCCTGCTGCTACAAAAGTATTCGGACACTGTCCAATAAATGTTCATAAGTTGTACGACGAAGATGTCAATACCTTGTGGGTCCACCTTTCATTTTCAATACCTCCTCCAATCTACTAGGCATACTTTCCACGAGTTTTTTCGTGAAATCTGGGCCTATATTTGCCCATTCTTGGCGCAGTTTCTCTTTCAAGGTCTCCTTCGTATAGATGTTGTCCGCGCGAAGGGTCCGTTTCAATTTATCCCACAAGTGTTCGATTGGGTTAAGGTCTAGTGATTGGGGAGGGGGGGGGGTGCAATACTTTCGGGCAATTGATGAGCAAACACATTTGTACAATATGGGGAACATTATCCTGATAAAAATGAAAGATGTTCGCAATACGTAGATGTCGTGCACTCTGCTTCAAATGTCCTCGTAGTATATTCAGATATGCTTCCTTGTTCATCGTATCATCAATGAACATTAAATCACCCACACCATTGCCGGACATGCATCCCCACACCATGATGCTCCCACCTCCAAACTTTACTGTTGGTTTGAGGTTCCTGGGATTCAGCACTTCATTGGTCATTCGCCATATGTTTGCCTTTCCGTCGCTTTGCCATAATATAAATTGGCATTCGTCGCAAAATATCAGTCGATTCCACTACGCCTGATCGTATTCGGCGTATTCCCTCGCAAACTGCATACGTTTCTTCTGGTTCACTGCGTTTATGAATGGCTTTTGCCGTGCCACTCGACCATGGTACTGCGATCGTTGTAGTACTCTCCGCACGGTTTCGGGATGAACTTTTATACCAAGATCTCTCTCCACCAAACTTGCAATTCGTGTAGCAGATATTTTCGGGTTCTGTTGTACCTTTCGCACAATCACACGTTCATCTCTCTGTGAAAATGTCCGTGGCCGTCCTGTATTGCAACGGAATTCCAATCGGTCTTCTTTCTAGAACCGTTTAATAATGTCGTGAACTGTACTTTTCTTCATGTTCACTATTGCGGCAATTTCCCTGCAGGTTTTCCCCTTCGCGTGATGATAAACGAGAAGTTGTCTTTGCTCGAACGTAGAACACTTCCCTCTGCGTCCCATCGTCGACATGCACAGGCTCGCGATACGTGTTTACTAATCATCGATATCGTCTCGCGGAAATGTCGGACACACTACAGTCGCTTCACCCTCTGTGCGTCTCGGAATGAACTATTGTCCGCCTTTGTCCGAATACTTTTGTTGCACCTTCCTATGTCGTTTTCAGGAAATATTACGTAACAGACACATGTCCAACAACAATTCTTCGTATTTGACGCGTGTTTCACGTTGCGACATCGTACCCAGAGTCCCAAATACATTACAAAGTGCAATTTCTGTATTTGTTCATGCGGCAAACTGCAAAATTATGCGCCGTTACGTGCTGTCCGAATACTTTTGCGACTGAGTGTATTTGAGCAGCCAGCTGTTCGTCGGGTTGAGTTCCTCAGTTGTGATCGCCCCATTCCGCACCGGCGGCGTGCTCTAGCCACGCCAAGTAAACAGCCTTCCACGCTGCGTACGCAGTTCGCGAAACAGGCGGCTACACAGGCGAACGTCATCGTTTCCCGCGATGTTATACACGGCACAAATGACAAGACTGCCGACAAGCTCGTTGTTACGCTTGTGGTAGGAAAGGACATGTGCAACCCGCATGTTTGCAACGGAACAAACATAACCATTCAGCCCAGTCATAAAACTCTCGTCACCAGGCCCATGTCATTAATGCAATATGTTCCAAGTCTGCAATTTGCAAGTGTGCAGTTTCGCTAGTGATACATCAGTCAAACGAACTTCTTGATTATTTTCTTATTTGTAGAAAATGTGTAAAATTTCAGTTGGACACAAGTGCCTCCATCACATTGTTAAATCGTCGCACATATGAACTGTTAGGCTCCCAACGTCTGTCTAAAACTAGCAGTGACATTTACAGTGCTGCAATCAAGCGAGTGTGAGAACATATTTCGTCTTGATTCTTTTGAACGTGTTAGGGCTTTAACATTCAGGACAATGTGTTGTAAGTGTCTTCATTCAATACAGAAGACAGTGTAGCCAGCTTGCTCAAAGAATTCCCGGAACTCTTTTCTGAAGGTTTAGGCAAATCTAACAATTATGTTGCACACATTACGCTGAAAGACAATCCTCAGCCGAACTTTTACTGGGCGAGAACCGTTCCCATTGCATTACAGAGCAAAGTCGCTGCTGAATTAAAAGAATTGCAAGATAGCAGAGTTATTGCGCCCATACCAGCTAATCAATGGGCATGTCCACTGGTTTTGCTCCCGAAACCTTCAGGTCGCATTCGCCTCTGTGTTGGCCTTAAGCCTACAGTCAAACCCCAAACAGTTACTGATACTTATCCATTGCCACGCCCAAAACATCTTATGGACAAATTAGGTGCTGGACGATACTTTTCTAAAATTGATTGGCACGACGCATATCGTCAAATACCGCTCGATGAAGAATCCCAAATAGTGTCTGTAGTAAATACTCATTTGGGCTTGTTTAAATATTTACGTTTGCCTTTTGGCAGTGCTTCCGCGCCCGCCATTTTCCAACGGTATTTGGAACAGCTGACTGCACAAGTGCCAAACTGTTCAAACTATTTGCACGATATTGTAGTAGCAGGTCGTACACCTGAAGAACATATTGCAAATTTACGTGCTTTGTTTCATGTGTTATCTGATGCAGGACTAAAACGTAGACTGGAGAAGTGTGATATTTTTTTAAACCTGAGTTGCAGTATCTTGGTCATGTCATAAACAGTCAAGGTGTACATCCTCTGCAGTCGCATTTGGTAGCCGTAAAATACTTGCCAGTTCCTCGTAATATCACGGAATTGCAGTCAGTTTTAGGAAAAATGAACTATTATATTAGGTTCATATCGAATGCTGCAAAAATCGCGGCTCCATTGCATCGCTTTGTAACAACAACGACTCTATACTATTGTACATATAAGTATTCTTTTCATCTGATTTTACGATAAACTTGTGTAATTGATGTTCTGATTTCATTTCTTTTTGTTTCATGCCATTATGTTAAGAAAGCTGTAAATAAGTTTCAATGTGAATATTATTGTTTATGTCAAATGACAAGTAATATTGTGATAGAATTGAAATGTAACAAATGTTGAAACTGTTGTAAGATGTTTAAAATTGCAACTGTGCGTCTGGTCCATATGTAGGCAATGTGTTAGGATATGTAGAATGCAAAACCTCGAGTGAATACCCGGTCTGTCAGGGAGCGGTAAAAGGTGGATGGCAGGCGAGCGCGGGAAAATACGCGCGGGCACTGCACGGCACAACGGGCGCAGTAGTAGTTGGAGTTTGGCACTGGTTTGAGCAACACCTTCTGGAGCGAGGAGGCTCTCCTGGAAGACATAGCATCACTGGGAGTCGGGTATGCCGTTCCAACGCCCACACAGCATGGTAAAATTCCATAGGCACTAAATGGAAAAGTATTGCGACGCTAAGAAGAATTAAAGTGCCGATACGTCAAGAGCCATAGCTGTGGTTGTATGTGTGCTCTGTGCCTCGCCATCTTGCCGCCCGCCAACCGCCGGATCGATACTAAAATTTTAATTCTGTATTCGTATGGATCAGAGAGTGAACTGCGTTTGTTTGGTGCAATAATAACCTAAATTTTACCAGAACTTTCCCATCATTTAATTATCCTCACAACTAACCTAGACAGGGTCCTTTCCAAACGCTGTGCAATCCGAGTGTCCCGAAATGAAAATTAAAAATAGTGTTAATAATAATTATTTGCAGAACTAGCTATATTAGAATGGTGTTTAAAGAAATGTTTTGTTCAAATGGTTCAAATGGCTCTGAGCACTATGGGACTTAACATCTATGGTCATCAGTCCCCTAGAACTTAGAACTACTTAAACCTAACTAACCTAAGGACAGCACACAACACCCATTCATCACGAGGCAGAGAAAATCCCTGACCCCGCCGGGAATCGAACCCGGGAACCCGGGCGCGGGAAGCGAGAACGCTACCGCACGACCACGAGCTGCGGACAATGTTTTGTTAATGGACCAGTAAATGAATAGCGAAGGTCTAACCAAGTTGAAAGATAACTTTAGTATTGATATAGTAATGAAGTTTATTATTTCGAGACAGATTTAAAGGCATTTAAATAAGCAGTAAATAAGATGAAAAGAGTAGTAACTTATATAATGAAAATCTTGAATGAATAATAAATTCAGTTATAATTTTTTTTTAAATACAGCGATCATAACAGTGTCAGGGTCCCCCCTTCATTCATTTGAATTCTGAAGTGTTCTAAATTAGTTTGAACACCAAAAGTTAAAGTCAATATAAAAGTCAAAATTTATCAGTGTTTTATCTTTATCAAAATTGACATTTTGTGTGTTTCTAGGGTAACCTATGCCCGATTTTAATCAGATTAATAGACAGTATAAAGTTTAATAGTAAACATTAAAGTGTAGTGTTGTGTATTAATGATTTTCTATATCTGTACAGAACGTGAAACTATCAGTTCAAAAGATTTTCTGATTCTAAAATTCTACTTTATTATGCAGTGTGACAACTTGTTGTTTTGCATGAATATATACCAACTTGTACAGGGAAGAAACTCAGTTAATGCCTAATTAGGCTGCGACAGTATTATTGTCACGTTGGTAGCATCTTCTGGTTTGCTTTTGATCCATCCTGACGTGTGATTGCATTTCGAACTTGCTTGACGGATCATTGTTATTACAGAGTGGATGTAAGTCTGATTTGCCACCATTCAGGTAAACACGGTCGATATCTATGCGAAAATCCTTTCTCATAAGGTGAATCTCGCTCACTTACCATAGCACAGGCTTTAACGAGTACTGTGTCAGGGATTACAGCTCGCGTCGCAAGAACGTTCCCTTTTTTGGGCAGATTAGTGCCAAGTAGCTTTTCAAAAACTTTAAGATGCATTGCTCAGTGATCGATGGTTAGTTCACTCCGATCCTGCAAAACCAGTTGTATTGCAAGTTGACGCTTCCTTTTACGGAATCGGTGCAGTGCTTTCGCACAGGATTGGTGATGAAGAAAGACCTCTTGCTATCGCATCGAAAATGTTATCCAAAGCTCAGTGTAACTATTCACAAACTAAAAACGAGGCATTGGCTATTGTGGATGGTGTCACCAAATACCACCACTATTTGTATGGCAGAAAATTCTACTTAGTTACGTATCACAAGCCTTTGCAGTCGTTGTTTCATCTGACGAAACCAGATCCTGTACGAACTGCCCTAAAATTTAAAAGATGGGCTTCAGTGTTGTCTCAAGGCCAGTACGAGATTGTATATCGTCTGACAGCTCAACATGGTAAAGCGGACGCGCTTTCACGTCTTCCAATTGGCCCTGACACAGACTTAGATGCTTCTGCTGCATTTTGCTATGACATCGATGCTCAAGAATCTGAATTGCTTCAGCCTTGATCCAGATTTGAACATTTTGCTCAATTATTTTCGCACGTTTTGGCCTCAGTCCTTTAATAGCAAAAAGAATTCTGTAATCCGCAGACATTTTGCACGTCGGCATAGCTTCGCTGTACGAAAAGGGGTGATTCTTGTTCATAATGACAATGGACAGTCACGTGTATTAATCCCTACAGTTTTGTAAACGGAAGTGTTGCAGCTACTTCACCAAGGGCACTGGGGATTGTTCGTACGAAACAGTTAGCGCGACGACACTGTACTTGCCAGGGCACGGGCGGCCAAATAGAACAGTCGATGTCACAGTGTCACGCATGTGCGGAAAATCAGTCCGCTCCGCCACAAAAATCCTCTGCTTGGCCTAAGTCGCAATCACCATGGCAACGTGTGCACGTAGAATTTGTGGGCCTCTTTTGGAACACTCGCTGGTTAATAGTGGTTGATTTATATAACAAGTTTCCTTTTGCTGCGCCCATGAACTCGACAACGTCCCGTAGCACAATTCAGGTGTTAGCATCGATTTTTTGCCTAGAAGAATTGCCTGAAGTAATAGTATGACACAACGGACCTCAGTTCACATGAAATGAATTTGAAACATTCTGTGAATGCAACGGTATACAGCATCTAACTAGTGCACCGTTCCATCCTCAGTCAAACGGCGAAGCGGAACCTTTTTGTCAAAACATTCAAGCAGCAGATATCCAAACTTCACTCCGCACACGCCAGGGATGAAGCATTGCAACTGTTTCTGGCCTCGTATCGTTCGCTCCCACAAGTGGACCATCGCCGGCGGAATTACTTCACTGCCGCCGCCATCGCACAGTACTCCACGTGCTCTTCCCTCCTCAGCATCCGGCGCCACAGGAAGGCCGCAAGTATCGCTTCGCGCCGCATGACATTGTCTTTTACAGGGTTTTTAGTGGCAGCAGACGGTGGGCGCGAGGCGAAGCCGTCCGTCGGCTAGGCGCTTGCATGTATCTTGTTTCAGGTCCAGATGGTTTGCAGCGCCGCCATCAAAATCAGCTTCGCCTCTGTCACGTACACGATGATCTTTCAGTCTCTCATCCCCCAGATTCACGGATCCAGAGGACAACGCGGCCGCAGCAGCCGCCGGAGGGTGTCAGCACGACACCACGGGACGACCCTAGAAGACGAAGGCTTCTTCGCCTCCCCTGCCTTCTCTCGTTCTACCCATGGAGACGGAACCGTCCGCATCGCCGCTGTCGCCGCCTTCTTCATCTGGCTCATGGCACCAGGGGGTGGACGCGTACCTTCTTGGTTGCTTTCCAGGGGACGTTTCCGCCAGAGCGCAGGCCGGATGGCGGGGTACGGCCGGAAGCTGGTCGTCCCCTGCATCTACAGCTTCCGGCCCATCAGAGCGTCCACCCTCCTGCATCCCCCGCCGTTGTCGCATCCCATACACCATGACGGTCCATCGCTTTGGGGGGCAGGAATGTTCCAACATAACCACAAACGCCGGAACGAAGAGGCGGCACGCAGGAGCAGAGCAGGCGGTGAAGAAAGGGCTGCCAATGGTGCGCAGAATCGGACTGCGTCGCACCAGGTGAGCCCCCCACCCCCTGCAGCAAGTCAATATACACGCAGCTCCTCCTAGTCTCAGTGCGTAGAACGACCCGTGTTTAGTGTTTAGTGATTCGCTCTCAGACTGCATTGTTTTCACGTCGCCTGTCGCTAGCGACATATGCTGTAGTCAAGTTAAGTATTGTCAGTTTGCTTCTGGAAATAAACCTACAAATGTCGTTTGATTAAATTGTTGTTTAGCATTCAGAGAACGCTGCATCCAGTAGGCACCCACGAGTGGGCAAGACACCACAGTCTCCAAACACCTAAATTTAATCCCACGTTTCATAGTGACAAGTAGCAAATGTCCAGTGTTTCTCCAAGGCTCTCTCCATCTCAAACAAGAGGTGTCAGTCAATCATTATGTCATAATCAACAGCATTATCATTGGACGGATGGGATGGACAAGACACCGTCGATGTCTGGCGTGACGTCGGATGAGTTGAGCGCGGCACAAGCTCATAGTTCCTCGGTCGCTTATACGGTGTGCTTCGTGAGGACCCGCCCGTTGCCGGTGCGCCGTACGGCACGGAATCTCGTACCAGGGCGTATCGCTTTCTCGTTGGCGTGCCGGCGACAGGCCTTACATGGGGGAGTGATGCATCATACATTGCCTCTCCTTCCCAAGTGGCTCTTTCCGCCTTATCGTGGTGCCAGACGTCAAGCTCGGCATTTCCCGGGCCCGTCCGGATGTTGCCTTGCGTCTGGAGGGAGAGCTGCGACCTGACCAGATGCGAAAGTGAACGGTGCGTGGCACAGGGGAAGCTGTGTCCAGGGACCGAAGATCTGTCCCTTGGGGGGGGGGGGGGAGGGAAGGGTTGAGCGAGGCCGGGTGTTGTTGCTCACTTTGTGTGCGACTCCTCTGCGCTGGGTGGCGCTGCTCCTCTCCCTCTCTGCGCAGAGCACAGAACATCAGGTGCTCTGCATGCCAGCGACCTCGCTTGTCGGCGTGGAATCATGGCGAGAGTCAGCAAGGACTCTTCGCCGCGTCCGTAGATAACCGAGGCGTGTTCTGCCAAACCCAGGAGGTGGTGACATCATTTGCGCCATGTTGGCTGGGTCCAGACCGCTGAACGACTTGGTAACCGACCCACCACCTGAGTATGAGTGGGTCCTTGGCCAAGAGGTGGAACCTCGGGCTAGTAGGTGGCGAGGGGCGAGAAGTGCAGCCGCTTCTACAGAGTGTGGGGAGTACTTGCCGAGGAGAGCTGAGTGAAATCGATGAAGGGGCCCCCGAGGGAGACCAGTACGTTGGCGACTGCATGCTGAACCCGGTAGTTCAGGAGTGTCCTTGGCCTAGGGGCGAGGCCGGTGGGTGAGCTGCAGCAGTCATCTCTCATGCAAGAGGAGCTAGTCTGAGGCAAGAGACGGGCTCCCATCTTTTTCACTCGTCTACAATTAATGATGGCAGACCACGAGACGAGTGACACCAGTGCCCATTCGAGGCCTTCAATGCTTCTTGTTCCTACCTCAGAACAGGGCCTGGGACAGAACGAGTAAACTGCAATTGAGAAGCATGCTACAATTAATCAAATATTAGATTCAAGTGTTAAAAATGGGAAAATAACTCAGGCGGCAGTCCTGGCTATCAAGACTGTACTTGCTGCCTGGGATACGGCTAGTGCGAAGCTCGAGAGGCGAGTGGAGGAACTAGAAAGAGGAAACGAGAAGCTGCGTAAGCTATCAGTCAAAACGTGGGCGGGAGATACCGTGCAAGCAGCCCCAAAGACAAATACAACCAAGGAGACTATTGCCAAAGTATCGAAAAGAATGGACACGGCGGTCTTCTTGCGACCCCTACCCGGTCAGGGCATAAAAAAGATGCAGGAGATCTTTACAAACACAGTAAATCCTGCAACAGATAAAATTAAAATAAACAAAGTAAAGGTGATAAAAAATGTGGTTGTAGTGGATGTCGCAACAGAGGAAGATCGAAACAAAATTTGAAATAATCCAAAATTAAACTAGATAGTAAAGTGTGAGCCACCTAAAAAGCGGAACCCTCTAGTAATCCTATACGATGACCGTGTCACATTACGAGAAAATTACATCTACGAAACAATGTGCAAAAAAATTTTGATGATATGAATATAGAAACATTTAAAAATGAGTTTAAGCTGCGTTTCAAAACTGGGCCGTGGGAACGTGATGATGTACATCATTGTGTCGAGGTCTTTGAGAAAATGTGGCGCAGGCTTACCACTATGAGCAAGATCTATATGGGCTTTCATACCATCATTGTGAGGGATTACTTGGTAGTTCCCTGATACCACAATTGTGGCGATTTAGACCACATACATAAGCATTGCGAAAGGAAGCCGGCTTGCTCCAGGTGGGGGGCCGAAGACCATGTCAGGAAAAGTTGCGGCAGACCTGGGGTGTGCACCCACTGCACGCGAAGAGGGAAGAAAACCTGCAACAGCACCAGAAGAAACTGTCCTACCTACAGAATATTAGAGCAGAGGCTCATTGCCAGAATCGATTATGGCTGAGGCTGAACCTGTACACAAACCTGTACACAGAAAGTCCCAAAGCAAAAGGTTAAGGGATGAAACGAGGCCAGTAGGTTTAGGGAATTTCTGAAAAAGCCCGCCAAGTCACAAACACAGAAAGTGGTGATGAAGGCTGTATGCATTCAAACAGACCTCCGTGGTCAGAAAGATGCTCCCTCTCCTCCAAGCCGGGGACAAAGGTCGCCTGAAGATCATCCTGTGGTAGGGAGTCGACCGGTGAAATGGCAGAATGAAATGTGTACTAAAGAGCGAGTCCAGGTTCATGTTGTGAGCAGCACAAGTGCGTCAACAGAAGCACCTTCCCAGAGAGGTTGGTGGATGGACCCTGTTAGGGTATACACAAACCTAGAACATGCCATGCAATTAGCGCGCCTGGAGGAGCCGGCCGTCCTCATTACAGCTTTGAGGAATGTGGTGCGTGTCAGCCACGAATATGGTACAGATGTCACCTCCTCGGTAGTGGTGGCTGTGGATAGGGTACAGCTCAAGACGATGAATATCCCCACTGACTTTGGGGCCCCGCGAGACCTAGTCAAAAAGGTGTTCGAAAGAAAAAATGAAAAGTTCGACCTGGACGAGTTATATAACCAATCTGTCATTACAAATGGAAGGATAGCGCATGACTGGAGGAAAAATTGGCCAGAATCTCATATTCGAACATACTTTCCATGACTGCCAATTTAAATTTCGGACAGATCAACGCACACAACAGTAAATTAGTAAGGCAGGAACTCCGAAGAGTGGTGGAGGATAGGACTCTGGACGTGCTCTCTCGGCAGGAGCCATACTCCCAAGCCGGGCGGATCCCTTTTGCAGCAGCGAACTGGCAAGTAATTCATAGTGAGGCGGAACTAAGAGCTGCAATCATAGTCACAAGTAGGGCGCTGAGATCTACAGTTCTTGCACAGCTCTCTGATGACCACTGCAACGTCCTGGAACTACAGTCGCCTGTTGGAGTGTTGTATCTTATCAACATGTACTTCCAGTACAGAAGAAAAATAGATGAGTCTCTAGATAAACTAACTCAGGTGGCCACGGCGTTGCGGTGGCACAAATCTGTGGTGACAGCGGACATAACTGCTAAGTCCCCCCCTATGGTGCAGTGGCACTCGGTATGAAATATGAGAAAAAGCAGAAGAAACTATCATGGCGCTGCAACTAATGGTTGCCAGTAAGCAAGGAAATCCCTACACCTATACTGGTCGAGGGGGTGAGGGCACAAATATTGACGTTACACTAGTAAGGTCAAATCTTGTAACCAAAGTAAAAGGTTGGATTGCCTGGGACCAAATTACCACCAGCGACCACAACCTAGTAACCTTCTCCTTGGGTGATAGGGAGTGCCACTGGGACATGGGGTGGGGATTACAACTCACCTATAACAGGACTGTTTGGGACCGCTTAGCGAGGGAGTGCTACGTACCGACATTGCCAGAAGGAGACGAAAATGTAGAGGAGTACGCCGAGGAACTGGTGAAAGCAGTTACCAGGGTGAAGCCATCCGTACCAACCAGGAGGAGAGCAGTTGCAACTTCTCCATCACCATATTTAGCCGATTTGGGACAGACGCGCCAGTCTGTAAGGAGGTAAAGCAATGCTGGTTGCATGTTTACAGAAAAACAAAAGAACAATTTCAACAGGAGCTAAGGACAGTCAGGTTAAGGAGCTGGGAGAAGTACGTTCAAAGCCAATTGGCTACTGACCCATTGAGTGTCCCGTACAAATTGGTATGGGAGAAAATAAGATCCAAGTTTGACAAGTACAACGTCAGCGATGGCGACCAGATGACGGAAACTTGGCGGGAGACTGCTGAGGTCCTCCTCCAGGTCCTGTTGCCTGACGTCAGAGAAGAGGATGACTGCAAGGAACGAAGACAAATTAGGATAGATAACCAACAGTCCTATGAGAAAACAGCATGGTTTATCCCTTCTCTGAAGAAGGTGCCAAAATAAATCCCTTAAAAAGGGCAAAGCTCCTGGCCCAGACAGCCTTACATTGGGGGTGGTGCAATTCCTGCCCCCCACAGTTGGTGGCGCCTCTCACGAAGTTGTACAATAAGTGCTGAAGGCTTAGGAAATTCCCCTTCATCTGGAAAAAAGCAAATGTCGTGATAATTAAGAAAGGTCCAGATAAAGACCCGAAAGAAGCTAAATCATACAGACACATCTGCTTACTGGACCTGCTGGGGAAACTTAGAGAGGCTCCTGGCAGACGGACCGACACTACACCGCGTGATGTGTGGGATGAATGACAGACAAATCGGTTTTCGGTCGGGGCGATCGGCGTCTGACGCAATCACCCTGGTGGCGGAGGTTTGTGACTCAGCCCCCACAAGTACATTGTCAGTATCATGGTGGACATCAGTGGTGTCTTTGACAACCTGTGATGGCCTTCGCTCTTCTCCCTGCGGGAGAGTGTCCAGGGCTGCTATATGGCTGTCTCAGGAGCTATTGTGAGGAACGGGAGGTCTGGCTATCATCCCGTAGTGGGAATATCAGCAAAAAAAAAATAACAAAGGGATGTCCACAGGGCTCTGTCCTGGGACCACTCCTTTGGGATGTCAATACGGAAACCCATTTGGACAGCTGAAAAAAAATGTGTGTGAAATCTTATGGGACTTAACTGCTAAGGTCATCAGTCCCTAAGCTTACACTCTACTTAATCTAAATTATCCTAAGGAAAAACACACACACCCATGCGCGAGGGAGGACTCGAACCTCCGCCAGGACCAGCCGCACAGTCTATGACTGCAGCGCCTTAGACGACAGCTTAAAGAACAGTAATGATGTGCTACAGGTCATAGACTACCATAGCCTATGCAGACCTCCTGCTGCTGATTGGCGGTCTTAGCCGTGAAGACTTGGAGCCAAAAGTGGAAAGGACCATATCCATCTAGACTACATGGTGCTGTAGCACAAAAATGACAGTAGCACCTAGTAAGTCTACATATTTACTATTAAAAGGACAACCGCTAGAAGGCTCGCTAGTTCTTCGGCGTCGCGAGGCACGATATCTAGGTGTAGTCGTTGACGACAGGTGGAATTATGCAACACATATTGACAATGTAACACAGAGGTAGATGGAAACACTAAGTAACTTAATTGTGATCGGTCATAAACGTTTCCATCCGCCACCGGACCTGATAATGCTATTCTGACTTTGAATGTAGGATACGGGTGAGGGGTCTGGGCGCACATGCTCACGAGGATCATGCCCTCCATGGCCGTAAGAAGGGTGCAGCGAAACATGCTCCAGTGCTCCGTAGGAGCATATAGAACAACTTCTGGGGCGGGGCACTGCTAGTATTAAGGATTAGAGAACAGTGAGCCTGGTATTGGTTGAAGAAAGAGAAAAAGGCAAAAGCAGCTCGGATAATGGGAGTTTATGTAGGGCATAAACCCCGAATTGAAAGAAGGGGGGAGAAATTATGGCAGGAGCAGTGGGGTAGTGACGAAACAGGCCGGAGAACCGACGAGGTGCTGCCAAATATCATGGAACGTTTACAGCTTAGGTACTTTAAACCAACTAGAGGACTGCTGCACTTTCTTTCTGGACGTGGACCATACCCTGCATACCTATGCCGTTTCGGGAAGCGGGCTATACCATCGTTTGACTGTGGTGCCATACAGGGCACTCCAGACCATGTGGTGTATGAGTGTCCCCTCTTTGACGATGTCGCACTGACGAATCATTCAAATGAAATATCAAGTAAAGTATTGCGAGGATTCCAAAAGAACAATCGGATTAGGGGGAGGGTGTGCATTTCAACCGATCAAGACAAGCACCGGAAATGACAATAGGTATAAGAATTAGGTTTAGACGTAGGATAAGTTGGATGACTTACTAGGATAGAACTGCATCGATTGTAACATCTTGGGCCAGCCCAGTACCAGGGGCATGCCCACTGGGATTAGTTCGGTGAGCACTGCCGACAATGGTGGTTTGTAACATGCTGGCACACCTGTAACGCTGCAGTCACTGTAGATTAGATTATGTATTGTACAAAGTAGCATATAAATAGAAATAGCCGTAGTGCACTAACCTCAAGTAACTTAGGAAACATGTAGCACACAATAGTAGCAAAATATTAGAAATGCCCATTTCCCTAATGAGCCGCAATCACGAAAAGCTCTTTTCTTTCCGTGCAAAGAAACAAAACTAGCAGGTAACACAAGGAAACAACCAAGCCGGCCGCGGTGGACGAGCGATTCTAGGCCCTTCAGTCCGGAACCACGCGACTGCTACGGTCGCAGGTTCGAATCCTGCCTCGGACATGGATGTGTGTGATGTCCTTAGGTTAGTTAGGTTTAAGTAGTTCTAAGCTCTAGGGGACTGATGACCTCAGATGTTAAGTCCCATAGTGCTCAGAGCCATTTGAAACAACCAGACTTGAAAAATAAGAGCCTTACTAAATATCATGATTTATTTTTGGAAGAAATGTGAAAATCGCCAATTTTATGTGCGCTTCCTTGCACTACAGTCGAAATTTAACAAAAAATCTGTGAGTAAAAAATAAACCTAGCCTTGTAATACTTGTATGTTCCAGTGTTGGACAAAATGTCGAAGAGAGAAGTAGATTTCTTACCTTGCTGCCTGAAAAATTTATATGTTACATCCAACTTCATTTTTGTATAAATTACATAATTATAAATAAGCTGAAATGGAAAGTGTTTCGCCTGAAAAGAGCGAGACGGAGACGGCACCGAGACCAGCCACGACCGTTCCTGGAACTAGAACCAACTGTTCCTGGAATGAGGACTGACCGCAACCACTCTTGGAACACAGACCGACCGTTGCAGGAATGAGGACTGAACGCGACAGTTCCCAGAACGAGGAGCGGCCGCGACCGTTCCTGGAACAAGACTGGCCTTGACCGAAGTGAATAGTGGGCGACTGTTCCCGCAGTAGTCATTCCTCAGTCCTTCCGATCACTTCAGTGACCTATTCCTTTGTATCTGCTCATTCGCGAATGACACATCTCTAATAACCATCACAATTCCACTACAGTGCTCTCATTCCCATTCAACTGTATTAGAATTTTCGGTATATGAAACTGTAAATGATCAAACAATTTATGATTGTTCAGCTGCTAATATTTTGGGATATTGATCTGAATGACCCTACGCCACTATAAAGTTATTAATGTTAACTATATGAAGACAAAGTAAAGTAAAGTAAGGTAACTTGAAATAATTCCAGAAATCTCAAATGTAAGAAGAGAATGAATCAGATTTGTGCAGGGAGAAGAAAAATTTGCGCACTCGTACAGTGCAATTCCTCACATACTGACAATACAAAAATGTCTCTCGCAAAATTTCGTCCTGCCCATATTTCGGGCAGAAAATGGACGTTAAAGATTGGCAATCTGGCAACACTATAATCAAATTTACGGCAACTACTTGTGTCACCAAGTCGGTCATTGCTGTGCAGGGGCTAACGTTTTGGGTTATCATGCAGGAGGTCGAGGTTTCGGTGCTGGGTCGAAGCTTATTTGTTTTTTATTTGCTAAAAGTAGTGTGCCTGGTACGGTATCTGGCATCTTAATCATCACACAGCGATTACAGTCGGTCTTGTACAAAACATTTGCTGTGATGTGCTACGAGCACCGAAATGGATAAACCGTCGTTTTCATTGGTCAGTTTTTAAAGAAGCCTTTTGCACGTGGTAGACCCGAATTGTTACGCGCCACTGCATCAACTTGATTCCAAACCTGATTTCTATGTATCCATCCGTAGTGGTCCCATCGAAATAGTTTTCAAAGCACGTTGATAGCTCTACTGTTGAAGTAATACCCTAACGAAATGTAATGGACCTGAACGTGGCAAGAACAATAGTTGATATTAATCAAAGGGACCATAGGCGGAGAGTAGACACAAAACAAGTTTGGAATGTAGCAGATGCAGTGGTTCGAAACAGTTCGCATCTACGACGTGCAAAATGTTTCTTTAAAAGCTGACTGATGAAAACTACTGTATTTCCATTTCTGTGTTCGTAGTATGTAACTCAAAATGTTTTGTAGAGGACCCACCTTAATCGCTGTATGACTATTAGGACGCCACACACTGTAGCAAGCAGACTACTTTTAGCAAATAAAGTCAAATACGCCTTGACCCAGACCCAAACCCTCGACCTCCCCCATGCTAACCCAAAATGCTAACCACTGCACCAACTGCAGTTGCACAGCACTACTGCTACCTACTGACAGAGGTACTTATCGTACACGTGATTACAGTGTTGCCACGATGCCAGTCTTTAACGTCCATTTACTGACCAAAATGTGCGCAGAACCAAATTTTGTGAGAGACATTTTTGTATTGCAAGTACGTGTGGAATCACGCTGCGAAGTCCGAATTTTTCTTCACCCTGTATATTTCATCCCTTGTTTGTTGTAATAATGTTCTAGTGTGCCTCCTTGATTCGTATTTCGTCGCTGCCAATTTCATGAAAGCCTACAGACTTTTATTCAAGCCAGTAAATTTGCATAGTAATTACAATCCGTTCAAAGTACGTAGCTTGCAATATCCTGGAATCAAGTGAATGTACGTAAACGTTAATATGATATTACGTAAATTATTGCCGGAGGAAAAGAGCTACTTCCAGTGAATCATTTACATTTCAGTAACGAGTTTAAATATCTTTTCCAGATTAATATACCTGATTACTAGCGAAGTAAGACAAGGGCTTTATTTGATCATTATTATGTTGTAACGTGTTGTATTGCCAGAAACTTATGGCGACCTTCGGTTGGCACACGTAGTGTCAAACAGTTATGTATTTATTGTTGTACTCATTATTGCTTAGATATTGAACAGAAAATTTCCAGCTGAGGTGCCGACCGTATCAATTAATTTTTGAATTGTTTCAATTAAATTTGTTGTGGAGTCTTTGAGTAACGTGGTACCCCATTTTGTTTCTAACTTCACGTGATTGATGCACTGATTTAAGTATAAAGTAAGATCCACGTAAGTTGAAAGTGCTGGAGTAAAATGAGTTGTTCATCATACAGTCATACTATCGGATTAACCGAGTAATAAGTGACGAGGTTACAACCTCCTGACAGAATTTGAAAGCAGGCTCATTATGAGCCTTTATTTGGGTGGCTCGTCGAATCATGCCACATCCAGATTCGTGGAGCATTCTGATGCGATAATGGCCCCATGTTGGAATGCATAGGAACGTGAAGGCAAGTAAACTCGGGTCTCATGTGGACGATCGACGACGTCTGACCTCTAAACGGAGGATTATATTTTGCACCTACCACATTGTAATCCTTTCACGTCATAGCCTGCTATCCGGGAACAAGGAATGGACACCCTTTAACATTCAGTATCATCCCACACAACTGGAATGGGACAGGAGCATCCAGACTTGGAAATTACCGTCTCATGCGTCGGCTGCCGTTAACGCCACAGCACATGTGGTTCCGCTTGGAGTAGTTCCGTGACTGAAAAGCATGGACCGCTGATTAATTGTCTTCAGTTGTCAATTACAGTTCTACGATATTCCGGATGTCTATCGTCGGTAAGTATGGCGGCCAGCTGAGGAGAGGTTCCATTCTTCCGTTGCTTTGTAGAAGGACAGCGGTGTTATTCCTGGCGTCGTGGTGTGGGGAGCCACCGAGTATGACTTCAGGTAATTGACGGAACGCTGATATCACAAGGATACGTAATCGACATCATGCGTCCTCATGTCTTACCTCTCATCCAACAGTACCGTAGTGCCATTTTCCAACAGAGCAATGTCCACCACACATTGGACGTACCGCTACGAACTGTCTGCGTGATGTTGAGGTAATCCCGTGGCCAGCAAGCTTTCTTGATCAGTCTCTGATATAACATGTGTGGAACCAGGGAAGTCTCCTAGCGCCGGTATCCGGGATATCAAGAACCAGTTATAACACTTGCGGGCCAGACTGCCTCAGAAGAGGATACAACGGCTTTATGAGACCCTTTCCTAACGAATCAGTGAGTGCATCAACCCCAGAGGGAGTGAAACGTCATACTGATAAGTGGGCTCACACTGACAAGTTCTTTGTAAATATGACTCGATTTTGTAATCACTTCGACAGCAACATGTACCTCCTCAAAATGTGAAATTTCATTTCGGTTTCTCCTCCCACTGTGGGTGCTTCACAGTTTTTCATCATGTAGCGTAGTTGAAATATTACCCTTAGAACACATTTGGCCACCCACCGTGGAATGCGCGGACTTTGAAATTGCCTAGGCACTTGGTACCAACATATAGCACCTAGTTCGGTAAAACAGACGGAAAAGATCCATGTCCACCTGTAAGTACGATGTTTTCCTTTGTTACTTCAGTAACATAATTTGCCAGCCGGTGTGGCCGAGTGGTTCTAGGCGCTACAGTCTGGAACCGCACGGCCGCTACGGTCGCAGGTTCGAATCCTGCATCGGGCATGGATGTGTGTGATGTCCTTAGGTCAGTTACGTTTAAGTAGTTCTAAGTTCTATGGGACTGATGACCTCAGAAGTTAAGTCCCATAGTACTCAGAGCCAAGTAAGATAATTTCATCATATCTTAAGTATCAGAAAAATTTGTGTTGAAACGATTGTGATTTGTGTGAATTAATTTTCAGACAGCTGGCCGTTGTGTCCGAGCGGTTCTAGGCGCTTCAGTCCGGTACAGCGTGCTGCTACGGCCGCAGGTTCGAATCCTGCCTCGGGCATGGATGTGTGTGATGTCCTTAGGTTAGTTAGGTTTAAGTAGTTCTAAGTCTAGGGGACTGATGACCTCGGATGTTAAGTCCCATAGTGCTTAAAGCCATTTTGAACTTATCAGTCATAACACTGGGCGAGCAAGCAGCAGTAAAATGATAATTTTCTCAAACCATGTAAGGTATTAAACAGATTTGAAGACTCTAAACAGGCAACGTTGAAGAGCAACGTCCTCCAATTACAAGCTGTGATTTGTTTTTAAAGAGTAAGACGCCATTTGAGTGTGTATTATTATCCTTATCTGCTGTACTACACAGATTTCGGTTTTCATATCATTGTGAAGTACAATGCAAAAAGTTGATAGACCGTTATAAAGTCAAATCTGTTAAGGCAGGATAAAGCAAGTCATCGACAACTTTTTAATATTGTGAGTTGGCTTCCGTCTCCGCTCACTAAATGAATACCGAAGCAGTAAAAGAATGCACGTTATAATTGTCCCAGATTCAAGTAGCGAGCAGCGCTAATAAAAATGTGAACCGATGAAATTTTTGAAAATGGAAATTGCGTATCACGAGCTCGGAGTTCTTCTTCGAATGACTGCTAGTTCAGGATGTACTATAAGAGAAAAAAAATATACTGAAAATTAATAACAGAGCCACTCTAATAGGGGACCGGAGCACCGTCGAAGTGTTGCGTCTCTCTCTCAAAAAGATGAAAAATGCAGTGCAATGTTTATTAACATAAATATGTGAACTACCATAAACTATTCGAACACAGGTTGAATGAAAGTAAGCTCAATATATTAGAAATTATCCAGAACTACAGACAACGATGCGGATATGACAAGATCACAATGGTATAAAACAAAGTCGAACAGCCAGGCATCTCCTAACTGCACTCGAAGAAAAAATTGGAGGCTGCGCCCTCCTTCATTTGTGCAGATAGTATAAGTACTGTCATATGGACACCATGGTCCTTAATCGATATATCAATTCTATGATCTTTCACACAAGCCTATATAAATTTTATACACAAAAACAAATAATTTGTAGTAAGGAGGCCATACATGCCGTACATATTTCGTCAAAGTGCTTTATATTTAGCATGGCTGTTGTTATTAGCCCAGGAAATTCCTTGTCTGTCCTGAGCCTACGAGGAATCTCCTAGCGGGCAGCATGAATGCGACGACAAAGCTGGAATGAGGGGCACGCCAAAGTCCTCAGGAGTACACAGCCATCCCTAGGAAACACGAAGATTCGAACGACGACGGTGAAGGAAGGATGTTGGAGTATAGCACTGGAATCTTTCCGAACTAGGCACAAGCTTCGATTGGAGGAAAGAGAGGAAAAAATTCTACCGTGTTTTTTTTTAAAGAATTCATTCCACCACTCGCTTGCATTGAATTAAAAAGAACTGGACAATCTAAATCGAAATATAGGGGCGGGGCTTCGAACATCTCTTCTCATTCAAAGCTTTAGCAATGTACCATCCTTTTCGATATCATCTGATGAAATTTGGCTCTCTGGTAACGATACAAAATATTCAGTGTAACCCACAGAATTCGTGGGTTTTTAAAAAATTCCTGCCAAATACAAAAACATCTCGTGTAGTAGATAAATTTCAAAGCTAAAAGGAAACATCTCATGTTGCAGTTAGACGACGGTGAACATCGGGAAATAAGATAATAATATCCATATCACTTCGTAAATTAGCTGTTTTGGGTTACTGAAATAACAAATACTATATTATGGATATGTAAAATCTGTGTGTACTTATTAAAAGAGTTGCATCTACATCTACATGACTACTCTGCAATTCACATTTAAGTGCTTGGCAGAGGGTTCATCGAACCACAATCATACTATCTCTCTACCATTCCTCTCCCGAACAGCGCGCGGGAAAAACGAACACCTAAACCTTTCTGTTCGAGCTCTGATTTCTCTTATTTTATTTTGATGGTCATTCCTACCTATGTAGGTTGGGCTCAACAAAATATTTTCGCATTCGGAAGAGAAAGTTGGTGACTGAAATTTCGTAAATAGATCTCGCCGCGACGAAAAACGTCTTTGCTTTAATGACTTCCATCCCAATTCGCGTATCACATCTGCCACACTCTCTCCCCTATTACGTGATAATACAAAACGAGCTGCTCTTTTTTGCACCCTTTCGATGTCCTCCGTCAATCCCACCTGGTAAGGATCCCACACCGCGCAGCAATATTCTAACAGAGGACGAACGAGTGTAGTGTAAGCTGACTCTTTAGTGGACTTGTTGCATCTTCTAAGTGTCCTGCCAGTGAAACGCAACCTTTGGCTCGCCTTCCCCACAATATTATCTATGTGATCTTTCCAACTGTAGTTGTTCTTAATTTTTACACCCTTCTTAAACACTGGTGCGACCTGCGCAATTTTCCAATCTGTAGGTACAGATCCATCGGTGAGCGAGCGGTTGTATATGATTGCTAAGTAGGGAGCTATTGTATCAGCGTAATCTGAAAGGAACCTAATCGGTATACAATCTGGACCTGAAGACTTGCCCGTATCAAGCGATTTGAGTTGCTTCGCAACCCCTAAGGTATCTACTTCTAAGAAACTCATGGTGGCAGCTGTTCGTGTTTCAAATTCTGGAATATTCCATTCGTCTTCCCTGGTGAAGGAATTTCGGAAAACTGCGTTCAATAACTCCGCTTTAGCGGCACAGTCGTCGGTAACAGTACCATCGGCATTGCGCAGCGAAGGTATTGACTGCGTCTTGCCGCTTGTGTACTTTACATACGACCAGAATTTCTTCGGATTTTCTACCAAATTTCGAGACGATCTTTGGTTGTGGAACCTATTAAAGGCATATCGCATTGAAGTCCGTGCCAAATTTCGCGCGTCTGTAAATTTTAGCCAATCTTCGGGATTTCGCGTTCTTCTGAACTTCGCATGCCTTCTCCGTTGCCTCTGCAACAGCGTTCGGACCTGTTTTGTATACCACGGGGGATCAGTTCCATCTTTTACCAATTTATGAGGTATGAATCTCTCAATTGCTGTTGCTACTATATCTTTGAATTTGTGCCACATCTCGCATACATTTGCATAGTCAGTTCGGAAGGAATGGAGATTGTCTGTTAGGAAGGCTTCTAGTGACACTTTATCCGCTTTTTTAAATAAAATTATTTTACGTTTGTTTCCGGTGGATTTGGAAGAAACGGTATTGAGCCTAGCTACAACGACCTTGTGATCACTAATCCCTGTATCAGTCATGATGCTCTCTATCAGCTCTGGATTGTTTATGGCTAAGAGGTCAAGTGTGTTTTCGCAACCATTTACAATTCGCGTGGGTTCGTGGACTAACTGCTCGAAATAATTTTCGGAGAAAGCATTTAGGACAATCCCGGAAGATGTTTTCTGCCTACCACCGGTTTTGAACAAGTATTTTTGCCAACATATCGAGGGAAGGTTGAAGTCCCCACCAACTATAACCGTATGAGTGGGGTATTTATTTGTTACGAGACTCAAATTTTCTCTGAACTGTTCAGCAACTATATCATCGGAGTCTGGGGGTCGGTAGAAGGAGCCAATTATTAACTTAGTTCGGCTGTTAAGTATAACCTCCACCCACACCAATTCGCACGGAGTATCTACTTCGACTTCACTACAAGATAAACCACCAATTCTGCCTAATGAATCTTTCCTGAACACCGTCTGAGACTTCGTAAAAATTTCTGCAGAACTTATTTCAGGCTTTAGGCAGCTTTCTGTACCTATAACGATTTAAGCTTCTGTGCTTTCTATTAGCGCTTGAAGCTCAGGGACTTTCCCAGCACAACTACAACAATTTACAACTACAATTCCGACTGTTCCTTGATCCAAGCACGTCCTGTATTTGCCATGCACCCTTTGAGATTGCAGCCCACCCCGTAATTTCCCGAGGCCTTCTAACCTAAAAAACCGCCCAGTCGACGCGACACTGCCTCCGCTACCCGTGTAGCCGCCAGCTGAGTGTAGTGAACTCCTGACCTATTCAGCGGAACCCGAAACCCCACCACCCTATGGCGCAAGTCAAGGAATCTGCAGCCAACACGGTCGCAAAACCGTCTGAGCCTCTGATTCAGACCCTCCACCAGGCTCTGCACCAAAGGTCCGCAGTCGGTTCTGTCAACGATGCTGCAGATGGTGAGCTCTGCCTTCATCTCGTAAGCAAGACCGGCAGCCTTCACCAAATCAGATAGCCGCTGGAATCCAGAGAGAATTTCCTCAGATCCAAAGCGACACACGTCATTAGTTCCGACATGTGCCACCACGTGCAGCTGGCTGCACCGTGCGCTCTTCATGGCATCCGGAAGGACCCTTTCCACATCAGGAATGACTCCACCCGGAATGCACACGGAGTACACAATGGATTTCTTCCACTCCTTAGCCGCCATATCCCTAAGGGGCGCCATTACGCACCTAACATTGGAGCTCCCAACTACCAATAAGCCCACCCTCTGTGGTTGCATGGATCTTGAAGGCTGTGAATCATCCTCTGAAACAGGTCAGGCAGCTGCATCTGGCTCTGCCAGAGATAGTGCCTGAAACCTGTTTGTCAGACGCACCGGGGAGGCTTTCTGATCAGCCTCTGGGGACGTCTTTCGCTGCCTGTCACGCCTTGGAACGACCTCCCAATCAACCACAGGCGAGGGCTCAGCCCCACTGCGGGCAGCAACCGGGGCAACCACAGCGGCAGACCGATCTGGGGACAGACGGGAAGAGGTTGACATGCCCGTGATTCCCAAGTCCGGCTCCCCACAGTGGTGCCCATTGGCATCTGCCTCAAGCTGCGCGACCGAAGTCAGTGCCGCTTGCAGCTGTGAGCGAAGGGATGCCAACTCAGCCCTCATCCGAACACAGCAATCACAGTCCCTGTCCATTCTAATCGATGTTGAACAACAGTTACTGAAACACGAGTCCGTGCCTAGATAACGCAAGGGAAACACGCAAAGAATGTATTATCTAACCTGTACAAATGCCTAACGACTGCGCTACAATCTGCCTGAATTTACGAATATAGTAACTAAAACTCGAAATTACACGTCCTATACGAAACTCACACGCAATTTAAATAAGAATCTACTATTCAGGTACTAATGCGCGATGCTACAGCTCTCAAATACTATAATACGCCCGAAATTTATGAATTAAACAATGCAAGTACCCAAAAACACGCAAAGAAATTAAGAATTTAACTATGTAACAAATAAGTAAGCTAGGGGTATACGACTTGCTGCTGCAGCTGCTAATCCAACGGCGGCAGGGAGCAATGAGAAATCGCCATTTTAATGAAACCTTCTTTATTCTGAGGTTTATTCTATTTTGTATACTACGGAAAATAGTTTACAGGCAGCATCGGAGCAACCAGTTGTCTCGTTTACACATAATCTTTCAAAGAAATGATCGTGTATCTAGAACGACATTTTCATTCTACAGCGAAGTGTGCGCTGATACGAAATTTCCTGGCAGATTATTACTGTGTGCCGGACCGAGACTTGAATTCGGGACGTTTGCCTTTTGCGGGCAGGTGCTCTAAAAACTGAGCTACCCAAGCACGACTCACACCCCGTCCTCACAGCTTTAATTCCGCCAGTACCTCGTCTCCTACCTTCCAAACTTCACAGAAGCTCTCCTGCGAACCTTGCAGAACTAGCACTCATAGAAGAAAGGATATTGCGGAGACATGGCTTAGCCACAGCCTGGGGGATGTTTCTAGAATGAAATTTTCACTCTACAGCGAAGTGTGATCTGATATGAAACTTCCTGACAGATTAAAACTGTGTGCCGGACCGAGGTAGGAGAAGGTACGAGACGAGGTACTGGCGGAATTAAAGCTGTGAGGACGGGGTGTGTGTCGTGCTTGGGTAGCTCCGTTGGTAGAGCACTTGCCCGCGAAAGGCAAAGACCCCGAGTTCGAGTCTCTGTCCGGCACACAGTTTTAATCTGCCAGGAAGTTTCAATGTTCGTGCAGTCTGTGTTAGAGATGTGGCCCGAATGTTTTTAATATTTTTCCAAGCCAGCATCGCTTATACAGGAACCACCCACGCAGCTTTTGCCAAATTTAGGGTTTTCGCTACTTCAGCCCGTGTAGACGGAAAACTGTTTACCGTATTGGTACCCAACTTTATAGGAGTGACGTTCAGATTGCGTGCTGCCAGATTTTCGTTGTTAGTAGTGTTTAGTTTCATGACTTGCCGTTACGTGCCACTACTGGTCCCAAAAATATGGCGAAATGTTATTATGATGACCTGGCCTGTGGTATAACGGTCGCGACTTACGATTTGCCCCATTACACACAGCACAGGCCAGCCTCGTGATAGATTCTTATTATCCCTTTCTATCACACTGCGTTACTTGTTATTCTTGGTCACGTTCGCACGTCGAAATACATGTTCTTAAATATTAGGAGCGTATCGACACAAAACATTTTCATAAGTTGAATGTTGTGATGGGAACAGTAAGTATTATGATGATACTTATGCTACAGACAGTCAGAGTGGTGACACTATACGTCCTGTAAGAAAAGATGTAGGCAGTTACTTACTGAGGATGACGTCCCGGAAGAAGATCAACTACCAGAGACATGTATGTGGATAGAAGTACGAAATAGTTCAAAAATCTGGAACTATACAATGAATCCTGGCATGAAAGAGGCAAGCTTACGTCAGGTACGGGTAAAATAGATACAAGTAGATACATAACCAAATGAAACTGAAAGATATTTTGCGTTGTCCGCAAAAATGGCACTCGTGATAAAACCAAGAATTCAATTGAATGGGCCAAACAGTACTGTTATAATAATGCCCATATTTAGAAAAGCAATGCAGCTGAAAAGATATCTGGAAATTATAAGATGTTTCCACTTTGCAGATGTTGATCTGGTGGCGAATACAGACAAACTGAGCAAAATAAGACCTGCGACCGAGTATTTGAATCAAAAATTTATAGAAGTGTATACAATGAAACACGACCCCGCCATCGATGAATCGCTCATGAAATTTAAGGGACACAGATCTTACAAACAGTTCAGTACATCAAAACGGCATGATTCGGGTTTAAATTTTAAAAATTGTGGGAGTCAAATTCAGGTTATTGCTGTGACTTTAAAATGTATATGGGCCATGATAAGATAAACTGTGATGTGATGACAGCGCATCAGACAGTGTTGTCAAAGAACTATCAAAGTCGGTGTTACACAGAGGACACACTTTATACCTAGATGATTGCTAATCTTCGCCAAAATCATTTATGACTCTCGCACACAGTATGTGCGAATAGAAAGAGTACGCCAAAAGATTTCTGCAAAGTAAAATGAAATAGGGGGAAAACATAATGAAGAGCTGCAATCGAAGATTCGCTATAAAATGGAAAGCCTAGCGAGATGTTCATGTTGTGATAATGAAACACGGAACAGTGGAAATGATTACACAAGGATCCAGTCCTACTTTGAAACAGAGTTGTGTTACTGAGCACAACAAGGAAATGATTGGAATTGATCGGCAAGACCAAATACTTGCACGCTTCTTAATCATGAGAAAATATATGAAAGGATATGGAAAACTTTTCTTTCCAAATCGTACATTTTGTGCAACAAAGTACATAAGGAGAGAAAGAGCTATGTTGATTATAGGATTGAAATAAACGAATCATTAGTGAATAATGAACCAAAATCAAGTTCGAAAGGACGAGGACGAGTATTGTTCGAAAATTTACCAGGGAGACAGCACGCGAAGCTTTTGGTACATGTTCCTATGCATACTGACCAAACAGCATCAAAATCAAAGCCATGAGAACTCTATAATGTTTACACGATTAATAAAATAAACGTAATGAAGCAACTTGGTCGTGCAAGGGATGCAGAGTTCCATTATATGTACACGAATGTTTCGACAGGAAACGACCGTACATTTACGAGTATATCAATTTGCGCGCCATCATCGTGGGGAGCGGGAATATGTATGCAACCTAGTACACTTTACGGAAAGTGTAGGAATCTATGATCCACACTTTGTGGAGAAGACTAAGGAAACGGCATTCATGTTCACGAATTGCCCCTTGGATTCGATTCGTCACCTCCCGTCAATTGAGTACAGCCAAAGTAAGAAAGGTATAGACCTGAATCTATCGATGACCAAAACTACGCAGTTGATTACTTGCAAATGATCGTTAACAGTCCATGGCAGAGTCAACGGATGAATCTGAAAGTAGAGAGAAGGATCCCTCTCTTCCACCCTCCCCCTGTTTCTTCTTTTTTCGTGATGCCGCGCGCTCAGACTGAAAACGTTACGGCTGTGCTGGAAGGCGATTGCCACACGGGAACAGCGTGGTGGAGTGTTGTGGAAATTCAGTATCAAGTATAGGGGGGTGGTGCAGCTCCTGGGAATGAATGCAATCGGAAACTCACGGTACGTCTTTTAACGTCACCACATGCGCTGCTGGCACACTTGGGCCGATAGGGGTTTGACCAGCTGTGACTTGAGGCACGCTTTCCCCATCCGGGGACACAGAAGAAGGGTGGGAATACGTTACAGACTTAGGGGTGACTGGCGAGTCCGTAGATATAGTACGGAGCTCCGGAACAGGTCCATTCTCTTGTGATGCTGAAAAAGCGATCTCGGTCTCGGGAGTCAGGTAGGAGGAAGTACTGGATGCTTTCGAATCTTAAATAGCAACCGACATGTTATCATCCTGTCGAAACTCATGAAGGCGAGAGGCCTCGTCCACCGAATCTTTTCAGTAGAGTGGAGAAGCGAAGAGTAATCATTTGACTCCTCACCATCTTGGGTCCGTCTACGCTTTTTTTGAAATGAAGGTAGTGGCGTCGCGGAAGCTACAGTGGCGAAATCCCGATAAGAGGCTAAGAGTGGGAATACGTTAGGAACAGTACACAATGGCTCGCCTTGTCCTACAGAAACGTGATTAGGCACAATGGCTGTCACTTGAGGAACCAGATACGCTAAATTTAGCCTTTTACGTTATTCATAACTGGATTTTAAGACCCTAACACGACGCAGCCAGTTTGTAGAAGGTATCCACTCTCATTACATATAAAACATGTCCATTCTTGTCCTGTGTAAATTATATGTAACCGGTATCCACAAACCTGCAAATGAGAGGGAATATCCCGTCTGACCACCGTGTCCACGTGTCGTACTCCGCTATAAACTTTTAAACGATGTTGACCGGACCAGTGTTTCCGCAATATATTCCGCATATCCCCAGACGGAAGCAAGACTGTCTTGAGGAAACTGTCGTCAACTTCTGGTGGAAGGTTAAACACCCTAACATTCAACCTCTGCGCGCACCAGAATAAGCATGGTATTAGAGCCATCGTGATGAGTGAAAGGGACTTGTTGCCCGTGCCGAAAAAGGATCCTGTCAACATGAAGCGGGTCTATGAACTTGACATAAAACACATATTATTCAGAATCGAAGGAAGCCGTGTTAACCTGTTCTGAAGTGACCTTGATCGTATCTATAAGCTGAGCTTGAATATCTAACGAACTCGGCTTGACATAACGCTTGGACTTGACAATACTAAAACTGACGTTACCTGTGCGCGGAATTTTCCTAGGAGCCGTGGACGACATCACGGAGCAAGACAACGGCACGTCAAAATGGAATCACAAACACGAGACGTCGAGAGCCAACGACTCACACGACACTCAGGACTAACAAAGAAGCTCTCGGAGCGCAACGGTAGAGGCGGGAACAGGCAGACCCTTCTCGCTCCGCGTGTGAAGCAGAAATGTGACCACTGAAGCAGTATGGCTAACAGTACTGCAAAGACTGCCCTATTGAAATGCCCTCCGTAACACAAACTTTAATTCACGCCTTCAGGCCACTTCCCCTTCTTAAATCGTAAGTACTGACGAGGGTCTCTGGTACTGGAATAGCACCCGAGAGTTGTGTGTAATGGGGAAAGCCTGCCTGCACCTCGGCAGTAGGTGGTCTATCGATCTGATTTGATCTGGTGCAATTACGTTTTACTCTGAGACATATGAGTCTCAACTTTATCTTTGATAATGATAGAATCTAAAGAAATGAATTAAAATTCGTTCAACAGCCAGGAATCAAGTCTTGGCCAAGGCACAAATTTTAATTCATTTCTTCAGCTTCTGTTATCATCGAAGATGAAAAATGGTTCAAATGGCTCTGAGCACTACGGGACTTAACATCTGAGGTCATCAGTCCCCTAGAACTTAGAACTACTTAAACCTAACTAACCTAAGGACATCACACACATCCATGCCCGAGGCAGGATACAAACCTGCGACCATATCGATCGTGCGTTTCCAGAATGAAGCGCCTAGAACCCCTCGGCCACACCGGCCGGCCATCGAAGATGAAGCTGAGACTCATATGTCTCAAGGAAAATGTAATTCCAGCATTTCGCTATGTTAATCTCTTTAAAGGTCTCACAGGTGTTAGAACATGCTCGCATCAACAGATATCAGCCCTCTAGTTGTGTAACATTCGGAACAGTGTTCTTCATTTTCAGTTTGGGTACGTTATAAACAACATGTGTGCAATTAAAGTGAATATGTACAAATTTTGGAAGTCCTCTGGATTCTAAACTCAAGACAATAAGGAAGCTATCATTCAATGTAGGTTGTGTACGCTTCGTAAGAGCAACAGCGCAGTGTGTGCTGGGCCAGGTATGATACATCAGTAATTTGAGGAGGGAAATTACAACAGTCTGAGTAGTTAAAGGGAACATACAGAACTCCTCAGCAGCCGTCTGGATTCTAAAATCGAGACAACGAGGGAGCTATCATTCAATCCATGTCCTTTAAGATTCGTAAGAGCACACCAACATAGCTACTCGACTAAGTATAATACACCCGTAATTTGAGGAGGAAAATTGCAGTAGCCTTTTATTTCAAGAGAATGGTAAATTCTCTTGTCTCTAAAGCCAGGATAAAATATAGTTAAGGTGGCGTTAGTTCTCTCCTTCAGATGTCATTACAGCACATGAAGGCCTACCACGTCGTCCAAATTATCGAACATTGTGATGTCCAAGGGATTTTACACAGAAGTTCTATACAAACAATCAATTGAGTTCATGATTTATTAACACGGCATATGTTTAGCCACCTGTATAATATGACCAGCAGTATATCTATAGAGGCTCCAGTGCACTTTGTTTACGTTTGTGATGTCATGTGACCAAGGTCAGAGACCTGTCACGTAATTAATATCCCCGCCAAATATTATCTACGACGTCGTCACGATCAGGTACCAAGCCTGCCCCCCCCCCCCTCCCCCCAATTTATGACGTCATTCACATTCCCAGAAGCAACACTTCATTTCATGAAACAGTAGTGGCGACTGAAACTGAACAGCCAATTACACACCAGTACTCTTCAGGGCATTAAAATGAAAGAACCAATCACAATTTAACCCCAGGGAAAATATATTGCCTCTGCACAAAAGTAGCTGAAAAATCTGACTTATTTGCGTTATATTGATAAGTTTTTATCCAAACATTTACGTAAATTATGTAACCTGTAATATTTTCCCATCTAAAATCCATCAGAAACACACACACACACAAAAATACGAATGAGGGCGTGTCGAATAGTAATGTCTCTGCTCTCAATATCGGTTGACGAATTACAGGCTATGCATCTTATTCTGTCGACTGTCCCCGTTCACTGATGCAGCTTGTAACACTCTCCGCTAGAGGGCTCCGAACTGTAGCGTGCAACGTATCGGTATGTAATGTAAGTATGTCGGTGCGTAAGAGACCCTCAGAAAACTGAAAGCACGAATTCGAAGAATTCGTCCACACATGGAGCACTCTCTCCTTCAGCATGATAATGCCAGACCACAGACGAGACCTGCTACATCTGCAGCAATTCGACGCCTTTGGTTCACTGTCATCGCTCATCCTCCACACAGTCACGACTTTTCATCTGTTTCCTAAACTTAAGGAAAAATTTTGGTACTTCACTTTCACAGTGATGAAGTATTGCAAGCTGAGGTAATGTTTTGGCTCCGTCAACAAATTCAGAATTTCTGCAGTGACATCATCAACAAACTGGTCTCTCGTCTGGAGAAATGTGTTCCCCGCCATGTTGAGAAATCAGTATGTAGACATAAGGAACGGATATATAACATGTTAATTAAATACTTTTTATCTAAAAAGCTTCAAGAGTATTCACAAAAAAAATCGGAGGCATTACATTTCAACACGCCTTCACACATACATCCCTCAATAGTTTGGATATCGAATGCTCTGCTTCTTATGTGAACTTACAAAGTAATCAAGGAATAGTATGTTCTTAAGAACACTTTATTCCTTTTTTATCTTTGGCAACGGCCATCTCTGTTTATCACATGTAGCTCCGGCTTCGCCCCTTTTCCTGCAATATATATGTCGCTCTCAGACGTCCGACCCATCAGTCGGCAAGACGAAACGTTGAGAGATACGATCTGAAAATATCTAGTGCTGTTAGAAACAGAAGGGTTTCGCGTACCACGACCTTATACCCGAAGGGTTTACCACCAGCAACTTTATTTCCTTTTTCTTTGTAAACACACACACACACACTCTCTCTCACACACACACACACACACACACACACACACACACGGGCGCACGCACACACTAATTGTTTAAACCAGGAACTTAGAAGCTGAGCAACACCAGTGAACATGCGAAAACAGATTTATGTATTCTGAGGATGCCTGAGTACTACAGGTAGAAATCTTTCGAAAATGAGAGCTCACATCTGCACGGCTAGACAACAGTGTATTGCTGTCATACAGATTTAGTTAGTGCTTTCTGTAATATCATCACGTCCTAGAATAAATCACAACTAAGTGTGTAAATGCATTTTGTATTCTGTTTAGGAAACAAAAACACAGCTTTGGCTGCGGTAAATGCACTGACACATTCAATTGTAAACTGTTCCCGGCTACCAAGAACCGATAAAACGCATTTAGGTCACAACAACTGAAAGAAAAAGCAGTTTTACAGCCTCTAGTAGCTAAATCCGTAGATGCGAAGGTCTCCAGCTGTTTAATGTGCTCTTCCACATGTACGTGGGACACCTCGGATGTTAGATAATGGAGACGTAACGAAAACGACTCTTATCGCCGACCGTCAGGCTGGTTCATTCCTTTGAAGGGATGAGGGATTCTACAACTTCCTTGGCCCTTTGTCACATTCAAATGGTTCAAATGGCTCTAAGCACAATGGGACTTAACATGTGAGGTCATCTGTCCCCTAGACTTGGACCTACTTAAAACTAACCAACCTAAGGACATCACACACTTCCATGCCCGAAGCAGGATTCGAACCTGCGACCACAGCAGCAGCGCGGTTGCGGACTGAAGCGCCTAGAACAGCTCAGCCACAGCGGCCAACTTCGTCACATTCACATTCCTGTATTTTGTGTTGTCAAACATTGAATACTGTGTGGAAAATGAGCTACTACTGGACCCAGATTTTGGCAGGAAAGGAAATAATGTTAACGGACAAAATACATGATATTACTTGAAAATACACTCCTGGAAATTGAAATAAGAACACCGTGAATTCATTGTCCCAGGAAGGGGAAACTTTATTGACACATTCCTGGGGTCAGATACATCACATTATCACACTGACAGAACCACAGGCACAGAGACACAGGCAACAGAGCATGCACAATGTCGGCACTAGTACAGTGTATATCCACCTTTCGCAGCAATGCAGGCTGCTATTCTCCAATGGAGACGATCGTAGAGATGCTGGATGTAGTCCTATGGAACGGCTTGCCATGCCATTTCCACCTGGCGCCTCAGTTGGACCAGCGTTCGTGCTGGACGTGCAGACCGCGTGAGACGACGCTTCATCCAGTCCCAAACATGCTCAATGGGGGACAGATCCGGAGATCTTGCTGGCCGGGGTAGTTGACTTACACCTTCTAGAGCACGTTGGGTGGCACGGGATACATGCGGACGTGCATTGTCCTGTTGGAACAGCAAGTTCCCTTGCCGGTGTAGGAATGGTAGAACGATGGGTTCGATGACGGTTTGGATGTACCGTGCACTATTCAGTGTCCCCTCGACAATCACCAGTGGTGTACGGCCAGTGTAGGAGATCGCTCCCCACACCATGATGCCGGGTGTTGGCCCTGTGTGCCTCGGTCGTATGCAGTCCTGATTGTGGCGCTCACCTGCACGGCGCCAAATACGCATACGACCATCATTGGCACCAAGGCAGAAGCGACTCTCATCGTTGAAGATGACACGTCTCCATTCGTCCCTCCATTCACGCCTGTCGCGACACCACTGGAGGCGGGCTGCACGATGTTGGGGCGTGAGCGGAAGACGGCCTAACGGTGTGCGGGACCGTAGCCCAGCTTCATGGAGACGGTTGCGAATGGTCCTCGCCGATACCCCAGGAGCAACAGTGTCCCTATTTTGCTGGGAAGTGGCAGTGCGGTCCCCTACGGCACTGCGTAGGATCCTACGGTCTTGGCGTGCATCCGTGCGTCGCTGCGGTCCGGTCCCAGGTCGACGGGCACGTGCACCTTCCGCCGACCACTGGCGACAACATCGATGTACTGTGGAGACCTCACGCCCCACGTGTTGAGCAATTCGGCGGTACATCCACCCGGCCTCCCGCATGCCCACTATACGCCCTCGCTCAAAGTCCGCCAACTGCACATACGGTTCACGTCCACGCTGTCGCGGCATGCTACCAGTGTTAAAGCCTGCGATGGAGCTCCGTATGCCACGGCAAACTGGCTGACACTGACGGCAGCGGTGCACAAATGCTGCGCAGCTAGCGCCATTCGACGGCCAACACCGCGGTTCCTGGTGTGTCCGCTGTGCCGTGCGTGTGATCATTGCTTGTACAGGCCTCTCGCAGTGTCCGGAGCAAGTATGGTGGGTCTGACACACCGGTGTCAATGTGTTCTTTTTTCCATTTCCAGGAGTGTAGCACTCTGGTCGTTCTGGGCCTATTGATGGCGAAAAATTCGTATCAGACGGTCATGTGGCCCTCCAGCCCCGATGTCTGCACCCAGGAACACATGAAAAACTGATGTCAGGTGAAATGATGTGCATGGCCATGTAGGTTGTGTGGAGACAGCATATTAAATGGAAGAACAGATCTTTCGTGTTAGAACATGCCCTTGAGCTCACGGTGAATCAAGTTGCCTGATATGTTGATGTAATAATACGAACTTCCCAACGTGTCAACATCGAATGGTGTATCACTCGGAACTATGTAACACGTCTTAAGAACGGTAGTCGTAAAAGCATCCAAACCAAATGGGACTTGAGGCCAGTATCACGTTTTTTCATTGACAGTCGGTTTCAAAACAGTCAGGGACTGCTGCGACGAATCAATGCAATTCCATCTTAACCAGTTTCGGAGTGAACACGGCAATGGGAACAACGTGAGAAGCATGGCGACCAACCCGGCAGACCACAATTATAGTGGGAAAATGAAATATTTGCACCAAATTCTAAAGTTTGCCATTATTTACTCCAATTTTCGTACGCACACACACACACGCACACACACACACACACACACACACACACACACACACACGCGCGCGCGCGCGCGCGCGCGCGCACACACACAATGTTTATGTCAAATACTGAACTGTTATGACATTAAATTTCAAAACTTTAATGCTTTACTCATTTTAGTACACTGTTTACGTCAAAACAGTGCCGTCTTGGCAGCAAATTTCATCTCTTTCACAATTTTCGAATTACACTGATATTTGCGTGAAAATACGGTATTGCCTCAACATCAGTATATTTCATATCTTTCTGTTTACGTTAGATACTGTGAGTATTATAAAGGGCATGAGAATACTCTCGATATAACATATGGCAGTAGTCGGGCGTAATAGGAAATACAGCAGGGAACTTGCTAAGGACCTCCGCTTGTAGGCAAATAAATTCTGACGTCAGTACCGTCGTTTCAATTCAGAAAGCGGTAGAATATTCCCGTGACTGATTATAAGTATAACTATTGTGCCTGCAGGATATGTTAATTTAAATCCTGATGTCATTAATGGTCCTCACTTAAGTGCTTATGGTATGAGTACCTTGGCAATTTAATTTTAATGGTGTGATAAATACATCAATCACAAAAATCACGAAGTTTTATCTGCTAATAGCATACATTTATTAGTTCATGACGAACTCAGGACTTAGATAAATTTCTCACTATCGCTTCTGAGAATGTAACTACGTCCTACGGCCAGAGCCACGACAGCCTGCCCAGCATCAGCCAGCACATGCCCTTCCATCAGCACAAAAAACGGCGACATCACGTGGATTAGTCGCAGACACGGTAATCCCACAGTCCAATGTGATCGATCAACGACAGCAATTTCAGCTGTTTGAGGAGAGAGGGTTTTAATTCTATGTTTTAGTTTCTCTAATCTCTTATTGTAACACGCGCTGCACACAACTGTTTGCGTACTTCTTTCTTTTCCTGTCATGTTGAATTCGAGGAAAACTTTAACTAAGAACCACTCATGTATCGCCTTTGAAACAATGAATAATTTCCTTGAGAGTAGGCTGACACGATTATTTCCTTCTTCTTATGTTCGCAGAGATGGTGTGTACTCAGTTCACGTTCTTGCCTTTCTTTAAATATGTTGAATAAAAGCACTGTTAAATTAAATTGCTAACTCTGAGAGTAACTGGACCTTAATTCAACCAGTATTGTCCAGCAATACGCTGGTAGCGACCCAAGAATTTATTTCTGAATAATTTGCTCTTTGGTTTGCGTTATAAGGTCAGTGTCTCAATACACACATCAAAAAAAGTTTTGCATCACCCCGATTCCCAGAAGACACATTGACTGTGGGTATTGTATCACAGACACAATCCCTTTGACTGTTCAGAGATGTCACTAAACCCACCCAAAAATGTAATGTTGAGTGGTACTTAAGTAAATAAATTAGTGAAATCAAAGTGAACTGGAAATTAGAATATCACCTGTGAGCTGGGATGAAGACCTGACAGCTGAAGACTGGCAAGTGGGAGTCTGTGGTTCGAGTTCGGGACACTGGCCTTGCCCCGCTGCACCGCTCCGCTGGTCGACGCACAACACACGTGGCCGCTTAGAGAAGAGAAACACTGGGACGCCACATATAAGGTATCACCATCCGATGCACGACTTCGCTCGCAATAATTAAACGGGCCACCTCGCGCTGCGCGTCTCCAGTCAACTGGGCGAGATGGCGACACGAGATACACACCGCTTCACGTAATCAGACGCCGCCGCCGCCGCCGCCGCCGCCGCTGCCGCAGCAGAAGACTTCACAAACGACACAGCTGCCGCTCTCCGAACCAGAACATCCCGTGAGATACAGTTGTACAAATCTTCAATAAAAGTTATCTTATGTAAAAATGATGTTTCATTTGACCTCATACCCGAGCCAAGGAAGAATCCACCCTGCCCACATGTTGTTAAGAGAGAAAAGTTAATTTATTTAATATTTTCAGCCTGACAGAATGCTTTAGAATGCTCATCCTGACAATTGACAGCATCAAAAGAGAAAACCCAGTTACATTGAGTGACAGAAGTGTCACATTTAGTAACACAATTGTTACATTTGGTGTCAGAAGCCGTTTTAGTTGTTAATTTGGTGTCAGAGAAAAAACCCTTGGCTCAATATGAGGTGTGAATGACAGTCACTAAAGGTCCCCAGTTAGTATTTTTTAATGTGTGAAGGGATAGAGGTTTGCATAGCAGTCGTAATATTTTCTTTATTTAGAAGTGTATTTTCTCTCATGATTTTAAGAGTTTGTCGGAAATATTTAAACATATTTTAAATTCAGTATAGGAAGATTGTGTAACTAACAGTTTGTAAAATGATGACACGAAATCGTACAAAGTCAGAGTCAGCACCACAAGCGGTTTCTACTGATGAAGCTATTCAGAGCTTAGTTAATCAAATAGCACAGCTTAAAAATGATAATAATGCATTATTTAAGCAGTTGTGTGGGGTTAGGCAAACCAGTTCAATCCCTCCCACCCTAGATTCCTCAGCAGCAGCCTTAGTAACTCCTTTTTCAGGTAAACCTGGCGAGGACATAACAGCCTTTTTTGATGATTTAGTAGCAGCTGCAATGTTAGGATCATGGTCAGATGAACAGCTCTTACAAATGACAAAGTTAAGATTGACAGGAGAGGCTAAAGCACACGTCTTATACCATGAAGAATTACGGAATGCTCCAACATTTGAGGAATTGAAGAAAGGATTGCTTAAACGTTTTCAAAAACAGAACAGCTGTAGATTTTATAGGAAAAAATTAAACACTATCACTCAGAGGCAAAACGAGTCGTTAGAAAGCTTTGTAGATAGGATTAGAAAGTTAATATTAACACCTATCAGTTGACAACTAGTGATGAAGCAAATAAGGTTATTTTACAAGAGGCAGAAGATAGAGTTCTGGATACATTTTTACGTGGGTTGCCTCCTGAAACGTCCCGTCGTGTCAGGGCAGAGTTTCCTAAAAAGTTAGCAGAAGCTGTATCTGTGGCGACAGCCTTTGAAGAAATTGACATTGCCACCAGATACAAGGAGAAGCGAAATATATTTTCAGCAGGAGTACGATGTTTTAGGTGCGATCGACACGGACATATAGCAGAAAACTGCAGACAACCTCAATGCACTAATTGTCAAAGAATAGGTCACACATTCAAGTAATGCAGGTCTAAGAAAGTTTTTGGAAATAGAAATCAGTTAAACTCAAACGGGAATGTTGGAGCCGCCGCCAGGCGTTCCCAATAAAATTTCATGCCATTAAGGCGAATGTGAAGGCGGAATGCTGGTTATCTGCTACCATACAGGATAAAGAGGCAAGGATACTGGTGGATACAGGCGCAAACGTATCAATAGTAAGTAATGAATGTATTGGAGAAAAGAAATATGACCAACCAAGGTATAGACTGAATAGAGTAGGAGGAGGTACAGTTAAGTCATTAGGATGTACATAATTGATTTTCTATATTCACGGTGTACAATTTCAAGAAGATGTAGAAGTGGTAACAAAGGTAACTGACGGGTATGACGCGATCCTAGGGTTGGATTTCCTGAATAAACATCACGCTAAAATCGACCTCAGACAGCAAACTGTAGAACTTAGCGGAATAGTGTTTCAGCTAGGTGACACCGCTGCAAAGGGCCCTCTGCCGCAAGATTTCCCTAACCGGAAGGCGAAATCAACTATGCTGCGTGCAACGTCCTTGAAGGTTGATTCGCGGGATCAGATACCATCTGGCTCAGGAAAACTTCTCTGGATGACCGTTGACCACGAAGTACCTACAGATACAGTGTGTCTAATAGAGCCTTTAGAGGAAAATGAGGAATTAGATGTATCACATTGTTTTGTACGTAGGAGTGTTGTACGGGTTCAAGACGTTGAGGGAGAAAGAAAAGTACTGGTACATATTGACAATTTCGGAGTGGAGGACAAAGAGTTGCATAAGGGAATATTAGTGGCTACAGTCAGTACTTTTGAAGAAGAAGATTTCATTTGGTCAGATATTACTGATGTTCAGAAACCAGACGCCTATAAAACTGCATTGCGCCAGAAGATTGAGCATTTGAAAGGAAAGGATAGAGACACGATAGAAGCAGTTTTAGTTGAGTTCCAAGATTTATTTAATGCAGAAGGTCCATTGCCAGCAACAGACATCACACAGCATAGGATCCCAACAGGAAATAGCCCCCCAGTTTATAGAAAGCCTTATAGAGTTCCGCATCACTTACAGCCAGTACTGGATAAATTTTTGGAACAGCATCTAAAAGATGGAATTATAGAATATTCTGATTCGCCTTATAATTCAAATACTGTAATTATTCCAAAGAAGTCTCCCGACGGTACGAAACGATATAGATTTTGTTGTGACTACAGACACCTTAACAAACAAACTATCTCAGATGTTTATCCTCTTCCAAACATTACAGATATCATTGACAGTTTGGGTAACAGTAAATACTTTTCAACAATCGATCTACGTAGTGGATATCATCAAATGGAAGTTGCTCCTGAAGATAGGCATAAAACAGCATTTTCTACCCCTGGAGGCCACTGGCAATTTAAAAGAATGCCTTTCGGTTTGAAAAATGCACCAGCAACTTTTCAAAGACTACTCGATGGAGTATTGTGAGGACTCAAAACTCAGCAATGTTGTGTATATCTAGACGATATTATTGTATTCTCCAGAGACATTAATGAACATGCTGTGCGTCTGTGTAATGTTTTTCAGAGACTTAGAAAAGCTAAATTAACATTAAATATGGAAAAATGTAGTTTTGCATTGACAGAGGTTACATACCTAGGGCATGTCATTAGTGAAAAAGGAATTAAAACAGATCCTCGATTAATTTCGCCAGTTAAGGACTTCCCAACACCACAACGCGTTAAGGAAGTGCAAAGTTTCATTGGTCTCGCATCGTATTACCGAAAATATGTTCAAAATTTTGCTGAAATTGCCCGACCCTTAACCCAATTATTGAAAAAGGGTGCAAAATTTCATTGGTCTGAAGATTGTGAATCTGCATTTCAAACCCTTAAAGATAAGTTAACACACAGTCCTGTATTAGCCTACCCAGATTATAATAACGAATTTATTTTATCCTGTGACGCAAGTGGTCATTCAGTAGGAGTTGTTTTGAGTCAGAATTTTAATGGCGCGGAACACCCCATAGCCTATGCTTCGAGACAACCAACAACGGCAGAAAGAAATTATTCCACAACGGAGAAAGAATTGTTAAGTGTTATTTATGGTATCAAATACTTTAAATGCTACTTGTATGGTAGGAAATTCAAGGGCATTACAGACCACGCAGCTTTAAAATGGTTGCTTTGATTAAAGGATCCATCTAGTCGTCTTACCCGTTGGGCCCTATGTCTTTCCGAAATGGATTTCGAAGTTATCCATAAACCAGGCAAAAAACACACGAATGCAGATTGCCTAAGTCGGAAAATAGCACTTTTGGAAGCAACAGGCCGGGATACTGAGGACTGGAGAAAGGCACAAGATGAGGATACAGAATGTAAAAAATACGCAACTCAAAAACAATTTTGCTTTGAAGATGGTGTATTATGCCGTAAAACAAAACTTGGACCGCGAATTGTTGTTCCCCAACACCTTAGACAAGAAATAGTGGCAGAGGCCCACGATCATATCCTTGCAGAACACGGTGGACAGCGGACAACCGAAAGACGAGTAGCAGAGCGATTTTGGTGGCAAACCAGAAAGCAGGATGTTGCGCAGTACGTTCGTAATTTCATTGCGTGCGCACAAAGAGCTGAACTTTCTCGTTCAAAAATACCCTTACAGAGGCTCCCTGAGGCTTCATGTCCATTTCAAATCTGCGGAGTGGATCTCTACGGGCCATTTCATAAAACACCTGCTGGTAATAAGTATGTTCTTACAATTATCGATCACTTTTCACACTATCTAGCTATGGTGAGTCTCCCAGATCAGAAAGCAAATACAGTTGCCCAAGCTTTAGTTAACAACTGGATACTTAAATTTGGAGTACCTGAAGCTATTATCACAGATCAGGGATCTAATTTTATGTCTGAATTAATGAAACAGCTATGCCACTTATTAAAAATACGCAAATTACGCACAACTCCGTTACACCCTCAGTGCAACGGGAGCACAGAAAGAGTTCATCGGACAATTGGCAAGATGCTTAGTTATTATATTAACGAACAACATTCTAATTGGGATACGTATTTACCAATAATCGCGTCGGTATACAACACCAAAACGCATGAAGCAACTGGCATGTCACCTTATGAAGTGGTCTATGGGAAAAAAATGCCGTCCCCTTTTGATGTAATCAGGCAGAAAAACGGAAAAGTCGGAGAAACAGTAAGAGATTTCAGTCGAATGATGAAGGATGTATGGAAAAAGGTTCAAAAATCTAATACAAAGGCTTTGGAACGACAGGAAAGATTAGGTAATACCCAAGCTAAATATCCAAATTACAAAATCGGTCAGTGGGTTATGCTTTCAACTCCTTACATAGCGAAAGGAAAAACGAAGAAATTTGTAACAAACTACAGAGGTCCTTATCAAATTATTGAGATCACGTCACCAGTCAACGTTAAATTGCAACTGCCCACCCGAACTACCATTGTCCATGCAAGTCGTTTAAAACCTTTTAAGGGCGCTCCAGATGTAATTCCTTCAACAATAGTGTCTGCTTTTCGGAAGGGTGGAGGAAGTTCCCGAAGAGGAAGAAGAGTGGCCACGCCGGCACAACATACAGACATGGCACCATACAATCTTCGACCAAGAGTGCGAATGTCCTAGTTGAATCTTAGTACATATGTAAATAATTAATAAATGATAATGGTTTATTTTTTAAGAAAAAAAGTTGAACGTAGCAACAGGTAGATCTTGTAGTTAACAATGTATTTCCTCTTTTCTTTATTTTTGTTTTTACTAGGTTCGTAGGTCTATAACCATGTTTGCTTTTTTCAGAAAACGCCATGCAAGCATTTCCTACATAAAACCTATCCTACCTCAATGACTCCCTTGACAGTTCCCTTCTGAAGTCATAAACTCAGAGCAAGGTAAAATTGATGCCAATGTTATGACACAACATGTCTTAAAATTAAAAGGTGAACACAAAACTAAAATTATAATGCTTGGAACGGGTATATCAGGAACCTTTGTGTTGGTGTTTCTGCTTTGTACCGTTTTCTTTTATTTAAGACGAAAAAATAAGGCAAATAATAATATACCACTTCATCAAATCCCTGTTAACTGGATACCACACTCTTAACTGGTGTACTTCTGCAGTTACTTTTGAGCATTAGTGTATTAATTTTGTTTATTATACTTCATTCTTTATTAAACAGTCTCTTGTTAACATAAACAATACTGTAGAAAAGATATTCTTGCATTAGTATAGGGTAGATTAAACAGCTGTTGCTCTGTAATTTCCTAAGTGCAAAATCTGTTTTTTGTTTATTTATTGTCATCAAGATTTGTTACACTTATTACAACCATTTATGTAAGAACTATGCGATTCCTGACCGTACAGTGCTTTTGTAAAATGGTAAAGTATTTTCCACATACTTAATGTGAAGCGTGTGTAATCTTCTAAGTCGAGAGTTTTCATTGCTTGTGCTTTTTCCGTGTGAAGAGTGGAGGAATGTTGAGTGGTAAATTCGAGGGCGAATTTCTCCGAAGGGTGGAGGAATGTTGAGTGGTACTTAAGTAAATAAATTAGTGAAATCAAAGTGAACAAGAAATTAGAATATAAATGGAGAACTTGGTTTAGTTTGGACAGTTACATACTGGCACACAGCGGGCACAACAGCAGAGCAGAAGAGACAATGACCGTGAAGTCAGCAAGTTCCACATAAGCGGGCGCTGTCAATTCAGCCGTCAGGGCATCGCCCGACCGGCTCACGTGTTTCTCAGTTGTCGCATGTGAGCAAAGGCCCTCGCCTACATTCCAAGAGCCAATGACCGACGTTAAGAAGATTCTTCGAGAAGCTTTTCAACGTGACGGAAGAGGCAATGACCGGCTCACGTGTTTCTCAGTCGTCACATGCGATCAGAGGCCCCCGCCTACATTCCAAGAGCCAATGACCGAGGTCAAGAAGATTCTTCGAGAAGCTTTTCAACGTGACAGAAGAGGCAATGGCCGTGAAGTCGTTCACCTCCAGTGAACTGAAGTGAATAAATACGCGAGACGTGGTGGTCCCGACAGATGAAGATGGGGACGAAGACGAAGATGGAGACGGGGGTGGAGACGAAGACGAGAGACGAAGGAAGAAAAGAAGAGTAGCAGTAGTTTTCAGTCAGTTTCGGTGCTGAAGACCGTCATGCAAAAAGAGACTGCGTCATGCACAGACGCACCAAGTCCGCCGCTGTAATGGAACAGCAAGCAGCAGCCGCGGCGCTAGAAGACAGAAGATAAAAGGTATTTGAAGTCTGATTTTTACATACCTGGGTGACTCGTGAGGACGGGAAGGAGACGGCCTCACCTCAGCAGTCATCTGTGAGCTGGGATGAAGACCTGACAGCCAAAGACTGGCAAGCGGGAGTCCGTGGTTCGAGTTCGGGACACTGGCCTTGCCCCGCCGCGCCGCTCCGCTGGTCGACGCACAACACACACGGCCGCTTAGAGAAGAGAAACACTGGGACGCCACATCCAAGGTATCACCATCCGATTCACGACTTCGCTCGCAATAATTAAACGGGCCACCTCGCGCTGCGCGTCTCCAGTCAACTGGGTGAGACGGCGACACGAGATACACACCGCTACGCGTAATCAGACGCCGCCGCCTCCGCCGCCGCCGCCGCCGACGCCGACGCTGCCGCAGCAGAGGACTTCACAAACGACACAGCTGCCGCTCTCCGAACCACAACATCCCGTAAGATACAGTTGTACAAATCTTCAATAAAAGTTATCTTATGTAAAAATGATGTTTCATTCGACCTCATACCCGAGCCAAGGAAGAACCCACCCTGCCCACATGTTGTTAAGAGAGAAAAGTTAATTTATTTAATATTTTCACCCTGACAGAATGCTTTAGAATGCTCATCCTGACAATTGACAGCATCAAAAGAGAAAACCCAGTTACATTGAGTGACAGAAGTGTCACATTTAGTAACACAATTGTTACAGTAAGCAACCATGCATGAGCAGGGCCCATTAGATGGAGGGGGTTCGACAGACGATCACTTCCAGACATTCCTCCAGGAAGGAGGTACACGGCTCGTATTGTCTGTAGTTCGACCATACCTAGACGGTCAATACCATGGTTCAATCGCGTCCGCATTGTTATTTTGTGCCAGGAAGACTCTCAACAAAGGGGGGGAAGGGGGGCTCTGAGCACTATGGGACTCAACATCTGAGGTCATCAGTCCCCTAGAACTTAGAACTACTTAAACCTAACTAACGTAAGGACGACACACACATCCATGCCCGAGGCAGGATTCGAACCTGCGACCGTAGCGGTCGCGTGGTTCCGAACTGAAGCGCCTAGAACCGCTCGGCCACTCAGGCCGGCGACTCTCAACAAGTGAAGTGCCCAGGCGTCTCGGAGTGAACTAAAACGATGTTGTCCAGACATAGAGGAGATACAGAGGGACAGGAACTGTCGATGACATGCCACGCTCAGGCCACCCAAGGGCTACTACTGCAGTGGATGACCTCTACCTACGGATTATAGCTCGGAGGAACACTGACAGCAACACCACCATACTGAATAATGCTTTTCGGGCAGCCACAGGACGTTGTGTTACGACAGACTGTGCGCAGTAGGCTGCATGATGCGCAACTTCACTCCCGACGTCCATGGCGAAGTCCAACGTTGCAACCACGACACCATGTAGTGCGGTATAGATGGGCCCAACAACATGCCGAATCGACCGCTAAGAATTGGCATCACATTTTCTTCACTGATGAGTGTCGAATGTGCCTTCAACCAGACAATCGTCAGAGACGGGTTTGGTGGCAACCTGGTCAGCCTGAACGTCTTAGACACACTGTCCAGCGAGTGCATCAAGGTGCAGGTTCCCCGCTGTTTTAGGGTGGCATTATGAGGTGGCCGACGTACGCCGCTGGTGGTCATGGTAGGCACCGTAACGGCTGTACGATACGTGATTGCCATCCTCCGATCGATAGTGCAACCATATTGGCAGCATACTGGCGATGCGTTCGTCTTTATGGACGACAATTGGTGCCCCCATCGTGCACATCCTGTGAATGACTTCCTACAGGATAACGACATTGCTCGACTAGAGAGGCCAGCATGTTCTCCACAAAAGAAACCTGTAAAACATGCCTGGGACAGATAGAAAGATGCTGCTTATGAACGACGTGACCCACCAACCACCTTGAGGGATCTACGCCGAATCGCCGTTGAGGAGTGGGACAATCTAGACTAACAGTTCCTTGATGAGCTTGAGGATAGTATGCCACGACGAAAAAAAATGGCTCTGAGCACTATGGGACTTAACATCTATGGTCATCAGTCCCCTATAACTTAGAACTACTTACACCTAACTAACCTAAGGACATCACACAACACCCAGTCATCTCGAGGCAGAGAAAATCCCTGACCCCGTCTGGAATCGAACCCGGGAACCCGGGCGTGGGAAGCGAGAACGCTACCGCACGACCACGAGCTGCGGACGCCACGACGAATACAGGCATGCTACTGAGTATTAGACGTAATGGTGTGTACTGAAATTTGGACCACCACCTCTGAAGGTGTCACTGTATGGTGCTACAACATGCAATGTGTGGTTTTCATGAGCAATAAAAAGGACAGAAATGATGTTTATGTTGATCTCCATTCCAATTTTCTGTACAGGTTCCGGATCTCTGGGAACTGAGGTGATGTAAAACTTTATTTGATGTGTGTATATCTGAATTTGGAGTGCTGTTCAGCACTAAATAGAAATCATAGCTTCTGCAAGTATTTGCTCAGACCCCTGTCGCACATAATGAACTCAAGAGACTTACGCCTCTCCATATTCCTAAGCCTTCTATCACTAAATTTCTGTACAGGACGTCAGTCCACCTCTCCAATAGAAAGCTTTCTTCCTGCCTCAGACATGTATCAGGTTGACGGAGCCAACTCGTGTTAACTGCAGCTGGCGTGGAGAATTCTGGCTCGGAGCCATCGTTAACACGCCTGTCCCGTGCGAAAGGCTGATTCTTCCCCGAAGTTTAAGGTTCCCGTGAGTCAAAAGCAACGATACAGAAGGTCTTTGAAACTCACGTGATGACAAGTTTCTTAAGTATCAGAATGAAGCTGAAGTACAAGCGCATTTTTATCCCCAACCACTCATATAGTTAAGCGCGAAAACAGTTTGATAAAGAAACTTCCTGGCAGATTAAAACTGTGTGCCCGACCGAGACTCGAACTCGGGACCTTTGCCTTTCGCTGGCAAGTGCTCTAGCATCTTTTTTCCTTCTTCTTTTTTCATTTTTTTCGCCTAAAACCGCTTTTTTAAATTATTATTATTATTTTTTTCACCAGGAAAAGGGTAAACGAAAAAAAGATCTTCATTGGTACAAACTTAAATACAACAGAAATGCCATCCTTCCGGCAAAAATAACACAAGACATTATACTCGGACAAGGCGAGCAATTTTTTTATGAACAAGGTGTAGGAAAAAAAAAGAATAATAATTCTGATGTAATCTAAGAGGTGTGAAGCAATATACAGTGGAGTGAGGGAAAGACCAGTGTTTTCTGGTGTAGTGCATTAAAGAAAGGAGGCGCGTGTCCATGCGCCTACTCCACTGTGGGTTACAATGTAGAAAGTAGCGCGGGGAGTCTCAGATGTCAGCAGGGGGGGCGGGAGTGCTGTCGGCGTGTGGCACCATCCAACTGAGCGGGGGTGAAGTAAAGATCGCATGTAGGTAATTGGCGAAGAAGGCGCGGTAGCGCGGTAGCGCGGTCGGTGTTCGACTTCACTGTGGGCGGTTTGTAAGTACTGTCAGAAATCAAGGCGTGATTAGTCGCCATCATTATACATGTAGGTGATCATCCATCCCTTGACCCATACAATCGCATGATTTTTGATGGCGGGGAAATAAGTATTCTCAGGATGGATAAAAGTCCACGGGTCAATCGAGTCCGGCGGAACGCGGAGGTAACAGGCAACCAACTGTCGGGCAAGTTTCCAGACATCACTGGTGGCAGCACAAGTCAGTTGATGGACATCGTCATCCACGAGGTGGCAAATGGAACAAAGTGGAGAGTCCTTTAGTCCGATGGCGTGAAGACGATGATTTGTGGCGAATTTTTCAGTTGCGACTTGGTACCATGTCGCCCGGACGTTGGAGGGAAGAAAAGGCTGGTGGATGTGACGCCAAACCGTTAGTCCCGCGTGGACGGATATCTCAGTTCGATATTGTTGCTGGATATGGAACGAAGGAGTGGGGTGTAAAAATCTTTAGGTCGAGGAGAACGCGTGGTCGGTAAGTGTGTGTGAGCATAACTGAAGTCGACGATGAAATCAGAAATGTGCGTCAGATGGTGCTTGATGTGTCCGACTGGTACTGGTGGTGTTATGATCGAGGGCACAAGAATTTCCAGCAATCTGCGCGTAAGGGAGGTGCCCCCGTACCACTGCTTGTGCATGGTGGACATGTACAAGGACGCCGCGCGGAGTCGCACATTGACAAGGCCGCGGCCCCCCGCTCGCGGGGGAAGGGTGAGCGTGTCGTAGTGGACCTTAAAGAGCGTACCGGCCGTAAGGAAGTATCCGAAGGCAGCCTGGAGGCTGCGTCCAATAGTTGATGGCAGCGGGAGGACCTGTGCGATGTAGACCATTCTGGCCGCCACATGTTGATTGAGGTATTGGACACGTTGTAAAGAATCGAGTCGTCGGAGAAGATTTTGTCGCACCGTCGTGCGGATAGTTTGGAGTGCACACCGAAAATTGATGGCAGCGGAGTGGCGCACGGTGGAGGTGAAAATGATACCAAGGTATCGTAGTTTTTGTACACACGGGAGAGGTGCTAAGTCGTCGTGTGAGAGGCCGCGTTCAATGGGCATCGCCGGGGATTTAGCCACATTCATGTTACTGCCCACTGCAGTGCCGTACGTTGATATCAAATCAAGTACCGTGTGTGTTTCACTCCGTGAGCGGATCAAGAGAGGAGGAGATCGTCCGCATACGCACGACATCGAAAACTATGCTGTCGCAAAGTGAGACCAGAAAGGTGGCTCGTCAGACTCCCGATGAGTGGCTCCAGGCTTATGGCATAGAGTAGGGTCGAAAGTGGGCAGCCTTGCCTACGGCACGCCGGATCGCCACTGGACCCGCCACACGGCCATTAACCTGAATCAACGATTCGGCGGTGCCGTACAGGCGCCGGATGACGTCGATAAAGGCTGGTGGAAAACCCATGCGGTTCATCACTGAGAACAGAAAAAAATGCCGCACTTTGTCGAATGCGCTGTCAAAATCAATGGCAACCACTGCGGCGCGGAGTCTGCACGCCGCTGCCAGTGCAATTAAATCGCGACATTCTCCTGTGGCCGTTTGTATATTAACTGAGCCGCCCGGAGTCGTCTGTTCCGGGGATAGAATGCTAGGCAGGATCTTGCGGCATCTCGTTGCCAGTAGGCGTGTAAAAATTTTACAGTCTGCGGTAAGCAGAGTCAGGGGACGGTAATGTGCTGTCGTCACACCTGGTGTCGGTTTGTGGATGGGTATAGTAATTCCCGTGACGAAGGACGGCGGTACGGCGTTCCCCATCGTCAGCAGTTCATGAAACATCGTTGTCCACCATTAGTGTGCAGAAAGCGCGATAAAATTCTATCGGCAATCCGTCGACACCAGGTGACTTATTCACAGCATCTTTTTTGATTGCATCGTGGATTTCGTCACGCATAATGGGCTCCATCAGCTCGTCCGCTTCGTCGCTGGTGAGGGTGCGAGTTACGTGTGGTAACACAGACTCCTCAGCGTGGTTGTTGGTAGTCTCCTCCTGGTACATTGTGCGGTAGTGGTCGACAAAGGCACTGAAGATTTCGGCCTGGCAAGTGACGTGCTGGCTGCGACAGGTGGTGATCTCGGTGATGAGTTGTTGTCGTCGATGTTCCCAATTGGAGGCGATATGATGCATGGTCGGATGTTCTTGTTCCGCCGAATCTTGACATCGGGTTCGCACCATAGCCCCCTGCAGTCTACGGCGTGTCTAAGTTACAATTTGCGCCTTAATCCTGCTGCCTTCCCTCTGGGTGTCGGGGGTGGGCAGTTGGGCGTCCAGGTCACGGAGAACGGCGTAGAAATAGTCGGTAGTGTGCCGGCGCCACGTAGCAACTTCCTTTCCATACTGAATCAAAGTATGTCGAATGGCAGGTTTGGCACATTCCAGCCACCAGGTCAAGGTCGTGCAGTATTTAGGTAAGCGACGTTCACAGGTGGCCCATGTCTCGGTAACACGTTGAAGACATTCAGGATCATGAAGATGGGAGGCGTTTAGCTTCCACGGCGCACGACTACGCCAGACCACTTGCTTGGGGAAGAGAATGTTGCAGATGCAGGCACAGTGGTCCGAAATGGCCAGGGGCCAAAGTTCTGCACCTTGGACTGCAGGTGTGAGTTCCCGAGAGACGTAAATTCTATCAAGGCGGCTTGCGGAGTGACTCGTCTGGTAAGTATGTTCAGGCGCGTCGCCGTGCCGAACTTCCCAAGTATCGCGGAGCAACAGATCTCGGACGACAAGACGCAGTTCTTGACAGGTGTTGTAGGGGGCACTTGATCTTTAGGGTGCAAGACACAATTGAAATCACCCCCAAGCAAGTAATGGTCGCAGCGTCCAAGAAACAAAGGAGTGATTTCTTCTGAATAGAAGAGTGCCCTGTCGCGTCTGCGGGTGCAGCCTGACGGAGCGTAAATATTGACGATACGCGTCCCCATGACGGTGACGGCCATGCCTCTGGCAGATGGAAGGTATGTGATATCGGCCACTGGAATGTCTTCTCTGGCGTAGATTGCTACGCCGCGTCCCAGGTGGTCAACAGGAGAAGGATAAGTGTTATATCCCGCGACGTCTGGAAGTGTGACCAAGTGTACTTCCTGTAGTAGTGCGATATCGACGTCCGACGCCCATATCATCTCTCGCAGCAGTTGAAGTTTCACGGGTGAGCTAATGGTGTTAGTGTTGATCGTCGCTATTCGGTAGGTTTGGAGCCGTACCCTGCCGTGGAGGGGAACTCCACCGGCGGAGGATGAAGAGGGGCGAGGCAACGGTGAGTCGTGCCGTACGCCACCTGACGGCGTTATCAGTGGCGTAACGATGGTTCCGTCTGGGGTAACTCTGTCCCCCAGCGTGTGGTCCGGGTCCTCATCGACATCCTCACTCCACACCATTGAAGGCGTTGTCGTTGTGATGGTCGTACGTTCCACTTCGGTCGTAGGGGCGGAGGACGTCTCGGCGGCAGACGCATCGGTGGAGTCCATTGGTTCAGGAGCACCTGAGCGAGCCAGTAGAGTAGGCATTGACGCATCCACAGTCGGCGTCATGTTGTCATCACTCGTGTCGTCGTGCAGGTTCTCCGAGGCCTCGTCGGGTCGGATGGCCTCTGGAGCATCAGGGGGAGGAGATTGGTCTCGTTCCGAGACCTTACGGTGCCTCCTCTAGCGCCTCTTAGGTGAACGTTGTTTGCGGGTTCGTCCCTCCGTGTCGGAAGACGGAAGGGAGTCGCGTCGCTCTGAGAGGAAGGCCGTCGCGGGAACGTCAAATGAAGGGGCGTCCATATGTTCAGGCGGGTGGGTGTCGGAAGTCGTCGCTGTTGGTAGTGGCGCCGGAGTAGCGTCAGGCTTTGAGCGCGACGCGTCGGCCCCGGCGGTATCCGTAGCAGCTGGGAGGGTCACTGGTACGTGGTCCGTTGGGCGGCGGCCGGTGGGAGGAGAAGAGAGCGCCGATGCGTAGGTGATCGGTAAAACCGTCGTCGGAGCCGGAGGTGCCACGGTAGCGGCTGGCAATTGGGTGATTCGTCGCTGAAGACACTCAGATCTGAGATGCCCTTCTTTGCCGCACACGGAACAGGTCTTGGGTTGGCCGTCGTACATGACAACCGCGCGGCACCCGCTAATTTGCAGGTAAGATGGCACGTGGCGATGGAGGTCGATGGTGATCTGCCGTACACCGTTAAGAACGGGGTACGTTTGGAACTGCGCCCAGCGCTCGGCAGTGTGGCCATGTACAGTGCCATAGGGGCGGAAAGCCGCGATAACGTCTCCCGCCGGGAGCTCGAACGGGAGTTCGAAAACTCGTATGGTGCGCATTCCCAAGCCGACAGGGACCGCTCCGACATTGCCGTCGGCGTGGCAAAAGCGTAATCCATGGTTGGTGTCACGAAGTATTCTTTCATATACCGCGTCATTGACGACTTTGACGTACACCGTAGTGCTTAATATGGACAAATGGATGCCCAAGATGTCAGAAGCTGGGATCTTAGCAATGTCGCGTAGGAAGCGTTCCACTTCCAAGGCCTTTGGTCGTGCGTAGTCGTTGCAGAAGTTGAATCGTAAAGTTGATTTTCGAAAATGGTTGGCCATGGTTCTAGTGGACGTAAGCGACACGTAAGTGACGGCCGCTGAAATGTAAACAACAGCGAGCGCGCGCCCTCCGCAGGTGGGAACAACAACACGTCCGCACTGCACGGCGGCGAAAGCCGGACTGGCCCATCTGAGTTACCGAAGCACGACTCACGCCCGGTCTCACAGCTTTACTTCTGCCAGTATCTCGTCTCCTGTGGCTTAGCCACAGCCTGGGGGGTGTTTCCAGAATGAGTTTCATTCTGGAGTTTGATAAAGGATGGCGAATATCGTCTGAATCGCAAGAAAAATGAAAGTGATAGGCAACACTGATGTAAATCCTTATTTAAAAAGGAACGAAAATGTGAGAGCAGGACTTTCGCCTTCCACAGGCTGATGTCTCATAAACAAAAATGTTTGCTTTCCGAATGAAGTTAGGTGCACACTTGGTTGACTGTGCACGTTTACTTGCACTCTAGCTACGACAATGGATGTTCAGAGCTTAAATTGTACAGTTTCTAGTCCCTTTTAATACAATAAGAAGAGTTCAACGGTTAAACAGTTGGATGGTTGAAACAGTAGAAGCATTGCACAGTACAACACTTGAATGGTAGAATGGTAGAACAGATGATTGTTTTAATGGTTTAACAGTTGAACAGTTATAAGGTTGAATGGCTGAACTGTTGAACAGTTGAACTGTAGAGTGTACTGCGAAACGAAATTAACTGTGATTTTAATCCACATTTGAAAACGTGATAAATTTAGAAGGGATTTGTGCGTGTCGCATGCTGGCAAGGGGGACCAATGTATTTGACCCTTGGCTCGTCGCAACATGACACATACATACCGGGAAATTCGAATTCGATGACTGAACGTTTTCCTAGTTTTGACAATTGATGTCTTGCTGATATTCTGTGAATTAGGCTTTTTACTTGATCTAATATGACATAGACGCGAATCAGGAATTTGCAAACCTGAAACTCCCTGACGCAGTACTTTACAAGTATTTTGTCTGCACTTTTCGAATGGGTGAAATATGAAACTGATGCACTGACAAGCGAACTCAGCACTGACTATGCATTTTGTAAGCATCTGCTACTCTGGACCTATTTATTGCACACCTTACAATAATATTACTTAGGTTAGTTTCAAAGTCGACATAGATGTTCATGGTCTTAGCATACCGAGACAGTTATCCATTGGCTGCAGTCCTTCAACCACAGCAGATACATCGCTGCCCAACAATCGATCAGCTATACATTTGACAAGCCACTGCTGCTTGCAGATTCTGCGACGGTGAATGACAAAACAGCGTGCCTTCGAAAAGACAACCTAGTTTCAGTCATAGATCTAGCAAGAGACAAGTATATGAAATGACTGAACGATAGATTGTATCAGCAGTAATTTTCGAGGAGGAATCAGAAAGCAGAAGACGTATGACTTTCATTTCCTCGTACAGAACTGCTGTATATTTCGGATGTCCCTGACGATCAATTACTTTGATACGCATTGACTTCACTGCCGCATCATCCGACATTAATCCCAGTGAACTCGAACAATGGGTTGGTATCAGGGTCAGGAACTCAGTCTATTTGTAAATTAATAATTAAGGTTTCTGTCAGAGATGCAGAGGTGCCACTCTGACAGCCACTTTAATTAATAAATTACAACCACACAAAATTATCTGGGACAATTTGAAACAGTGGGATAGGACTTACCTGAAGTAAATTTGGATTGCCTTCTTCGCAGAAATGAGGCCTGTATCTGGGATAGAGTCATTGTTACATAAAATTATAACAACGTTTAATGTTGATGTATAATACACTACTGGCCATTAAAATTGCTACACCAAGAAGAAATGCAGATGATAAACGGGTATTCATTGGACAAATATATTTTACTAGAACTGACATGCGATTACATTTTCACGCAATTTGGATGCATAGATCCTGAGAAATCAGTACACAGAACAACCACCTCTGGTAGTAATAACGGCCTTGATACGCCTGGGCATTGATTCAAACAGAGCTTGGATGGCGTGTACAGGTACAGCTGCCCATGCAGCTCCCACACGATACCAAAGTTCATCAAGAGTAGTGACTGGCGTATTGTGACGAGCCAGTTGCTCGGCCATCATTGACCAGACGTTTTCAGTTGGTGGGAGATCTGGAGGATGTGCTGGCCAGGGCAGCAGTCGAACGTTTTCTGTATCCAGAAAGGCCCGTACAGGACCTGCAACATGCGGTCGTGCATTATCCTGCTGAAATGTAGAGTTTCGCAGGGATCGAATAAATGCTAGAGCCACGGGTCATAAGACATCTTAAATGTGACGTCCACTGTCCAAAGTGCCGTCAGTACGAACAAGAGGTGACCGAGACGTGTAACCAATGGTACCCCATACCATCACGCCGGGTGATACGCCAGTATGGTGATGACGAATACACGCTTCCAATGTGCATTCACCGCGATGTCGCCAAACACGGATGCGACCATCATGATGCTGTAAACAGAACCTGGATTCATCCGAAAAAATGACGTTTTGCCATTTGTGCATCCAGGTTCGTCGTTGAATACACCATCGCAGGTGCTCCTTTCTGTGATGCTACGTCAAGGGTAACCGTAGCCATGGTCTCCGAGCTGACTGTCCATGCTGCTGCAAACATTGTCGAACTATTCGTGCAGATGGTTGTTGTCTTGCAAACGTCCCCATCTGTTGACTCAGGGATCGAGACGTGGCTGCACGATCCGTTACAGCCAAGCGGATAAGATGCCCGTCATCTCGACTGCTAGTGATTCGAGGCCGTTGGGATCCAGCACGGCGTTCCGTATTACCCTCCTGAACCCATATTCTGCTAACAGTCATTGTATCTCGACCAACGCGAGCAGCATTGTCGTGATACGATAAACCGCATTGGCGATAGGCTACAATCCGACCTTTATACAAGTCGGATACGTGATGGTACGCATTTCTCCTCCTTGCACGAGGCATCACAACAACGTTTCACCAGGCAACGCCGGTCAACTGCTGTTTGTGTATGAGAAATCGGTTGGGACTTTCCTCATGTCAGCACGTTGTAGGTGTCGCCCCCGGCGCCAACCTTGTGTGAATGCTCTGAAAAGCTAATCATTTGCATATCACAGCATCTTCTACCTGTCGGTTAAATTTCGCGTCTGTAGCACGCCATCTTCGTGGTGTAGCAATTTTAATGGCCACTAGTGTATGTGGTCTGGTGCACTTACTTCTTTTTCACGACTTTTATAACTCAATAAACTTAAATACAGGACAGTATTTAGGGACAAAGTGTGAGCTCTTCCTTGCCAGAGGTGTCATTTTACGGGAACTATATAATATTTTCCCTCCAGGTGTATCATTGCACCTGAAAGCTTCAGAAAATGGTTCAAAGACGTTAAACTCGCCATGATCTCCCTTTGTTCGCCAGTTATGTCCTGCTCTATTGTGCAGTGTAAAGGAGTGTATAGATAAATGCTCACGAAAATAGTTCCCTTCTCTAGGACAAAAATTGAAAATTGTAATAGCTGTCATATTGTAATCAGTGTATTTGAAAAATAACGATATTAAAAGTTTGATTAAAAAACTGTTAGCTACAGAATATAGATATGACGTGGAAGTCGTTTGCAAGTGTAAATAAACCAGAAGTTACACCGCTCAGGTATCGAGGTCCATCTCCCTCATACATAACCCGCAACTCGTAGTCTTGCAGAAGCGTTCTCTCTTCCCGCGCACGGAGCTCCGGGTTCGATTCCTGGCGGGGTTAGAGATTTTCTTTGCCTCGAGATGACTGGGTGTTGTGTGTCTTTCATCATCATTTTATCATCATTGACTCGCAAGTCGCCGAAGTGGCGTCAGCTAAAAAGAACTTCCAATTTCGGCGGCCGAACACCCCGCATGGGATCTCCCTGCCAACAATGCCGTACGATCATTTCATTTCATTCCCTCATACATATACAGTATTATACTCACACATTTTGTACTTTTGCGATAAAAAATGATAATTGTTTTGGGATCGCCGATCGTTTCTGTTGTTACGAGAACGTCACTCAAACATCATGACGGATGAGAATTAGACTTTCACTCATTTCAAAATAAATAAGTAAATAAATGGGAACGCTCAACCAAATGTAGTGCAAAGTACACAAAACATTTGTAAACGGAGCCACAGTTGCTTGCTTAGGTTCGCAGTGTTGTAAACTTGCTACTTATGGATCGACACCTGGTGGAATCTTAAGCAACCATAGTTGAAAACGCTCCCCCACATATTATCGTCAATATGTAAACATTAAAGCAAATACATCAATCAGTGGTGGAGCAGCATTGAATGCAGACAATAAGCGTACATAGAAAGAAAAGAAGATGCGTACGTACTTGGATAGAACGTTGGAAACTTTTCTCATGTCAGCACGTTGTAGGTGTCGTCACCGGCGTCAACCTTGTGTGAATGCTCTGAAAAGCTAATCATTTGCATATCACGGCATCTTCTTCCTGTCGGTTAAATTTCGAGTCTGTAGTACGTCATCTTCGTGGTGTAGCAATTTTAATGGCCAGTAGTGAATTAGCTCACGTGCTTCAGACTCAGCATCGCCAACGTAAGGTCTGCGTTGACGTATGCAGACAAAGCGATGTGCTTCTCATATTGGATTCATTGATGTAATGTGGAACGCACACCCATCTCAGATTCCGATGCATCCCAGTGCCCAAGGCTGTTTTTCCAGTTATGGTTTCCTTCTTGAAAACCGGTCAGTGTGCCTTTACACACAAGATGCTAAGTGCCCTCGGTGTCTTATTGCGACAGCTTGTAGATCGTTCCTCGTTTTTTTGTGTGTGTGTGTAGCGGAATTTTGTTGTAGGTAAAGGTAAGAGTAGCTGCAGTGAAAGAAAATAAGGCCTTTAGGACAACATGCTACATCATAGTAAGACGTATTTTGTCCACAATACCGATACTCAAACTGTCTGTGCTGATAATAGATCCTCATGACGATGAAATCTCAACAAGTTTGTTGAATTCAGTTTTATGTTACTCAGAAAGAGAATTACATGATTTAGGTCACTGTAAAAGGAATATATATTTTCATCTACATGTACATCTGCATCTACATAGATACTCCGCAATCCATCGTAAGGTGCGCGGCGGAGGATACGCTGTACCACTACTTGTCATTTCCCCTCCTGTTCCACTCGATAATACAGCGAGGAACAAACCACTGTCTGTGCGCCTCCGTATGAGCCTGTGAGATAACGCGCGAGTTATGGCGCCCTTAAGATATTCAAAGTTTGGAGTTGGCGTGGCCGCACGGGCTGGTCAGCAAGCCGGGGCTCGTCAGCAACCGCGTGGTGCTGGACATTAGGCGGAGTACGAGGGGTAGCCCCAGCGCGTGGTCCAGGCTGTGCTTTGTGTGAATGAAGGAGATTTGTATGCCGGGAGTGCCAAAGATGGCGGACTTTGTGAAACCATAACGGCAGACATTTCACAGTTCATTTAGAAATTAATATTAGCCAGAGGAATCATGATACCTTAAAAAAGACACATGTACATTAGCATTATTTGCATGACGTTCTGATGGCGTAATCAGAGTTTTGATATCTTTATTAGTTTAAAGTTTAGTATCTGACTGTAAATTATGCAAGTAACACCCAGCAACGAATTTCCAAAATCTAAGTGGTTCATCCGATTTTGTCGATCAACGTGTCTTTATAAACCTATTTGTGTAAACTTAATTGGTATGAATTACAGGCATGTAACTTGAATAGTACATGAGTTACTGGAGGGCAAAGTGGGTGATTACTATTGATAGCATCAGGCCATGAGTACTCCACAGTTACACAAATAAACGGTAGCAGCATGATTATAAATATATTTATTCCTATATGTCTTTGTTTACATCCAATATATACTGCGTTTTACAAAGCACAGAGGCATTAGGCTACTGGACACTTTTACTTCTATTCCTTTGCTATATGTTTATTTAATCTGTTTATGTATTTAATAATGTGTGTTAGAGCGTGTTTATAGTCCAGCCGTAGGAATATTTATTTTATTTCAAGTTATTTAAATGTAAATCCAGTATTTCGTATGTGTGTCAATATGTCTGTGAGTGTGCATTGGCTTGGAGACATGGCGGGAGCGCTCTAGCCAATCACAGCGCTCGTTACTACGGTAGGCGACTACCAAAGTCAAGGGAGAGGCAGTATGGAAGTGCGTGAGGAGCATCGAGTCAAACAGGACACGAGGGAGTTTCAAAAAATGGCTCTGAGCACTATGGGACTTAACTTCTGAGGTCATCAGTCCCCTAGAACTTAGAACTACTTAAACCTAACTAACCTAAGGACATCACCCACACCCATGCCCGAGGCAAGATTCGAACCTGCGACCGTAGCGGTCGCGCGGTTCCAGACTGTAGCGCCTAGGACCGCTCGGCCACCCCGGCCAGCCAAAAGCGAGTGGCTGGCTCTGAGCACTATGGGACTTAACATCTATGGTCATCAGTCCCCTAGAACTTAGAACTACTTAAACCTAACTAACCTAAGGACATCACACAACACCCAGCCATCACGAGGCAGAGAAAATCCCTGACCCCGTCGGGAATCGAACCCGGGAACCCGGGCGTGGGAAGCGAGAACGCTACCGCACGATCACGAGATGCGGGCAAAAGGGAGTGCTGGACGGGAGGGGGCGACGGATGGTCGCAGGAAATGCTTGGAGAGTGTTGAGCAGTTTGTGCGTGGTCGCGGGAGATAGAAATATTTCGTATTGCCGACTTGTGCACTTGTGAGATTTCCGTGGCTTGTGCAGTGAAGACGTAGTATGTGTTTAGAAGTGAATATATAGTTAGCTATGTTGTTGTTCATAACTAATTACGTGAAGTAGTTATTGAACTTATATTTTATTTAATTGCTGGACCATTGACACCAATATGTTTTTTTGAAGTAATAAACGGCATTCTTAAAGGTACTTCTGCTATCGTACTCATCATTTAAAGTCGTTAAAAATAATACCTGCAGATTTTATTAGATTGCAATCTTTCATTTATGAATTTCCATGCTACATTCAAAATACGAAATTGACGAGTGATAGGAACCTTCGACCATTTGATTCATGTGTATATTCATACTGTATACTGTAGACTCAGCAGCATTTGGCTAGTAATGTGACAACTACGTATCCCAGCCCCCAGACAACGAAACCAGCCAAAACTTTTAATATTTCAACTCTGAGTCTGAGGGTACGTAGTTGAGGGCCACGTTTAAATTTTTTTTAAAGGTCGCTGGCCCTAATTTCTCATATATTATCTTTGCAGTCCTCAGGCACGATGTATGTTGGCGGGAGCAGAATCGTTTGGCAGTCAGCTTCAAATGCTGATTCTCTGAATTTTCTCAGTAGTATTTCCCTAAAAGAACACCATTTTCCCTCCAGGGATTCCCATTTGAGTTCCTGAAGAATCTCCGTAACAATTAAGTTTTGTTCGAACCCACCGGTAACAAATCAAGCAGCCCTCTCTGAATTTCCCTCGGTCCGACTGGGTACGGATCCCAAACACTTGAGCAGTACTCGCGAACAGGTCGCACCAGCGTTTTATATGCGGCCTCCTTTACAGGTGAACCACCCTTCTGTATAATTCTCCCAATCAACCAAAGTCGACCATTTGCCTTTCCTACCACAGTTTTCACTTTCTCGTTCCACCTCATATCGCTTTGCAACGTTACGCCCAAATAGTTAGACGACTTGACTGTGTCAAGCTGGACACTAGTAATACTGTATCCGAGCGTTACGTGCTTGTTCTTCCTGCCCATCCGCATTAAATTACATTTTTCCACATTTAGGGCTAGGTGCCATTCATCACACCATCCTGAAATTTTGACTATCTCGTCTTGTATCTCCCTACCGTCACTCAATTTCGACAACTTACCTTACACCACGGCATCACTGGAAAACAACCGCAACGATACAGTATGCGTAATCCGAATAATGCGTCGGTAGTCCATGTAAATGTATTCTTGTAGTGAAATCCTTCATTCGGATACATTACTTGCCAACTTTGCAGTTATACTGCAAATATTGAAAACCGGTTTAGGCGAAATTTCTCTTTGCATATTTGTATTACATGATGAAGTTTGTCAGACATTAGTACATGTGCACGTCTGTGACGTACATGACATTTAAACTCATATAAATGTATTTCGTGCAGCATGATGATCACCGAAACTTTTTCTTCAGTCTACCTTGAGGAGGAAAATAATTCTTTAGTTATTATTTACTAGTATATGCCTCGATAATTTTTCACCATTATCAGTGGATTGCCCTTTAGTTTTCTGTCGAACAATATGTAAATGCTACATAAGTATACATAATGGTGAAAGCAAGAATACTGCATCGTACTTGTAAACAGTACACACAGTGCAATATCGTATTTATCCGCCGATAGCCAGCGACTTTCAATTAAAAAGTCATCCCCTGTACGGGGATTACATAATGTGTGTACAAGTACAGGTTGTGACACAGGAACATATGTGAGTTCCAGTCTGGTCGTGATTCGTGCACGGATAGCTTCCACTCCGGCACATATCTTCATTACTGTAGTTCTTTATTCAGCTGATGGTTGATCGTACACGTAACTGCGATTATATTTCATGTAACAACATGTGGAATAACGGCGCGTCTCTCTGACTGTCTTGTTTATTACAGTTTGTTATCTGTAACTAATAAGGAACCTCTTAAATTTGGCACTTTACATGAAAGGAGGACAGTTTTATCCTAAAATAAAATTACACGAAGACAGTTACATAGTAACTCGCTTGCAGTGGGAAATATATCTTTCGCCTTGTCTTCATATTCAACTTATTTGTAATTGCAATAACAAATTATATAGATCGAATTGCTGAAAACTTTATAGTCCCTTTTTGGTAGCCCATTAAAATTATCTCATCTTCCCATACCAGATGATTACGCACATGGTGATGACGAATTACGTAAAATGCCACACTCACGTAGAAAGGACCCCCAGTATTTCCCATTATGGTACTCTATAAGGGAAAACAGTGACAGTCACTTCAAATCACACCTGTGAAAACCTATGGTGTGGAAACTATCAAATATACATTTGAAAATAGCGCAGTTGGGTGGTAGCCACAGGTTTGACTGTGAATTTTACTTTTTTTTTCTCTTGCTGTACTGAATGAAGCCTTTAATCACATTTCGATTACGTAGACCAACACTCCAAAACAATTTAATGTTTGAGTGTAAGATTGCGTTTATTATTGATGAAGCATAGACGCATACACTATGTGATCAAAAGTGTCCGGACACCTCCCTGAAAATGACTTACAAGTTCGTAGAGCCCGCCATCGATAGTGCAGGAATTCAATATGGTGTTGGCCCACATTGAGCGTTAATGACAGCTTCCACTCTCGCAGGCATACGTTCAATCAGGTGCTGGAAGGTTTCTTGGGGAATGGCAGCCCATTCTTCATTCTTCACGGAGCCCTGGACTGAGGAGAGGTATCGATGTCGGTCGGTGAGGCTTGGCACGAATTCGCCGTTCCAAAACATCCCAGATGTGTTCTATAGGATTCAGGTCAATGCTCTGTGCAGGAAAGACAATTACAGGGATGTTGTTGTCTTGTAACCACTCTGCCACAGACTGTGCTTTGTACAGATGCTCGATCGTGTTGAAAGATGCAATCGCCATCCCCGAATTGCTCTTCAACAGTGGGAAGCAACAAGGTGCCTAAAACATCAGTGTAGGCCTGTGCTGTAATCGTACCACGCAGAACAACAAGAAGTACAAGTCCACTCCACGAAAAACATGACGACACCGTAACACCACCGCCTCCGAATTTTACTGTTGGCACTACACATCCTGGCAGATGACGTTCACCGGGCATTCGCCATACACACACCCTGTCATCAGATCGCAACATTGTGTACCGTGATTTGTCACTCAACACAACGTTTTTCCACTGTTCAATCGTCCAACGCTTACGCTCTTTACAACAAGCGTGGCATGGTTTGGTATTTACCGGCGTGATGTGTGGCTTATGAGCAGCCGCTCGACCATGAAATCCAAGTCTTCTCACCTCCCGCCTAACTGTTATAGTACTTGTAGTGGATCCATATGCAGTTTAGAATTCCTGTGTGATAGTATGGATAGATGTCTGCACATTACACATTACGACACTCTTCAATTGTCGGCGGTCTCTGCCAGTCAACAGACGAGGTCGGCCTGTACGCTTTTGTGCTGTACGTGTCCCTTGACGTTTACACTTCACAATCGCATCGGAAACAATGGACCTAGGGACGTTTAGGAGTGTGGACAGACGTATGACACAAATGATACCCAAACACCTGACCACATTCTATGTCCGTGAGTTCCGCGGAACTCCCCATTCTGCTCTCTCGCGATATCTAATGACTACTGAGGTCGCTGATATGGAGTACTTGGCTGCAGGTGGCAGCACACTGCACCTAATAGGAAGAACGTATGTTTTTGGGGGTGTCCGGATACTTTTGATCACATATTGTATATACACACCGTCCCACTTATATACGAATTAACACCTGGAAAATTGTTGTTTAGGATAGATAAACCTACAAGTTTACAATTTGTTAATTAGATATGTTCTCTTTGACAATGTTATGTCCTTTCATCCTGTTGGTCAATGGTGTGTATGAAAGGTTGTTGTACTCTGTTCTTCTGTGATATCTCACAGAATCACATTTTGTGGTAACTCTTCATTTGGAGAAAAATTATCTTTTCAACAAGGGAAAGTAACGAGAATTATCAAATGGTTCAAATGGCTCTGAGCACTATGGGACTCAACTTATGAGGTCATTAGTCCCCTAGAACTTAGAACTAGTTAAACCTAACTAACCTAAGGACATCACAAACATCCATGCCCGAGGCAGGATTCGAACCTGCGACCGTAGCGGTCTTGCGGTTCCAGACTGCAGCGCCTTTAACCGCACGGCCACTTCGGCCGGCCCAGAATTATCGGTGCTGTTCACATACGCGTAGTCCGCAGCTCGTGGTCGTGCGGTAGCGTTCTCGCTTTCCGCGCCCCGGTTCCCGGGTTCGATTCCCGGCGGGGTAAGGGATTTTCTCTGCCTCGTGATGACTGGGTGTTGTGTGATGTCCTTAGGTTTGTTACGTTTAAGTAGTTCTAAGTTCTAGGGCACTGATGACCATAGATGTTAAGTCCCATAGTGCTCAGAGCCATTTTGAACCACATACGCGTACCTTGCAGGCATATCTTTATGCAGCTGGAAGTATCAACCGCGTTCTCACAGGACTTTCATTAACTTATTAAATTTGTTATGAAGGATCCATCTGAGTATGAGAGTAACAGAAATATCCACACGTGCAATACCGTGAAGAAAGATTATCAGCATTGCCCTTTAATGAATCTAGCTTTGGCACGGTAAGGGGTGAAATAAGAAGCTATAAAATTCTGTGACAACCTTCCTAGGGAAATGAAATATCTAACATATGAAAGAAGTGTTTTCAAATATAGATAGAAATATTTCCCGTCGACATCTCCATCTATACCACAGAGAAATTCCTGAATAGAAACAATTAGTCACTTATACTGAATAAACAGAATAAACTAGCCAGCCATATGAATATTTTATCATATTTTATACATACTTTTTCGATGTTTATTCTGCTGACCTACTCCTCGTTATAAATTTTATCGTAAATATCATCTATGGAAAAAACTGAAAAATGATATAATTCTTCAAGCGCCAGCCAATATTGAAAATAATACTTTATTTCGTCCTAAACGATGCCGGCAATTTCTTCTCCCTGCGAAGTTTTTTACTCGTCAGAATTTCCTAAGCCCTAAAATAATTCATTTAATATCTTAAACAGTAAAACGCAGTATAATTTACACACTTTTCGACCATTCCATGACAAGTTTCAAGCACTGGTTCCCATTTTTAGGTGCTGTGTTTACATCGGTATTGTAAGTAATGTCTGGGTATGTGTTGGTCTTCTTCTCTTGGTCTTCAGTCGTTTTTTTTGTGATTTTAGTGTAAATATTGTTTTCTGACACTAGCATCCAGTCACAAAAAGCTACATGTATTTCATAACTTTACCATCAAAAAACTGTAACATTTATGGGTTGCTATAGCAGAAAAACTATTGAAAGATTACTGTAGGGGAAAAGAGTCAGAATAACACACTCGCAAACATCGCATACAGTATTAATGTAAACACAGATTCCTGAATTCCTTGCAGAAAAGAGTTTAGATGTGTTTGTAATTGTTGGTCCGTCAATACTTTCCACATTGTGTAATTCGAAGTATTCATTTCACGGCCAAGCTGATAGGAGAATTTCGATGTATCTCTTCCCACATTATGAAACACAACCACATCATATCAAACTGTGCGAAAAATTCCTTGTCGCAAACTTGGTCAGCTTCTATATGGCTCGAACTATTTCATGCAAGTTTCCTGCTACGATGATACATTTCGTCCAGTTAGGAAGACGTCAATTGCGATTTTTTTCCTCCATAATAGTTGTGATTTTCGGACGCTACATTCTATAATGAGGTGGCAGTAGTCATGGGATACCTCTCAATATCGTGTCGGTCGTCCTTTTTCCCGACTTATTGCAGCATCTCGGCGTGGCGTGGATTCAACAAGTCGTGGGAAGTCCCCTGCAGAAATACTTGGCCATGCTGCATCTACAGTCGCCCATAAGTGCTGACAGTGCAGGATTTTGTGCACGAACAGCTCTCCATTATGTTCCATAAATTTACGATGGGATTCGTGTAGCGTGAACGGAGTGGCCAAATCATTCGCTCCAATTCTACAGAATGTTCTTCAAACTAATTGCGAAAAACTGTGGTCCAGTGACATGGCGCATTGTCATCCATAAAAAGTCCATTGTTATTTGGGAACATTAAGTCCATGAACGGCTGCAGATGGTCCCGAAGTAACTATTCCTAGTCAATTATCTGCTCAGTTGGTCAAGAGGACGAGGTACACACCATGTAAATACTCCACACAGCATTATGGAGCACCCACCAGCTAGCAAAGGGGCTTGTTGACAATATGAGGCCATGGTTTCGTAGGGCCTCCGCCACACTCGAACACTACCATCAGCTCTTACCAAGTGAAGCCAGGACTCATCTGTCCAGGCCATGGTTTTCCAGTCATCAAGGGTCCAATGTACATGCACAAGAGCTCAGGAGAGTCGATGCTGTTAGCAAAGGCACTCGCGTCCGTAGTCATCTGCCATAGCCCATTAACGCCCTTCATTGATTTTTGCAGTTAAATCACGCAGTCTTGATTCTCTGTTATCACTGACAAGTCTACGCAAACACCGTTGATCTCGGTCATTAAGTGAAGGCCGTCGGCCGGCCAGTGTATTTTCCACCTTGAGAGGTAATGCCTAAAGTTTGGTATTCTCGGCAAACTATTGACACTGTGGATCTCGAAATGTTGATTTCCCTAATGATTTACAAAATGGAACGTCCCATGAAACCTGCTCCAACTACCATTCGGCGTTCGAAGTCTGTTAATTCCCGTCGTGCGGCCCTAATCACCCCGGAAACTTTTTCACATGAATCACGACGAGTACAAATGACAGTTCCGCCAATGCTCTGCTCTTTTATGCCTTGTGAACGCGATACTGCAGGCATCTACACTCCTGGAAATTGAAATAAGAACACCGTGAATTCATTGTCCCAGGAAGGGGAAACTTTATTGACACATTCCTGTGGTCAGATACATCACATGATCACACTGACAGAACCACAGGCACATAGACACAGGCAACAGAGCATGCACAATGTCGGCACTAGTACAGTGTATATCCACCTTTCGCAGCAATGCAGGCTGCTATTCTCCCATGGAGACGATCGTAGAGATGCTGGATGTAGTCCTGTGGAACGGCTTGCCATGCCATTTCCACCTGGCGCCTCAGTTGGACCAGCGTTCGTGCTGGACGTGCAGACCGCGTGAGACGACGCTTCATCCAGTCCCAAACATGCTCAGTGGGGGACAGATCCGGAGATCTTGCTGGCCAGGGTAGTTGACATACACCTTCTAGAGCACGTTGGGTGGCACGGGATACATGCGGACGTGCATTGTCCTGTTGGAACAGCAAGTTCCCTTGCCGGTCTAGGAATGGTAGAACGATGGGTTCGATGACAGTTTGGATGTACCGTGCACTATTCAGTGTCCCCTCGACGATCACCAGTGGTGTACGGCCAGTGTAGGAGATCGCTCCCCACACCATGATGCCGAGTGTTGGCCCTGTGTGCCTCGGTCGTATGCAGTCCTGATTGTGGCGCTCACCTGCACGGCGCCAAACACGCATACGACCATCATTGGCACCAAGGCAGAAGCGACTCTCATCGCTGAAGACGACACGTCTCTATTCGTCCCTCCATTCACGCCTGTCGCGACACCACTGGAGGCGGGCTGCACGATGTTGGGGCGTGAGCGCAAGACGGCCTAACGGTGTGCGGGACCGTAGCCCAGCTTCATGGAGACGGTTGCGAATGGTCCTCGCCGATACCCCAGGAGCAACAGTGTCCCTAATTTGCTGGGAAGTGGCGGTGCGGTCCCCTACGGCACTGCGTAGGATCCTACGGTCTTGGCGTGCATCCGTGCGTCGCTGCGGTCCGGTCCCAGGTCGACGGGCACGTGCACCTTCCGCCGACCACTGGCGACAACATCGATGTACTGTGGAGACCTCACGCCCCACGTGTTGAGCAATTCGGCGGTACGTCCACCCGGCCTCCCGCATGCCCACTATACGCCCTCGCTCAAAGTCCGTCAACTGCACATACGGTTCACGTCCACGCTGTCGCGGCATGCTACCAGTGTTAAAGACTGCGATGGAGCTCCGTATGCCACGGCAAACTGGCTGACACTGACGGCGGCGGTGCACAAATGCGCGCAACTAGCGCCATTCGACGGCCAACACCGCGGTTCCTGGTGTTTCCGCTGTGCCGTGCGTGTGATCATTGCTTGTACAGGCCTCTCGCAGTGTCCGGAGCAAGTATGGTGGGTCTGACACACCGGTGTCAATGTGTTCTTTTTTCCATTTCCAGGAGTGTATATAGCACATATCGCGGCGCTTCCCACCGGAAGTTCGAGTCATCCCTCGGGCATGGGTGTGTGTGTTGTGGAAGTTCGAGTCTTCCCTCGGGCATGTGTGTGTGTTGTTCTTAGTATAAGTTAGTTAAAGTAGTGTGTAAGTCTTGGGACCGATGACCTAAGCAGTTTGGTCCCTTAGAAATTCACACACGTTTTTAAGCACATATCACTATTCCATGACTCTTTTCACCTCGTTTATTATAGTACACATTAAAATCGTTTTCCTTTAATTAGTGATGGTCTTTCTTAGACAATTATTTGTGAAATATAAGCAGTGGTAAACTACAGCATAGACTAGTCCTTGAAGATTGTTTATTGGTTTTCAAAATAGTACCACAAAGGGCGATGTGATAAACTGTTGTTTTTTATGAAATGTAAGCAGTTTACAAATGTTGTCCATCGAAAGTGTTGTTCATTCAAATCTCGTGCTCTTGGAATACTCATTTCCGACCGCTGCTTTCTCGCTTCATAATACTCAGAATCAGATTCTCTACCATTTACGTAAGTTTGAACCTGAAGTTGATGGTCAGGTGGTACAGTGTAACAGAATATAGATGTATGCTGTATTGTGTTCACATAGGCAGTGAAATACTTCATTTAACACTTCTTGAATTATAAAGCAAACTACTCGTATCGCAGCCTATCAGCGCTAGGCATATCGTCTTCTCCCGAAAAGCCTGATGCAAATCTCTCAAGGCAAAGGAAGACAAGCAATTTTAGGAGGGATAGAGACGGGGAACGTTTCTTAATTGTTCCAAATATATTGTAATTTATTTAATCGTGTGGCTAGGTACCCACGTCGGGCAGGCCGTTCGTCGGGTGCCGGTCTTTCAATTTGACGCCACTTCGGCGAGCTGCAGTCGATGAGAACGATAGTATGATGATGAGGACAGCACAACACGCAGTCCCTGGGAGGAGAAAATTCCCCGACCCAGACGGAAATCGAACCCGGGCCCAGAGGGTTGACAATCCGTCACGCTGACCATTCAGCTACCGGGGGCAACGGGGGCTACCGTTGGCACAATAATGAAAAATAGCCTTAATGGCACAGTCGTACCATCATAAGACACGTATTTTTCTGTGGACTTCTCTTGAAACTACTGGCATTATTGCAGTGTTTAATGCGAAAGTGAGAAGTTGTCTCAGCAGCACGCTGTGCTGGTTCCCAGAAAGTCGTATCAGAAGAGGAACTCCTTATCAGCAACATAATAAATGATGTAATGAGACATTTCAGTTATAGTTTATGTGCAAAGAATACAGGAGACTGTCTGTGCTGCGGCAAACACCGCTGTTGTACCTCGAGCATCGACGATTAGTGGACCAGTTAAGCAGACACTGCCCCGACGATGGAAGTGATCTCAGGGCTAGAAACGATCCCGCAGAGACAAGGTAACTGATTTTCCCTGAGCGTTACCTGTAACGTGTAAGGTGTCGCCTTAAGTACAACACTTTGCCTTTCACGGCCCTGAGTTTACCTTACGGTTATGGGGAGCTGTTGGTCTCTGATGCCCGACAGAGATACTCCTAACGTATCTCAGCATTATGGAACATGAATTTAAATTTCTAAGCCATGAAATAATGACCTGGTGTTATCAGTTATTTGTTACAATTCATGCAGCTTAGTTACTACAGGTACTTAACAGTTAATTGTTCTCATGGCACCTACTTCAGAACAATAGGTCGTACCGCTTACCCTCGCATACCACTTCTGTCATATGCCATACTCTTGTGTTAGTCCATGTGATTAACAGGTGTTCTCCTACGAATCCAAATGTCCAAGCTATAATAGATGAATACGCAGTCGTAGACACCTTAATTTTAATAACGTACTGATTCCTTCGTTTACTTCAATAAACTTCCGGTGTATTGGATTGAGTAAATTAGCTGATATCTGCATTGCCGGCTGAAGTGGCCGAGCGGTTCTAAGCGCTACAGTCTGAAACCGCACGACCGCTACGGTCGCAAGTTCGAATTCTGCCTCGGGCATGGATGTGTGTAATGTCCTTAGGTTAGTTAGGTTTAAGTAGTTCTAAGTTCTAGGGGACTGATGACCACAGCAGTTAAGTCCCATAGTGCCCAGAGCCATTTGATATCGGCGTTCTGAAACGTATGCAGTTTCACGATATGAAGTTCATCTCGATTTGTGCTTCGTAAGTCATCGTAATATGGGTTGGAGGACAGTACATCGTGCACCATTATCATGGAATATGGTGGGTCCTATCCCATTCACGGAAAGTATACCGCAAGAAACATGCTCGATACCCTACTGAATGTGCCAAATTTTATCTAATTTTAGCTTTGTTATCATTTTTAGAGAAGTGTATTGCAGACATTAATACGTTTTACATTTTATTACGGAAACACGTCTGTCGAATTTTTTGAATAAAGCTCTCTAGGGTGCACAGTTTTTTTCTTTTAAATTTCAATGATAAAATCGTCTACAGTTGCAAAATTTATTTATTTCTGAAAAAGGAAACTACTACCCGTTTTCAGGACATATATCCCACCTTCAGGTGCATATCAAAGTGTGAGTCCACAAAGTATGAATAAATAAGCCTTAAATAAGTTAAAATAAGTTAAAATAGTGAATCAATGGAACATGGCATGGAAGAGAACATTCTCTTCAATCCTAGGTCTGCCAAAAAGCCTGATGTGTGTCTCTGCAGCACTGTGTTCGAAGGACCGTCTATCTACCTTCATGGGGATCGTTGTGTGGCCCGCCTGTAAGCCTAGACCATTGTCTTCCTCTGGGAGAGACTTTCTGGTAGACTTAGGATTGAAGATGATATTCTCTTGCATGCAGTGTAGCAGGGACGCACTATTGTAACATATTTTAACCTTACTTATGCATCTCTTGTGGGCTCACATTTTAATGTGCACCTGAAGATGGGATATTGTCCTGAAGCTGATTAGCGCTTTTCTTTATAGAAATAAATAATGTCTAAAGCTGTAGTGGATTTCATCATTGACAACGAATAACCGTTGTGGATGTCCTGGCTGAGTAACTTGTTTCTTGTAAATGTCTCCCACTGACAGCTGAGCGTTACTGCGACATTCCCAAGGTACCTACACGACCCGTGAAGAATAGTGCAGATCTCCCTTGCATCCTTTAACTAAACTACCAGTGATGAATAGTGCAGATCATCTTTGAATTCTATGTATCTAATTCGGTAATCGGAATTGGTATGCGTCCGAGACCGACAACAGCCTGAATTCATCATCTGCCTTCTTCAACTATGGATTTGTGTGATCGCTCCACCGTAAATCACTCCCGACATAAACGCAGAAATACTTCAAGTTTGTGGCTGGATGCAGCGTTTTATAGTCTACCATGTAGCCAGGCTGTATCAGTACCCTCAGTGACTTCTGACCAATACAACCAGAATTTGTCCGACGACTGGATGAAGGCATTTGTAAACAAACTGACATAAATTCACTGAAAAGAAAATGATGCAATCTGTGGGAAAGCAAATAAAATGCAATGAAATGAGATGATGGGCATGTAAACAATTGCGAAATGCCGAACCTGCAATGTACAGAATACTTCGTGACAAACGAAACTTCGTGGCAGATCGGAGGGTTAAATTAGTGGCATTATTCTCGAACAACATCTGTGCGTTTGTTCGGAAAACAGGAAGGAACCATAAGTGGCACTAAAAATTTCAGTCTGTCCTTGAAACGTGCCAAGATGGTCCAAATAATATCGTCACACTTTTGAAGAAGTAGGACTAGTTTACGTGTCCTCGCAGCAAGAGGGCGTGCAGCGTCTGCACCTCATTGTTACCTGAAATACTGAGTACTCAGTGGTTGAAATGACTCAGAAATAACAATTCGCTAATTCATTCTCAAATTTGCATTGCAGTGCAGTTACGAAAGTATAAAAGTAGTGTATATCGATGATAGGTTTTATGAGATCATTAGCTTCTTTGAAAGTGAAGTACTAGTTTTTCGATGCGAATTCACTGTAAATTTATGTCGTGATGAGACATATCTTAAAATTGTAAATAAAACCGACGAAGAAACTGACTTCAGTACGGGCGTCAACTGTACTGGCTCGGGACTTCAGATTTGATATCTCCCTGTAGTTATGAAACAGTTCTGAAAATATAATACAAAATTCCAGAATGAGATTTTCACTCTGCAGCGGAGTGTGCGCTGATGTGAAACTTCCTGGCAGATTAAAACTGTGTGCCCGACCGAGACTCGAACTCGGGACCTTTGACTTTCACAAGCAAGTCGTCTACCATCTTTTTTTTTTTTATTGATCTCATTTTGTTCGTTTTTGTTCGTCGTATCTGCTCGGGGCGGACGTCGCAAGACACCCGTTTCCGTTCGTCGTTGATCCATTAACTCTTTTTTTTTTTATTACAGAGGGCAGCTAACCCTCTGACCGAACACGCTGAGTTACCGTGCCGGCGTCATCTGAGCTACCGAAGCACGACTCACGCCCAGTCCTCACAGCTTTACTTCTGCCAGTATCTCGTCTCCTACCTTCCAAACTTTACAGAAGCTCTCCTGCGAAGTTTGCAGAACTAGCACTCCTGAAAGAAAGGATACTGCGGAGACATGGCTTAGCCACAGCCTGGGGGATGTTTCCAGAATAAGATTTTCACTCTGCAGCGGAGTGTGCGCTGATATGAAACTTCCTGGCAGATTAAAACTGCGTGCCCGACCGAGAATCGAACTCGGGAACTTTGCCTTTCGCGGGCCTGGATGAAGGGAAAGGAGAGGATGGAACTCAGGGCTTGCACATAGCCCACTCCTTTCGAAATGCACTGAGGGGGCCGCCAGGCTTAACGTGTCCATCCGAGGGACGTATCACAATCAATAGTGTCATACGCTCTCATTTCACGAGACATTACGGAGAGGTTTGGAATTTAATCCACAACATTGGCGATCAGAAACTTTAAGCCAGCCACCATCTTTCGCCTCCGTGTCTGCCACATACTGATCGCGAAAATATCATCCATCACAGGAATCCCGTCTTCTCGCCTAGCTGAGTGCCACAGCAGTTTTTTCTCTCTTTTTTAACCGTGCCGATGTATACGATGTCACATCGTACCACAAAAAAAAAGAAAAGAAAAGAAAAGCGAGTACCGCCCTTTGACTGAAAGAAAGTAAACAGTTACTCCACGAGTAGTTGCACGTAGTCTCCTAATGTTTTCAGATCGTCCTAGCGTATCTCATCGTATCTTTTGTTAGGTCACCGTTGTACGTTCTAAGTCATTGCATTGCAAAATATTCATCGTCTCTCATCATGGATGACCCAGCTCCGCGGCGGGTTATGTAGTGCACTCCAGAGGTAGTTAGAAAAATATTGTCTATATTTGCGGTCCCTAACTATCGCGCAGTGCCGTTCCTGTTTGTAGTCACAGAAATCACATACATCATTTGGACCGTCATTGAATAAGTAATAGACTGCATGGACTCGGATCCATATGATGGCGTTTGTTTTGGTCCTTGGAGAGTGCATCTCGTCTTGAAGAAGAAGAGTTTGGAGCGTGGCTTGAATCGGTGTTACCCACAGCAGTAAAGCCGACATTTGTTTGACGAAGTACCAAACAGCCGCTTCCTCTTTAGCTGTTAAGGCGTTGTTCGTACTTGTAACTCACATTACACTGCAAGCAACTGGGGGACTCCAACAGGCGGATTTTATGTACATGCTCCAATGTCACCTGTTCGCTATTGACCGTCGCATATCAAGTGGACTGGGCGTCAATGTCGAGAATGGTTTTATGTACCGCCCACCATACGGCACGCCACTGTGTGCTGGTATATTTCGTTTCCACCGCATTTGGTTGCCGTCTCCGTTGTAGGGTGCAATATATCACTTTCGTCATCGCCAAAGATGGAGACCGGAAAGCGTAATGTGTGTAACTGAATTCCAAGTAGAAATCTACAAGGCAGAAGAATGGTACCGGTATGGTTTGCAACGATATCGGGAACTCGAAGGAGGTCAGCGCTACGATTTCCAGCAGCAAGCTCGTTGGGGTGGTAGAGCAACGATGCCATCATGGTAAATGTGAACTAACAGACAGAGCGACCATTCTATTGGAAAAGTTTACTAGTCCCGGTCCTGCCTTGTCCTTGGGGAGGGTGAGAGATTCATATCGAACTTTGAGAAACATTCCGGTGCTAACGAAGTAGCCGAGAGTTGACATAAAGCTGCGACAAATTGGATTCGTAACTGGGAGAGTCCGTGCGACGTGCGGTATGAGCACGCCACTAGACACACACAAAATGTTCAAATGTGTGTGAATTCCTAAGGGACCAAATTGCAGAGGTCATTGGTCCCTAGCCTTACACACTACTTAAACAAATTTAAACTAACTTATGCTAAGAACAAGATACACTCCCATGCCCGAGGGAGGACTCGCACCTCCGGCGGGAGGAGCCGCGCAATCCATAACATGGCGCCTGGAACCGCGCGACCACTCCGCGCGGTACTATACAGACATTAGAGCCCTGTAGGTGCGTGGCCTATATGGGTGGCCTACATGTGGCTGTGGTGTGTGAGAGAGACGGCGAGTACACTTCGTGAAAGTTGGCTAAAGTTGTCAAAGATAACCGATATTATCTCGCCTGATAATGCAGCCGCGTAAGCGCTACTTGTCTTCGACGCTTTAAGTAATGTGCTTGTCTGCCATCACGCGGAAGCCACGCACTTGCACTCGTTTGCATATTGTCTCTGAATTTGTGGTGTGCGCATGTGTTATGTGCTACATTTACCACTACACCTCACGCCTCCTACCTCTTTCCGGTCATTGCCGTTAACATTACAGATTATAACAGGTCGTATTAGCTCATTTGCTTGATTTAGTCGTGAGATGTGTGAAGAAAAACAGAACGTACAGGACGATCCAAAAAGACATCGAGGGAAGAATTAGGTCCATTTGAAAGTGGCCATCCTAATCCCCTGTTTCCTATGTGTTTGTATTGTAAGCCCATCTTCAGAACCTCGTTTCATTCATTTGCTCCAGTTTTTTCTTCCAATTTGGTTGGTGTTCTGTTACATGTCATTTACTGCAAAAATAATCAGTTCTTGCTTTATGTTTTCAGTAGGAATCCTGTCCAACTTACGAAGAGGACGCGGCGTGTGCCATAGCCCGATTTCCTCAAAATTTCACTCAGTGGAGAAAGGGTCAAAATAAGCAAACACATTATATGAATGCATGATGTCTGTTCTTTCAGACAGTCCATAAGAACAGACACCACGCATCCATATAACTGATTCGCCTAGATGGGCAATGGATACACCATCTTCAGTGCGGATGCTCTAGTACATTCGACCTCCTGCGGGAATCTCACAGTAGCAAATATAGGGGAAATGGACAAGGACTGCAGATAGGTGGCGCTTGGAGGGAATATGGGGCGACCGTGAGACGTGCCGAGATAGTGTGCGCAGTTACATTCAACATAGACTCATGGCTTACGCAGTGGTTAACGCAACTGCCTAGTAAGCATGAGATCCTGGGCTCGAATCCTAGTCTGGCACAAATTTTCTTTCATCGCCGCTGATTCCGTGTGATGTCCCGATGCTGTTGACATCAGTAATACCTTCCCTTCCCTTTGCTTTCCTTTCTCTCCCCTCTAACTTTAATTTACATATAAATGAAACACATGTCTCGGCCGTTTCTGAAAAAACGACGGTCAGAATTTTCGAGGTACTTTATGTGCCTTTTACCACGCAATAGTTGAACTGAAATGGTGGCACAGTGGCTAGCATCATGGTTTAAAACTTTTGCACCCTGTGTTCGAAACACGGTTAGTACTTTTATTCTGGTTTTTCATATATATACCCATGTCTGTAGAAGATTACTACACGAATACTGAAATAATTTCATACGTATTCGTTTACTAGTTGTATGTCTCGTGATTGAATACAAGAAAGGAACAATAAAGGAAGGAGAAAAGTATTTTAAACTGTTCTCAGTGAAATTCTTGTTGTATATCTGGATTCACAGACAGTTGCTAGCACTATTTTTCGGTCTAGTGATCTGCTATGTGTGGTTTGCCGTGAAGTTATTGCCAACACGTGAAATCTTCAGCAATGTTTACGATGTTCCTTGTCTGTGATATTCGTATGAATAAATTTCACTGTGGCAAACGTGCCTTCGCCTGATGCTCGTAGTGTTCGGCTTTACCATGTTTCAAAAGTTTCTACAACCGGTATCATCAAAAGGAATGCACAAAACTTTTCTGAGAATAAATTTTATAGAAAGATACGGAAATTAACGTAAGAATTAATGTCAAAGTAAAGTATAAGAACATGAGAGTTTAAAAACAGTCCATCCTCTGAGGGAACTATAAACACAAACATAAGAAAAAATTGTGTGACACTTATTGTGAAACGCAGTCGTAATTTTACACGTCATATAACGCCCTTGAATTCTCTAACTTGAGAAGAAACATTTGTTTAGTAATGTTCTAAGGATGTGGCAAATAGCGAGCGAAGTTTCTGGGAAATCGGGTTATGGCTCATGTCGTTTCTTCCTCGTTAGTGCAATCTTTTACTGCTCGTAAAAATATCATTTCAGCCCAAAGAACTTGGTTAAAATCTTGTCTCTTCGTAACCCGGTTTTACACCTGTACTGTAAAACAGGTACGGCCTTCAGCTTATAGAATTTCATTTTCATTATTCTTTGTGCATTTTTTAATGTTCAACTTATAGTACCACATATAGTCTGACATCTCTGTAATTTAACTTCTACATTCTTCCCTGCAGTAGTCGTATGCAGACTGACAGTCGGCACGAACATATTTTCTCCTTTCCTTTTCGTGTGTTCAGACCTATAAATCACATGAACCGAGTACCTTACTGTTATTAGCAGTACTATGTTACTCTTTTGTTTCAGTTTTACTAGAGCAATAGTGGTGAAATGGCCAAGAATTGCTGATTGAAAGTCCCACATTGCCGCCTTTATGAGAAACAGTAAAAGGGAAGCAATATAGGCACATTACACTTTATTCTCCATGGTATTCTCATAATTGTGGTATTATTTTCTGTTAATAGCATTTTTTAGTTGCAGGACAGTGAACTGTTCCATTTATACACTCCTGGAAATGGAAAAAAGAACACATTGACACCGGTGTGTCAGACCCACCATACTTGCTCCGGACACTGCGAGAGGGCTGTACAAGCAATGATCACACGCACGGCACAGCGGACACACCAGGAACCGCGGTGTTGGCCGTCGAATGGCGCTAGCTGCGCAGCATTTGTGCACCGCCGCCGTCAGTGTCAGCCAGTTTGCCGTGGCATACGGAGCTCCATCGCAGTCTTTAACACTGGTAGCATGCCGCGACAGCGTGGACGTGAACCGTATGTGCAGTTGACGGACTTTGAGCGAGGGCGTATAGTGGGCATGCGGGAGGCCGGGTGGACGTACCGCCGAATTGCTCAACACGTGGGGCGTGAGGTCTCCACAGTACATCGATGTTGTCGCCAGTGGTCGGCGGAAGGTGCACGTGCCCGTCGACCTGGGACCGGACCTAGACGACGCACGGATGCACGCCAAGACCGTAGGATCCTACGCAGTGCCGTAGCGGACCGCACCGCCACTTCCCAGCAAATTAGGGACACTGTTGCTCCTGGGGTATCGGCGAGGACCATTCGCAACCGTCTCCATGAAGCTGGGCTACGGTCCCGCACACCGTTAGGCCGTCTTCCGCTCACGCCCCAACATCGTGCAGCCCGCCTCCAGCGGTGTCACGACAGGCGTGAATGGAGGGACGATTGGAGACGTGTCGTCTTCAGCGATGAGAGTCGCTTCTGCCTTGGTGCCAATGATGGTCGTATGCGTGTTTGGCGCCGTGCAGGTGAGCGCCACAATCAGGACTGCATACGACCGAGGCACACAGGGTCAACACCCGGCATCATGGTGTGGTTAGCGATCTCCTACACTGGCCGTACACCACTGGTGATCGTCGAGGGGACACTGAATAGTGCACGGTACATCCAAACCGTCATCGAACCCATCGTTCTACCATTCCTAGACCGGCAAGGGAACTTGCTGTTCCAACAGGACAATGCACGTCCGCATGTATCCCGTGCCACCCAACGTGCTCTAGAAGGTGTAAGTCAACTACCCTGGCCAGCAAGATCTCCGGATCTGTCCGCCATTGAGCATGTTTGGGACTGGATGAAGCGTCGTCTCACGCGGTCTGCACGTCCAGCACGAACGCGGGTCCAACTGAGGCGCCAGGTGGAAATGGCATGGCAAGCCGTTCCACAGGACTACATCCAGCATCTCTACGATCGTCTCCATGGGAGAATAGCAGCCTGTATTGCTGCGAAAGGTGGATATACACTGTACTAGTGCCGACATTGTGCATGCTCTGTTGCCTGTGTCTATGTGCCTGTGGTTCTGTCAGTGTGATAATGTGATGTATCTGACCCCAGGAATGTGTCAATAAAGTTTCCCCTTCCTGGGACAATGAATTCACGGTGTTCTTATTTCAATTTCCAGGAGTGTATATTTTTGCGGAATGGAATTGCCACTTGAATTCATGTAGCCAAGTAAGCGTCCACAAGGTTCCAATACGTTTGCCTTCAGAAAATCTTGTGCTCTTGTACTATATATTTCTTACAAAGGCAACAATGTTGCTTTTGTATCCAGTCTTCACCATTTTGACAGTGCTGTTGAAGAGACGGGCAAAGCAAAAATGATAATCCTGTACAAAAAGACGAAAGGAGGCACAGACGCGCTTGAAAAGTTACGTTCTGTCCACAGTTGTGCAAGACACACTCGCTGATTCCCTGTGATCATATTTTATTCACAACTGAATGTAGGACATATCAGTTCTTTAATAATTCATGCTGCTAAAACTCAGACAGCAGCAAAAGATGAACAAATTTTCTGCACCTGTTGTCTTACCAGCTTATTACAGAACATGAGCGAGTCGAACTGGCGTTAAAATTTAAATATTTTACATTATTTATTCGTTATTATTTTGTGTATTTTTAGCCATAAATCTGTATTTATCTCCATACTGTCTGGCAGTCCGCAGAGAGTACTAATAGTAAGAAACATGGCGCGGTTACTGCAAGTGATATGGTTCCCAGGTAGATGAAGTGCAGGAGTTGTTCGAAAATATCATCTTCGATTACGTACAATTCTGCTTTGTATTGGGTATTTCCCATGGAATGCCATTGTATCAGTTTTATCTAGTGCTGTCATAAAATTATAATCTTTTCCAATAAAGTTTAAATCATACATTGAGTTTTATAGTTTGTCTCCAGAATTTGTCATTAATACAATGGCATCAGCATATAGTAGTATATTGATATATTTATTCTTGTTTATATGGATTCATTCTGATAGTCTTCCTTTCCATTTCTATTTGACACCATCTATTCAAACATTAAAACGAGTAGACAATAAAGTACAGCCTTGTCACTTATCTTGGTTTATTAAAATCTGTTCCCCTGTATAATCGGTTATATTTTAGAAAATTGCCAGTTTACAGACCAAGCTGAAGTCAAACAGTAATCCATCATTAAGTTCTTCACATTATTTGTTGAAATTTCTCGACGTATCCATCCAGCTGCTTGCACTTCTTCCAACCCAGTAATCAATAATGAATTTTCAGTTTCGTAGCAATCTCTCAGAAGAATACTGGTATGCCAAACCACACAGGTCTTTACATAACCTATAGCAAATGGGAGAATGCACTGTATTCTCCTTCTTTCAGACGATTTTAAGTTAAAACTCAAGCATGTATTTGCACACATTTTATTTCTATGGGGCTGTGCTGAGAGACGGGGGAGGAATAAAATGAAGGGAGCTAACTGTGACCTACCACTCACAGCAACAGCCGCATAAAAACTGTGCCATATAGGGATGCCGTTTAGACTGCTACCGAACAGGTGTGCTAAGCGGCTCACACCCAGCTTGAAACTTCAGGACGAATACACAAAGTCCAATGCGGTAGCGCCTATAGGACTGATGTGACTTAATCACGTCATCCGGCATTCCATTTCGCTGACAGGTGAATGTGGCGTGCTGCACTTTGGAATGCTATACGTCTCCACTATGACAGTTTATGAGACTTCTTTAGTTTAGCTATTGCCACTGTACACAGTAGAGTAAGACATGATGGTTAGTTCAATATTCAATCTGTTGGTCTTGTGGGGTATGTATTCACGACAGCGATGCTGAATAGAGCAAGGAGAACAGGGACCATAAAAAAGGCTGTAGCAGAAATGTCAGAGACAAGTGCAATAATCTAAATTAAGTTAAGGAATTTGCGGAAAAGAAAAAAAGAAAGAGAACTAAATAGATATCTGCAGTGTGGTTTCCTACCTGGAACTTTGGCACGAACATAGCAAAAAACATTCTACTTACCAACTTAACCCCCCCCCCCCTCCAGTCAGTTTATCTATATTTAAATACACACCTTTCATCAGTTAATTGCTTATGAGGATATGACCTTATTACCTTTAGTGAAAGCAAAAGCTTTTTACGCAGTAAAATAACAAGGTAATTTGCAGTCGTGACAGTGGCGTAGGTTCCAGAAGTGGGACCTTGCCTCAGACTACACTTTACCGAATGAACTTTATCGATCCGAAGAATATGACGCACCAGTTGTCGAGATGAGTACTGTATTTAATTTAAAACACAACATGTTTGGGAAAGACATGATTCCGTTATGATTATAGATAGCGAAACATTTTTGAGAGCAATATAACGGGATCATGTGTTTCCAAAACATGTTGTGATTTTAAATGAAACAAAGTACTCATCTTGAAAACTGGTGCGTCATACTTTCTGAACTGTCACCATACTAAAGACGTACAATGGCTTCACTATGGGTTTATTTCAACATTCTCCAATAATTGTTTCAGCCATACTGCCCAGCGTCAGTAAAAGGATGTATCCAACAACATATTCTGAATACCTGTTGATTAATGTTCATTAAGTTGACTAAAGCCAGGAAACCTCCGTCGTCCGGAAAATGCGTGCTGCCACGTTACTATTCTCACTTCTATTAGCGTCGAGTCACATGTGTGACACACCACTGCCACGTATCTGACAAGCCATGTGTCACGCTGCTCACTTGTCACGCCACATGTGTTAGCCGTGTGGCGCACTGGGTGAGTGAGTGCCACGTGTTGCTGGGTGAGGCGACTACCACTCACGTGCTTATGCTTACACATGCATAGCGAGTGGTGCACATGTGGTTTCGCCACGTACGTACAGGTCTCTGGTAGACTCAGGCATTCTGTCCTCTGGAGGATGTTCAAGATTGGTGAAGAAGGGGCCTATAATTATGGGCCACCGTATGGTATATACCATTCGTGAAGTCTTAACCCAAGAATCTTAAAAAATGGTTCAAATGGCTCTTAGCACTATGGGACTCAACTGCTGAGGTCATAAGTCCCCTAGAACTTATAACTACTTAAACCTAACTAACCTAAGGACAAAACACACATGTAAGCCCGAGGCAAGATTCGAACCTGCGACCGTAGCGGTCACGCGGTTCCAGACTGTAGCGCCTAGAACCGCACGGCCACTCCGGCCGGCCCAAGAATCTTATCTGGTCGCTAACCCATAAGGGGGTGACACTTTCAGGTGGCAATCTCGTCCTTATATGTATGTCGACTTTAATGCAGTTACCCAAGGCTGCCCTATAAGTCATGATCCATTCCATGGCGACTATCATATTGGCACCCTCTTGCTATCTCCAACAACTTGGGCCGCCATTTAGCGGAAGTCTCGAGCTCTTCCCTCTATCACCCTGCCTTCGTCCACAGGAAACGAGTTTAGGAGGCTCGGGCGATACCCTTCTCTTCTCCGAATCGTGAGTGATACAATGCCGTCTTTACTATGAGGGAACAAGATCATGCTCTCAGTTCATCCCGATCCTCCTCCCCAGGGCCCGACGTTATTCAGATTCAGATGTTGTAACACCTTTCTCTTGTGGGCAAGCACTTTCTGCGTAACACGTTCAACTGCATTTAGGCAGAGGCCACGTTTCCTGGACGCTGGCGTGAAACCACCGTCATACCCATACCTAAGCCTGGTAAGGACAGGAATCTTCCTTGAAGCTACCGCCCCATCTCTCCTACCAGCTATGTTGTTTGCAAGGTGATGGAAAGGTGGTGGCTATAGTCTTGACATTTACTAACGAATGCACAGTGTGGATTTAGAGTACGCCGTTCTGCAGTTGACCATCTCGTTACTTTGCCCACCCATGTCATGAATGATGCCCTGCGGAAATCCCAGACTGTGACCGTGTTTTTCGATTTGGAGAAGGCCTACGACACTTGCTGGAGAACTGGTATCCTCCGTACTCTTTAGACATGGGGATTCCGTGGGTGCGTGTCGTGTTTTCTTCGGGCATTTTTACAAGACCGAGTTTTCAAGGTGCGTGTGGGTTCTGCCTTGTCGGACATTCTTATCCAGGAAAATGGTGTGCCTCGGGGTTCCGTCCTGAGCGTTGTCCTCTTTGCTATCACCATTAACCCTATAACGGCCTGTCTCCTACCGGGCATCACCGGCTCTCTTTTTGTAGACGATTTTGCCTTCTATTGCAGTTCTCCACAGACCTGTCTCACTGAGCGGCTTCTTCAGCGGTCTTGATCGGCTTTACTCCTGGAGCATCGACAATGGCTTTCGCTTTTCCCCTGACAAAACCGTATGTATGAATTTCTGGCGGCGAAAATGGTTTCTCCCACTATCTCTACATCTTGGGCCTTTCACACCACCCCGGTTGAGAGTCTGTATGCTGAAGCTGCTGAACTACCACTGTCCTACCGTCATGACTTTCTCCTCAGCAGTCATGCATGCCGTTTGTCTGCCATGCGTGGCTACCCCTTCTATTCCTCCTTCTTTGATGATTCCTTTGATCGCCAGTATGGGGCGCGTCCCTCTTCTCTGTTACCTCCTGAAGTCCGCTTTCGCCACTTGCTACGGCGGCTTACCTTCACACTACCTGCAACTTTGCTAGTGGGTGTGGAATCTTCACCACCTTGGCTTCGTGAAGTGGCCAATGTTAACCTTGTCCTTCATTCACTTCCTAAGGACACTACTTCAGCCTCGGTCTATCGCCTCCAGTTTCACGACCTTCGCATCTAACTTCGCGATAGTACCTTTGTCTACACTGATGGCTCTCGGACTGACCGTGGGGTTTGGTATCCCTTCGACATTGGCACCCATGTCTTTCGATATCGGCTTCTGGCACAATCCTCAGTATTTACAGCCGGGCTCTTCGCCTTGTATCAGGCCACGGGAGTACATCCAATGACACAGCCTTTCCTATTCGGTTCTCTACTTAGACTCACTCAGTGGCCACCAAAGTCTATGTGCGCTGTACACTGCTCATCCCTTAGTGCAGCAGGTCCAGGAAAACTGTTACTTGTTCACTCTTCGCGGAGTCAGTGTCATGTTTCTGTGGGTTCCTGGTCAGGTCGGTCAGCCAGGCAACGAGGCTGCTGATGCTGCTGCCAAGGCTGCAGTCCTCATACCGCCACCCACGAGTACCTATATTCCCTGCGATGATCTCTGCGTCGCCGTCTGTCCGGAGGTAGAGTCCTTCTGGCATCGCCAATGGTCCTCCCTTCACGGGAAAAAGCTTAGGCTTATTAAGCCGCTCCCAGTGCCTTGGACGACCTCCTCTCGGCCCTCCCACCGGGAGGAGATTATTTTAACTCGGCTGCGTATTGGGCACTGCCTTTTTAGCCATTGTCATTTGATAAGTGGCTCTACCCCACCACTTTGTACACATTGCACCCAAATTTTAACTGTCAGCCACTTCCTGCTGGAATGCCTTTTTTTTAACAATTTAGTTCCGGTCGGGGTTTGCCGTCTGATTTATCAGCAGTTTTAGCGAATGACGCGCGGGCTGTCGACTGCGTATTATTTTTTATCCGCCGAAGCAATACGGCGAAGGCCATTTAATTTTTAGTTCTGGACCTCCATTTCTGTCTGGCGTTTTTTTAGCCCATTTTCCACATGCCTGTTATTAGCTTTCTCCTATTCTGTCCATTGGGACTGACGTATAGTCGTTTAACTCCTCTCTGTGTTCGTGTTCTGTAGTTTTGACTTGGGCACGTACGACCTCAGTTGTTTTTTGCTCCATAAAGCAATAAAAAACAAACAAACAAACCACCAAGGAGGAGCAGCATCAAGTCGCCTGTATACACGTTGCTTTGGGAGGTGGCAGCACCGAGCTTCATCCCAGTCAGTCAATAGCACAGACAGCATAACAAGGGTCTTAAAGTCAAGGCGTACAATATTATTGATAATGGGCACCTTGGCGCTTCGAGCAGTGAGCCTGGACGGGCGCCGTTAAACGACAATTAACGACCACCCTCGATAGCGTATCGCGAAGTAGCCGCATCACCACTTCGGTAAAGGGGTCTGTATATCGCATGTTTCGGAGAACAGCAGTCATGAATGCGTGGTCAACCTGGTCGGATGCTTGGCTAAAGTCGATGGAATCCGGCGCACATCACATTCACCGAAACTTCTCCAGCGTTATCACGTCCCTTTATCGGTACAGAGCTATGCCAACGTCCCTTGATCGTATGAAATTACATACTGTATCGTATTCATAAAACGAGTAGCCGCTAACCTGTTGAAGATTTTCATGTCACTATTCAGCAGCGTCAAGGATCATCGATACAGGACCCACCTTTCGGTTTATGAATAGCCACTATCATTTCCAAGAACAGGAGTGGTATGTTTGGAGACACCAGTTCTTGGAATTTCTCTGTCCAAGACAAACAACTACTTGAAATCCCAATGAAGTTCCCAAGGGAGTCCATCTATTCCCAGGGACTTGTCGGCCGCTCATCTTTCGATGGCATCAAACACCTCGTCTTATTTCATGTCCCATATCAAGTCTGCTTCCAATGCATGCCGTATGGGGCCGTGGATCAACCCTGAGACGTCCGACACGACCGCCAGGTCGAGTTCCTGCACCAAATACACAATTGTCATCAAAACCTTTGGCTATATACTGGTGTTTGTTGAGATACCTACCATTCTCCATGTCAATAACGTGGACAGTTACCAACACCACGTTATGTTCAAAAATGGTTCAAATGGCTCTGAGCACTATGGGACTTAACAGCCATGGTCATCAGTCCCCTAGAACTTAGAACTACTTAAACCCAACTAACCTAAGGACATCACACAACACCCACGTTTTGTATTCCTTAAGTAAATGATAAATTAAAGAGTGTTCTATGGGCAGGCTGTCTTTTGCATGTGCGTGTATTACACCTCTTTCCAAATAGAGACATATGACAGAAACAAAACTTGTTTTGGCAAGACTGACTAACACTTGTCTGCCTAGCGAGGGCGACTGATTGGAATACTCTCTGAGGATGGTAAAGTAAAAGTGCATAGTATCGGCACCACGTTGCTGCTTCTCAATCGCACATCATTAAGGTTCATCTGTGGGCTGGTTTTGTGCGGTCAGTCCACCATGATAGGGCCGAGGGGTAAAGACCACGATGCCAGACACACTTATTCCAAACAGCTTTACAGCTATTCAGCAGACGGTGGAGGTCTACTGTGCAGTATTGAGCGTCCATGGGCTTCTGCTTCGCCATATCCTAAGAGCACTCAGAGCTACGGCACAAATTTAGGGTGAGCGATCCGAGAAGGCTGTTGGCCATAGCTTCGCATTGCATATCACGAGTGAGATAAATCTGGCTGAGTTGGCTGGACAAATGACTGGTGAAGAGAGTGTTGCCTTGTTTCTCACGGTGGATGTGATGCCATGTGTCCACCTGAGCAGGTAACCCTCCAACATTCATGTTCTGTGATACGGCCTGAACGCCCAGCATTTTGTCGTCTACTCATGGTTTCACCATCCTTCATTCACTTCCATAGATGTTCACCACGCGAACGGTCGACCAGCTTCCCCGTTTTCGAGCGCTCGTTTCCAGGCATGGACCATAAAAGCCTGCTCTTTGCTCAGATCAGTGGTTTTCCAATTTCCGACTCGTATCTTCGTAAGAACGATTTCCCATTCATCAAAAAAAAAAAAATGGTTCAAATGGCTCTGAGCACTATGGGACTTAACTTCTGAGGTCATCAGTCCCCTAGAACTTAGAACTACTTAAACCTAACTAACCTAAGGACATCACACACATCCATGCCCGAGGCAGGATTCGAACCTGCCACCATAGCGGTCGCGCGGTTCCAGACTGTAGCGCCTAGAACCGCTCGGCCAATCCGGCAGGCCCATTCATCTCTGCTGCGCTTGCATACTTTCCTTATCGCATCACGGGCCGCAACTTCACTAGATCTTGCGGTGGGCAGTGGTCAAAGAGTTTTCGTTCATCAGTGTATGTCATAGCTTACCTGTACCATTTGTATTCAACATTAACTCAAACTTTGCCATTCCTGTTACTATTTTTAGACACTCTCGAAGTTACACACACCAACAGCATTTACGCCCATACGGATGGCAGAACTCAAACCCACAACTTCCACCTTACGGGACGGCGGAGCTACTTCGTGACCACGGAGACGGGTTAAAAACTCTTACAAGATATGAAAGGTGTGCATTGTATAGAATCTACGTGAAGTTGTGTTCCATGCGGTGAGATACCAAAGTATGTATTCTGTAAGTCAGGAGTGAATGACAAGCACATAATCTGCAAACATATTTTTTTATAAGGCGGTGTGATCAGTATTTCAGGTACACACGAACGTTAAATTAACTGGCAGCATAATGGAAAATCATCAGGTCAAATATATGTATTACGTACTTCATGTTATCGTGCAGTGTAGTCCATATGTGTGGAATTACCCTTATAAAACAAATACAGGTCTATAAACATAAATTTAAAGTCAAATAGTATGAACTGAGAGAAGAGTAAAACTTGTGCAGCTAGTTAATCAACATGACGCCCATTATTCTACTAGTGTAACTGTATATCTGTGTGATATATCACATGACACTTTTCACTTGAAAACCACGAAATGCATGTAAGACGGCGGCTTACAAAAAGACTACCACGTTGGTAACACAGCATAACAGGTTTTCCACCTCTCCCGTCTCATGCTATTTCGCTTTAAATTTTTATTTATCCATCCGTTATTGCTTTAGACTGGTGGTTCCAAACCTTAGACCATCCTGTAGTATTTATTCGTGTAACTGTTTCCAAAACACACCACTAGCGGGCATGTAAATGAAAACAGTTGCATAGGTGAAAAAGCCACCAAAATCCATAAGTGCTCTTCGTGTTCAGTGGGGTTACCAGTAGGGTAAATAAGCAGCGCGAATGAAATCAGATGTTAAGTGATCACTGTAAAGGACATAGTGATGCAACACAGACGTGTGAGACAGCGTTATCAGTTTGTGACACTACAATACAGATGTGCTACATAAATGTTTTGGAAATTATTTTGATTGTAGATATGACGTAGTGGTTCAATTGGCTTTGAGCACTATGCGACTTAACTTCTGAGGTCATCAGTCGCCTAGAACTTAGAACTACTTAAACCTAACTAACCTAAGGACATCACACACATCCATGCCCGAGGCAGGATTCGAACCTGCGACCGTAGCGGTCGCTCGGGTCCAGACTGTAGTGGTTTCTTCTGCAGACCTTTAGAGACTATTCTGTTATTAGAAATATAAGATGCTTTGTAACTTGTATAAATTATTCAGTATTATGATACAATTATTCTGTGTTAATACCGTTGGGGAAAGTTAGGGATATCAATATTATAGGCAGAGAGAAAACTTATGTAAGAGCGCTGTCCCTGGACGTGGGTGTGACGTCAGAACAGAGCGCCCAGAAGACTTACATGACTGTGAGACATCAAAGTGAACACGCACCAAAAGCATGCATGACAAGTGAGGGCAGAGGTAAGAGGCTCCAATAACATCGAGATCCTTCCCCATAACTGGTCATTGCTAAACAAAGTGTGCCCACAGAATTACAGGGAGCAACAGGGTTGTTGTCAACGACAGCGGAGGCAACGGATGAACATCCACAGCCAACTGTAGGATCGTTCCCTTTTCGTTCACGTTTCAAACTTTGTGAGCCATCGCCCAGTGGCGTAATTTGAGTGACTGTAACTGAAAAATAAGTAACATATGGAAAAACTTTAGGTACCTAACCTTACCACTATCCTCAGGCATTGCCACCTACTTGGGGTTCAATTCCGTTCCAGTTACTGAATGAATTTAAAAGAAGACTAATAACAGACTATCTTTGTCGGCTTTGTTTGTTTGCTGAAAAGATAACGGAGAGTAATTTATAATGAAGCCTCAATAAGTTAAATGTGTTGTTCACTAACATTCAGAGGGAAAGTTATTCTTGTTAAATAAATGAAGACACATTAAAGTGAACTAAAATAACTTAAAACAATTCTGGCAATCGCAAATCTTAGAAAAGACTAAGTCAAGTATATATATTTTATCCCTGTATCTGTTGTAATAGTGCTGTTGTGTGCCAGCTTGGTTCGTATTTGGATGCTGCCAAACTGATGAAATGCAACATTTGCTTATTCAAGTCAGTAAATTTTCATAGCAATTACGTTCCATGCAAAGTACGTAGCTTGCAACATCAAGAAATTTAGTGAATGCAAGTAATCGTTGAACGAAGGTTACGTAAATTATTGTCGTAAATTAAGAGACACCCCCCCCCCCCCTCGATGAACCATAGACCTTGCCGTTGGTGGGAAGGCTTCCATGCCTCAGCGATACAGATAGCCGTACCGTAGGTGCAACCACAACGGAGGGGTATCTGTTGAGAGTCCAGACAAACATGTGGTTCCTGAAGAGGGGCAGCAGCCTTTTCAGTAGTTGCAGGGGCAACAGTCTGGATGATTGACTGATCTAGCCTTGTAACATTAACCAAAACGGCCTTGCTGTGCTGGTACTGCGAACGGCTGAAAGCAAGAGGAAACTACGGCCGTAATTTTTCCCAAGGGCATGCAGCTTTACTGTATGGATAAATGATGATGGCGTCCTCTTGGGAAAATATTCCGGACGTAAAATAGTCCCCCATTCGGATCTCCGGGCAGGGGCTACTCAAGAGGACGTCGTTATCAGGAGAAAGAAAACTGGCATTCTACGGATCGGAGCGTGGAATGTCAGATCCCTTAATCGGGCAGGTCGGTTAGAAAATTTAAAAAGGGAAATTGGTAGGTTAAAGTTAGATATAGTGGGAATTAGTGAAGTTCGGTGGCAGGAGAAACAAGACTTCTGGTCAGGTGAATACAGGGTTATAAATACAAAATCAAATAGGGGTAATGCAGGAGTAGGTTTAATAATGAGTAAAAAAATAGGAGTGCGGGTAAGCTACTACAAACAACATAGTGAACGCATTATTGTGGCCAAGATAGACACGAAGCCCACGCCTACAACAGAAGTACAAGTCTATATGCCAACTAGATCTCCAGATGACGAAGAAATTAAAGAAATGTATGATGAGATAAAAGAAATTATTCAGATAGTGAAGGGAGATGAAAATTTAATAGTCATGGGTGACTGGAATTCAGTTGTAGGAAAAGGAAGAGAAGGAAACGTAGTAGGTGAATATGGATTGGGGTTAAGAAATGTAAGAGGAAGCCGCCTGGTAGAATTTTGCACAGAGCACAACTTAATCATAGCTAACACTTGGTTCAAGAATCATAAAAGGAGACTGTATACATGGAAGAAGCCTGGAGATACTGACAGGTTTCAGATAGATTATATAATGGTAAGACAGAGATTTAGGAAACAGGTTTTAAATTGTAAGACATTTCCAGGGGCAGATGTGGACTCTGACCACAATCTATTGGTTATGAACTGTAGATTAAAACTGAAGAAACTGCAAAAAGGTGGGAATTTGAGAAGATAGGACCTGGATAAACTGAAAGAACCAGAGGTTGTAGAGAGTTTCAGGAAGAGTATAAAGGAACAATTGACAAGAATGGGGGAAAGAAATACAGTAGAAGAAGAATGGGTAGCTTTGAGGGATGTAGTGGTGAAGGCAGCAGAGGATCAAGTAGATAGAAAGACGAGGGCTAGTACAAATCCTTGGGTGACAGAAGAAATACTGAATTTTATTGATGAAAGGAGAAAATATAAAAATGCAGTAAATGAAGCAGGCATAAAGGAATAATAACGTCTCAAAAATGAGATCGACAGGAAGTGCAAAGTGGCTAAGCGGGCATGGCTAGAGGACAAATGTAAGGATGTAGAGGCTTATCTCACTAGGTGTAGGATATATACTGCCTACAGGAAAATTAAAGAGACCTTTGGAGAAAAGAGAACCACTTGTATGAATATCAAGGGCTCAGATGGAAACCCAGTTCTAAGCAAAGAAGGGAAAGCAGAAAGGTGGAAGGAGTATATAGAGGGACTATAGAAGGGCGATGTACTTGAGGACAATATTATGGAAATGGAAGAGGATGTAGATGAAGATGAAATGGGAGATATGATACTGCATTAAGAATTTGATAGAGCACTGAAAGACCAAAGTCGAACCAAGGCCCCGGGAGTACACAACACTCCATTAGAACTACTGACAGCCTTGGGAGAGCCAGTCCTGACAAAACTCTACCATCTGGTGAGCAAAATGTATGAGACAGGCGAAATACCCTCAGACTTCAAGAAGAATATAATAATTCCAATCCCAAAGAAAGCAGGCGTTGACAGATGTGAAAATTACCGAACTATCAGATTAATAAGTCACTGTTGGAAAATACTAACGCGAATTCTTTACAGACGAATGGAAAAACTGGTAGAAGCCGACCTTGGGGAAGATCAGTTTGGATTCCGTAAAAATATGGGAACACGTGAGGCAAAACTGACCGTACGACTTATCTTAGAAGCTAGATTAAGAAAAGGCAAGCCTACGTTCTAGCACTTGTAGACTTGGAGAAAGCTTTTGACAATGTTGACAGGAATACTCTCTTTCAAATTCTGAAGGTGACAGGATTAAAATACAGGGAGCGAAAGGCTATTTACAATTTGTACAGAAACCAGATGGCAGTTATAAGAGTCGAGGGACACGAAAGGGGCGCATTGGTTGGGAAGGGAGTGAGACAGGTTTGTAGCCTCTCCCCGATGCTATTCAATCTGTATATTGAGCAAGCAATAAAGGAATCAAAACAAAAATTCGGAGTAGGTGTTAAAATCCATGGAGAAGAAATAAAAACTTTAAGGTTCGCCGATGACATTGTAATTCTGTCAGAGACAGCAAAGGACTTGGAAGAGCAGTTGAACGGAATGGATAGTGTCTTGAAGGGAGGATATAAGATGAACATCAACAGAAGCAAAACGAGGATAATGGAATGTAGTCGAATTATGTCGGCCGATGCTGAGGGAATTAGATTAGGAAATGAGACACTTAAAGCAGTAAAGGAGTTTTGCTATTTGGGGAGCAAAGTGACTGATGATTGTCAAAGTAGAGAGGATATAAAATGTAAACTGGCAATGACAAGAAAAGTGTTTCTGAAGAAGAGAAATTTGTTAACATCGAGTATAGATTTAAGTGTCAGGGAGTCGTTTCTCAAAGTATTTGTATGGAGTGTAGCCATGTATGGAAGTGAAACATGGACGATAAATAGTTTAGATAAGAAGAGAATAGAAGCTTTTGAAATGTGGTGCTACAGAAGAATGCTGAAGATTAGATGGGACATGTTCTGAGGCATCAAGCGATCACCAATTTAGTATTGGAGGGCAACGTGGAGGGTAAAAATCGTAGAGGGAGACCAAGAGATGAATACACTAAACAGATTCAGAAGGATGTAGGCTGCAGTACGTATTGGGAGATGAAGAAACTTGCACAGGATAGCTTAGCATGGAGAGCTGCATCAAACCAGTCTCAGGACTGAAGACCACAACAACAACAACAACAACAACAAGAGCCACCTTTAATTAATCATTTAGTTTTCAATAACGAGTTGAAATAACTTTTCCAAATTTGCGTAAATAACTGTTAATGATGTAAGATAACTGCTTTCTTTGTTCATTATTATTTCTTGACGTCTTGTGTTGTCAGAAACGTATGTCAACCTTCGGTTGGCAAACGAACAGTCAAATAGTTACGTATTCATTGTCCGCGTTATCACTTGGAGACTGAACAGACAATCCCCAATTGGGCTGCGACCGTATTCATTAATTTCTGTATTATTTCAATTAGATTTTTTGGGGAATGTTTGAGTTACGTGATGCCTCTTTTTATTTCGTACATTATGCGATTAATGGCACTGTGTTAAGTATGAAACAAAATCCATCTCAGCAGAAAGTGTTGAAGTAGAATAGGTTGTTCAATGGATGCCTGTTTTTGTTTCGTACATTATGCGAGTAATGGCACTGTGTTAAGTATGGAACAAAATCCAGCTCAGCAGAAAGTGTTGAAGTAGAATAGGTTGTTCAATGGAATAACTTGTTGTACACTCTCTTCCCTAATCGGTCAATGTCGTATAATTAATTTAAGTGATTAGAAAGTAGAGAGTTTACAAACGCCTGACAGAATTGGAAAGTAGGCTCACTATGAGTTCTCCATTTGGGTGGCTGGTCATATCTTACTATATCTAGATACGTGGGGCACACGGATGCAACAGAGGCCCCTTGTTGGATTGAACAGAAACGTGAAGTCAGGTATACTCGTTCTAGTGGTTACGGTCGGCTAAGCCTGACCGCTAAAACGGAGGATCTTCGTATTTTGCACAAAATACATTGTAACACTTTCACTTCAGAGCCTGCCAACTGAAGACAAGTAATAGACTCCTAGCAACAACCTGAATCATCCCACACAACTCGTCTGAGACAGGCATCATCCAGACGAGGGAGTTACCATTCCATGCCGTTTACACTACAGCACAGTCGGTTCGGTTTGGGGTGGTTCCGTGATTGGAAACCATGGGCTGGTGGTTATTTGTGTTCAGTTATCAACTACAATTCTGCGCTACTCGGGATGACTATCGTCGACGAGTATGGCGGAGACCTGAGAAGAGGTCCCATTCTTGCGATGTTTTGTGGAGAGACAGCGGTGTTATTCTCAGCGTCATGATGTAGTAAGCCACCGAGAATGACTTCAGGTAACGGTTGGTATTTATTGAGGGACCTCCGATCGCACTATGGTAAGTCACCGACATCCTGCTTCCTTATGTTTTACCCCGCATGCCCCTGGTGCCACTTTTCAGCGGAACAATGCTCGACCACACATTGCAGGCGTCGCGATGAACTGTCTCCGTGATGTAGACGTACTTCCGTGGCCAGCAAGATTTCCAGATCTGTCTCTGATGGAACATGTGTGGGACCAGGGACGTCAACTCCCAGTGACGGTATCCGGGATATCGAGAACCAGTTACAACACTTGTGAGCCAGATTACCTAAGAAGGGGACACATGGGCTTTATGAGACCCTTCCCAAACGAATCAATGAATGTATCAAAGCCAGAGGGTGTAAAACGTCATACTGATAAATGGGCTCATACTGCCAATTTCCTTGTAAATTCGACTCGATTTTGCAAACACTGCGATAGCGTCAGATATCTTCTCAACCCGTAAAGCTTCATTTCGCTTCTTCCTTCCCTTTTGGGTCCCTCACATTTTCTTATCATGCAGTGCAGTTGACATATGAGCCGTAGAAGAGATGTGACCACCCTTGCTGTAGTGAGTAAACTATAGAACTGCCAAGACACTCAGTACCGACAGTTAGTACTAAGCTGCGTAAAATAGAGGGAGCAGATACATCTATTAATGCAAATACGATATTTTACTTTACCATAGTAACTTAACTTCACCGTATCTTAGAAACCAGAAAATCAATGTGCCGTTTGGTGTTGAGACGACTGTGATATGTGTGAATTACTTTTCAATCGTAATAATGGGCGAGTAAAATGCAGTAAAATGATAATTGTCTCAAACCTTATATGGCATTAAACACGCTTAAAAACTGGACACAGGCTCCATTTTAGAGCAGTGTCCTGCAACTACTACCTGTAAAGACACAAAGGAATTACGACATGTACAGTCGTGCTCAAAAGTATCCGAACGACCTGAATTGCATTTCGCCGGATTTGCATGCAACGCACATAACGCAGCTGTTTAGCAGGTCCTCTAATCGCTCCTTGGTACAGTCGTTTGACTATTGAAAATGGTTCCAACAAGTCACCACTAGAAAACACTGCTCTGTATCGCAATAACTCAAGATTTTAAAGTAATACTACGATACTACAAATATCAGGGAACATCTTATCACAGATAAGACTGTCCTTAAGGATTGTAAGCTCACATTTATTACAATAAATGACATACCTGAAATGTTACCACTCTAATTATTACGTCAGATAGGTAATGCACGTAGAAAGTTCGTCGTATTCATGATCTCCTCTTCAAAGTAACATACCGTACTTATTATTAAACACAAAATGACATTAAAAATTTAAGTTATTCACGAGCAGCTGGTTGTGAATATGTATGAACTTCAAATGACACAACGAACCGTCTCGTTTTGCATATGGATTCAAACCCAGGTCATGTAGACTAAGCAAAGATTTCGTGACTGACGGAAACTAACAGTCATTCCTGATTAGGCATACAGAGAGTGATATACCTCGATTTTAGACAGTATCAATTAGCAAATACCAACTTTAAATTACGTAACGCGAACATTTTTAATGAACGCGAATTCCTACCGAGCACCTATTGTTCCTGTTAACGAACTACGAGAGATGTTAAATATTGTTTCTTAACAAGTAACTTACTTGAAATGCCGTGAGGCAAACCTTTGTGTTGGACAAGGATTCGAACCCAGAACCTAATAAGATAGATATCGTAGGACGATCAACTGTGACATCTCGCATTTTCTTGGCAGTAGCTAGATGTTTTAACTGAAATGACGAGACAAAACATTAATTTCTTCCTTCCCAGGACTCCAACCCGGCACCTATCGCTGTTATATTCTAGAGAAAACGAACGTTAAATACGGGTTTGTTGCACCAGCAGCGTCATGTGAGCATGTTTGAACTAGAAATAATATGACGAAGAGTTCAGTGCTGACTGGGAATAGAGCTCCACACATATCGTTGTTGACTATACACAAAGAGACGCCAGGTACCATATTTTTCTCCACCAGCAGCTCGGAATAACATCTTGAACTTACAGTGATCTCGCAAATAGTTCCGTGTCTCATTGGGAGTCAAAAACGTCAAATATCGTTACTGTGGACAACGAATGAAAATACATTAAACATCGAAATTATTATCCACCAGCAGATAGGTGTTCTCATGGTAGAGCTTGATAATACATAATGAAATCTTTAGTGCCGGGCCAGGATTCGAACCCATTCACGCGCAATATGTGGTGATGTTGAGGAATCTGCAGTTTTGAACAAACAACAAATTGAAGCCGAGTTGAATTGTCACGAAGGGAACAAATTCCGCGTCTGAATTGCATTCCCAGTTCAGAACCAATTTTATCGACATACAGAAGCTCAGATAAAAGATGGAATAAGTGTCCTGTGATCCTACATAGCGTTTGTATCGTTACTAGAAATAAATAACTAGTATAACAAAGGATACTGGTGTTAGAGTTTCTATATGTCGCCACTCCAGACTTTATTGTGGCTCTACCTAAGGTCTACTTGGTAGAAAAGGAATGTCATTTTTAAAGTGAATTTCAGACCACAATGCCAATATATCTTCTTCACTTGGTGTAGCCAGAGGAGAAAGGAATCTGTCTCTGCCTATCTAAAATCACTGACCGAAGTTGGAATCGAACCCAGACCATAGATATATGAACCTATCATCAGCACAACCTTTTTTTTTCCTCCCTATCTAAAATCACTGACCGAAGTAGGAATCGATCCCAGACCATACATATATGAACCTATTTATATATATATATTTTTTTTTGTTTAGGGAATTATGTTCAAAGTTCCATTAGATTGGTAACTTCAGCAGGCAGCAGAATTGCCTTTCGAAAGAATTTAACAGTAAATGTATTCGAACTCGCGACATCTTATCTATCGTGCACGACACTTACCATTATTTTTCTTTTTGTCCTCCCGAATACGAGTCCAGTGTTTGTATGTGTATTACTGTACTGATGAAAAATAGGAAATGTAAAAGTAGGTCCCATGCAGTGCGACTGCACTGACATTTAAAAGAGGCACATTCGCTGCTTTCCCCTCCTTACGCTTACACAGCGATGGGCGAAACGTGCCGTATAGGCTTAGTGGTATTTTTTTTACCATATGTATATGAACCTATTATCAATCCAACTTATTTTTTTTCCTGGCCCTCTTCCACTTCAGGCGTTGGCCCCTATCACCCATATCACCCCCCCAAATCCGATCTAACTTAAAAATTAAAAAATAAAATAAAAAAATAAAAAATAAATAAAAATGAAAAATAAAAAATAGATAAGAACAATCTGTTACCACAGCCACTTTCACGCTAACTTAACCTATTTCTCTTTTTTTACTTTTTTATTTTTTTTATTTTTAAAAATATATAAAGAAACTGAATAAATCTTCTTTCCGTGATAAACTGCCCAATACCCGTTAAACAGAAGAACAGGAAATCAATAAAGCACTTCTGATTTGTTTTATGTTACGGCTTCTGGCAACATTAGTTTTCCTGAGTCACTTTGACTTGCCGTACTATAAAAATAAATAAATAAATATCAACTTAATTATAATGAAGCAAAATTAGTATCGACTCGCTGTAATGTTGTGCACCAACCAAAAAATTACCGCTTCATTATGGCAAAGTGTGAAGTAAGAAATTTTGAAACAAAGCTTTGTATTTCCGACTCGTTTTAAGGTTGTGGTGCTCTTCCATTATATACTGTATGTACTCGTCTGTACTCGCATGTTTATTCGTAACTGCAAAATATGCAAACTGGCCGATAATCCAAGTGTAGCTGTTGTGCTTTGTTGCAGGAAAGAAATGCCAGTATGGTTGAAGTACATCTTCAAGTGTTATAGCAGAGTCTGTGGTTATAGTAATTATTGCGAGTTTTTTTCTAGTCCAGTTCCATATGTGGTATTGGTCTCATCAGATGAGAATGTGTGCCAAGGTATCTACAGTATGGCAATGATCGCAGTACGGACTCTGCTTCATTTTGACATTGTGCAGCTTTTCACCTGTGGGGACCTTCTCGTTTACAATGTCATATCACCCCAACAGACCACCAAATAATCTCCTCATTGCCTCGTTTTTCTATCATAGCGCCGTTGTGCCACACTGCCTGAGAATTCTGACACACAGGCTGCCTGTATCAATTTGCAGCATGTTCAGTAAATTCATTTACTTGGTTGACCGAATCACCATGAACTAGATGCCTCGGCTACCCAGTGCATACATTCAACTTTATTTTGTTGTCACCGAAATAAAATCACGTAACTGCCACCTACACAGAACTGCCAACAGTGTAGGATGCAGAAATTTAAATAGGAAGTGTTCCTTTCCACTTGAGCTACTGAGCGCTATCTGTTTGTTGAAAACGTCGTGCAGTGCAAAAGAAAAGATATAACTGTTTGTATCTCATAAGTATTGACGTGACCATATGCATTATCCCACAGCGCTGTGGAATGCATAAGTTCTGGAGGAATTGTTCTTGACTTCTGGAGCTGCTATAGCTACATGTCAGCTAGTAGTGTAATGCTACGTATCGCGCGCGGTAGATAATATGTCTCGAGTTACTGATTTATGATGCTTAGTTTGCAGTCAGTTCTGAGTATTATTAGTAACTACGCTCCAGTCCCTAAACATAGTTACAGAAATGCGAATCAGACGCATTACGTATTCCAGGCCGTAGCAGCCGTGACTTGGAGACACCAGCTATGGTCACTTCCCAGTCCACTCTAAGATCACATCGGTTCGTCTTCCTCCTGCTAGTATTGTAAGTGAGATTTGGCAACAAGGCAATGTATATTTGGCAACTCTGTGATCGACGAGTTACTTCCTGGTGTGCACGGAATTACGCCTCAAAGTTCACTTGATTTTACCTGCCATTTCCATTGAATAATCTGAATTATTGTCGCTTGAGGTGTAACAAAAGATTGTAAATTTACGGTTTTCAGCCCAGGAAAGTCGTAGCACGTGGAAATCGCAACTAATCTCGTCCTTCAAATAGCGGTTTACGAGTTCTAGCCACTATTGATTTCCTAAGAGGAAGCGAAGCCACATACTTCTCCGCCAGCTCTGTGGTAACGTCCTGACCTGTGAAAAAGCGTCTGTTACGGTCAGCAGTTCCAGTCTCAGTGAATGTAGCGTTTTTATCACTGCTGTGAAAGAGCTACAAACCGTCAGATCAAACATCGATAAGGAAATTGCAAGAAATTACTTTCGGCTCATAGTTCAATGGTGAAAAAATTACAATGCTGCACAACAGGTAACGCCTCATTCCGCTACTGACAAGCCAATTTTGGGTTTCTAGGAATACAGAACTTTATTTACGAAATGCCACATTTGCATACCTCTTGAGTATGACACAGTATACCAATTAAACACAGACCCAATCAAAATCTAAGTGAGTAGTTGAAAGATCTCTGCTGGATTTCTTTCATGTTAATTTCTTAAATCTGTTGTCATTTACGGCATAAATTCCTCTTCTAAATTTACTGTGACGTTTCTGACTATCTGGGAGGAGACTGAGTAGATGAACGTGTTACTTTTACACATAAACAACAACGATCTGTCACACTACTACACTTTAAAACACAGTTTATATGTAATTCAAGTCACACGGTCTCATACGGAACCTACATCCGCTTTCTTTTATATACTGTATATGATAAGATACTGTCATCCCACTTCCCTTCTTTGTGAGAAGATGAATGAGTAAATGTATTTCCAGTTGCATGCAAGAGGGTAGCAGACAAGCCTGTCTGCTAGAGAACAGTAGGACCAACGTCGGAACAGGTAGCTACGCTTTCTAAAAGCAGAGAGGTTTCTATTCTTAGAATGGTCCTGTCCGTCCCTTGTCATGTTGGTATAGGAAACTGCCCCTCTGGCCACTTCCGTTTTGTATTTGTGAGCCACCCTCAGAAAGGGACCACAGCAGTCTGTCAGTGGCGAGCGTCTGAAGTGGTAAGATCTCCGGCTAAGCGCGTGTCTGCTAAGTCCGTAGGACAATGGATTTCTTAAGTTCAGCCTAACTGAAAATTTAACCACCTTTATTTCAGGTTTAGCTCTAAAATATCTAATGTTATCTTAAATTGCAACGCAGTGTAATTCGAGTGTGAAGTTCAGAATATACACTCCTGGAAATGGAAAAAAGAACACATTGACACCGGTGTGTCAGACCCACCATACTTGCTCCGGACACTGCGAGAGGGCTGTACAAGCAATGATCACACGCACGGCACAGCGGACACACCAGGAACCGCGGTGTTGGCCGTCGAATGGCGCTAGCTGCGCAGCATTTGTGCACCGCCGCCGTCAGTGTCAGCCAGTTTGCCGTGGCATACGGAGCTCCATCGCAGTCTTTAACACTGGTAGCATGCCGCGACAGCGTGGACGTGAACTGTATGTGCAGTTGACGGACTTTGAGCGAGGGCGTATAGTGGGCATGCGGGAGGCCGGGTGGACGTACCGCCGAATTGCTCAACACGTGGGGCGTGAGATCTCCACAGTACATCGATGTTGTCGCCAGTGGTCGGCGGAAGGTGCACGTGCCCGTCGACCTGGGACCGGACCGCAGCGACGCACGGATGCACGCCAAGACCGTAGGATCCTACTCAGTGCCGTAGGGGACCGCACCGCCACTTCCCAGCAAATTAGGGACACTGTTGCTCCTGGGGTATCGGCGAGGACCATTCGCAACCGTCTCCATGAAGCTGGGCTACGGTCCCGCACACCGTTAGGCCGTCTTCCGCTCACGCCCCAACATCGTGCAGCCCGCCTCCAGTGGTGTCGCGACAGGTGTGAATGGAGGGACGAATGGAGACGTGTCGTCTTCAGCGATGAGAGTCGCTTCTGCCTTGGTGCCAATGATGGTCGTATGCGTGTTTGGCGCCGTGTAGGTGAGCGCCACAATCAGGACTGCATACGACCGAGGCACACAGGGCCAACACCCGGCATCATGGTGTGGGGAGCGATCTCCTACACTGGCCGTACACCACTGGTGATCGTCGAGGGGACACTGAATAGTGCACGGTACATCCAAACCGTCATCGAACCCATCGTTCTACCATTCCTAGACCGGCAAGGGAACTTGCTGTTCCAACAGGACAATGCACGTCCGCATGTATCCCGTGCCACCCAACGTGCTCTAGAAGGTGTAAGTCAACTACCCTGGCCAGCAAGATCTCCGGATCTGTCCCCCATTGAGCATGTTTGGGACTGGATGAAGCGTCGTCTCACGCGGTCTGCACGTCCAGCACGAACGCTGGTCCAACTGAGGCGCCAGGTGGAAATGGCATGGTAAGCCATTCCACAGGACTACATCCAGCATCTCTACGATCGTCTCCATGGGAGAATAGCAGCCTGCATTGCTGCGAAAGGTGGATATACACTGTACTAGTGCCGACATTGTGCATGCTCTGTTGCCTGTGTCTATGTGCCTGTGGTTCTGTCAGTGTGATAATGTGATGTATCTGACCCCAGGAATGTGTCAATAAAGTTTCCCCTTCCTGGGACAATGAATTCACAGTGTTCTTATTTCAATTTCCAGGAGTGTAGTTCCCGTTCCAACTATTGAAAAGGCTGCTGCCCCTCTCCAAGAACCACATGTTTGTCTGGCCTCTCAACAGATATCCCTCCGTTGTGGTTGTACCTATAATATGGTTATCTGTATCGGTGAGGCACGCAAGACAACCCACGGAAGGCAAGGTCCTTGATTCATTAGGAAGGGGGCAGGGGGGGGGGGGGGCGGATGGCGCATTATCTTACTGCTTACTGAAAAATGTCACTGCCGTCGTGGAACATGATCGTCATGAACTGATATACGTGGTCTGTAACCAGTGTACGACACTCCTTGCCCATCATGGTGCATTGCACTAACTCCACTGCACTCATGGGTACCCACATAAATGTTACCCACAGCATAACGGAGCCTCTGCTATCTTGTCTCCTTCCTACAGTAAAGGTGTCAATGAGCTGTTCCGCTGTAAGTCGACGGATTTGTGCCCTCCCATCGACATGATGAAAAAGATATCAAGGTTCCTCAGACCATGCAACGCTTTACCACTGCCCCGACGTCCAGTGCTGATGATCACGTGCCCACATCAGTCGCAACTGTCGATGCCGTTGCGTTAACATTGGCACATGCATGAGTCGTCTGCTGCGGAGGCCCATCATTAGGAGTGTTCGATGCACTGTGTGTTCAGACACACCTGTACTCCACCCACCATTAAAGTCCAATGGTAGTTCTGCCACAGTTCATCCCCTGCCATATTTTAGCAGTCTGCCCCGCCTTCGACGTCCGATATATATAAGGACGGGAGGCCGCCCAATCTCACGACGTCAGCACGTGGTTTCACCTTGGTTTTGGAACGTGTTGAAGACACTGACCACAGCACTCCTCGAACACCCAACTAGTCGGGCAGTTTCCGAAATGCTTGTGCCGAGCCTCTAACATCGGTCAGACCAGCAGAGATCGCTCGCCATCCCCGATACACACACGGACAGAGCGCTCACTAATATTATATGAACCGAGTGTGTGTGTGACTAGCGGGTCATTCCTCGCCAGGTGGAGCTGCCATTGCCTAGACGGGTTTATATCGATAGGAGGTCGGTGGTCAGAATGTTCTGGCTGATTAGTGTAAAAGACACATGCGAACAGTTAGGCATCTCCTAGCCACCCTCGATGAAAAATTGGACGTGCCGTGCTGTTATACAGATATTACAAGTATTGCCATATGGACTCTCTAACCCGTAATCGATACATTAGTCATATGTTCCTTTGCACAAGCATACCCAAAATTTTGTGCACAAAAAGTAATTAACAGTAAAGAGGTCTTACATGTCGTATATATTTCGGCAAATGCTTTACAATTAGCGTGACTGTTATTATTAGCCCAGGGAATTCCTTGTCGGTCCTGAATCTAGAAAGACTCTCCTAACGGGCTGCACACATGCAACGACCAAGCTGGAATGAGAAGCACGCCAAGGTCCTCAGGAGTACGCAGCCAGTCTTAGGGAACACGAGAAACCGAATGACGGTGGTGTAGATAGGAATGTTGGAGTGTAGCACCGGAATCTTTACGAACTAGGCACAACCTTGAATGGATAAATAAGGCGAAAACATTCGATCGTGACCTTTTAAAGAATTCATTCTGCACTCGCTTGTATTTTAAAATGAAGATAAACAGTGTCGACTACAAGAAATATTTATTTTTGTCGTTACCGGTTTCGGTCAGTTTTTTAGCCTCTTTAGTCTTCATACCGTGGTAGTTGGCGGTAGTGATGAATAAAGCGGGCATTACGACTCCACGAACGTCAACTGCAGTTGATCTTCGTGCAGTCGCCGGGCGGAGTGGCCGTGCGGTTCTGGGCGCTGCAGTCTGGAACCGAGCGACCGCTACGGTAGCAGGCTCGAATCCTACCTCGGGCGTGGATGTGTGTGATGTCCTTAGGTTAGTTGGGTTTAATTAGTTCTAAGTTCTAGGCGACTGATAACCTCAGAAGTTATGTCGCATAGTGCTCCGAGCCATTTGAACCATTTTTCGTGGAGTCGTAACACCTGCTCCGTTCACCGCCACTGCCTGCCATCATGGTATGAGGTCTGAAGGTGCTTGAAAACTGACCGAAACCAGTAACCACAAGCATAAAGATTTCTTGCGGTCGGGACTGTATACGTTCATATTAAAATGCTTAAAAGAACAGCTGTTCTCCACGAGAAATGTTCTCAAGAATCACTTTATTTAATTAGAGGGAAACGGATAAACTGAATCAGAATATCGGGGTGAGGCTTAGAGCATATCTTCCCCTTAGTGTTTTTAGCAGTGCATCATCTAGTTCGATGTAGGCTGACAAGGTCTTGCTCTCTGGCGACGACATAGATTATTTATTGTGACTCTTCAAATCCATGGGGTTTTAAAAAATTCTTGGCAAATACAAAAACAACACGTCTAGTATCTAAATATCAAAGCCAAAAGGGACCACGTTGTAATCAGATGACGGTGAGCATCGAAATATAAGTTAATAATATCATGCCACTTTCTAAATTAGTTATTTTGTGTGATTGAAATAACAAATTCTACATATAATTATATTTTTTTATGTACTTGTAAAACTTTATATGTACTTATTAAACATACTGCAATGAGAATACGCCATTTTTAACGAAATGTTCTATATGCTGGGGACTATTGTCTTCTGTACACAACGCAAAATTTCTTAGTTTGCAGGTACCATGTGAGCCACCAATTGTCTGCTTAATACCTAATCCTCTGAAGAAATGTACGAGGTCTGTTGAAAAAATTCCGGAACGTCGTCTGCAAACTTTTCTTTTACTTATTGTGCATGGTCCTCTTCGATAAAAACTCCTCCACAATTGATAAATCGCTCCCAAAGCCGCTTCCGCTTCCGGAAGCTGTCTTGGTATGCCCCTTGCTGGATCGCGCGAAGCGCCGTCTGCGAATTTTCTTTCGTCTCGTCTAGCGTGGTAAATCTGCGTTCTTTGAACGGGGTTTCCAATACTGGAAATAAAAAAAAAAAGTCTGCAGGGGCCACGCCTGGAGAGCACGGAAGATGAGACAACACAGCGATTTCGTTTTTTGTGCAGTAGTCACGCACCAACAGGGGTGAATATACGGGTGCGTTATGCAAGAGCCATGAATTGCCTCACCACATTTCAGGCCGTTTCCTTTTCACATTTTCTCGCAATCGTCACTACACGTCCCGACAGCGTCATTAATTAACAGCTTTTTATTGTGGCATGAATTCAGTGAAAGAAAACTACTAGCATGGCTTCGACATTTCACCTGACCTAACGAGCTTTTTTTGATCTTAGAGAACCATTCCCGATCCATTGTGAAGACTGAACCTTCATTTCAACATCATAACCGTAGACACATGTATCATCACCAGTTATCTTAAGGAACATCTCGTCCTCATTTGCACGATCCAAAAGCTCTTCACAGATTGCAATGCGATGGTCTTTCTGGTCTTGGCTCACGAGCAGTGGGACGAACGTGGCGGCAACACGATGCGTATCACGATTCTGTGTCAGGATTTCATGAAATGTTACATTCTTTTGCACTCTCACGGACAGTCAGTCTTCGACTGGGACCGAGCGCGGTGGCGCAGTGGTTAGACACTGGACTCGCATTCGGGAGGACGACGGTTCAATCCCGCGTCCGGCCATCCTGATTTAGGTTTTCTGTGATTTCCCTAAATCGCTCCAGGCAAATGCTGGGATGGTTCTTTTAAAAGGGCACGGCCGACTTCCTTCCCCGTCCTTCCCTAATGCGATGAGACCGATGACCTCGCTGTCTGGTCTCCTTCCCCAAAACAACCAACAACCAATCTTCGACTGGGACGCACAATTTCGTTGATGTTTCTGACGCGAGCGTCGTCGGTAGACGTCGAAGGGTGTCCTCAACGAAGGTCATCTGTAACTTTCGTCTACCCATTTTTAAAATGTGTGAACCATTCGTGACACCAAGTACGGCTTAAGCACTCATCGCTGTAGGCTTCCTGCATCATTGGTGTGTCTCTGCAAAGGTTTTCTTTAGCTTCCGTCAAAATTTAATGCAGATGCGCTTCTCCTCTAACTCTGCCATCTCCAAACTGCAAACTGTGCAACACAACGGTCTACTCAATTCAGCACTGAACAGTTACTAACGGACATACAACAATGAAACTTCCCGCCGTTACTCATTAAACACATGCGTGTGGAGGGATGCTAACCGCATTTCTCTCCAAAACACCATTGGCGCCAAATTGTGAATGTTCCTCAATTTTTTGAACGGACCTCGTACATATTTTGTATGGCTCGCGTTACAGATGTAGCTCTAATTTTGTAATTTTTTTTTTTTGTGAGCCAGCATAACTTCCACAGCAACCAGCCACGCATCTTTTTCTCTTTTTCAACATACAGGGTGGTTGTCAGTTGTCAGTGGCGCCGACTTAGGGGGGGGGGGGCAAAGGTACTTTGTGCCCCCCCCCCCATAGTTAAAAGTAGCCCCCCCCCCCCGCAATATTCAAACATGCATTTCTCACCGCTCTCTCCCCCTTCCTCATACTTTACTGGGGAATTTGCTAAAACTTGCACATACGTTTTTGCATAATAGTATGTAATGATTATGTAGGAAAAAAATTCCGATTTGACGAGCTATTGCGTATTCCTTTCTGCTACTCCTCCAACCTCTGCATATGACGAACTGTCGTGACAGGGTTTGCCCCTGCATCTGTACTATTCGCACACTTTCACTGTACGGAGGTATGCGGGGAACGGAAGCTCACCATGAGCTCGCAGCGCTTTGGCTGCTAGGACGAGTTCCACTTCCTCCCACAGCAGCCTGCTAGCAGCTTGTAAAAGAAACTAATGAGCAATAGTGACACCGAATTTGATGGCGATCGCTAGAAGGACTAGATAACATTAAAGAATCTTCATTCAGCAGCTTGTAAAAGAAACTAATGAGCAATAGTGACACCGAATTTGATGGCGATCGCTAGAAGGACTAGATAACATTAAAGAATCTTCATTCATTTTTGTAAATTCTATTGACAATCATTAGGTACAACACCACACAAATCAGCACCGGTTCCAGGGATTTTGCCGCCCCGCGCGAACATGTCAAGTGCCCCCCCTCCACCCTCCCTTTTTCGACATAATCAACTTTTCCCACAATATATTTCATACATGACGCCTTATTTTCACATATCACACTCATTCGTCTCTTTGTTGTGAATATGTCCTTAAGATCAAAGCAGCAGTCAGTGATACATTTACAGTGCAATACATTTTAAGCCATTTTTGTTGGAGGAAACGTTTCTTTCGTAAATCGGAGCACACTGTTTCTGTACCACAGATAATTTTCAATAAGACCCTTGATTTTATGAATAATTTGTATTTCCGATTTATTCTCACATTCCTTCATTTACGCAAGATGGATTTGCCGCCCTCAAAAATCTGCCGCTCTGGGCGATGGCACGGCACGGTTCGCCCCTTCTCCCTCCCCCGCCCCCTCCCTAGAGCCGGCCCTGACAATAATCAATACTATTGTTACATGGCTACTTCTTCTTAGTCGCACAATACTGTTACGCAGGCCGCAGCTAATGTTGGCAGCGAACGTAAATATTCCGGAGCTGGGCATCGCCAGTGGTCAGTTAGTCTTACTGTGACTCGGTTCAGTTGTTAATCTTTCGTCCCTTATTGACTGGTTTAAAATGGATAAGTTTATAATTAGGAAGAAATGTGACAATGTGGCAAGTGTTAGCGATGGTGAAGCTAGACCCAGTGTTAGTGGTGCTGTGTGTGACAGCAAAGTCACAGATAGTGACGGAACTGTGGCGGTGACAAGAAACACTGTTCCCGGAAAAAAACAACGCTGTTATCAGCCCTCTTGGAAACAGCAATTTGCATGGATCGATTACAATAAGGTAAAAGATGTTATTTTTTGCAAAATTTGCAGTCAAATGTTTGAAGAAAATCTTTTTCAGTTTTCTCACAAAATGGAAAATTCTTTCATAGAAACTAGTTTCTTGAACTGGAAGAAAGGGGTAGAAAAGTTGAAAGCGCATGAAGCATCGGGCTGCCACAGAGAAGCTGTACTGAAATTCAAATCCTTAAAATGGAATGCCAATGTATTTAGCCAGATTTCCAAAGTAAAACTGACACAAATGAAAGGAAACCGATCTTGTTTACTAAAAATCATATCTTCCCTCCGTTATTTAGCAGTGCAGGAGCTTGCAGTACGTGGGCATATCGATGAAACAAGTAACTTTGACAATTTAATACGCCTTCAATGTGAAGATAATCAGCTACTTTTAATATGGCTACAGCGCGAAATGGACATCCCATGATGTGCAAAACGAAATTCTGGCCATTTTAAGTCGTACACTTCTTAGAACATTATTGGAGGATATTAAGAGTGCAGAGTATTTTGCAATAATAGCGGTCGCTCGGTTCCAGACTGCAGCGCCTAGAACCGCACGGCCACTCCGGCCAGCATTTCCACCTTCACTCAATACACTGGTGTCATCTGCAAATAGGACTGTTTTGGAGTGTCGAACATGTAGATGGAAATGCAAAGTTATCTGTCAAATGTAGTACCTAATAAAATGATTCTTGCCTCCCCCCCCCCCCCTCAAAAAAAAATTATTTTCCAGTCGGCGCCTCTGGTGGTTGTAATTAATCTTTCGCTACTTCAGGCAGTGTAGAAGAAAACTATTTACCTTGTGGTAACCGAACTTTATAGGAAAGATGTTCAGACAGTGCGCTACCGGATTCGCGTTGTTTGTAGCGTTAGTCTCATGGTTTGACATTAGGTGCCAGTACTGGTGCGGTGACGTAGGGTTGAAACATAAGCATCCGTGTTCCTTACAGTTGCAGACAGTCATTATGGGTCTGGATGTGGTGAGCAGGGCTTTACTCATTAAGTTGTTCTATCGAAACAACAGCTCTAGTGCTTCTGCTCTTCTCTAATATACACTCCTGGAAATGGAAAAAAGAACACATTGACACCGGTGTGTCAGACCCACCATACTTGCTCCGGACACTGCGAGAGGGCTGTACAAGCAATGATCACACGCACGGCACGGCGGACACACCAGGAACCGCGGTGTTGGCCGTCGAATGGCGCTAGCTGCGCAGCATTTGTGCACCGCCGCCGTCAGTGTCAGCCAGTTTGCCGTGGCATACGGAGCTCCATCGCAGTCTTTAACACTGGTAGCATGCCGCGACAGCGTGGACGTGAACCGTATGTGCAGTTGACGGACTTTGAGCGAGGGCGTATAGTGGGCATGCGGGAGGCCGGGTGGACGTACCGCCGAATTGCTCAACACGTTGGGCGTGAGGTCTCCACAGTACATCGATGTTGTCGCCAGTGGTCGGCGGAAGGTGCACGTGCCCGTCGACCTGGGACCGGACCGCAGCGACGCACGGATGCACGCCAAGACCGTAGGATCCTATGCAGTGCCGTAGGGGACCGCACCGCCACTTCCCAGCAAATTAGGGACACTGTTGCTCCTGGGGTATCGGCGAGGACCATTCGCAACCGTCTCCATGAAGCTGGGCTACGGTCCCACACACCGTTAGGCCGTCTTCCGCTCATGCCCCCACATCGTGCAGCCCGCCTCCAGTGGTGTCGCGACAGGCGTGAATGGAGGGACGAATGGAGACGTGTCGTCTTCAGCGATGAGAGTCGCTTCTGCCTTGGTGCCAATGATGGTCGTATGCGTGTTTGGCGCCGTGCAGGTGAGCGCCACAATCAGGACTGCATACGACCGAGGCACACAGGGCCAACACCCGACATCATGGTGTGGGGAGCGATCTCCTACACTGGCCGTACACCACTGGTGATCGTCGAGGGGACACTGAATAGTGCACGGTACATCCAAACCGTCATCGAACCCATCGTTCTACCATTCCTAGATCGGCAAGGGAACTTGCTGTTCCAACAGGACAATGCACGTCCGCATGTATCCCGTGCCACCCAACGTGCTCTAGAAGGTGCAAGTCAACTACCCTGGCCAGCAAGATCTCCGGATCTGTCCCCCATTGAGCATGTTTGGGACTGAATTAAGCGTCGTCTCACGCGGTCTGCACGTCCAGCACGAACGCTGGTCCAACTGAGGCGCCAGGTGGAAATGGCATGGCAAGCCGTTCCACAGGACTACATCCAACATCTCTACGATCGTCTCCATGGGAGAATAGCAGCCTGCATTGCTGCGAAAGGTGGATATACACAGTACTAGTGCCGAAATTGTGCATGCTCTGTTGCCTGTGTCTATGTGCCTGTGGTTCTGTCAGTTTGATCATGTGATGTATCTGACCCCAGGAATGTGTCAATAAAGTTTCGCCTTCCTAGGACAATGAATTCACGGTGTTCTTATTTCAATTTCCAGGAGTGTAGATAGATTAAATGAATACCGAGAGATCCTCTTTTCGCATTGAGGTTGAAGAACATGATTCGCAATTTCCAATTAACCAATTAACCAACCAACACGTGTGATACTCGTGGTACGGCATTCAGGCTAAATGTGATTATCACGGGCCTTGCCCGCGGTACGTCGGTCGCTATTTGTGATGTGCCCCTCTGCACATGGTTCAGGCCAGGCTCGTGACAGATTCTTATTGTCTCTTTGTATCACACTCAGTTACATGTTATTCTTGGTCACGTTCCTACGTAGAAATAAATTTTCTTAAATATTACGGGCGTATCCAAGTAAAATATTTTATTAACGTAAATACTGTGATGAGGGCAGTGAGGGTTATGTTGAAACTTTTGCTGCTGACACTAACAGTAGTGAACCATACATCTTGTCGGCAAAAATGTAGACAGTTTGTTGTTGAGGATGATACTGCTAACTGCCAGACCCCTGGATTGGATAAGAAATACGAAATAGTCGAAAAATCTGGAGCTATGACTCCTGACATAAAAGAGGCACCATTACGTCAGGTGGGAGTAAATAAAAGAGAACTTGATACATTTAATATAATATTTGATAACATGTTCCGGTAGAATATCGTAACCGATGCTAACCGTTACGCAGAACAAGTACGAACCAATCCAAACAAAATATTAAGAATCGACAACAGTAGGTTTCCTTTGGGATGTAATGAAATTAAAGGATTTTTTCTTTGTCCATAATAATGGCGCAGTTCAAAAAACAAAGAACTGAAGTGAACTTTTTGAAGAGGGCTACGATACAACGCCCATACGCCTACTTAGAAAAACAATGGCACTAAAAAGATATTTACAAATTACAAGATGTTTGCACTTTGCAAATAATTATGTGGTTGCAAATACAGACAAATTGAGAAAAATAAGTTCTGTGAGCAAGTATTTGTGGGAAAAATGTAATGAAGTGTTTACAGTGAAAAAGGACATTGCTATCGATGAATCGCTCGTGAAATTTAACGTACATTTATCTTACAAACAATTCAATAAATCAAAAGTGCATGGTTTGGTATTGAATTGTGTAAATTATTTGAGTCAGATTCAGGTTATTGCTATGACTTTAAAATGCATGCAGGCCATGATAAGATTAATTGTAATGATAGGGTATCCTAAAGTATTGTCAGAGAGTTGTAACAGTAGGTGTTACACAGAGGACGCACTTTACACCTAGATAATTATTTATGACACTACCGTACAGTAAGTGTGAATAGAAGGAATATGTAATAAAAATTAAAGAGGGGAGAATACATGACTAGGAACTGTAATCAAATACTTGAGTAAGAAAGAAAAGTAAGCGAGATGTTCCTATTATGACGACAAAACACGAAACAGTAGAAATGGTTACACGAGGATCTGGTCCTACTTCTAAAACGAGTTGTGTCATCGAGTGCTACAAGGGAATAATTCGAACTGGTCGGCAAGGCCAAATACTAACTAGCTTCCCAAATGCATGAAAGGATATCGAAAACATTTCTTTTGAAATAGTACACTTTTTTTAACAAAGTAAATAATGGGAAAAAACAAAGCTAAGTTAATTACAGGATTGAAATAGCCGAATCATTACAGAAGAATGTACAGTAATCAAATTATAACGGACGAGGACGAATATAATACTCAAATTTCTCAGAGAGACAGCACACAAAAAACTTGAGCACATTTACCCAACAGCATCCAAATCCATCGAAACTTTGTAAGCCTTACGCGGAAACTAAAACAACATAGTGAAACAATGTGGGACAAACTGCACGGTCTAACGTGCTGCTTACCGAGCGGCATGAATCCGCTCGGGGGGTTACTGTCGAGGTCCGGTGTGCTGGGCGGGCTGTGGATGGTTTTTAAGGCGGTTTTCCATATACCTTAGCGAATGCGGGCTGGTTCCCCTTATTCTGTCTCAGTTTCACTGTGTTGGCGATTGCTGCGCCAACACCGCTTCCATATACGCGTACAACATAATGATTCCAACACGCAAACATTTGGGGTTACACTCGTCTGATGTGAGACGTTCCCCGAGGAGTCCACTGGGGTCCTAACCGTGTGGGTCGGCGGTGGGGTGGGCGGACTGCTGTGGCCTGTTGTGAGGTTGTAAACCACTGAGGATTCAAAAATGGTTCAAATGCCTCTGAGCGCTATGGGACGTAACATCTGTGGTCATTAGTCCCCTAGAACTTAGAACTACTTAAACCTAACTAACCTAAGGAGATCACACACATCCATGCCCGAGGCCACTGAGGACTACGGCGGACATACATACATACATGTGAGAGTGCAAGAGATGCAAAGTTTCATTTCGTGTACCCAAATGTTTCTAATGATATCACATACTTGAAGATTACTGATTTGTGTTGTTGCTTTTTGAAAGAGTGCTAATTATGTGAATTGTGGATGTATCCAGTAATTAGAGATAAATAGTATCGATTAATATTATAATGTACTGATTGAGAATAACATTTTTGTGGTATTTGCCATAAAATTCTTACATGAGGTTGTAATTACTTGCCTGCCGCTGGTGGCCGAGCGGTTCTAGTGCTTCAGTCTGGAGTCGCGCGACTGCTACGTTCGCAGGTTCGAATCCTGCCTCGGGCATGGATGTGTGTGATGTTCTTAGGTTAGTTAGGTTTAAGTAGTTCTAAGTTCTAGGGGACTGATGACCTGAGATGTTAAGTCCCATAGTCTCAGAGCCATTTGAACCTTTTTTTGTAATTACTTATCAAACACTTCACAAAATTAAAGTAGTTGGATGTTACACATGTATATAAATTGCATAAGTCACGTGCGATTGGAAACAACTTCAGACCGAATTATTGAACCGTGGAATGGCTCAAAGGCCTGACGATTGTCTTTACATTTTGAGCCCAGGCCGTTGAAACTCTAATCGTAGCTTTAAGGGGATAACTGGCGGTTTGGGAAGTGCTACTGGGAGAGGCTGACAGCCAATTGCGCCAAAAATAGTTGGGATATTTTGTGTCGCCATTTCTGAGAGTGCTGGAAACAATGGGCGACCTGCAAGCAGCGCACGAGGTATGTGATGACAGCTGAACATTCCATCCAACGTGAAACGTATCGTATAGCTGTAGAGCAATCTGTAGTGCTGTTCCAGGCAGTTGTCGATCTAAACAGTAGACACAATGAGCAACGTTTGTAGTCTGGAAGGTAAAAATGGTACTCAGTTAACAAATGTTACTCTCTCATGCGGGAATTATAATGTGTTTCTTTCAATAATTTATTCGTTGTGCTATGGTTACTCGTTTTTCATGGGGGCTCTCTCAAGTAACAAAGTTTAACTATAAGTATCCCTAATTCAGAAGTGTGGAAACCTAGGATGTACCGGAATCTGAAAAGTTTTAAGTGGCAGCTTCAACAGTAAGCAGAGTACCAGACGACCTGTGAAGAGACCTGGGCAGCGCAAATACCGTTAAAGCCAAACTAATAATTTTACGAGATTACTGTGCTCTAACTTTTGCTATGAGGAAGACGAAACATGCCCACAGTCAAAATGAAGCTTCAACGCAGACACATGTTTTTGATACATCAATAAGAGTGTATTGCAGATTATCGAGGACTATTTTTTTTAAAGAAGCTATTCCAGCGAAAGGGTTCATGCTGCTGTCTGGCCTCTTATGGCTAGACCTGAATGAATGAAACAGAAGTTAGATGCATCAGACGTATTGTGTAACACTCAATCTAACGGTAATGAAGACTACAGTGGAATCAGGCTCGAATTTCTTGTAGACCAGTATATTTTGCAATGGACACATAAAAATGTTATACACAGAACAGAAGAATGACGATTTCTGTTGGTTCGGCGTATATGTCTACCGTATTTCAGAATGTTAAACTCTTTGAACGTCCCACAAATGTTGGAAAATAATCGCATACTCGGATGTGAGCCCTCTCGTTGTGTAACATTTAGAGCAGTGCTCATCATTTTCAATTTGGGGAAGTTGGAAGAAACATGTTCAATTCTTTAGAAGCCGTCTGTATTCTAAAAAACGAGACAATAAGGGAGCTATCAGTCAATCAAGGTTCTGTATGCTTCGCAAGAGCACCATCACAACAGCTAATGGGCTACGTATGATACTCCCGTAATTTGAGGATGGAAATTACAATACTCTTTACACAGAATGGTAAATTGTCATATCTGTAAAACTTAACTAAAGAATAGTGAAGATGTCTTTCGTTCTTTCCTTGAGATGCTGTAATGATCTTTAATGTATTCCATGCTGACAAGCTGTGATATCGCGAGAAGAACGCAGCTCCAGTAGTGTGTCAGCTTGCTAGATTATAGAAATGAATTTTGGACTAATACTCTAAGACGTCGCACAGTGGCGACTGAAACTTGAGCCTGGCAGTCAGGAACTGTAATTCGAGGAAAATGCTCTGCCATTGATTGCGAAGTATCTACAGAGCATTTCTTGGTATTCTCATTTTCCATTACAGCATGTGTAGTCCGCTTGCTTAGCTTGGTGGTAACGTGCTTGCCTCCCGTACAAGCGGGCCCCGGTTCGATTCCTGGCCGGGTTGGAGATATTCTCCGCTCGTATACTGAGTGTCGTGTTGTCCTCATCATCATTTCATCTTCATCACTGGCCCGCAAGTCGCCAATGTGGCGTCGGCGGCAATAAGACTTGCACTTGGTGGCCGAACTTCTCCGGATGAGGCCTCCCTGCCAACAATGTCATACGCTCATTTCACAGCATGTGTAAGCCAACGAAGTCATCCCAAGTATGAAATATAATGCCGTTCCATGGATTATCCAAGTAATAGACGTTCTATATCGACAACTAATTGGGTTCATGATTTCCTAACACGGCATCGCTTTAGCCACCTGTATAATATGACGAGTAGTATATGAGCCACTAAAAACCAAAGTAGTCTAAGTAAAAAGAAAAAAATATTTTTGAGTTATACCACTCAGTTTACTTACAATGCACCCAAATTTGTTGTGGAGAAGTGGTATAATGACAACTCCCATCGGATTTATAAGGAAAATGTGAACTCCATGTTGAAGTCTAGGTTAAAGGCTACACGAATCAAGCAGTGATGTCTCACATTAAATACATAAAACGCAAAACTCATCCCTCTCATCAATGCTGTGCGACCTGTCACCGAGACAAAAAGGACATACATGATGACACCTCTCCCGTATGTCCGTCCGGTGCACCACGCTTTTTTCATCCAACTGACAACTGCAAGTTCGGCGCAGGAATCTGGACCTGGACGTGTTGACCCTTTGGCAAAGGGGATGTGGACGGTGAACTCGAGTACACAGGCAGGCTCCATTATAAAGCCTCTTGAAATATCAGCATTGTGGTGTCACCGCCAGACACCACACTTGCTAGGTGGTAGCTTAAATCGGCCGCGGTCCATTTAGTACATGTCGGACCCGCGTGTCGCCACTGTGTAATCGCAGACCTAGCGCCACCACCAAGGCAGGTCTCGTGATACGAGAGAGCACTCACCCCAGTTGTACGAGAACCTAGCTACCGCCCAGTTGTACGAAGCCTTTCTCTCTCATTAGCCGAGAGACAGAATAGCCATCAGCTAAGTTAATGGCTACTAACTAGCAAGGCGCCATTTGTATCACTGCCTATAGCTTACGAGTATTCAAGAGAGATGTATTCCAAGGACTAATAAAAAGATAAGTAATAAGCATCTACATACTTTTCTTCTTATTCATTTATAAGTTCTCATGTTCCAGACTTCACGCCCGTCTGCTTTAGCCGTGCGTGCCCTATCGGCTACAGCGTTAGTGTAGCTTGCATTTTCAGCCATCTAAACTTCACGGTGTCGGCCCAGCTACCGACACAACATTTATTGGCGACGAGCAAAAGAGTTTGTATTAATTCGTTTACAACATTGATTGGCGACGATTTAAAGTGTTCTGATTGCTTACATTTAATTGTGTCATGGCTTCGCCACATTCTCCTGATGTACTGTCCGAATTTTATCGCTTGCAGAATCAGCAGACGCAGGCGTTACTGGATGCCCTTGGACAGCTCGTCCAGGGTCAACGTGCGCTGCACACCGATGCGGCCGCCGCCGCTTCTTCGCTACCGCTGCCACTAAACGCTGTTGCACCTCCCTTTCGACCATACGTGGCAGCCGATGAGACCTGGCAAGAGTGGTCGCGCCAGTTCAACTTTCACCTCGCTGCCTACAGAATTCAAGGTAAAGAGCGGCAGCCGTTTTTGCTTTCTAGTGTCGGTGTGTCCACATACCGTGTGATAGTGAAATTGTTTCCCCGACGAGACGTAGCAACTCTGTCCTACGAGGAAATTTTGTCTGCATTAGATGCCTATTTCAAAGAAACAGTTAATGTGGTTGCAAAACGGTATACGTTCTTTCGTACAAAACGTACGGCCGGTCAAACTAATAGGGAGTGGGTAGCAACATTGCAAGGACTTACTAGGGACTGTGCCTTTGAATGTGACTGTGGTCTTTCTTATTCAGATACAATGGTGCGTGATGCAATTGCACAGAACGTTTCTGATGTTCGCATACGGGAGCAAATTTTGAAACTAGTTAATCCCTCCCTTCAACAAGTGATAGACATATTGGATAGACAGGCCACACTTGACTGTGCTCAGGAATCTTTTGAAACTTCGCCAGCCGTGTGTAACATTAACCGGCCCGCTGGACGCGCTGCGCGGCCCGGTCACCGGGCCTTGCGCACGTCGACACAGCGACCGCCGCGTGCTAAGCCAGGTGTGCCGCGCCAGCCCACAACTGTAGTGAAATCATGCCCGCGGTGTGCTACTAGACATTCGCGTGAACATTGCCCGTCACGCCAAGCTATTTGCTTTTTCTGCAATAAGAAAGGACATGTTCAAAGTGTTTGCCAGAAAAGGCTCAGATCAGACAATCACAATCATTCCAGGCCCTTTGCTTCGCGCCGGAATCGAACCAAGGACACTCAGGCTCGTGGACCTTCGCCTATGGACATTCATGTCGTTAATTCCACTTCGTCCAGTGACACTTTCTCTCACAGTAACTGTGTTCGTCCCACAAAAACTGTGCGTCGACGTCGCCGGAAATCACGTCCATTAGCAAGTGATTCTGTACCAGTGTCTATTCAAATTGCACAAAACAGTCGCTCTTGTCGTCAGCAGAACAATAAACTTTTTGTGGACTTAGACTTTGACGGCAAAGTGATCCCATTCCAGCTCGATACCGGAGCTGCAGTTTCATTGCTCAATCACGACACGTACAAACAACTGGGCAAACCTCCGTTGCGTTCCGCAAATGTTAAGCTAACTACATATTCCGGACAGAAAATTCCTGTGTTAGGACAGTGCAGCCTTCTTGCAACATACAAGGGACAAACAAAACTTGTGTCATTTTACGTTCTTCGTTCTTCTTCTGCAGTGAACTTGTTTGGTCTAGACTTGTTTCAGTTGTTTAACATGTCTATTGTAAATCAGGTCCTATCAGTGAATCAGACTGTGCCTACAGACAGTGTTTCTCGGCTGTGTGACGAATTTGCAGACAATTTTGCACCGGGCTTAGGTTGCGCTAAAAACTATGCAGCACATTTGGAACTGGAAGGAAACGCGCAACCGAAATTTTTCAGAGCGCGCAATGTTCCCCACGCATTGCGTCAGGAGGTCGCAAGAACATTGAACAATGTAGAATCACAAGGTGTGAGTGCCTGTGCGCAATGCCTCTTTCATTTCAGCTCCGCTTCATCGCTTACGCTGTACAGGTGTTCCGTTTCTCTGGACGACGGAATGCGAACGCGCCTTTCGCCAGTTGAAATCGGCGTTGCTTTCTAATACTTGCCTTACGCCATTCGATCCCCAGAAACCCCTTTTGTTGATGGTAGATGCCTCGGATTTCGGGATCGGTGCTGTGCTTGCGCACAAAGTTGGCTCCCATGATCGCCCTATTGCCTTTGCGTCCAAATTGCTCTCGTCTGCGCAAAGAAATTATTCACAGATAGAGAAAGAAGCTTTGGCTCTCGTGTTTGGTGTTACTAAGTTCCATGATTTCTTGTATGGTCGTCACTTTACCATCATCACAGACCACAAACCTTTGACATCGCTTTTTCATCCGACCAAGCCTGTACCTCCACGTACAGCGCAGAAATTCATTCGCTGGTCTATTTTCCTCTCGCAGTACCGCTACGATATCTTGTATCGGTCCACTGCTACGCACGGAAACGCCGATGCGTTGTCCCGTTTGCCTGTTGCTGAGGATCAAGCATTCGATTCTTCCGAACTTGCTTGCATGTTCATTGATTCGGAAACCGATGAAGTGGTCGAATCGTTTCCGATTGATTTTCGTCGTGTCGCTACAGCCACAGCTGCTGACCCTGTCCTTGCTACTGTTTTACGTTTTGTTGCTACGCAATGGCCTTTGTCAAAGTCTCGGATCGAGGATCCGTTGGTTCGCCGATTTTTTGCTCACAAGGAGAGACTTTTTGTTCGACGTGGTGTTTTGTTGTTGCGTTCTGATAATGATCAGTCCAGAGTCGTGGTCCCACGTTCGTTACAGTCCTCTGTTTTACGGCTTCTTCACCAAGGACATTGGGGTATAGTGCGAACGAAACAACTTGCTCGTCAGCACTGTACTTGGTTCGGAATCGATGCTGCGATTACGAATATGTGTTCTTCGTGCCCGGCGTGTGCCGAACAACAGTCCGCACCGCCGCGGAAAGTCTTTGCGTGGCCAAAAGCCACTTCCCCTTGGCAACGCTTGCACATTGATTTTGCTGGTCCATTCTGGAATGCTCGATGGTTGGTTCTGGTCGATGCCTTCAGTAATTTTCCTTTTGTTGTCCGGATGTCTTCCACGACGTCCTCCGCCACCATCCAGGCGTTGTCTGCTATCTTTTGCATTGAAGGTCTTCCGCAGACTATTGTTTCCGACAATGGCCCACAATTCATGTCCGCAGAATTTCAGTCATTCTGCCAGGCCAATGGTATTCAACATCTGACATCCGCGCCGTTTTCGCCTCAGTCCAACGGTGCCGCTGAACGATTGGTCCGGACTTTCAAGTCACAGATGTTGAAATTGAAAGAGTCGCATTCTCGGGAGGACGCATTGTTGCTCTTTTTGTCTTCGTATCGCTCTCAGCCCCGAGATGGTCGCTCGCCGGCTGAGTTGCTCCACGGTCGTCCTCATCGCACCTTGATGTCTTTGCTGCATCCGCCGCATCAGGTTCCTGTGCAGCGGCAGACTCCTGCTTTTGCTCCAGGCGACGTTGTATTTTATCGCAACTATCGAGGTTCACGGCGTTGGCTCGCTGGGCGCATTCTTCGCTGCCTCGGCCGCGCGATGTATTTGGTTTTGGGGGCCTCTGGTGAGGTGCGTCGGCATCTCAATCAGCTGCGCCTCTGTCGTCGCTCGGGTTCTGCCGCTCCCCGTCTGCTTTCAGCGACGGTGCCGTCCGGTCAGCGCCCTGGGGACCCATCTACTGGCTCGCCTCATCCCCAGGTGTTACCGACGATGCCTTCCATTTTGCCCCATGGCGACGCGCCGCCGCCGCCGCAGCAGCAGCAGCCGCCGCCGCCGCCGCTTGTTCTCCCGCCGGCGCCGCCCGCGTTCGACGCTTCGTTGCAGCCGCCAAGCGCCTCCCAGGGTCACGCGCCGCCGATCGCTTCCCGTGACCAGCTGTCCTCCGCCATGGAACTCCCGCCCGCTCCGGACCACATGACGTCATCGCGCGTCGGCTACCCCGACGCAATGGAGGTTGATCCTTCGGTCACTCCTGTCTCTTTACGGGCGCATACACCGCATGTTGACGTGCACCCTGGACTAGTTTTTCAGGCGTTTCCTAGCTCCCCTCGGACCGTATGGCCGGGTGCGGGTGGCACAGCCTCGCCTGTTGTTAGGCTCCCCACCTCCTCGCATACGTCAACATGTGGTCCTCCCCACGGCGGGCGGAAGCCTTATCACACGACCGTTCGCCGATTTGCGGGGGAGGAATGTGGTGTCACCGCCAGACACCACACTTGCTAGGTGGTAGCTTAAATCGGCCGCGGTCCATTTAGTACATGTCGGACCCGCGTGTCGCCACTGTGTAATCGCAGACCTAGCGCCACCACCAAGGCAGGTCTCGTGATACGAGAGAGCACTCTCTCTCTCATCAGAGTATTTTGAAGCTGAAGTCCTCCTTCATCGAATGCCAATAATTCGTTGAGGCATTCAGCATTGATCCGCAAATAATTCCGAAATTAATTTGGATCCTCCGGCATTAATTCATTCGTTATCATGTTGTAAGCACCGCGTTTTTCTTCTTCTCTTCCTTGAATCCACGGTCATATCCAGCACCTATTTTTTTCCAGAATAAAATTTTCACTCTGCAGCGGAGTGTGCGCTGATATGAATCTTCCTGGCAGATTAAAACTGTGTGCCGGACCGAGACTCGAAATCGGGACCTTTGCCTTTCGTGGGCTAGTGCTCTACCGTCTGAGCCACCCAACCACGACTCACGACTCCTCCTCACAGCTTCAATTCTGCCAGTACCTCGTCTCCCACCTTCAAAACTTCACAGAAGCTCTTCTGCGAACCTGGAAACCTAGCACTCCTGGAAGAGAGGATACTGTGGAGACATTTCTTAGCCACAGCCTGGGGGATGTTTCCAGAACGAGATTTTCACTCTGCAGCGGAATGTGCGCTGATATGAAACTTCCTGGCAGATTAAAACTGTGTGCCGGACCGGACTCGAACTCCGGAGTTCGGGTCTCGGTCCGTCACACAGTTTTGATCTGCCAGGAAGTTTCACCTATTTGTTTCTTCGACGTTGTATTCTCCCCATAGCAACGCACGCCTTTGCAAATGCTAAGCTAAATTTGCCAATACAATATTCATTTCCAGTAAATGTACCACTACCGTACGTTCCCACTAAACAACAACAAACAAGAAAAAAATTGTGGTAATTTCTATGGACCAAACTGCTGAGGTCATCGGTCCCTAGTTTTACACACTACTTAATCTAACTTAAACTAACCTCCCCAAGGACAACACACACACCCATCCCCATGGGAGGACTCGAACCTCCAACGGGAGAAGCAGCGCGAACCGTGTGGCAACGCGCCATAGACTGCACGGCTATCCCGCGCGGCTACAGCAGACACGACTCGCCCCAAATATGATAGTAGCGGTACGCTGTGTTTACGTTTATTGTTTAAGCACGCTGCGACAAGATCTTATATGAGTTTAGAGTTCGTGCCTAGTATGCTTGGAGTGCTTCAGTAGACTATAATCTTTTTTGAACACTTTCGTTCATTGTGTAAAAAGGATTTTAAGATATACGGGGATAGAATGACTCATTCACATTTTGTGTCTTGTGATTTCTGCTATGATTCTATTCCCTACTACAATAATTGTAAGGGACTCCGTTCTACGAGAGACAATGTCCTTGGTTCCACCAAAGTATGTTTGATTTGCACTGTTTGAAAATTAAGACACATAATTACAAGAACCTATCCACAGCAAATATATTCTGCAATTTTTACTAGTGTCACAAACACTCTTATAACATGTATCGACACTTTAATACACTGAAAATAAGTAAAAGCTGGGATTACAAGGAAACATGTAGTTCCCCTTCTTTTCACATTTTTTTCACTGTACGTAGGCCTTGTAGTCAAAGTTGTGTCTTTTATGATTTTTTTCCCTTTTCTCACATGATGTACTGCGAACTATGGATGAAGGGCAACAGGCAGATTCCATATTTCCAGAATTCCAGAAAGTTTTGACACGGTGGCCCATTGCAAGCTATTAACGACGGCACGAGCACATGGAATAAGTTCACAGATATGTGAGTTGCTCAAAGACTTCTTAAGTAATAGAACCCAGTATGTAGGGGCCGACGGCGAGTGTTCATCAAAAACAAGGCTATCGTCAGCGAACTGTAATAGGACCGCTATAATTCTCTATTTCCATAAATCATTCGGCAGACAGAGTAGCAAGCAAACCGCGGTTGTTTGCTGATGATGCTGTAGTGTACGGCGAGGAGTCAAAGTTAGGAGGATACAAGATGACATCTCTAGTTGGTGCGATGAGTGGCAGCTAGCTCTAAATTAATGAAGATGAAAAGGAAAAACAAACCCGTTATGTTCAGTTGCCGCATTATTAGTGTCCTGCTTGACACAGTCACGTCGTTTAAACATCTTGGAGTAACGTTGCAAAGCAATATTAAATAGAACGAGCATGTGAGGATTGCGGTAAGTCGGCCGGAGTGGCCGAGCGGTTCTAGGGACTACAGTCTGGAACCGCGAGACCGCTACGGTCGCAGGTTCGAATCCTGCCTCGGGCATGGATGTGTGTGATGTCCTTAGGTTAGTTAGGTTTAAGTAGTTCTAAGTTCTAGGGGACTGATGACCTCAGAAGTTAAGTCCCATGGTGCTTAGAGCCATTTGAACCATTTTTTTCGTTGCGGTAAGCAAGGCGAATGGTGGACTTTAGTTTATTGGGATAATTCTAGGAAAGTATGTTTCATCTGTAAAGGAGACAGCACATAGAACGCTAGTGCGACCTATTCTTGAGTACTGCTATAGTTTTGTGGGATCCGTACCAGGTCGGATTAAAAGAGGATATCGAAGCAATGAAGAGGCGGGCTACTACATTTGTTATTGGTAGTCTCGGAAAATACGCAAGTGTTACGGAGGTGCTTCGGGAATCCCAGGAGGGAAGGCGACATTCATTTCGAGGAACACTACCGAGAAAATTTAGTGAACCGGCATTTGAAACTGACTACAGAACGATTCTTCTGCCTCCAACATACATTGCGCGTAAGAACCACGAAGAGAAGATACGAGGAATTAGGGCTCATACGGAGGCATATAGACAATCGTTCTTCCTTATTTCTATTTGCGAGTAGAATAGGAAAGAAAATGCTTAGTAGTGGCACAGGGTACCCTCTGCCACGCAGTGTACGGTGGATTGAAGAGTGTCGATGCAGGTGTACATGTAGATCTTTACGGTTTCATTGGCAAGTGTTTACGCATCATTCGGGAAACAGTTGTTTCTGGGATTTAGAGTCCACGATTTGCGCGACGTGTTGATTTCTTTGGGTTGCACGAACGTAGTTAACATGTAGGTACGACTGAGGTGGACGATCAGGGTTTTTCCTTTGAAAATGCAGGCCTTCTCTTCAAACTGTTTGAACCAGGCATAAACACAGACTCTGCTCGTGGCTCCTGGTGAAAGAGATTGAGAAATGCTCGTTGAACAGTAACTACCGAGCGTCACTTTGCAACTGAAGCACACATCAGTTCTTTTCTTGTCTTGTAATTGCGATTTTCCACAGTAAAACTTCTTGGTTGTGGCAGCCCGCAACAACAATTGCCCTCATTCGTAAAAAAATAAAAGACCAAAAGGTTAAGGTTTGAAGCCAGTTACTTCTACCTTTACGTATGTATGAATTATTCAAATTATGAATTACTCGAAGTATGAAGTTCTATTTCTTTCACCCTGAAGTTACATATTACTGTCTTCCGCAAAAAATGTTGTCGATGGTGTACCGAAAACTGAATTAACTTGAAAGTTCCAGAGGATTCCCGTTATCTTGAAAAAATGTTGGTAATATATCTTCGGACGGGTGCGGATTTTTCCGGCATACGCTTAATACAAAGGTGTGTGTTCAGTATGCACAATTGCTTTAAACACATTCATGATTTTTAGTGACTGATGACAACAGTGCGGCTGGAGATGCTGTCTAGAGAGAGTGGGCTTAGGAGCGACTGAATTCCCAGACAACCATCAATCTAGCGTCTAACAAGCAACCATCTTTCTCTTTATACGTAGGAATAGTACAGGGTTATTACAAATGATTGAAGCGATTTCACAGCTCTACAATAACTTTATTATTTGAGATATTTTCACAACGCTTTGCACACACATACAAAAACTCAAAAAGTTTTTTTAGGCATTCACAAATGTTCGATATGTGCCCCTTTAGTGATTCGGCAGACATCAAGCCGATAATCAAGTTCCTCCCACACTCGGCGCAGCATGTCCCCATCAATGAGTTCGAAAGCATCGTTGATGCGAGCTCGCAGTTCTGGCACGTTTCTTGGTAGAGGAGGTTTAAACACTGAATCTTTCACATAACCACACAGAAAGAAATCGCATGGGGTTAAGTAGGGAGAGCGTGGAGGCCATGACATGAATTGCTGATCATGATCTCCACCACGACCGATCCATCGGTTTTCCCATCTCCTGTTTAAGAAATGCCGAACATCATGATGGAAGTGCGGTGGAGCACCATCCTGTTGAAAGATGAAGTCGGCGCTGTCGGTCTCCAGTTGTGGCATGAGCCAATTTTCCAGCATGTCCAGATACACGTGTCCTGTAACGATTTTTCGCAGAAGAAAAAAAGGGCCGTAAACTTTAAACTGTGAGATTGCACAAAACACGTTAACTTTTGGTGAATTGCGAATTTGCTGCACGAATGCGTGAGGATTCTCTACCACACAGATTCGCACATTGTGTCTGTTCACTTCACCATTAAGAAAAAATGTTGCTTCATCACTAAAACAAGTTTCGCACTAAAAAAAGAAGAGAGATGGGGCCCCTCCACGCCCGCACCAACGTGGTGACCAAACCAAAAGTTCTACTATCACCTCCGTAAACATGTTAGTTATCTAGTAAGTGGATCACAGGATGCTGGGCTGTGATGTTGTCCGTGCGTTTGGGTAAGGCTACGCATTAACACGGTCCATCAGGTGATAGATAGTGGACGAAACGCGAGTGAGGGTAGCGATTTGAAGAGCAGAGGGAAAAAAGTGCCATGGCTCATGCCGTGGGAAAAAATCCTCTGCGACAGTGGGATGGGTAGTAAGAGCAGTAGTGGCTTACTAGCTGCGATAGCTCATGCAAGGTTGGATTTGTTAGTATAGGTATCATGCATCATTACCGTGACAAGCGACGGCGATGAGTCCCAGTTGCTGCAGCTGCTATATTCCTGGAACGATCAAGATCGTTATACAGCAGTGGGAGATCGGTAATAGATCATCTCACTGTGTGGGGGATGAGTGGAGCTTGTTTGCGTGCAGTGTACGATACGGTTTCCCTGTGTGGTGCCAGTTATTCGACAGTGTATTTCAGCTGGATATCCAGTAATGGCGTCTGATTAACAGGGGCTCGCCTGTGCCGTTATGTTTACGTATGCTTGGCCATAGATGTTATGTTGAAAGGGTACAGTACCGCCCAACATTGAAAATAGGTACGAAATTCTTGTCAGAACAACACATTTTTTGTGTAAAAGTAACTCAATTTCAATTAATACAGCGAAGCCGGATACCAGTGTGGGAAAGAATGACAATTTATTTATTTAATTGATCACATGTGCACTCCCTCAAAATAAATCCCTACATCCAGTTTGGTGAGATCTGTGAAAGGAATGAATGTATGGTCGTCTGCTAACCACAGATAGTGAATCGGAATATATGATCATCTTTGAGTCGATCCTTTGGCTACCTTTGGTGAGACCAAAGAGATGGAAGTTACCAGAGCTTTGAGCGTCTGAAATGTGGCTGACCAATAAGGTAGCAGGGTGCTTCTCCCACTTCGAGAGAGGTGCGAGAGAATCGGAATACGGCCATGTTTCAGGTACTCTGCCGCTGAACCTTCTGCTGTAAAGACCTGTTTTTTTTGTTGTGCTCCGTAATGAAAGAGTGGAGGCATGGTATGGATGTGGAATATTTAAGAGTAGTTAGAATTAATAATTTCTCTTTCACAGGACCTTTTGTGGGGAAAATTACAAAGTGAGGCAGGTAATTTTAAGGGGATTGTAGTAAACCAACGGTCACAAAGAGCTCACGTGTAGTTATAAGTTGAGATACTTCCGTGAGCTTAAGCTGAAATATTTAAGAATTAATAGCGTGTGTACAATAAGCTGAAATATTTAAGGATTAATAGCGTGTGTACAATAAGCTGAAATATTTAAGAAATAGCGTGTGTATCATAAGTTGAAGTATTTAAGAAATATCATTCCGTGTGACGCTAAATTTAAACTCTGAGAGAGAATCAAGGTGAGTCGGCCGTTTTTCCAGCAACGCCACTTGGCTTGCATTGCACAGGAAGACGTGCGTTTATCTCCAGGGTTCACAGTAGGAAAGTAGAAATTACAAAGTGGGGCAGTGTCGTGTGAAACTGGGATAAATATTGATTGAAGTGGGAAAGCGGAAAGTGATGAAGTTGTAACCGTTCTTTGTGTAATATTTCATATTGTTGTGTTGTGTATGTCTTGTAATTTGGGTATGTGTGTTTTGCATGGGAGTAGCAAGGTAGTTTCGAAAGATTTGTGGGTATGCCTGTTCCTTCTGTATCGCTCGATCTGGAGGAAAGTTTCGTGAGGATTATTGTGAGAGGCGAAGTGTGAGGTATAATAAAAGATCCACCATCCGATCCAGGGAGTGCACTGTTGCGGTAAATAGATTACGAGACCATAGTATAGAGATTCACTAACGTAATGCCATGCCCACTGGGCGGAATTTCTCATGTGATTTTGTTGTAGGTTGTAGAATTTGTGTGTTTAGGAATAAATCAAATAGTGAAAAGAAAGAGATTGGTGGCCTTTTTCATTAAATTGTATGTTATCGTAATGTCCCGAATTTATATAAAAGCCGTTAAATCAAAGACAAAAGGTAAATGTGGTATTGCCAGTGCGTAGTGTACAGTCAGAGTTCTATAAATCACTGATAGTCAGATGCGTGTTTCCGTTGCGTATTATTCATACAGGAGGATAATTTGTAACTAAATAGTAAGATACGAGAATTCATGTTGCTCGATAAATTAAGGAAGATTCCACTCGCTTGGCAAACCACTCATCTTGCAGGCCTGACTGCTTGATGCCACAGTATGAGAAAGGCAAGTGGGTGCCTCTCATAATTTCGACCCTGCCAGGATTGTTTTATTCCAGGATATTGTGCCAGGATTCCGTTTTTTGCCACGATAATTTTGTTACCAGGATATTTAATTTGTTGCCAGGATTCCTTTGCCAGGATCGTTTTTGTTAGGATATTTTGTTGTTAGGGTTTGCTGTTAAGATTTTTTTTTATGGAATGTATTGTGATAGCGCTAAGAAGTAAAATTTTTTCTGTTTGCAAATTCTTTCTGGATTGGTGAGGATCTTTTATTTTATTTTATGTAATTAATTGCTATATCGCACAAGGCTGGAAGATCGTTTCATAATTTTTTTTTTTTTTTGCGTAATGTCCGTAGTAACTAGGTCGCAGTCGAAAAACGTAGTCACAATGGAGAATAGCGATTCTGGCGTGAACGTAGCAGTGCAGCAGGAAGTAGCTGTTGACCATGGGTTAATGAGCGGGGACGGCAGACACTCCGAAGAGGCTGTATTGTTCAGTGGACCGCTGCAAGGGGATCCTTTATGCGGCGGGCTTTGTCCACAAACGCGGGCTTTTCCCGACGACGCGGGCGAGCCGAGACTAGGCCAGGTGTGCGGTGAAAGTGCAGCTACCCTTAGCGAAGCTACGGTTTCTCAGGTGAACGAGGTGAGCGCGTCGAAAGTAGGAAATAACGATGTGATACTGCAGTTTTTACAAGCGATGAGTAGGGAGACTAACGAAAGATTAGAAGCGATGAGTAGAGATAATAAAGCGATGAATAGGGAGACTAAGGAAAGATTTGAAGCAACTAACGAAAGATTAGAAGCAATCAATAGAGATAATAAGGAGAGAGATAGGGAGAATAAGGAGAGAGATAGGGAGGCTAAGGAGAGAGATAGGGAGACTAAGGAGAGATTAGAAGCAATGGATAGGGAGACTAAGGAGAGATTGGAAGCAAATAAGGAAAGATTGGAGGCAATTGATAAGGAAAATAAAGAGGCAATGAGGAAGCTACACACAGTTATCGATGAGCGTCTGTCCGCAGTTAATAATCGGTTAGATGAGGGGGAGAAGAATCTGGATGCGGTGCAGCAAGAATGTGATGCTGTGAAAGAAAAAGCCAATAATTTGGAGGTACGAATAAGTGCAATAGAAAGCGATATTACAGAACATAGGGGCATGTGGCCGGATGAGCGAATCAAAGAGATAGTGGAGGACTTACTTGCAGATAAACAAGGGGCATTAGACAGCGTGGAAGCTCAAGTCACACGGCAGGAAATGGCGCTAAATAAACACAGGGATGAAGTTGCGGAGGTAGTGGTCAGAATGAATACGATTAGCGCAGATGTAGAAAAGATCAGTATAAGAGGCGAAACAGGCTCTGACAGTACGCAGCGAGAGGTTTATGCCGACCAGGAGGAGATACAATCACTATTACAGTTTAAAGAGGCACAATTAGAAACAAATAGGAAACATAGGGAAGAACTAGCACAGTTGCAATTAGCGTGCAGAAGCGAAGGTGAAACACCACCAGGTAGACTGCGGAGGGAGAGTGAGATAAATTCAAAAATCGAAAATAGGCAGAAAGAGGATGACGAACTCAGAGAGTTAGAAGAACGGTTGTGCCGGATAAAACAGGTGGCAAACCCAGCTGGGTATAGTCCAAGGTCGGAAAACATAAATGCGGAAGAAGAATGTAGGAGGCACTTCGTGTCGGTACAAACGTACACTAGTTTTCCGGATCCTGATAATTACCAACATCCATGCCTGTGGCTGTCTCAATTTCAAGATTCATTACCTTCATCGTGGGGACCGCTCCTCAAAATGAAGTTTGTGTGTAACCATTTGAGGGACGAGGCTAGAGCGAAAATGCAGGAAGTTATTAAAGACTGTAGTAGCTACAAGATGTTTTGTGACAAGTTTTTAAATGAATTCTGGTCGAAAAGTAAGCAGGACCAGGTTAAGCAAAGCATATTGATGATGCCAAATTGTAGCGAAGGTGGTATAAGAGATCCAGTGTCGTGCTATCAGGAAATGCTGAGACGAAACAGGTATTTGGATGTGCCATACGAAACTGGGGAGCTCATTAGGATCTGTATAATGAAGTTGCCAGTGAGATTGCGCAGAGATATAGTGATAGCAGGCAGAGGCTTGAACGATTCTGCGTCATTTCAGCACTTCTTACAGGAACTGGGTAATGAGAGCAACATTGTGAACGGAGACACGACTCATAGGTCAGATAGTGTCGAGGATAGGAACGGCAGAAGCTATCAGAATGACAGGAGAGCATGGAATCCTGGTATTTCTTTCTTGTCGTAATAGATTGATGGATAGGAGAAACAAATCCAACATATCAGCCCTTAGCATCTTGCCTTAAAACACATGCAGCTGGCACTGAAAATTGTCTATGTAGCAGACATACTCTACTGATATGTAGGAATGCAAATACCATACTTCTGATCAGAGAATAAAACACCAGTAATGGCATCTGTTAGGCTGGTCTCTCAGAGCAAAATTTGCAAATTTTTATTTCGAACTGTAAAGTAAAAGAACTGTTTCTTCAAAGAAACCAGTTGCTAAAATGTTATGTAATAATGCCAAGGAGTCCAGTATAATTAGTGCGATTTGACTATTGCAGGTACTTAACACGTAATGTAAAAAGTAAACATTGTGATCTGTATGGAATAGGGTACGTTTATACTGCTGTTACAGGTCACATCAGTAATGTGATAGGAGTTTTTAAATTAGATGCCATCTGATCTATAGTATGTCATAGTCGTAGCGACAGTTATGAGGTGCTGCGTATGGATGTTCGGAGTCTGGTGTTAGGGAAAGAGGTCACTAGCACCAAAGTTACTAACACTTGGGCTGCCCATCTCTCCCAGCTTGTATATTCTCTGCACACATTTAATTTTCATGTAAACTTAGATTCCTAACTAGCAAATTCTTTACTGTGTATAGTGGACCACTCAGAGTGAGGCGGATTGTCCATGAAAATGCTGTACTGATTGAGACGATCAAGGGAAAACAATCTCGTGGGCTTCATCACATTTCTAACATCAAATTATGGAAAAGTTAAGGATAGATCTAAAGTAGGCAATTTATGGTAGATAGTCAGTGTATTTATTTGTGGTGTGTAACGTTGTGCAGGGTCAAAATCGAACATAAGAATTTTCAGGCGGGATGTCAGGAAGTATGACGGAATAGACTGGTTGAATGAGCCATGAACAGGAGTCGACAGAGTGGTGTATGTACGTATTTTTTGTCATATGAATAAGGATCAAGCAGAAACGACGTGATGATTAATGAGTGGATAAAGATGGTAGATAGAGAAGCGACGTGATAAATAGTAGTGGATAAAGGTGTTATTTAAGGAGAGAAGCGACGTGAAGCAGTGTGATTAATAAAGATTCGACGTGATGAAACAGTGGTAAATAAAGGTGAGTAGAATTAATAATGTGGAGATGTCTTAGATGTATGTTACAGAGAGACCTGTGTATGCTGCAATAGAGATTGATGCCAATGGCGAAGGAAGACCAGGAAATGATGGAGTAATGGACGGACGGAGAGCCGAAATACGAATGAAGAGATGAGGACAACTGCACAATGTGAAAGGACATAAAGGGAGTATGAGATCCAGATGGTGAACGTTGTGGAATACTGACGTAAGATGTAATATAAGTGTAGATCTAATTCTTAGCATAACATTTGCGATTTGGCAAAAATAATATTTGTTGTTGTTGTTGTTGAAGCCTGGTACCAGTATAACTAATCAAAACGGTACCAATAATGTGTACAGTTATTTTGCAGGAGGAACAATTTGTGTATTTTTTGTTCTTAGATGAAATGTCGCAATTCTAAGTTGATATTTAGCATAAAGTGAATGCAGAGGTAAGCCGATGGAGAGAGGTGCCAGAGTGAAAGGACGAATTCGGAGACTGGAAAGCTATCTCCGAAACAGCTTCATGTGTTATGTGGTTGAGTATAAGGGAGCAAAGGTATGGTATGTTGTGAGTGTGGTGGTGTTATAAGTATAAGGGAGCAAAGGTATGGTATGTTGTCGTGAGTGTGGTGGTGTTAAGGTTAGCTGACTTCTAGACCTATTCTGTTAGTGTATTAATGGATTGAATGAGAAGGAAAATGTGATGTCTGGTGAGTGAGAGTCGTAGAGTAGTGTGATCAATGCGCACACTCCTGTAAAGGGGATGCTACCGTTCTGTAACTACAACATTATTATGTATTGTTTGATTGGGATGAACCTCGATGGCAGGTCAGGATCTGACATCATGTGGATGGTTCATACATGTCCTAGAAATGTTGTTATATATAATAAAAAGGTAAAATATATAGAAAGATACTAATTTCAATCTGTCACAAGCACAAAGGTGCATTGTATGTTGTAGATTTAGAGTCATCAGTTTCTAAAATGTTTGTTGTGTTAGGATGTTAAAGTAGTTTACTATTTAATAACATGTGGTAGGTAATTGTGAGCTATGTAGATTATTCTTATTTTTTGTTAGAACACTTTCAAGGGGTATTAATTTCAGTGTGTCACAAGCACAAAGGTTCATTGTATATTGTAGTTTTAGGATAAAGTTTCTAATATTTTCACTGTGATAGGATGTTAGAGTAGCCTACTATTTGATATTGTAATTATGAGCTGTATAGATTGTTTATTATTCCTTTTGTTTTTTTTTACACTTTCATGTTTTGTATGAGGGACGACTGGTACAATGAATAGAACGAGTGTGGGCTGTCTATAGAAAAGAGATAAATGTTGATGTTGTATGTGTAGAAAACTAGGGTGTATAATTTTAATGTAAGAATTTCCTTTTGTCTGTAATGTTGCGAGATGCACGGAAGGCTAACTGATTGGGTGTCGTAACGCCCATACCGCTAGCGGGCCGAGCTGACGATGCCATGGCGACAGGCGACAGAGCCGCGGCACTCCCCACTCCACTGTCGGACGGGGTACACTCCACGCGCCCGCTACAGCAGGTCAACGGCCTGGGGCGACACGCACGTACCACTGGCCATTCATGAGTTCCGCCACCCTTACGACTGGGGAAGGTATCCCGCGGAGGCAACAGCGGGTGGTTTCTTCTGCTCAACGGCGCGCGCAGCGGCGCTACTGCAGAATGGACGAGGCGCGGCAGAGCCCGGCGAGCATTTTTTTTACCAGCAGCTAATAACTAGTACTGGACTGTGGAGCCGTGAAACAAGATGACTGCGACTTTCCATAATGTGGAAAGTGAAGGACTGGTGTTTCCACGTTGTGACTGGTGGAAAAGATTTTGTCTTTAGCAGACAGGACGATCGTTTTGTTTTGTCTTGACCATTGAATGGTGGGATCCATAAACTTTTGGCAGTGACTTGTTAAGTGTGCTTTGTGAATTGCACGTGGGACACTTGGTATACTTAGAGGACAGTTGTCGTTTGGTGAACAATTATTGTATGAAGGCAAGAAACTAGAGTGGGACATTGACATTTGCGTCTGTAGTAGGAGACATTTCTTGAACTGGTGCGGGAATAAGTGCTGTTTGTTGAAACTTACGACTTTTAATTACACCATGAACTGAGAGGACAGAACCGTGGGTAATAGTAGTTGTAGGGCCATTTTTTTTGGACGAACAGATTCGTGTGGATGGTACTCTGACAGTGACTATGACATTTGTGTTTAATGTGAGATACAGTTTACTGTCCAGTGCGTGTTCAAAATGCCGATTTGAGTGACTCAAAGACTTTCGTCCGGGTAACCATGGGAGAGCTTTGACACCGAGACAGTGTTTCTAGGAAAACTATCAGCAACTTTTTGACCACAAGAAAATCACAGAATGAAAGGTTTCCGTGTGACTCGCAAGATAGGGAATAATGTATTTGTAATTGTGTAAATGTTTTTTTTATGTGTTTCATTCCTGAAGGGACAGCAAGTGTAATTGTATTGCATCAACATTTGTGTTTAGAATAGTTAGTGTTTGTTTTTTGTCTGTTCTGGGTTATCAAGTTCACGTAGCATGTTTATTAGAATATTTGGTACAATGATGCTCTAATTATAAGCCAGTGGCGTAATACTAACGTAGCGGTTCATGTAGCATTGATCAGTAAGATTGTCACAGGGGACAAGAGTTTGCATTGCACAACAAATATCGGAATTAACTGATGTATTTTGATGTCGTCCATAGTAATAATCTTGTTGGTGTTTTGACTGAAGCCACTTATTTTTATTATCACAGTGGTGACATTTCACATTAAAGTGTAACGAAGGCTAGTCGAAATGCAAGTTCTTGTTGTCTATATGTGTGACAACAGAGAAAGTATTTTTTATTTGTTTTAGAATTATTGAAATTTGGATTACTCATAAAAATAACGAAGATCCCAGTAACTAAAGCAAAATTTTATCTCAAGATTATTTTTTCATTTCTATGATGTGATGTTTTATTTGTCATGTAGATTGTTGTAAATTAGTATGTGTACGTTACTCCGGATTGTGGAGAGTACAATAATGCAACAACTGCCAATTTGGTAAAGTAACAACATTTGGTCGTCAATTTGAGGTCACCAGGGGCTAAGGTCTCCTCCTGGTTACTTTGATGACTTGCTACGTTTGTTCGAATACAGTTTTCTTAAAAAAATGTTCGGAACTACCCTCGCATTGCAAGGATAGTACCGTGCCATTTTTTTCTGCATGGGTAGCCGGTGGTGAAAGGGTACAGTACCGCCCAACATTGAAAATAGGTACGAAATTCTTGTCAGAACAACACATTTTTTGTGTAAAAGTAACTCAATTTCAATTAATACAGCGAAGCCGGATACCAGTGTGGGAAAGAATGACAATTTATTTATTTAATTGATCACATGTGCACTCCCTCAAAATAAATCCCTACATCCAGTTTGGTGAGATCTGTGAAAGGAATGAATGTATGGTCGTCTGCTAACCACAGATAGTGAATCGGAATATATGATCATCTTTGAGTCGATCCTTTGGCTACCTTTGGTGAGACCAAAGAGATGGAAGTTACCAGAGCTTTGAGCGTCTGAAATGTGGCTGACCAATAAGGTAGCAGGGTGCTTCTCCCACTTCGAGAGAGGTGCGAGAGAATCGGAATACGGCCATGTTTCAGGTACTCTGCCGCTGAACCTTCTGCTGTAAAGACCTGTTTTTTTTGTTGTGCTCCGTAATGAAAGAGTGGAGGCATGGTATGGATGTGGAATATTTAAGAGTAGTTAGAATTAATAATTTCTCTTTCACAGGACCTTTTGTGGGGAAAATTACAAAGTGAGGCAGGTAATTTTAAGGGGATTGTAGTAAACCAACGGTCACAAAGAGCTCACGTGTAGTTATAAGTTGAGATACTTCCGTGAGCTTAAGCTGAAATATTTAAGAATTAATAGCGTGTGTACAATAAGCTGAAATATTTAAGGATTAATAGCGTGTGTACAATAAGCTGAAATATTTAAGAAATAGCGTGTGTATCATAAGTTGAAGTATTTAAGAAATATCATTCCGTGTGACGCTAAATTTAAACTCTGAGAGGGAATCAAGGTGAGTCGGCCGTTTTTCCAGCAACGCCACTTGGCTTGCATTGCACAGGAAGACGTGCGTTTATCTCCAGGGTTCACAGTAGGAAAGTAGAAATTACAAAGTGGGGCAGTGTCGTGTGAAACTGGGATAAATATTGATTGAAGTGGGAAAGCGGAAAGTGATGAAGTTGTAACCGTTCTTTGTGTAATATTTCATATTGTTGTGTTGTGTATGTCTTGTAATTTGGGTATGTGTGTTTTGCATGGGAGTAGCAAGGTAGTTTCGAAAGATTTGTGGGTATGCCTGTTCCTTCTGTATCGCTCGATCTGGAGGAAAGTTTCGTGAGGATTATTGTGAGAGGCGAAGTGTGAGGTATAATAAAAGATCCACCATCCGATCCAGGGAGTGCACTGTTGCGGTAAATAGATTACGAGACCATAGTATAGAGATTCACTAACGTAATGCCATGCCCACTGGGCGGAATTTCTCATGTGATTTTGTTGTAGGTTGTAGAATTTGTGTGTTTAGGAATAAATCAAATAGTGAAAAGAAAGAGATTGGTGGCCTTTTTCATTAAATTGTATGTTATCGTAATGTCCCGAATTTATATAAAAGCCGTTAAATCAAAGACAAAAGGTAAATGTGGTATTGCCAGTGCGTAGTGTACAGTCAGAGTTCTATAAATCACTGATAGTCAGATGCGTGTTTCCGTTGCGTATTATTCATACAGGAGGATAATTTGTAACTAAATAGTAAGATACGAGAATTCATGTTGCTCGATAAATTAAGGAAGATTCCACTCGCTTGGCAAACCACTCATCTTGCAGGCCTGACTGCTTGATGCCACAGTATGAGAAAGGCAAGTGGGTGCCTCTCAATGTCCTTACAAGTATGTCTTTTGGTCTTTTATGTTTCCATCTATGGTTGTGGTCGTAGTTCCCCAGATTCAGAATAAACGGGTTCTGCGAATGTCTGGAGTTTCTGAATAATCTTGTGGTGAGTTTGTGGATTACCTCCGTGAGAGTCTCAAGTCGGTATTCCCGGTGAAGGTCCGCGATGCGTGTGTATCGTGGAGCATTGCTTATGATTTTGAGTACTTTGTTTTGTATGAGCTGCAGACGGCGCAGGCGTGTAGGCGCAGCGTATCCCCAGACAGGAGCTGCGTACGTCATCAGGGGTCGGATAAGTGTCATGTACATGGACCTCGACACCCTTCTGTTCAGTGTGCTACGCCTGTTGAGCATAGGATAGAGCTGTTTGAGCCTCGCGCTAGCTCGGTTGGTCATGTGTTGTATGTGGTCCCCCCAGAGTAATTTCCGGTCCAGCCAGACACCGAGGTATTTGACTTTCTCGCAGAAACGTATTGGACATGCAAGTAGAGTTATTGGTCTGCAGTAGCGGTGTTTGCGCAGTTGCTTCGGTCTTCTAGTGAACAGAACGGCTTCGCACTTGTCGACGTTTACTCTAACACGACATTTCTCCAACCAAGGCTCAGCCACTCTGAGTGCAGTCTGTAGGCGTGACGTAATGTTTGATGGTTTCCAATCTTGGGCAAGGATGGCTGTGTCATCCGCGTAGATTGCCATCATTGTGTTGTGTGTGGTTGGGAGATCGTTTATGTAGAGGTTAAACAATAGGGGCCCTAGGATGCTTCCCTGGGGTACTCCCGCGTGTATACCGTGTCGTGTTGATTGTTTTCCCTGCACGTCAGTGTTGAAACCCCTGTCTGTGAGGTATGAGTGTATTAGACGCAGCAGTCCGTCGGGGAATCCCGCGTCGCTGAGCTTGCGGATGAGGCCGTTGTGCCATAGACGGTCGAAAGCCTTTTGGATGTCCAGGAACACTGCCCCTGTAGCTTTGTTTATGTTGAAGCCATGTGTTATATGTTCAACGACTTGTAGGAGTTGTTGTGTTGTGGAGTGGTGATTCCTGAAGCCGAATTGCTCCGGTCTCAGGATGTCATTTGTTATGCAGTGCCTAGTGATGCGTTTGAGAATCACCTTCTCAACAATCTTACTGAGCGAGCTCAGAAGGCTGATGGGTCGGTAATTTTGTGGGAGGCTGTGGTGTTTCCCCGGCTTCCTGATCATCAGGACCTTGGCCGTCTTCCAAAAGGCGGGGAAGTGTTGGTGTTTTAGTATGGCATTCGTTATGTGTGTTAGGTTCAGTTGCTTTATCCGTGAACTCCTTGAGGACATGGTTTTGAATGCCATCATGACCAGGGGCTTTCCTAGCAGCGGAATGCATTATAGCCCAGGAGACTTCGGCTGTGCTAGCATGTCGAATGTCGTCGCGCGATGGTTGGGCTAGAATGCGTGTAACCTCTTGGTCAGTAGCAAGTGTGAACACTGGATCTGATGGTACCAGGTTCGGTGTGAATGACGCTGCGAGTGTTCGGGCCATTAGTTCTGCTTTCTCTTCCGCTGAGTATGCAGGTCCGTCAGGCCCTTGAAGCGTTGGAGTGTATATTTTCTCCCTGGTGAAGTGTCGGGGTAGTTACCACACGCCAGGTCGTGCGGTGTCCAGCCCTTCGAGTTTTTGGTTCCACTGTTGTGTTCTATGTGTTTGTATTTTATCGTGTATGATGTCCTGTAGTCTGTTAATGTGCCGTTTGAAGTACGGACGCCTGGTGCGCTGCCATTGTCTCCTGAGGCGATTCCTCATTGAGATTAGGCCCAGAATTTCCTGGGACAGGGCCGCACTGCGTTGTTGTGAGGTGTGATCAGGTATGGTGCTTGCCATTGCGTCCTGGATGGCGTTAGTGAGGGTTTCTACTGCCTCGTCAATTTGTGCTGTTTCGTTAATTTCGTGTATAGGTGGGATGTGGCTATAAAGCGTTTGCTTGAACAATGTCCAATTCGCACGCCTGTAGTCCAACATCTTGCGTTGTTCCGTGTGCTGCAGTGTTTCCTCAATGTATAGTATTACAAGTTGGCGGTTTGAGGGCAGATAGTTTTCAACGGCAACGTTGAGTGTCGCTGTAATGCCTTTGATGAGGGCCATGTCTATCACGTCTGGCCTGTGTCCCCTCTGATAGGGAATGTGCGTCGGTTCAGTCGGCGCTAGTATAATGTAGTTTCTGCCTAGCGAATGTTCGTACAGTTTTTTGCCGTTGGGATTTCGTATGCGTGAATTCCATTCTGGGTGTTTTGCGTTCAGATCTCCTGCGACTATTACTTGCGGTGAAATGTTGAGTAATGTGCTGATATCGCGTGTCGAGCTGCCTACAGGGCTGTTGCATACCGATATCAGTGTGGTGTAGGCTCCGTTGAACTTGACTCTGACGGCCGTAGCCTCGATTTTTTCCAGTTCAGGAAGCTCTATGTTTGTGTGCTCAATGTCTTTGTGTATGACGATTGCAGTTCCACCTGCCACGGTGTCGCCCGGTCGGTCGGTACGATAGAAACAATAGCCAGGAAAGTTTAATTGTTTGTGCGGTTTAAGTTCAGTCTCGCTCAGTAGCGCGACAAGGATTCCCTTGCGCTCCATGAACGCGGCAAATTCTGCCCTTTTGTTGTGGATCGAGCCTGCATTCCAGAACAGGATCTGTGATGGTGTATGCGGGTCGGCGTTATGGGCCGGGTGTGGCATATTATTCATGTAAGAGTGTGAAAGAGTGTTGTGATGGCAGTGTGTATGACAGCCCAGTATTGCCCGGGTTCGGCGCTCATGAGCTGGGTGATGAGTGTAGTGACGGCCGTCAGCACCTTGGTAAGGATTTGAACTGTCGTATGTCGGGGGAATAGTGTTTCCAGTATTCCCCCAGGTGGTGTGTTGGTGTTGGGTGTGGCAGCCTGAGGTGCTGTTGTCGAGTTAGCGGCCGCTTGTGCGGGTATTGGTGTGTTGTTAGGAGCGGCATTTGTGCTTTGTGACAGAAGTTGTGGCGCCTGTGTTACTTCTGTGGTGAGGGGGATGGTAGTGTGAGTAACAGTCTCGGTGTCTTGTTGACTATTTCCTGTGTGTTGCTGTTCTTTTGTTGCTGTGTGGCCTGTTGTGGTGATTTCGTGTTCCCCGCCCTGTGTTTGCGTGTACGTCTACTCCTCCTCTGGGCTTGGGGTTCGGGGGGTTCTTGTGTGGGTGTGTTTTCCTGTATATGGTGCGTTTCTTCGCAGCACGTGATTTCCGGGAGTGGGGTCGTGTTGTTTGGGGGCATAGGTGTTGGTACCGATGCTTGTTGAGTTTCAGGTGTTGCCTGTGGCTGTTGTGTGGCTGTTGCAGCGGTTGTTTCACGTGTGTGTGTAGGGCGCTGAGGTTCCGCAGCCTGTGCCGTTCTGCCAGGGCGTGCAACCGTGGCAAACGTTACGCCGTTCCTTACTGGGTTCGGCGCTGGCCTTGGGCGTGGTATGTCGTACAGTACCCTGCTTTTGTCTTGTTTTCGCTTCAGCGTCTGTTTGTATGAGTTGCACGTCTGAAGTTTGCCGCATGGGGTCCACCGCAGTTGGCACAGCGTCGCTGGTTTGGCTGTGTTTGTGTGCAAGTGTTGGATCTGTGATTGACAGCGCATCCGCAGCAGCGAGTTGCTAGGCCGCAGCGGAGGGCCGAGTGGCCGACCCGCTGGCAGTTGTTGCATTGTTGGGGGACGTTGGGTGGTTCGTAAAGATCTACACGTACGTCCATCCGCAGAAAGCTCTGTATCTGCAGGAAGGCGCGGGAATCAGCCGTGTCGGCTAACTCAACCATGTAGTGTGGTAACGGTGCGTGTGTACGGAACCCTGTCATCCGGGAGGCACTTTTACAGTCGAATCCCAGATAACAAAGGGATCCACTCCCTTGATCACGTACTGCTGGGTTCTCTCGTCCAGGGTTCTGTATGTATAATGTTCGATCTTCCGATCTTTGAGGAAGGTCAGAAGATCCTTATATTCGTTGTCTGTGGCAACGTACAGTGAGGCCCTATCCCCCGAGTACTTTGCATGTAATGTGCTGTTTATGTGCCTTGCCGCGAATGCAGTGTTAAGGGCACTAAGGTTCCCATAGTTTTGTATGACAGCTGGGGGGAAACCAGTCTTGTGTTGTGTGGGCACCGCTGTGGCTTTGTGTGCTTTGTTGTTGTTCGCCACAACTGTGTTTGCGTTTTGTTTTGTGTTAATGTTGCTAGCCTGAGATGAGCTAGTGGGTGTAGGCAACAGCGCCTTTCGGTTGCCTACCGAGTTTGGTTGCTCGCTTGTTTGTGCTGGTGTTTTTTTGGGTCTGCGTTTTGGGCCCTCCACCTGCCAGGGCTCTGTGTAGTGATTTTCTGTGTCCACATCCGCCGCCGCTGCCTCGATCTCTTGAGGCTGCGGCGTCGGTGGGAGATTGGTACATGACTGCCCAGTGACAGGGGAGTGTAAAGTGATGTTGAGTGTAGTTGTTTTGGTGGGAGAGACGTTCACCCCGAAAAGTTCGGTGATTAGCCGGCGCGACTCGAGCTGCTTTTGCGCTTTCGTGCCAAGCTGTCAAGCGTCGCCAGCCGCTCCCTTGCCTTCGGTAGCGGGCGGGGCGCGAGTTTCGGCGGGTGCAGTCGATCCTCGCGCCTCGTGTGTTGCAGTCTTGCTGCGGGTGACAGCAGGGGAAGTGCTAGTAGCGTCCGCCATCTCGCACTTAGGATTATTTATTGGGTGGGAAGGGGGAAACGACAATTTTGCTTTTCTCGATAGGCGAGAGAAGTGTCTCTTGTTCCCTATTGAAGTGGGTGGTCCCTACTTTACGCTAACATGCGCTGTTCGTGCACGCGCGGCACCTAAAGGAGGTGCGGAAGAAGAATGGCCTGCAGCACGCGGGCTTGGTCCCGTGAAGGAGCCCTGGTACTGCCTCAAAGTCCCTAAAAGAACGTGAGAATCACGTTGGGTAACCGGAGGCTACTGGGAGCTGCGAGCCGAAGCTCTTTCGCGGCAGTCCGCGACTGGTTGCGCGGCTTTGTGTCGAAGGGGAGCGAGCTCAACCCTTCGGCACTCGGCCGGTTGCCGCTGGGCTGCTGCGGCGTGAACATCTGATGCGCACTCCCCGGGCGCTGCCGGGCGACTGGCTGCGGAGCGCTGGTAGCGGCCGGCTGGCGCGCGGCCGGCTGGAGGGGGTAGCGGGCGAGCTGCGGCTGTTGGCGGTCGGCGGCTGCGCTGCGAGGTCCTCTCCGCTCGGCTTCCACGCGACTGCCTACAAGTTTCGCACTGAACGCATCCTCTTCCATGAGCTGTTGCAACCGCGCCGAAAATTCGCTGTTGCAACCGCGCCGAAAATTCAAAGGGTTTGACTTTGTCATCAGGTGTCAGGGTTTGTAGCAATTGTAAACAGTAAGGCTTCTGCTTTAGCCTTTTCCGTAAGATTTTCCAAACCGTCGGCTGTGGTACGTTTAGCTCCCTGCTTGCTTTATTCGTCGACTTCCGCGGACTACGCGTGAAACTTGCCCGCACGCGTTCAACCGTTTCTTCGCTCACTGCAGGACGACCCGTTGATTTCCCCTTACAGAGGCATCCAGAAGCTTTAAACTGCGCATACCATCGCCGAATGGAGTTAGCAGTTGGTGGATCTTTGTTGAACTTCCTCCTGAAGTGTCGTTGCACTGTTATGACTGACTGATGTGAGTGCATTTCAAGCACGACATACGCTTTCTCGGCTCCTGTCGCCATTTTGTCTCACTGCGCTCTCGAGCTCTCTGGCGGCAGATTCCTGAAGTGCGGCTTCAGCCGAACAAAACTTTATGAGTTTTTCTACGTATCTGTAGTGTGTCGTGACCATATGTCAATGAATGGAGCTACAGTGAATTTATGAAATCGCTTCAATCATTTTTAATAGCCCTGTATATCCTTTTGAATGAAGGTAAGATGTTGTAACAACTCCATTATTTTATCGTCTCCATGGAGCCACGCAATGGCAGTTTCAACATACCATCAACAAACCTTGAGATAGAAGCTGCTCGTATCAGAGCTGTCTCCTAAAACTCCTCTTTAAGTTAGCTAACTACCAACAGAGAAAGAGCACCTCAGGAAGTCTGTTCATAACATTCCTGGTGAAACATAAAACAGGTGCAACTAAGGAACGATCACACAGAGGGACCGTATGAACTTCCTCTCACCGACATGATTCATATTCACGGGCTGTGTGGCTTGGACTTCAGCACATGTAAACAAGAAGACGCAACTCACAACATTTTCCCAAAAGAATCGAGTTAGGAAACTTTAGTCGTGTTTCTGTACTTCGTGTGGTCGTTTGCATTCAAGGAGTCCGCAGCTGAACGAGTAAACGCTTAGTTTCTTAAGAGCAAGCACTCTGGATCTGATCTCGATGTCAATACTTCCTTTTCTTTCTTTCCCACCTAATCCTAACAACAAATATGAGTGATACGCCGTGAAATTGTGTGATGAGTGAGAACTGATCATTAATGTAAACCAACTTTGTTTTGCAGTAGACTCATGGAAGGAAACATGCACACATAAAAATTAGGCATTAATTACACGTGTTACATGTCACAGTAATTATGGTTTCCCACGTTTCTACGATTAGTATTATCTTTATTCGTGCAGTGCTCCGTATGTTATATGTCGTACTTGTCACAAATGTGGATGCAACAATATAAATAAAATGACTGTAATGATTTGATTGGAAGATCTTGTCTATCATCTTTTTATTTCCAGTTCTCTTACCAAAAAATTGTCTCCTTTTTTTCAGGATACAAATTGTGAAAATAATAAATATGTTGTTAGAGACACGTGGGAAGGAAAAAAAAAAGTATCGGCAGCGAGATTCGATCCATAAACCTTACCCTTATAAAAACAGGCGCTTACTTGGTCTATGCACGCCTAAAATTTTCACTGTCGATATTTTTGAAAACGGTTGAGAATTGTGTGTTCCTGTTAACCTAAGTTCTAGTCTTAGTCGTTCCCTGCACACCTTGTCAGTATGGATCAAATCGGTGAGAGGAAGTTCACACGTCCCATTTGCAGCTTGACATTTATTGTCAGTGTCAGAGACGTGTGTGGTCCTTATAAAAAGTGAGGACCACTTAAAAATAACTCAATGGCTTGACTAGATTAGTCAGAGAACATCAATGTTTGGAAATAGTTGTATCCATAATTTGCTGTCTCTTATTGCATGATAAATGGTTCAGAATTTGCACAATATATATAGCTATTGCTTACTTACAGTTTGTTATCTGCAACTAATAAGAATTGCTCTTAAATGTGACACTTAGCTTGGAACGAAAACAGCTATCTCCTAAAATAAAACTGCAGGTGTTCGGTTAATTTTCGGTCAGTAATACTCTGATAATTTTGTGCGTCGTCTCTTTACTATGTCATTGTAAATATTTTTAAAACAAACTATCAGGGAGAGCAAGTGAAACTGTTAGAATTGTTGGAAGGGTTTTGTGAAAGTTCAGTACATGTGAAATGAAGTCACATGCAAGATGCTGACGTGCTGAATTATAAAGTATTGCTCCAGTGTTTCGTGTCTTTATCAAGTAAGCTTGACAGAAAACGTAGGAAACGTAGATAGTATCGTAACATATCCATATGCCGCATATGTAACTTTAATCTACACGGAGAGGGAACTTATTGAAAAACTTTGTACGAAAGGAGAAGTTATTCTCCAGAAAACCTGTTGGAAAAGAGGATTTGTATTCCAAGAAATTGAGCAAAAATTCTTCTACAACCAACATGAATCTCGCATAGCGATCTCAGGAATCGGATAAGAGATATTAGAGCAGCTACAGATGCTTACGTACAGACATTTTCACCTGATCACTTCCTGAATGGAACGGGATTGGAAACCGCTGCTATTGGTAAAAAATTACTTGCACTAAGCACGCTGCAGACGCTAGTGAAGTATGAAGGCTGTTTGACCGTAAAAAGGACAAGTGAAAGTGGTCAATAGAGAACTGTAAAACAAATAAATTATCCTAATAAATATAGGACCGGAAAACAATAGTTTTCCCTTTACAGTGTATGTATAAGTGCAGTTATGCCAATGCTACAACGCTGTTAATGACTAAAGCTACGTTTCGTATGATATTGCTCGTGGTGAAAGGATGCGTATGTGGTACATGAATGATGGTGCACTGGCACACATTCATTTGTCTGTTCGGAAATACGTAGCGTGAGTCTTAGTCCAGTTTATCGGTCGTGGCTAAGCAATACGTGGCTTACCAGGTAACCCGATTTTCATCTCGCAGGAGTTTCCTTGTGGTGATTTTTAAAAGCTTCCGTTCATGCCAGTCCTTTTGAAAGTTTCCTTGAACTCTGCGAACGGATTGTGGATGATTGTCGTTGTGTTTGGGACGCACCTGGGATTTTTGAATGTGTTCGCGCATGGATGGGCAGACGTGGTAAAGCCGTTCATGTGAATGAACGGTGGTCGTATGGAAAACTTTTATGATTATTTGCTTGTTTTATTGTCCTTCACTATTCCTTTTCGCTTTTACCTATAATATTCTTACACCATGTGCATGTAGAAGTAGATCTTTAATATAAAATCGGGAATGTATTAAGGACATTTTTACACAGTTACCTGTCAGAGGAGTGACATCTGACAATCATCCAAGATTACCAGTGCATAGGAGGTCGATAAGGAACTTAACCTCATCGTCTGTCCATCGCTTGCAGCCCATATACTGATGACGGAATCTACCTGATCAGTTACTTTGGCTCAGGCACCACCACACAAGCGTGTGTTACCAATCTCGGCCCCGGAGGCTCGTAGTACAGTGACCAGCTGTTTTCAAGTGCTACGGTATCTTTTAGATATCGTTGGGCGTAGAGCACTCATTTCTGCGCTGTATTCTTTTACAATGGTATAAGCTCACATCTCTTATCGTTCTAGTGTATTCCATTCTTCCAAAAACTCCTTCCTTTGTGACTATTAACTATTATTTAGCAAAGAAGAACATTGAAAAAACTATTAATTTCTAATTAAGGATATTGTTTATACCTTCTTTTGATACAATAAAGTTGAAAAAATTTAAATTAAACTTAAAACTACAAAATAATTGGGTGACACCTAATAACCGAGCCCCCTGTAAAACACCGTAGACGCTTCATAGTAACTAAATATGATTTTCTGGAAAGTCATTGTCGGCACCATCTCCTCCATTACACAAAACGGTGTATATGACGTAAGATGAGTGTGAGACCTCATATTCCTAAGTAGTACAGAATGTTTGGGACAACTACAAAGGATTTATTTTCAGAGTCTTCACTGCAAACAACAACAAAATAGAAGTATGTTAGAGTCGTATAAGTCTATATGTCAGCGGTGTTACTATGTATCTTCCTTGAGTGAGATACAGGAACACCATCTACGGTAAGCAAATGCTACGTTCGCGCTTCATGTCAGACAGCGCATCGTTCTCTCACGTGCTCTCATGCTTATACTGAGAAAAACAAATGTGTGGTTTGTGGTGTCAATGATTAAAATTTATAAGTCAGGTTAGCTTCAATTTCTTAATACTGTTTCTGAAATTTCATTCCAATAAGCCCGTATTAATCAACTCCCTTTGCCTCTTCTGACATTTTAGACGAAGTGATAAGAACAGAGAGCATTTTAGCATGACTTTGAAGTGGAGGTTTCATGAAGACACTGAATAAGCTTCACTTCAGGCGACTGGAAACGGAGTTTAACTGAAACGATGAATAAATATGTGTGTCTGTGATTTGTGTGTGTGTGTGTGTGTGTGTGTGTGTGTGTGTGTGTGTGTGTCTGTGTGTGTAAGAGAGAGAGAAAGAGAAACACATTGTGAATCGGAGAAAGTAATGGAAGGGAAGGGAACTGTAGGACCGCTAGTACTTCTGTATGCTAACCCGCGCGTAACTAGAATTAATAATGCTCGTAAAATCCCTTAATGGAATTTGTAATCCTAAGAAAGAATAAGAAAATTAGCGAAAGTAAACGTAATCCAGCTCAAAATAGCAAATTTGAATAACAACAGGATTAAATTCGTTACTCTTTTTTCATCTCAGTCTTTATCCTTTTGTATGCACACTCTAATTTCATACACAGCTTTTATAAAGGCTTCCAGACAATGTAGGCACTAAATAAGCTTCCAGGGATGGGGGGGGGGATTGGGGGGGGGGATGGGGTAGCGATTTAAGACCCGTGGAAATACTGGCAAAGAATTCTGTTTAAGTAGTATAACTCCCTTATCTGCCCCACTTACAGGTAATATGATCTTGCACGGGATTTTTCTTATGTATTCCGAAGCATGATTTAGAAGCTGGGGATAACCATCACCGGATAAGTAAAAAGCTTCGACTTCTCATGAAACCTCACTGTTGACGAGTACCTTGAGAATACCAAATCTGTCATGCCTCACACGCACATCAAGTATTTCATAGTTTGAATTGAACGGAGTGAGTTACTGTGATTTGCATCCGACAAAGCGTTTACTAGCTATGCAATCTAGAAGTCTAATGCTCCAGTCATTTTTACCTGATCTGTGCCCCATGAACGATGAAAATTACGTTTATGGAGTAAGGGACAGTTTAATACATCCAAATAAAGGAGACAAGTATTTTCACCAACAGGCACGGCAAAAAGTGCTTAACAATGTGCCTTATGAAAGTCACTGAACGTCAGCGCCAGTGCCCGTTCTCTTTGTATTTCACGCTGTTCTTTATACCACACACAACAAGCTTTCAGTTACGTTCTACGATAAAAGTCAATGAAATACAATTTCTTAGACCTAAATTAACTGGTAAACAATGTGTGGCAGAAGTGTCTTAGGGAACGTTTATGTTTTTCCTAAAGAAGCTATGTTTATGAGCCATAACATTATGAAAATGAGCTTAATATTGTGTTGGTCCACCTGTGGATCGCAATAGATCAACGATTCTTCGTGGCGTGGATTCAATAAGACCTTGTAGGTTTCTGATGTTATGTGGTACCAGACGGCTATATAGAGGTCACGCGATTCCCGTATACTACGGCCCGGTGATGAATGGGTGGGAGACTGGCTCCCGATAGCGTCCTTTATGTCTTCCAACAGGTTGTGGTCAGGTGAATTTGGTGGCCAAGGCATCCACTTGAGATCACTAATACGCTCTTCAAAGTTCTATAGCATGATTCTGGGTTTGTGGCACTGACAGCTATCCTCTTGAAAGAGGATACCCTTGAAGATGGACGTTGACTGTGGATATTGTATCATAGACACAGTCCCTTTGACTGTTCCTAAATATCACTAAATCTGCCCAAAGATTTAAATAACCATGCACCTATTAGACGGAAGGGGCCCGACAGCCGATCAGTTCAATTCATTCCACCAGGGAGGAGGTACGAGGCTCTGTTGTCTGTAGTTCAACCATGCCTAGACGGTCAATAACGTGGTTCGATCGAGTCCGCATTATTACTTTGTGCCAGGAAGGGCTCTCAACAAGGGAAATGTCCAGGCGTCTCGGAGTGAACTTAAGCGATGTTGTTCGGACACGGAGAAGATACAGAGAAACAGGAACTGTCGATGACATGCCTCGCTCAGGCCACCCAAGGGCTACTACTGCAGTGGATGACCGCTACCTACGGATTATGACTCGGATGAACCCTGACAGCAAAGCCACCATGTTGAATAATGCTTTTCGTGCAGCCACAAGACGTCGTGTTACGACTCAAACTGTGCGCAATAGGCTGCATGATGCACAAATTCACTACAGACGTTCATGGCGAGGTCAATCTTTGCAACCACGACACCATGCAGTGCGGTACAGATGTGCCGAACAACATGCCGCTCCCATAGTGCTCAGAGCCATTTGAACAACATGCTGCATGGAACGCTCAGGATTGGCATCACGTTCTCTTCACCGATGAGTGTCGCATATGCCATCAACCAGACAATTGTCGGAGACGTGTTTGGAGGCAACCCGGTCAGGATGAACGCCTTAGACACACTATCTAGCGAGTGCAAGGTGGAGGTTGTCTGTTGTTTTGGGGTGGCATTATGGAGGGCCGACGTACGCCGCTGGTGGTTATGGAAGGCGCCGTAACGGCTGTAAGATACGTGAATACCATCCTCCGACCGATAGTGCAAACATATCGGCAGCATATTGGCGAGGCATTCGTCTTCATGAACGACAATTCGCATCCCCATTGTGCACATCTTGTGAATGCATTCTTGCAAGATAACGGCATCATTCCACTAGAGTGGCCAGTATGTTCTCCAGACATGAACACTATCGAACATGCCTGGGATGGATTGAAAATGGCTACTTATGGACGATGTTACCCACCACCCACTCACCACTCTGGGGGATGAAAGCTGAATCGCCGTTGAGGAGTGGGACAATCTGGACCAACAGTCCCTTGATGAACTTGTGGATAGTATGCCACGACGAATACAGGCATGCATCAATGCAAGAGAACGGGCTACTGGGTATTACAGGTGCCGGTGTGTACAGCAATCTGGACCATCAACTCTGAAGGTCTCGCTGTATGGTGGTACAACATGCAATGTGTGGTTTTCATTAGCAATAAAAGTGGCGGAAATGATGTTATTTTGATCTCTATTTCAATTTTCTGTACAGGTTCCGGAACTCCCGGAACTGAGATGATGCAAAACATTTTTTGATATGTGTATTAAGGTAAGCGTACGTGGGGTGACGTATGTTTCGAGCAGTCGTTCGGCTGGATGACCGCGTATCTGCTTTTGACTACTGACTTGAAGTACAAAGAAATTTGATTTGTCCAATGAGATGACAGGTTCCCATTGATAGCGCGCCCACTGCTATCTTAAGGTACCATTCCCCTAAGCCAACCTATAAAATAAGTGACTTGTACGATTTATGTGCAAAAACTAATGAATCAATCAATGTAAATCTTTTTGTGCATTAGTTAGTGAGTATTTACAACATTTCTTAAGATATTCAGTCATCATTGTGCCCCCCATCCGAGGAATTTGTGGCGGACGTTTGAAACCAAGATGTAGCTTTGTCGTGTATCAATTGTCGGGTTTTTGAATAACTAATACATCCATTTAGATAAAGAAAGCTTATTATTCTTTGCGGACATACCCGAGGAATAATTCAACCAAATTTCAGAATGATATCTTTATTAATGTGCCCGCGATCCATTTCGTCCGCTAGAATACAGTGTGTTTCATGATCAAAAACACACGACAAAAATACATCTATTTTTCAAACGACCGCCATTTTATTATTCTGTCAAATTATAAAAATGCCTTTATTATGATTCTGTGAACAATATCCTATAGATTGCAAAGAAACTAAATTTCAGATAGGATTTGCAGACTGCTGGAATTCCGTCACGGACACACCTCGTTTTGGACAAAGAAACTTTAACTTCTTGGATGAGGGCTTAATGATTACCTGATTTCTTTCGACAAACAGAAAATATCCTTCAAGAACCAGTAATTAATGTGCAAGAATATTTACGCTGATTGCTTCACTATTTTTGGGAAAAAATGTAAAAACCGGTTATGTTACTGGCTGACTGCGTATAATGGGCATTTAATTAGAGTTGTCGTTGAGCCAACATGGAATAACATAGGATTCATCTGCTGCGGATCCCCATGTTAGGCCGGTCGAAGTGGCCGTACGGTTAAAGGCGCTGCAGTCTGGAACCGCAAGACCGCTACGGTCGCAGGTTCGAATCCTGCCTCGGGCATGGATGTTTGTGATGTCCTTAGGTTAGTTAGGTTTAACTAGTTCTAAGTTCTAGGGGACTAATGACCTCATCAGTTGAGTCCCATAGTGCTCAGAGCCATTTGAACCATTTGATCCCCATGTTAAACAGCTTGCGTTTTACATTGTACACCGAAACAAACGTAACTGCACCAGCATGGATTCTGTCGTCAAATCTGCCACAAATCGCCTCCTACCCTGCATTACAGAGCGAGGAAATCTCCAACTTTCAAGTTCTGACATGGGCAGTGGACGTCAATTTACGACCTGTATCGCCTCTGGAATGATTTCCCATTCGTCTCTGATCCGTTTGTATCCTTCCCTAAAATTTCGTAATACCTGTTGACTCTTTTGAAAAAGAATTTTAATATCTGTTCTATTACCAATGAATTGTCATGTAGACAGTTTTCCATATTGTCTGATATCTCGTACTGAAATAACATAGCTAGGAGAAGGGCTGGCTGCATAAAAAGTGAGTTCTTCTGCAAGAACTACCGTTAATTGAAAATTTTTATGGCGTCGATGAGATCATGATTAAGAAACCATTCGCAGCAGAATTTTAGGCGTTAATCTTAACGACATTAACGCTGAGCGATGAACAGTGAACACTTTGTAGAACGTTGACTTAATTAACATTCTTTCTTCTATAATGGATTACCAACTGCTCCTGTATCCCAAACAGTGCAAAGAAAGTTGAGTGGGATGAAGGAGATGAGAGCGTATGCTGTAAGTGTTATAGGGAATGTATTTGAGAACGGTTAATGCTCTGAAAGCAGATGGAGATAACTTTATATCTAGTTATCTCAATACAAATGTGCAGCACAGTTCCGTGAAACAGATGGTTAAGAATCCATTGTTGAGAAGTGAAGAATATGATAACTTTAGAGCGGTTATAGGCTACATTACGCTTGTATGAGTACGTTCCGTTCTTCGGCTGCATTGACTGAATTTAGTAAAAGGCGTTTTAGCATGGTACGAATGTCATATAACACCAAACAAAGGAGAAGACATTGCTCACATTACTGAGGTACTGTTTGCCATGGAACATTTGTGAAAGAATAGTTTACGACTTTGAACTGTGTCCTTATGCTACGTCAAGTTTAACAGGCAGTAGAGAAACAGTTTACAATAGTCGTGTTAATAACCGATATATCCGTAAGAATTTTGAATGCAAGCATGCAAACGTGGATGCAATGTGTCATGCAGGTGTCGGATGTCGGTTTGTATGGAGTTCCACACCTGTTGCATTTAGTCGATCAATACAGGAATAGTTAATGTTGGTTGTGGATGTCACTGGAGTTGTCGGACGACGATTTCCCATACATGCTCGAATAGAGACTGATCTGTTGATCGGCCAGGACAAGGCAACATGTGGACACTATGCAGAGCAGGTTGGATTACAACAGTGGTATGTGAGAGAATGTAGTTCTGTTGGGAAACGCCCCCAGGAATGTTGTTCGTGAATGGCAGCGTAACGGGTCGAATCACCTCAATGACGTACATGTGCGAAATCAGGGTGCATGGGATAACCTCAAGAGTTCTAGCGCTGTCGTATGAAGTTGAACCCCAGATTACAACTACAGGTGTAGTTCTATTGTGTCTAGGCGCAGACGGATGACTGCAGTCGCTCACCTGGTCTCCTTGCAACCAACACACGGTCATCACTGGCACCGAGGCTGAATCAGCGTTCATCAGAAAACACATCAGACCTCCAATCCCCCGTCCACTGGGCTGTCTCTTGACACCACAGAGGTCGCAAACGGCGGTTATCTGGGGTTAGTGGAATGCACACTTCAGGGTGTGTGGCTCGGAGCTATCCTTAAAGGAACCGATTTGTAGCTGTTTGTCGTATCACTATGGTACCAGCTGATGCTCGAACTGCTGTTGCAGACGCAATACTATGCACCGCAGGGCAGCCATAAGCTGAAAACGACTATCTTCCCTCACGTGACCCTCCGCAGCCCGGTCTTCTGGCGACCATATGGTGGTGGTGGTTAGTGTTTAACGTCCCGTCGACAAAGAGGTCATTAGAGACGGAGCGCAAGCTCGGGTTAGGGAAGGATTGGGAAGGAAATCGGCCGTGCCCTTTCAAAGGAACCATCCCGGCATTTGCCTGAAACGATTTAGGGAAATCACGGAAAACCTAAATCAGGATGGCTGGAGACGGGATTGAACCGTCGTCCTCCCGAATGCGAGTCCAGTGTGCTAACCACTGCGCCACCTCGCTCGGTCTGGCGACCATATCTTCCTGTAGTCACCGCAGCTAACAACCATGTGCGGCGGCTACATTCCTGCCGGGTCTTTCTGCAGTATCACGCATGGTACATCCAGCGTTTTGGAGGCCCATTAGACGACCTCGTTCAAACCATGTGAGGTGTTTATAATGGCGTCTTCGTCCTCTTAACGGCATTCATGACTAAAATCGATTCACTAAATCCAATCTAGAAGGTAAATAATGCTCACGACGGCTGTAACACATATTTAAAACAAACCTAATTGTATCCCCGTAGTTGCCCTATAAGCGTCACTCTTAAGTTATTGGCTTGAATTATGAACAGCCGTTACCTTTCAGATGTAGAAACAAACCTACTAACATTGGTTTATCTCACACAACTCCTTCTTGATGCTGCGATTTTTTCCGTCAGTGTAGTCTGTTAGTATATTTATATTTAAAAACGAGTAGGTGTGTACTGCAATTCATTTGCATATAAAAATACAAGGTTTATCTAGTGAATATTTTAGGTTCTTGTAAATTCATACTCTATAGAAGTATATTTGTCTGGAAATCTATTGCGGGTACAAATACAAACACAGACTTGACTAAACACCCGGAAGTACATCATTAATATTGTGAGTAGTTTGTACAAATGTGTTTCTCGATGGTTAAGGAAATAGTGATTGGACTGTCTGGGAATAAACGTGGTATTAATCTTCGTAGAGAGAGTGTCTCGTGACTCATTTGATTAATTTAGCGCTGTCTTGAGCCGCTGTAAAGTCCGAAGCTGATGGATGCAGTACACTTCTGTTTATGATTGATTACTTTCATATTATTTATTTTGAATGTGAAAAAGTTATTAAGTTTCACAGGTAGTGGATGGTGATAACGTAAACGTGGCCGTAGTGATTCTAAAGTGGACCACCGATCCCGTCAGCCGCCGGATGTAAAGGCAGTGCAGTGTGGAGTGCAGGCTGACGTACGAATCGGGAAATGAAGGAACAATAGGGTTTAACTTCCCGGCGAGGAGGTCACTAGATACGGTCCACTAGCTCGGATTTGGGAAGAAAAACAACCAACCCTACATTCACCTGAACTGATTTCCGGTAATCTCGGGAAACTTAGATGTGAATGGCTGGATGGGGGATTGGAAGCGCCCTTCTCTCGAATGCTAGTCCACTGTCTTACCACTGCATCTCTCTGCTCGTTTCGAACAAATCATAGTGGGACAGTAACCCAAGTATGGCCCAAACTCTGTGCTACTCTTCTGAGAGGTACACATTTCGAGAGCTTAACCTGTTAACCTCAGTCATTTCAGTAACCATTTAAGACATTATAATTAGAAAGAAACTGCAGAAACACTACACCATCACCACAAGGGCAGATAAAGGAAACACGGTGGTTCTTATGGATATATCAATAATTCACAAGAATTCATCACAAAAATAAAACTTCAAAACGAAAATCAGTTCCAACTAATTTATTCCAAAGGAAGTTGAGAAACACTCTGAAAGACATTGAACGTGTTACAGAAAACAAGGAAAAAAGGAAACTGTTACAAACAAATTCCAGTGCACCTCCCCTCCAATGCCAACCAAAGCTAAACAAGAATGATTTCCCTGTCAGAGCTATTGTGAATTATATAAACGCTCCCACTTACCAACTTGCAAATTACATGTTGAAAATCGTATCAGAAAACTACAAATTATAAGAGGACAGAACTATATGAAACGTCACACAATTGGCTCATTACATAAAAGATATGCAGGCTGCAGACACAGCCACCCTCCTGTCACTTGATGTGGAGTATATGTATTCCAATATACCAATATCTGAAACAATATATATTATAGAAAAGAATCTTAAGATACATAGTACACTTCCACATGAATAATTAAAGAAGCAGTGAGGCTGCTAGAGCTAATACAATAACAGAATTATTTCTATTTCAATAATGAATTCTATTAACGAATGAAGGATTACCAATGGGATCCCCAGTGTGTGGAACCAAAGCAAACACATTTATCAACCATATCGAACAGATTATATTTAACAAAATATTGCTATATAGGGCGAACGTCCTACACTGGATTAGATATTATATGGATGACATCTTGTGCCTAATAGATGAACCAAGCAATAAATCTGACCAGTTTCACACACATTTAAATTCTGTTAATCATAAGACACATTTTACAATATAGAAAGATAATAATAGACAGTTAAATTTCTTGGACATCACCGTAAAGATTCAAGAAAACCAACACAAATCTGACATATACCGAAAACCGGCAGCAACAAACACAATTATTCATGAGACATCACCACATCCCTCCTCTCAAAAGCAGGCAGTACTTAGAATGATGCTCTGAAGACTAAACACAGTACCAGCAGATGGATACAGTTACCAATAAGAAAAGAATACTATGATACAAATAGCCACAAACAATGGATACAAAGAAAACTTAGTAAGAAAGTTGAACAGTTAAATCAAGAAACAGAAAAGAACTAACACCTAGCTATCACCAATACAAGGAGAGAAACCCACACAAAGAAACACACAAAATACAAGAACAGGAACAACACAAAGTGAGAAAGAAACAGAAAACAAAAGATGGTTCACAGTGACATACAGCTACAAATACAAACACAGAATATCCAATATTCCCAGAAAAACAAGGCATAAAAATAGCCCACCAAACCAACGACTCAATTCAAAACTATTTCCCAAAAACCATAGGAAAAACTGATCTATATCTGAAATCAGGAAGAGACCAATTGATGTGCAGTACACCTGATGGAAGATACATAGGTCAAATCAGGAGGACACTTGACACCAGATACATAGAACATGTAAGAGCATCGAAGTATAGAACGAATTATTCAACTTTTGCAGAACATTTACACCAGCACCAATATAAAATTACCACCACAGACACAGACCTTGGAAATCCAAAAGGAAAAACAACAACAAAAAGCATCTCCTCACCTTACAAAAAAAAAAAAAAAGAAACTGCCTCATCCAAAAAACCGTAACATAAAAGAAACAACTCATACATGATCGGATCAACATGGCAATCAACACACTCTTCTCACTGACTGACCACTTAATATAATATCAAATATACACATATAACAAAAGGCTCCATTTAATGCTACCACCCACCATCTCCTCCCAGATCCTGTGCTATAATCACCATCCAACCCCTCTCGCTCCAAAAACCCGCAATAATACCCCCCGTCCTAATCTCCTCTCACATCTCCGCCAAACATACAAGATATTTTCACTAATTTACACGAAGTCACACACACACACATGCACACCTACACACACACACACACACACACACACACACACACACACAAACAAACATACATCACACACATTCACGCTCTACCTGCCCCCATCTTCTAATGTCCCTCTATCTCTACCTATCCTCTACCTTCCCATCTCCCCCCCCCCCTCTCTCTCTCTCTCTCTCTCTCTCTCTCTCTCACACACACACACACACACACACACACACACACACACACACACACACACACCACACCACACCATACCACACCACACGAACTAAAAGAATGTGGTTTCATAGGTTGGCATCGCTCACAACCTGCACGAAAACAAACGAACAGCCATAAACACTACTACTGTGTAGAGTGAGAAATACACGTCACTTCAGTTCGATTTACAAAAAGAAATGTAAAGACCCTAAATGTAGCGCAAAAAATACTGCAGAATGCAAAAACTGAAAACTGCATATGTGAAACGAAGTCTTCCGATGTCAACCGCTTCTAGCAAGGAGGGGGGAAGTAATGGTTTGGAAAACATGTAACGTGGCACCGTAAGTAGCTTGCACTCCATCTTTATAAACAAAACGCTGTTTGTAATCTAAAACAACCAAAACTGTAGAAGCATCTAAATCCAATCTGAAGAATAACCACGGAATATGCTTTATAGATAAAAGTGAAACGCGTCTGGTGTAAAATTCTCTTTCATTAAATTGCAGTAAGCTCAAGACGGAAGACGAATTGAAACTGGTTTTAACAGCCGACGCGGAAGATTGCCATGCAGATAAACGTATCAAATTTTATCTGTGGTGGAAACGAAAAATTTTCGAGATAGCAACTAGAGGATTTCGCTGTCACCACGAGACTCGAACATTTCAAATCACGATCAGCAATCCAGACAGCATTTTACTACAGCCATCTGGACATTAATGTTTCTTTCGAATCCGTTTAGGCTACATAACAACAACGATTTAAACAGTTCCTCACTTCAATGGTTGGACTCTGCTTCATAACATATCTTACCATACAGTTACAGTGCCCTAACATGTCATCTATTGACACTACAGCTTTTTACTGAATTTCGATTACAGAAGTTAATAAATACGACTAAATAAACTAAGCTGTACCCATGTACCTATAATAGATATCATATGCAGATTAGTAAGACATTTCTTACACGTCATATCGATGAAGAAGTTCTTGTGATATTTTAAAGAGTTCCGAATGTATTTGGCGTTGTAAATATAAATATCGTACGGGATTGTTGGCTGGGATATTCCGTGGGATAGGTTCAGCCGTCTGTCTAGAAGGGTGTACATCGGCCACACACATTGGCCCCTGTCCTTATGGATATGTCAGAGTTGTGTCGTATGTGTTTTTCTACGGTGCAGGTGCTATTCATGGATGCGTGTGTAGTGCAGTGTTACATTGGGGTTTTATGATGATGATGGGAGAAGGGATAAAGTAAAAGCCGGTGGTATCACATGACCTAATTCGGGACTTTGGCTCAGAGACTGGACATGAGGAACTTTATACACCACCACTTGTCTATGGCTTGCCGGCCAAATGCTAAAATTTAGAATTCTATCTACCACCAGGATTTGAACAAGATTAACCTCAGAATCGATCGCCACCACATAGAGTGCGGTAGCAACCTCGGCTGCGGCGGAGGGTCCATTTAATTGTAATAGTTGAGAGGACTCAGAACGTAGAGGAAATCCACACGAACAAGATAACTGAGGGGCGTTGGATGCTCTGACGGGTAATTTTGTGGACTGACAGCGACACGGTCACACATGCGACTTTAAAAGTTATATAACAGTCCCGTCGATAACTGGAGAGAGAGTATCAAGTACTGAACAATGTCATAAAGGACGCTGGCAAAGCAAAGATATATTTTGTAATCTCGACACTCAATTTATTTGTAATTGTAAGTGCAAGTTATTTAGACAGAATTGTTCAAAACTTCGTATTCCGTATTATTCTCTCATCGTCTCATACCAGATTATTGCACACATACTGATGAGGAATTACTTAAAATACCTTACCCATGTAGAAAGACCCACCAATATTTTCCATGAGGATTCTCGATAAGAGGAAATAATGGCAGTCACTTGAACTCACACCGTAATAACCAACTGTATGGAACCCACTAATTATAGAACCAAAAATGGCGCAGCTGGGTGGCAGCCACGGGGTTGACTGTGCATTTGCCAGCCGTTGTGGCCGACCGGTTCTAGGCGCTGGAGTCCGCAACTGCGCAGCTGATACGGTCGCAGGTTCCAATCCTGCCTCGGGCATTGATGTGTGTGATGTCCTTAGGTTAGTTAGGTTTAAGTAGTTCTAAGTCTATGGGACTGATGACCTTAGATGTTAAGTTCCATAGTGCTTAGAGCCATTTTGACTGAGCATTTAAATTGTTTTGCTCTTGCAGTACTGAATGAACCTTTTAGTCACATTTTGATTACTTACGGGTAGACAGACACACCAAAACAAAATATTCTTTGAGTGAAACATTGCATTAATTATTAATGAAGTATAGTCACATATTTATACACCACTGATCGGCTGATTAACACTCGGAAAATTGCCATTTACGATATATGAACCTGCAATTTTAAAAATTGTTGCTTATATCAATTATGTCTGACAATCAGTACAACAGAAAACCAGCCAAAGATTTTTACTTATTTATTTACTTGATGACTAGTTTTGGGCCGGGACTGTTATTGAAATCATTCTGCAGGACAGAAAACCAAACTTACAGTCATGTACAACACAGGTATTACCAATTTTTTAAGCAGACGCCAGAATTATTGAACTTATTGTTTCAAGATTAGCGTAGCAGATAGCTAAAACATTATTTCCAAAAATACAAGAAACATATCGAAATACATACTTATTAAGAAATGTAAATGAACAGTTACAGAGCATAGAGATGACTGGCAGTCTGCTCCTTCCGCTCCCGTAAGGAAACCTCCGGAAGCAACCGCCCTATAAAGATATAGGAAAGCTTTTGGTTTTATGACAATACTCTCCAACCATAAGAAATACAACGAGTAATACAGTAATAGTACAAGTCAAGAATAAAATTAATACTTTTAAAATCATTACCAAAAACAAACACTTAAGATCGCTTAGCAGCAGCGCCACATACTGCGCGTATGACAAAGTTCTTTGCCATGCCGGCAGGTAAAAATCATCAAAAGCTGTACTTCTTAGTATATCGGAAACAGTAATTGCAAGAATCTAGATACAGACGGTAAAATATGCTATGTATATTTATATTATAGGGAAGGGGTGGTGGAATGGATGGCGGAAGGGGCGACGGAGGGAGGTGGCGCGGAATGTAAAGGTATTAAGAAAGGGTGTCCGGACAGTTGCCACGCCGGACATTTGCCACGCCAGACATTTGCCACGGTTTTATCTGCTCCGAAGGATCGGGGCGGATCCCTTGTCTCCCCCCCTCCTCCTCCTCCTCCTCCTCCTCAACTGCCCGCCCAGTTTGCTTTCGAAGTTCCTAACGTGACCATCAGTATGGAAGTTATTGCAACGAACAAGGGCAGGCCTCCTGCTCATTACAACGGTTACGCGTATCTTAAACAGAGGGAATCTAAAGAAGGTGTTGTTACATGGATGTGCTTACGCCGAAAAGCGGATCATTGCAAGGGAAAGATGCTTTCGAGGAACGGAGAAGTGTTGAGCGTATTAGAACATCTCTATGGACCACCTGACGATGCGGCCCTGAAAGTGAGAAAGCAAGTGCAAAGAGCGAAGAGAAGGTCTCGAGAAGAAACTACACAGTTATCGGAGATATACGCGGATGAAATGGGAAATCTACATAATAAAATTTATGACTTTGTTACAGTGATGCCTAATTCTGAATCTATGCGTCGTCGATGGAGTCAAGAGTGGGAGAACCAACAAGAGCCTAAGAGCTTTTATGAAATTGATCTTCATGAAGATTTATTAAAAATGGGAGATGGCAGTAGTTTTCTTCTGGAAGACGATAGATTACAGGTGAGAATAATGATTTTAAGTGGAAGCAAAGGAAAAGAAAGTTTAAAAATATGTTCCCATTTTTTATGGAAGGAACATTTATGACATGCAGCAAGCAGTTTGCACAGATCTACACCATACACGTAGACTTAAGAGGCCCGATGAAAGAAACAAACATTCTTCCTACTGTATTTGCACTGCTCCCTAATAAGAAGAAAGACACACATGTTCGTCTGTTTAGTCTGATAAAACAGGCAGTCTCTGAGTGGTGTCCTAAACAAGTAAAGGTGAACTTTGAGGCAGCTGCGATATCGGCCATTCGTCAAGTTTTTCCCACAACTGAAATAAATGGATTCTATTTCCATATGAAGAAGAGTTTATGGAAAGGAATTCGAGTTCTCGGTCTAACTGAGGAGTACCGCTGGAATGACGATTTAAGACTTCACGTCAGCATGTGTGCAGCGCTGCAGTTGTAAAACCGGAGGACGTAAGCAATGGATGGATTGAGATTCGTGCAGAAGCTCCTTATAACGGAAGGTTCTCTCAATTTTTTGACTACTTTGTGGATAACTGGCTAGAGAATGAGGATATCGCAATAGAAATGTGGGACTGTTACGGAAAAAGGCACCGAACAACGAATGCTGTTGAAGGGTGGCATAACAAAACAAATAGCATTATTGGAAACCCTCAGCCTAAAATCAACTATTTGGTGGACTGCTTTAAAAAGGGAGCAGAGCTCACAAACTGCATGTACATGAAATTGGAAATGAATCTTGAAGCTAAGAAGAGGAAGAAGTACTTGAAACTGGACGACAGGATAGAGAGAATCGTAAAGAATTATGAAGAGACTGGCAACATTAGGCCTTGCTTGAAAGCCATTGCCCATATTCAGAAACTGGACTAAAATACGTTAAAAATAATGTATTAAAAACTATGAAGACCACTGAGTCCGCGCAGGTTACTGAGATAAAATTATTAAAACATTGAAGCAGCATTATCGGTGCTAATATTAAATTGTAATTGTAAATAGAGTGTACATTAGTTCAGTGTGTTTAGGCTGATTTTACACACACCAGAATGGTAGACGGTCGTTTATCATTTTCACGGTTCAAAGCCTGTGCAAAGTGTGATGCGAATCAGCCTTTAATGTAAAAATTAAAAAGTGTTTCCAGCCTCACAAAAGTATCCCTATTGTTAAGATAACTTTTTCTACCTTCCAATATTATGGCCATATTATTAAATAATTGTGAGTTCTAAAATAATTTTCTGAAGCTTCAGAATCCCAACTATCACCTAAAATATCATGGTTTGTTAAACTGATAGTATACGCTTTCGTAAAAGAAAATTGGATCTGAACCTTTGAATTGCACCTAAAATTGACATCCCAAAACTGATCTGATGCTAAGGTTGACAATTTTGGCACCTCAAATATTTTTTATTTAAGTTTAGCTGCAAATATTTTTGGTAGATGTAAGTCTACTTAAGTACATTTAGATATAGTCCTTTAAAAATTAAAATTTCTTACTAAATTGTTGATTATCTTTAAACAGGTCAGTAAAAGCAAGGAGCTTACTACTGAAAATTAATTGTTACTGAAGAACATCAGAAACAAATGTATTAGACCTACTTTTCTTATACATTAGAGACTTTTTGAAAAGATATTTGATCAATTCCTCTGTCACTGACAGTGTAATTTCAGTTGCTTTGCAACACCAGAGATATCTACTTCTAAATTATGTTTGCAGCTCTTCCCATTTCGAATTCTGGAATATTTACTTCGTCTTCATTGGTGGAGGAACTTCGGAAAATGCATTTACTAACACCACTTTAGTGGCACTGTCATCAGTAACATTACCGTCGCTGTCGCGCAGTAAAGGTACTTATTGAGCCTTTCCGCTGGTTTCCTTAACATGGGACCAGTATCTCTTTAGATTTTCCGCCACATTTCTAGAGCGAGTTTCGTTGTGGAAACTATTAAATGCATCTCGCATTGAAATCCACACCAAATTTCGAGCCTCAGTAAAACTTCACCAATCTTGGAGATTTTGCGTTCGTCTAAATTATACGTGGCTTTTGCGGTGCTCCTGCATCAGCTTTCTGTCGTTTTTTGTGTACCATGGGGGATCAGTTCCGTCTCTTATTAATTTATTTGGTATGAATATCTCGAGTGCTGTTGATACTATTTCTTTGAACTTAAGCCACATATGGTCTTCATTTACGTAGTTTGGAAGAAAGACGTCACCCGAATTTTTAGCTGCTTTTTTAAATAGATATATTTCGCGTTTAGTTTTGGTGAATTTCTTTGTTACGGAAGTGAGCCTCTATGAGTGCGTGTTCACTAAACCCTGTATCCGTCGTGATGCTCAGGATTATTAGTGGCTAAGAGGTCAAGTGTGTTTTCGTAATCATTTACAATTTGAATGGCCCCCGTCAACTAATTGTTAAAAATAATTTTAAAAAAAGCATTTAGAAAAATTACGAAAGTTGTTTTCTATTTACAATAGGGTATGAAAATGTATTTTTGTCAACATGCGGAAGGTAGATTGAAGTAACTGCCAACTATAATTGTATGATTAGGGTACCTATTTGTGATGAGACTCAAGTTTTCTTTCCTTTGAACTGTTCAGCAACTGTTTCATCTGAGACAGGTGGTCGGTAAAAGGAGCCAGTTATTAATTTATTCAGGTTTTCGAATATAACCTCTGCCCATACTAAGTCACAGGAACTATCTGCTTCAAAGTCGATTGTGAGCTTACATTATTTTTCCTTAAGTTGTCCTTGTTTCTGTTGTAGTGCAGATAATTACAATTACGGCTTTTCCCTCCAGAACCTAAGATGCTTTCTCTGTGACCCTGTAAATACCAGAGCTAAACAATGTAGAACAACAACGTACGTTACAAGCGTAGCATTCTGCATTACTTCATTTCCTTATTTCTAACATTTTAAAATTGTAAGTCGACTTTAGATGACATGTCAATCATAAATGTTCTTATCCCTATTTGGTGAACGTGTTTTCAGTTATGTTTTGAACATTGTCCCGCTACACTTTATTAACTAATGTTTTTAGAGAGTAAATTAGTATGGAGTATGTCGTTCTTCTTTTCAAACATTCACAAACTCATTATTTCTTACTCTATTGTCTTTTGGGTATGCAGTTGTAGTAATTAAAGTAGGCACAAATGCAGTGATAAAAAAGAAATGATTAGCGTACATTTGCATTCCCATCTCATCGTTCCTTTCTTCTTGCTCCCATGCCGATGGTCTGTTCCTATCGCAATCAGTAAGCGTGAAAGGAAGCCACCGTACAGACAGAGGAATCTATATTTATACTTGGCAGAACTAATTACTTTCGTTTCCCAAAAGTTATAAATATTTCGATTTCGGAAAAGAAGCTCTGTATTTGGCCAAGATGTCGAAGAAGAAGGTCCCTTACGTACTGGTTGTATCGAGTAAGATGTGGAGACGGCGGTTTGAAAGCGGACAGAGGTATTGCGGGGAAGGTCATCCCTTACCTGGGGGATCACTACCTGGCGAAGGGGCAAGTGTGGCAAATGTCCGGCGTGGCAAATGTCCGGTGTGGCAAATGTCCAGCATTCTTAAGAAAGGCGGGGTGGTGGGAGGCGGGGGTTAGAGATGGTCGAGTTGCGTAAGAGAGGGGCGGGGGGGGGGGAAGCACGAGTTGCCTGCGGAAGTCAGATGGATGAAGAAGTTGTAATGCGGATCCTGTGAATCATTTTATATTGGACAAACGGGAGGAAGTATTTTCATCGGTTTAAAAAACAAGTTGATCCTTCTACACTGAAGAGGGAATAAACTGGTACACTTGAGTAACATCATGTAGTGAGCCCGCGAGCATGCAGATGTGCCGCAACACGATGTGGCATAGGGTCGACTAGTGTCTGAAGTAATATTGGAGGGAACTGACAATATGAATCCTGCAGGGCTGTCCATAAATCCGTAAGAGAACGATGAGGTGGAGATATCTTCTGAACAGCACATGGTAAGGCATCCCAGATACGCACAATAATGTTGTTGTCTGGTGAGTTTTGTGACCAGTGGAAATGTTTAAACTCCAAAGAATATTCCTGGAGCCACTATGTAGCAATTCTGGATGTGTGGGGTGACGCATTGTCCTGCTGTAATTGCCCAAGTCTGTCGGAATGCACATTGGACATGAATGAATGCAGGTGATCAGTCAGAATTCTTACGTATGTGTCATCTGTCAGAGTCGTATCTAAACGTATCAAGGGTCCCATATCACTCCAGCTGCACACGCCCCACACCGTTACAGAACCTCCACGAGCTCGAACAGTTCCCTGCTGACATGCAGGGTCCATGGATTCAAAAGGTTATCTCCATACCTGTACACGTCCGCTCGATACAGTCTGAAACGAGACTCGTCCGACCTGGCAACATGTTTCCAGTCATCAACAGTCCATTGTTTGTGTTGACGGGCCTAGGTGAGTCGTAAAGCTTTGTGTCGTGCAGCCTTCGGCTCCGATGATGTTTCGTTGAATATTTTGCACGCAGACACTTCTTTATGGCCCAGCATTGAAATTTGCAGCAGTTTCGGAAGGGTTGCACTTCTATCATGTTGAACGAATCTCTTCAGTCGTCGTTGGTCCCGTTCTTGCAGAATCTTTCTCCGGCCCCAGAGATGTCGGAGATATGATGTTTTACACGATTCCTTATATTCACGGTACACTCGTGAGAAGGCCGTACGGGAAAATCCCCACTTTATTGCTATCTCGGAGATTCTGTGTCCCATCACTAGTGCACGGACTATAACACCACGTTCAAATTCACTTAAATCTAGATTGCTGTTGTAGCTGCAGTAACCGATCTAACAACTCCGCCAGACACTATTCTTATATAGGGGTTGCCGACCGCAGCGCCGTATTCTGCCTTTTTACAATTCTCTGTATTTGAATACGCATGCATATACCAGTTTCTTTGCGGTTCGGTGTAATATGACCGTATTTGGACAGCATTAAAATTGTGAGAGTCATAGGTGTTGGTATTATAGATAACACACCGTTGATTTTGCATCACGCCTAAAAAGGTGTTGTTGTTGTTATTGTTGTTGTCTTCAGTTCTGAGACTGGTTTGATGCAGCTCTCCATGCTACTCTATCCCGTGCAAGCTTCTTCATCTCCCAGTACTTACTGCAACCTGCATCCTTCTGTATCTGCGAAGTGTATTCATCTCTTGGTCTCCCTCTACGATTTTTACCCTCCACGCTGCCCTCCAATGCTAAATTTGTGATCCCTTGATGCCTCAGAACATGTCCTATCAACCGGTCCCTTCTCCTTGTCGATTTGGCCCAAAAATTCCTCTTCTCCCCAATTCTATTCAATACTTCCTCATTACTTACGTGATCTACCTATCTAATCTTCAGCATTCTCTGTAGCACCCCATTTCGAAAGCTTCTATTCTCTTCTTGTCCAAACTATTTATAGTCCATGTTTCACTTCCATACATGGCTATACTCCATACAAATACTTTCAGAAACGACTTCCTGACACTTAAATCTATACTCGATGTTAACAAATTTCTCTTCTTCAAAAACGCTTTCCTTGCCATTGCCAGTCTACATTTTATATCCTCTCTACTTCGACCATCATCAGTTATTTTGCTCCACAAATAACAAAACTCCTTTACTACTTTAAGTGTCTCATTTCCTAATCTAATTCCCTCAGCATCACCCGACTTAATTCGACTACATTCCATTATCCTCGTTTTGTTTTTGTTGATGGCCCAGCATTGAAATTATATCCTCCTTTCAAGACACTGTCCATTCCGTTCAACTGCTCTTCCAAGTCCTTTGCTGTCTCTGACAGAATTACAATGTCATCGGCGAACCTCAAAGTTTTTATTTCTTCTCCATTGATTTTAATACCTACTCCGAATTTTTCTTTTGTTTCCTTTACTGCTTGCTCAATATACAGATTGAATAACATCGGGGAGAGGCTACAACCCTGTCTCACTGCCTTCCCAAACACTGCTTCCCTTTTGTGCCGCTCGACTCTTATAACTGCTATCTGGTTTCTGTATAAATTGTAAATAGTCTTTCGCTCCCTGTATTTTAGCCCTGCCACCATTACAATTTGAAAGAAAGTATTCCAGACAACATTGTCAAAAGCTTTCTCTGTGTCTACAAATGCTAGAAACGTAGGTTTGCCTTTCCTTAATCTTTCTTCTAAGATAAGTCGTAAGGTCAGTATTGCCTCACGTGTTCCAACATTTCTACGGAATCCAAACTGATCTTCCCCGAGGTCGGCTCCTACCAGTTTTTCCATTCGTCTGTATAAAATTCGCGCTAGTATTTTGCAGCTGTGACTTATTAAGCTGATAGTTCGGTAATTTTCGCATCTGTCAACACCTGCTTTATTTGGGATTGAAATTATTACATTCTTCTTGAAGTTTGAGGATAACTCGCCTGTCTCATACATCTTGCTCACCAGATGGTAGAGTTTTGTCAGGACTGACTCTCCAAAGGCCGTCAGTATTTCTAATGGAATGCTGTCTACTCCCAGGGCCTTGTTTCGACTCAGGTCTTTCAGTGCTCTGTCAAACTCTTCACGCAGTATCGTATCTCCCATTTCATCTTCATCTACATAATCTTCCATTTCCATAATATTGTCCTCAAGTACATCGCCCTTGTATAGTCCCTCTATATACTCCTTCCACCTTTCTGCTTTCCCTTCTTTGCTTAGAACTGGGTTTCAATCTCTTGATATTCATACAAGTAGCTCTCTTTTCTCCAAAGGTCTCTTCAATTTTCCTGTGGGCAGTATCTATCTTACCTCTAGTGAGATAAGCCTCTACATCCTTACAATTCTGCTCTAGCCATCCCTGCTTAGCCATTTTGCACTTCCTGTCGATCTCATTTTTGAGACGTTTGTATTCCTTTTTGCCTGCTTCATTTACTGCATTTTTATATTTTCTCCTTTCATCAATTAAATTCAATATTTCTTGTGTTACCCAAGGGTTTCTACTATCCCTCATCTTTTTACCTACTTGATCCTCTGCTGTCTTCAGTACTTCATTCCTCAGAGCCACCCATTCTTCTTCTACTGTATTTCTTTCCCCCATTCCTGTCAATTGTTCCCGTATGCTCTCCCTGAAACTCTATACAATCTCTGGTTCTTTCAGTTTATCCAGGTCCCATCTCCTTAAATTCCCACCTTTTTGCAGTTTCTTCAGTCTCAATCATCAGTTCATAACCAACAGAATGTGATCAGAGTCCACAGCTGCCCCTGTAAATGTCTTAGAATTTAAAACCCGGTTCTTAAGTCTCTGTCTTACCATTATATAATCTATCTGATACCTTCTAGTATCTCCAGGATTCTTCCATGTATACAACCCTCTTTTATGATTCTTGAACCAAGTGTTAGCTATTATTAAGTTATGCTCTGCGAAAAATTCTGCCAGACGGCTTCCTCTTTCATTTCTTACCCCCAATCCATATTCACTTATCTAAAAAGGTGTGTCATCGGATATTGTGGAGGAACTTGAGAGTTTTAAGAGCAAAATAAAGGAGCCCTGTGAGGGTTTGAACGATCAAGCCCGTTTTCGGTTAAGTCGGTCCTTTGTTCTATTCCAAAATGTTGTTAAATTCATACTCTCTTCTCCTACCACCAACCCCGTCGTTATTTCCGCCAACCACTTGACCACATGCTCATGTATACCCGATTCCCTCTCCTCCCTCTACTCCCACCAGTCCTCCCACCTCTCCTTTTCTAATATTCTCGTAGTGGCACTTTGTTCCCCGGGGTGACTGTCATGTACTGAGTTCAGTTTCCGGCTTCTTCATCCATCTGACTACCACCCGCAACTCGTGCTCCCCCCCCCCCCTCCCGCCACCATCATACCCCAGCTCCTCTCAGCTTTCCTTCTCCATTTTATATAAATACATTGCATATTTTACCGTCTGTAGTTCGGTTCTTGCAATTACCATTGGTATGTCATGTGCTCCCCTTCATTATTGTGTTCCATGGCCGATATACCGAGGAGTACAGCATTTGATTTCAGGATGTACTATTGACTGTGGTGCCTACTGATTTCTGCTGGTTGGATGATAAGGTTTCTGTATTTGTTGTGCCTTTACTCAGCATATGTTGTATGACATGTATGGCAGAATATAAAGCCCGGTTTACTAGTTGATTGTGTGGTCTTCACCACCAAATTATTCCAAAAAATTGTTTGGGTTATTTTTTGTTAGCATATTATCTGTACGATTACTCGTGAGTTACGTATGTGTATGGTTTCTCTGTTGAATCCTCTAGTCTATGGTAGTTCTTATTTATTTGATTATGGCAAATACTTGTTTCTGGTCCAATACCAATAAGTTTGTTTTAACATTGTTGATAATATATTATTTACACTCCTGCAATGCTTGTCCACTTGACCCGTTTTTGTGCTCCTTCCAATGGAAGATTGCAGAAGTATTTTCAAATGTAGATTGGAGACGTTCCACATTAACAGCCCCTTCTGTACATCAGAGTAATTTCTGAATTGATGTAATTAGTCATTTATGCATAACAATTTTTTTAATAGGCCGGCCGGAGTGGCCGTGCGGTTCTAGGCGCTGCAGTCTGGAACCGAGCGACGCTACGGTCGCAGGTTCGAATCCTGCCTCGGGCATGTATGTGTGTGATGTCCTTAGGTTAGTTAGGTTTAATTAGTTCTAAGTTCTAAGTGACTGATGACCTCAGAAGTTAAGTCACATAGTGCTCAGAGCCGTTTGAACCATTTGCACCAAACTTGTTAATAGCCCGCCATATAAATATTTTTACATATTCTACATATATGTGTCTGATGTTTGTTCTGCTGACATATTCTCCGTCATAGTTCTTAATGTAAATATCATGTGTGGAAGAAACGACTAACTGAAGAACTGTTCTAGCTTCGGCCAAGATTAAAAACTACTTTGTCTTTATCTGAGCATTGGTAACAACTTCTTGCCCCTGCACATTGTCTTACTCGTCATAATTCCCTAAGGCTAAAATTACTGCATTCCATGATTTAAAAAAATTAGAAATTTTCACGAACTGTACGTGAGCTTCAAAAATTTGTTCCCATTTGCAAGTGCTGTGTTTACACTTGTATTGGGAGTGGCTTCTGCGCGTGTGTTGTTGTGCTTCTGTTGGTCATCAGTCGTCTTTTTGCTGTTTTACTGAAACGGAAAAGTTGAAAAAAAGTAAAGCTAGTAATGTTCAGATGCTGTCGTTTGAAAATAGGATTTTTATGTCCTTACTTACAGGTATCGTGCCTGTGAGTAGATACACAAAAAATTATACTTTTTAACATTAGCATTAAAAGACTGCTAGAGTTCAAGCGAATTATAATAATACACTCCCAGAGATCACACAAAATATTAATGTAAATACGTCATTTGAAAATGGGAACAACTTACTGAACTGATTCTCACGATGCATGAAAACACAGTGTTAGGTCGTTATTAACACAGTTACAGTCTTCCGAAAAACGTAGTTCATGGTGAATTGGTGAATTCCTACAATTGATTGTTTTGCACTGTACCACGGTCTCTTTATCCAGAAGCTACTGACAGAGAATCGTTCCGTCAAATGACAGAGCTGTTACTAATTTATTCCTACCCTGTAAACACATGTACGGTTTGCGTCCTGCTTTGCTGCATAGATCCTCTGCTGTTAAGCATTTCTGATTTTGACAATAGTGATTACTTCTCAGATTTACTGCATGTTAAAGTGGGTGTCTCAACCTCGGTCAGTCAAAATAAACAGTTAGTGCAAGACTCTAAAAAAGTCACATTAACACAGTATTAATAGATGTATCACAATATAATCCATCGGTAAAATCGAGGTCTAGATTCAGAATCATTTGCCTCCATTGCTTGTACACGATGGTTTCCATATGTTTGTAATTACTGATCTTCAGTGCTTTAAACACTGTGTTGTTCGAATTATTCATTTCACGGTAAAATTGACGGAGCAATTTCAATATATCTCTTCCCACATCATCCAGCACCATCACTTCATATTAAACTGTGTGATATGGCTCGAGCGATTTCATGAAAGCGCCCAACTACGACGATACATTTAGAAGAGTTAGAATGATATAAATAGCGAAATCTTTCTCTGTACAGTTATTCAGCCTTCCGGTCGCTACATTCTGTTACCCCACACATTAATATTCATGTATAACTGTTCGTTTAACGAGTAACGGTCTTTCTTAGACAGCAATTTGTGAAATATAAGCATTGCTAAAGTCCTTGACGATTGCGTACTGTTTTTCAAAATAACACCTTCAATGTCTATGTGACAATCGTTTTGTTCATTCAAGACATCATACACCTAGAATACGCATATCCGACCGTTGCTTTCTTGCCTCATAGTACTCACTGTCAGATTCTCTTTCGTTTGCGTAAATTTGATGCCAGAGCTTATGTGCAGCTGGTGCAGCATAACAGAATATAGATGGGTTCAGTAGATAATACGAGGGGCGTTCAGAAAGTAAGCTCCGATCGGTCGCGAAATGGAAACGACTATGAAAATCCGATAAAGCTTTGCACAGATGTGTTGGGTAGTGTCTCTAGTATAACCCCAGTTAGCATCACGTCGCTCTTCTCATTTCTGAGCTCGCAGTGAGTGCGTAAAGATGTCTAGAAAATAGTGTCTGCCGCCATGTACGAGGGCCTGGTGAGAAATTTCGCCTGAAGCTATGCAGCTAACATTACATAACTGTCGTGCTGTTTCTTCTTCAAGACAATTCTCAGCCGCATTCTGCAGGGGCAATGAAGATGCTCCTGCATCGTTTTCAAATGGAAATGTGAGATTACCCACAATACAGTCCGCAATTGTCTCCCCCTGAGTTTCATCTCTGGTCACATGAACCGCTGTCTTTGAAGACAACATTTTGACACAGACAACGAGGTGTAGGCCAGCGTGGAGAATTGGCGGAAAGCACTGGCGGCTGCCTTCTATGATGAGGCTATTGAAAAGTTGGTACAACGCTATGACAAAAGTCTAAGTCAGAACGGCGACTACGTAGAGAAGTAGCTGAAAGGTGTAGCTAATTGTTACAAGTAAAACATTTGTGATGTTCACTGTGGTTTCAATTTGGCAATCAATCGGAGCTTACTTTCTGAACAGGCCTCGTATATTATTATATATCCTGTATTGTGTTAACGTAGATAATGAATTATTTCATTTAACAGTCCTGGAATTATACGAAGTGTAGCAATGAAGAAATCGGATTGGTTGGTTTGAGCATTTCCGCTTCGTGGATGGCAAGGAGATGAGCGGGGAATAGCCGAGGGACTCTCCCTGACACACGTACAAAATTTGACGCCGATGTGGTGGTTAGTCTGGCTGTGAGCCTTCTTAGAAATGGGTGGTGTGTCTGAGCTCCGTGGGAATTATGCTACGCTCTAAGTGGAACTACGCGTTAACATAAAATTCCTCATAAAACTTCGACAATCCACCACAGAACTTACGATTTGTTGAAACAAGTTTATGGTGATCAGTGTCTATCTCGTACCCAAGTTTTCGGGTGGGTTAAGAGGTTGAAGGACGGTAGGGAAAACGTCGAAGACGATCCGAAATCGGGCTGTCCTTCTACTTCGAAAATGTGGAGAATGTGGAGAAGGTCACTAGAATTGTTCGAGAAGATCTCCGCCTGAGCATTCGAGCCATTTCAGAACTTGCCTGCATCAATAACGAAACCGTTAGACAGATTTTACATAGTGATCTGGGCATAGCAAAGGTCTGTGCTAAAGTGGTGCCAATAATCCCAAAAAACGAGCAAAAGCAGCATCGATTGCACTGCTGTGCTGACGCTCGTAGAAACATTGAAAATGACCCTGGTTACCTCAGCAAGGTAATTATGTGTAATGAAACATGGATATTTCAATACGATCCAGAGACTAAGGAACAATTCATGCGTTGGAAAAGCCCTGAATACCATAGGAAGAAGTAAGTGCACATGAGCAAATCAAAATTAAAATCAATTATGATTGTTTTATTCGATATCGGAAGGGTTATCTACATTGATTGGGTGCCTGAAGGTCAGACTGTCAATTAAGCTTATTACGTAACTGTTCTGAAGACCATCCATGAACATGTGCGGTGAAGGAGACCAGATATGTGGAAGAATCGCTCACGCATTCTTTATCAGGACAAAGCGCCAGCCCATAACGCGACGTCTGTGAAAAGGTTTTTGCCGATAAACAATAGTGCAGTGATGGAATATCCACTGTATTCACCTGACCTAGTACCAAGCGACTTCTTTCTCTTCACAAAACTGATGTCTGCGTTCAAAGGAACCATCTTCGAGTCCGTGGATTCAGTGAAGGAAAAAGCAACGCGCTTCCTCAACAGCATAACGGAAAAAGACTTTCAGCACTGCTTCCAGCAGCGAAAAATTCGAATGGAGCGGTACAGGGATCTGGGAGGGGACTAATTGAAGGTGACAACAACTCAGTTGTGTAAGTTTTCTAAATAAGAGGTTACAGCATGAGACCCGTTTCTTTATTGCCGCACCTGTTAAAGAAAACTACTCGCACCGCGACGTATCATACTCTTTTCCCCAAAAGTATGATGCAACTCTATCAAGGGAAAAGAAGAGAAGCAACGTTAGGAAGGATAGAGACTGCGAACATTTCTTAAGTATTAGAAAGTGTAATCCAATGTTGACACAATAACGAAAAATAACCTTAATGGCACATTCGTACTATCGTAAGACACGAATTTTTTATTGTTTTTTCTTGAAACTACCGACATAAGAGCTGTGTTTAAGAAGATGCGAAAGTGGAAAGTTATTCTTAGCAGGACGTTACGCTAGTTTCCAGAAAGTCGTATCAGCAGAGGAGATTCTTATCAGCAACATAAACAGATAATGACAAGAGACATTTCCATTGTAGGTTATGGCAGAATACGAAGTACATACGAAACTGTCCGCGCAGCAGCACAGTCCACCGCTGGTTTCACTCGAGCAACAACGAGTAGTGCTCCAGGCAGACAGACGCTGCGCCGTCGATGGAAGAGATCTCAGGGCTAGAAACGACCCCGCAGACATGAGGTAACTGTGATTTTCTCTGAGCGTTAACGTAAACATGTGAAGCTTGATCTTAAGCACAACATTTTATCTGCACTATTTGTGCCCTGAGTTTACTTTTAAGAATATATGAAGCTCTTGATCTCTATTAGATACCCGACAAGGTTTATGTAACACATCTAATTATCTCAGTATTATGGAACATGAGTTTAAATTTACACTGAGGTGGCATAAGTCATGGTTCAAATCAAATGGCTCTGAGCACTATGGGACAACATCTGAGGTCATCAGTCCCCTGGAACTTAGAACTACTTACACCTAACTAATCTAAGGACATCACACACATCCATGCCCGAGGCAGGATTCGAACCTGCGACCGTAGCGGTCGTGCGGTTCCGAAGTGAAGCGCCTAGAACCGCTCGGCCACACCGGCCGGCTGCAAAAGTCATGGAATATATATATATATATATATACGGGTAATGACAGCATTGCGTACACTAGGTACAAAAGGGCAGTGCATTGGTATGGAGCTGTCATTTGTACTCAGGCGATTCATTTGGAAAGGTGATCGACGTGATTATGGCCGCAGGACTGCAACTAGTAGACTCTGAACGTGGAATGGTAGTTAGAGTTCTTACGGATGGCACATTCTGTTTCGGAAATCGTTAGGGAACCCAACATTCCGAAAAACACAGTGTCAAGAGTGTGCCGAGAATACCAAATTTTAGATATTACCTCTCACCACGGACAAGCTGTGGCGGGCTGCCTTCAATTAACGCCCGAGAGCAGCGGCGTTTGCATGGAGTTGTCAGTTCTAAGAGACAAGCGAGGTAGCGTGAAATAACTGCAGAAATAAATGTGGGACGTACAACGACGCATCCGTTAGGACAGTGTGGAGAAATTTGGCGTTAATAGGCTATAGCAGTAGACGAGCAACGCGATTGCCTCTGCTAATACCTCAGCCTCGCTTGCAGCTCCTGTCCTGGGCTCCTGACCATACCAGTCGGACCTTAAACGACTATAACAGCGTGGCCTGGTCAGATTAGCCCCGATTTCAGCTGGTTAGAGTTGACGGTAGGGTTCACGTTCGGCGAATCCTTCATGAAGCGATGGACACAAGTTGTCAACAAGACTCTGTTAAAGCTATTGGTGGCTCCATAATGGTGTGGGCTGTGTGTACATGTAATGGACTGGGTCCTCTGGTCCAGTTGACCCGTTCGTTGACTATCTACCTGGAGGCAATGTGCAGCCATTCATGGTATTCGTGTGTCCCAACAACGACCCAACATTTATGGACGACAATGCGCCATGGCACCGGGCCACAGTTGTTGACGAATGGTTTGAAGAACATTCTGCACCATTCGAGTGAATGATTTGGCCAGCCAGATCGCCTGACATGGGTCGTAATGCAAAGATAAGTTCGTGCACAAAACCCTTCGTCGGTAGCACTTTCTCGGTTATGGGCGGCTATAGAAGCAACATGGCTCATTATTTCTGTAGTGGTCTTACATGGACTTGTTGAGCCCATGCCACGCCGTGTTGTTGCTCTACGCCGGACGAAACCACATCCGACACGATATTAAGAAGTATCCCGTGACTCTTATTACCATAGTGTATAAGCTATAACATAATGACCAGATGCCATCCTATTTGTGTTACCATTAATGCGGTTTAGTTTCTGTAAGTACTTAATAATAAATTGTTATCATGGAACCTAATGTAAAAACGATTCGTCGTACCGCGAGCTTATTAATGTCTCCTGTCACATACCACTTCTATCGTATGTTACACGCTTGTGTTAATACAAGCTAACAACAGGTATTCTCCTACACATCCGAATGCCCAAATGTATATCAGACGAATTCGCATAGCACCTTAATTATACCGGTAATTATTTTAGTAGAATAACGATTTCTATGATTAGTTCAAAAATATTCAAATGTGTGTGAATTGCTAAGGGACAGACTGCTGAGGTCATCAGTCTACGATTAGTTCAACAACCTTCCAGTGTGCAGGATTGAGCAAATTAGCTGATATCTGCGTTATGAAACGTATGCAGTTTCACGATATGAAGTATGTAAATCACCACCTGTAGTCCGCCATTCATCGTAATGTGTGTGGAGGAGAGTTCATCGTGTACCAGTACCATTTTGCCCCTTCCTATTCCATTCGCGATGAGTAAAGCAAGAACGATGTTTGGTACCCAACTGTATGAGCACAAATATGCCTAATTTTAGTTGCGTTAGTTGCGTTGCGTATATTGGAAAAATCAATACGTATCTTGACTTATTTGGGAAAGAGGTCTTTTCGTGCACAATTTTTCTACTTATTTTTTATTTTATTTTATTTTACACTTCTAACTCCGTAGGACCACATTGAGGAGTAAATCTTCAAGGTAATGGAACATGTCAGTACATGAAATTACAACATAAAAAATAACATATGAAATAAAATGTTTACGAACCCAAAAAGACAATCCATTAGTTTAAGTAGAGGCAGTCAACAATATGACACAGGGATCAGTTTAATTTTTCAAGGAACTCGTCGACAAGATGGAAAGAGTGATCCCAGAGGAAAATCTTCAGATTGCATTAAAAAACGGGTGGGTTACTGCTAAGATTTCTGATTTCTTATGCTACCTTACTGAAAATGGATGCAGCACTATACTACACACCTTTCTGCACAAGAGTAAAGGAAGTGCGATCCAAATGAATACTGGGTTTCTGCCTAGTATTAACTGAGTGAAAGCTGCTGGTTCTTGGGAATAAGCTGATGTTAACAAGAAACGACAGTAAATTACACACACACACACACACACACACACACACACACACACACACACATATATATATATATATATATATATATATATATATATATATATATATATATATATATGCCAGAGACTGGTTTGATTTACCCTCCACGCTGCCCTCCAATACTAAATTCGTGATCCCATGATGCCTCAGAATGTGCCCTACCGACCGATCCCTTCTTCTAGTCAAGTTCTCTTGTCTCCAATTCTATTCAGTACATCCTCATTAGTTATCTGATCTACGCATCTAATCTTCAGCATTCTTCTGTAGCACCACATTTCGAAAGCTTCTATTCTCTTCTTGTCTAAACTATTCATCGTCCATGTTTCATTTCCATACATGGCTACACTCCATATAAATATTTTCAGAAATGACTTCCTGACACTTAAAAATCTATACTCGATGTTAACAAATTTCTCTTCTTCAGAAACGCTTTCCTTGCCATTGCCAGTCTACATTTTATATCCTCTCTACTTCGACCATCATCAGTTATTTTGCTCCCCAAATAGTAAGACTCATTCACTACTTTAAGCGTCACATTTCCTAATCTAATTCCCGCAGCATCATCCGATTTAATTCGACTACATTCCATTATTCTCGTTTTGTTTTTGTTGATGTTCATCTTATATCCTCCTTTCAAGACACTATCCATTCCGTTCAGCTGCTCTTCCAGGTCCTTTGCTGTCTCTGACAGAATTACAATGTCATCGGCGAACCTCAAAGCTTATGTAAAACTCACTGAATTTAGTATCTGTAAGATCTTTTGCTTCAGCAGTTACAGAAGTTGGTAAAGTTTTTACTTGCTTACAGTTTACTTTAGTTTTCTAATAATACTTTTTGACGATTTTGTATTATTCGAAATGTTTTGCTTATCTCAAATTTTACATATTTTTACTTGAAAGATATACATTATTTTGTGCAACATTTCAGCATTACATGATTCAAAAATGGTTCAAATGGCTCTGAGCACTTAGGGACTTAACTTCTACGGTCATCAGTCCCCTAGAACTTATAACTACTTAAACCTGACTAACCTAAGGACATCACACAACACCCAGCCATCACGAGGCAGAGAAAATCCCTGACCCCGCCGGGAATCGAACCCGGGACCCCGGGTGTGGGAAGCGAGAACGCTACCGCACGACCACGAGATGCGGGCATTACATGATTCAAAGACAAAGTATAGTATACAGGGTGTTACAAAAAGGTACTGCCAAACTTTCAGGAAACATTCCTCACACACAAAGAAAGAAAATATGTTATGTGGACATGTGTCCGGGAACGCTTACTTTCCATGTTAGAGCTAATTTTATTACTTATCTCCAAATCACATTAATCGTGAAATGGAAACACACAGCAACAGAACGTATCAGCGTGACTTAAAACACTTTGTTACAGGAAATGTTCAAAATGTCCTCCTTTAGCGAGGATACATGCATCCACCCTCCGTCGCATGGAATCCCTGACGCGCTGATGCAGCCCTGGAGAATGGCGTATTGTATCACAACCGTCCACAATACGAGCACGAAGAGTCTCTACATTTGGTACCGGGGTTGCATAGACAAGAGCTTTCAAATGCCCCCATAAATGAAAGTCAAGAGGGTTGAGGCCAGGAGAGCGTGGAGGCCATGGAATTGGTCCGCCTCTACCAATCCATCGGTCACCGAATCTGTTGCTGGGAAGCGTACGAACACTTCGACTGAAATTTGCAGGAGCTTCATCGTGCATGAACCACATGTTGTGTGGTACTTGTAAAGGCACATGTTCTAGCAGCACAGGTAGAGTATCCCGTATGAAATCATGATAGCGTGCTCCGTTGAGGGTAGGTGTAAGAACGAAACTAAAATGAGCTCTAACATGGAAATTAAGAGTTTCCGGACACATGTTCACATAACATCTTTTCATTATTTGTGTGTGAGGGATGTTTCCTGAAAGTTTGGCCGTACCTTTTTGTAACACCCTGTATACTTCATTTTGCTGATGTTTCTCTAGCTTCCATCCTCGTAGACATAGCACTTGCTGAAATAGAAAATTCTTAATAAAAATCTTTGAATTGACCACAGCAGAAGATTGTTCATTTCACTTACAACCTACAGACATGACGGTGGAGGAAGAGAGTGAACCAGAAAAGTGAGAACGGTTCACCCAACTGAGGAGGCCCTACTCACCAAGAAGTGTCTTCACTAAGGATTAGTGAATCCTCTACCCGATTTCTTGCAGGAAAATCGTCTTACTCCTGTTCCAAAACCTAGTCTGACAGCACTAGGCAAACTTCTACCTTTTTTCAGTCAAGTCAGCTGAAAGTACACCAAAGTAAGGTTTTTTACACATACAATTTCCTTAAACATTGTGTATACATTGAAAGTTTCCTTCTACACTTTGGCTCCTCTTCTGTCACATTCAAAATTTTTTACATATTTACTGCGTGAACACATAACAATTTTAGTTGCTCATTCAATATTTACCTTCCCCATCTGCCAACATTTCATCTCAACATTACTAATGTCACTTTCAACTGATTGTATTTCACTTACTTCACTGTGAATTCCTCTTCAAGCTGGCGTTCTGTCATATGTTACTGTCTGTATCAACCTTTGTGTTAACAGTTGCCTCAACTACCCTATCATTATAATCATCGACAATCATTTCACTATTATCATTATTAAAACACGTTTGCACTTCTTCTGTTAACTCAACATTATGGAATGAACAGTCACTTTCATCTGTTCACTAAAGTTGTTTTCATTTGTGTACCCTACTGTTACCAGAAGTGTTTAATTTAAAGACCAAATTGTCTCTTAAATTTCATATATTCCCTTCTAATCAAACGTGGATTGAATACAGGCTATTACTTACTTTATCGACAGCAAAGAGAAGGTAACATCAGGCTGCCTTCTCCAGTATGGGACCTAGAAAATCCTCAAAAGACTCAAAAGAGGACAGAGAAGTGAAAAATTAATTTTCAAAAGTCGGCTATCAGCGACGAATTTTGTGAATGAGGGCGAAGGCAGTACTCTGACCACTAGTTGGTTTGCAGTAGTCTGGTCGAAACCTGTGACGTGGAAGACTTGTTTGCAGTGAATGGGCATGCCATTATAAATGCTCAACATTGGTCTCACAATGCGTGAAACCCTCTGAACCTTTAATAACAGATTATCGTTTTAAGCTTACATCGTGTTTTAACGTTTTGTGGATTCGTATAAAGACGATATCCAGTCACATTACAGTTACCAACGGTCAAAATCCTGAATAATCACTTTTTGGAGCACAGATAGCTGCGAGACGTGCAGCAAGAGAGACAATGACGGTTGGAAGGTACAGACAGGGACGTGGAGGCACACCTACTCCAGTCCAGTGGCCCACCTGTGCTAGGCTTTTCAGTAGAGGATCCAGGGTTCCTCCCCACATCCCCACCCACTTCTACCTTCCTCCTCAAACTCTCTCCCTCTTTCACCTGCTTCCTCACATCCTATTAGTTTTCCTCCTCTGCATAAGCCCCCTCCATCTTCCAACTGCTTCCTGCAACTTCCTCTTCTCCTCCTTCTCTTTGTTCTTCTACTCCTTGCTACTCCTTTTGTCCATCCATTCTTCCTCCTTCTCTGGGACTGACTCCTCCTCCCCCTCTATCTATCCATCTCCTCCCTCCCCCTTTTATTTGGCTGTGTCCCTCTCTCAGTCCATATCCTCCTCCACCCATCTATCTGTCCATATACAATGTCACCCGCATTTTAATACCCACTGCACTAGGAGGTGTTTCTAATCTCCACTGTCCTTCTTTCCAGACAATAAGCAGCACGTGAACTAAGTTTGACTGAAGTAGAGCCAGTTGATTGGGAGGAGCTGTGGGACATACACATTTAGATATTTTTTTTTACTATGTATAGATATAAATATATGATATTGATGTAAATACTTTTATATATATATATATATATATATATATATATATATATATACCTCTTCGCCCTTCCTCCTCACTCTCTCCCTTCCACCTCAAACCCACTCCCTGTTCCATCTGCTCCCTCACACCCTCACAACCTCTTCCTTTTCTATTTTCCAGCTACGCCACTCCACCTTCCACCTGCCTCCTACATCTCTTCCATCAACCTTTCTGTCCATTTTTTCCTCTTTCGTCTCTCTGCCCATCACCACCACCCACATACCCCTGTTCATGTCTTATGTAACCCCATTTTCACCCTCACCATAAAGAGGTGGTTGTTACTTCCACTGTACTACATTCCAGAGAATTATCGGTATGTGTACCATGTTGTGTCTAGATTTCTCATGTGGTTTAGTGGGAAATGTGGGCCATATACTTCCATATTCAGACATTTTTATAACATATTACCTTTTCATGAAAAAAGTTTCCGACATATGTGTATGTCACATCTCGCCTTCTCCTCTTCCCCCTTCTCTCTGTCTCCATCTCATCCTCTTCTCCCTCTCCCTATCCACCTCCACCCCTCCACTCTCTCTGTCAGTCTTCTCCTACCCACTCTCATTCCATTTCCTTCTCCATCTCTCAATGTTCGTCTTCTTCTTCTCCTCCTCCTCGCTCTGTCAGTCACCTCCTCCTGCTTTTTCTGCCGATCACTTCCTATGCACTCTCTCTTTCCCTATCCTGCTCTTCTTCTCTCTTCGTCACTCTCCTCCTCCTGCTCCTCTTCCTTTTCCTCCTCCTCCTTCTCTCATTGTCCATCTCCTTGTCCCTTTCTCTCTCTCTGACCACTTCCACCCCTCCACTCTCACTGTGAAACTCCTCTTCCTCTTCTCTCTGTCAATTCCCTCCCCCTCCCCCATCCATTGCTGCTGCACCCTGTCTATGTTCACCTCCATCTCCCACTTCTCTCTGTCAATCTCCTTCTGCCTGCCACTTTGACCGAGCGGGTCTAGGCGATTCAGTCAGGAATCGCGCTATAGCTACGGTCGCAGGTTCGAATCCTGCCTCCGGCATGTATATGTTTGATGTCCTTAGGTTAGTTATGTGTAAGTAGTTCTAAGTGTAGGGGACTGATGACCTCACATGTTGAGTCTCATAGTGCTTAGAGAGATCTGAACTATTTGAATCTCCTTCTCTCCCCTGTCTCCATCTTTCTCATCGTCCTACCCCTCTCTGTCCACCTCCTCTTTTCCCTTCTCTCTGCTCATCTCCGTCTCCTACCTCTCTCTCTCTAATCGTCGTCCTACCTCTCTATTGAATAGCTCACAACACCTGTCACGGGTAGAAAACGTTGCTGCAGATTACCTGTCTCGTGTATACTGTGGATCACAAGTTTAACAAGTTAGCGATTGCGTAAGTTTACGAGACACAGTCGCATAATTTCATCTCAGACGAAAAGACTGCTTTCCAACTAGTGTAAGTGCGGTTGCCAAATAACTAAAATCTCAAAATTTGAGGCAACGCGTCTATAGGAAGACGCAGCCAATTTATGTCGGCAACTTACGTCAGGCAAGCATTTCGTAATGTTTATGAACTCACGCAAGTGGCTATAAAAATATTGTACGTCTCATGGCAGAATGTTTCGTGTGGTCCGGTATAACCAAAGACTGTAAAAGATGAGGAGTAGTTCGCCTGCCAAAAGAGTAATGTAGGACAACATATCTACCCTCTCATGGTGACATTCCCTGACAGTTGAGAAAGAGTTGCACACGTAAATATTGACTCTGTGTGGCCACTATAGCCACAAAATCGCTTGCACTACCTATTTAGAGTGACTGATCGGTTTACACATTTGGCAGAGGACGTTCCTATCACTGATATTTCGGCCAAGACAACGGCAAAGACCTTTATGAATACATGGATAGCAAGGTTTGGTTACTCAACACGTGCAACAACTTATAGAGGTAGACAATTTCAGTTGATTCTATTCCAACAGCTAGCCAAGCTATGTGGGATAAACAACCAAAGAAATACCAGGTACTCCCCACAAAGCACTGGAATGGCGGAAACACAGCACAGGACCTTGACGATAACAGGCATGTATCACGAGGACAAATGAACACAAATCCTACCATTGGTTTTACTGGGATTACACACAGCTTACATACCTGACATTAGAGTGTCTCTTGCGGACATGTTGTACAAAATATCATCGAAAATATGACGTCTACAACAACAGAGACTGACACTACTTCAATGTTTATCTCTCATTTACGATAACAGAAGTCTCGACTGGACACACATCCAAGAACAAGACATGGATCCCAAGCAACGTTTGTCCACAAGGACATAAAACAGTGTACTCACATAATGCTCCGATAGGACGTCATCAAACACCGTGTCCGCAATCGTATTCGTGGCCCTACAAAGTATTACCCAAAATCAAACATACAGAGAAAATATGCTAAAATCGAATACCCATAATGGTTTCAATAGACGAAGTGATGCCCGCAAATATACCGTCTAACGATTTCCAAGTGTCCATCCAAGCTATTATACAAGCGCCAACTAATCCAGAGAAATCAACGCAAAGATCACTTCCACGGACACCTCAGCAAACAACTCCGCGAGAGCAAACACTGCAAAAGCAGACCCGCTCAGAACGTCAAGGACTCTTTAAATAACGATATATTCCTGGTGCTCCACACTTTCGTTGGAGAGGAAGTGAGGCGGTTGACAGTGAATCGACATGGCAGTACTGAAAGCAGAAGGGTTCCAACGCAGGGAAGTACAGCTGTGTGTCACATCTCTGGTTGTTTACTGTTAGTTTTAGTTTTTACTGGAATGCAATTTCTGTGATACAATGCCTTTTATCCCAGCTAAGTTATGAACGCTAATAATTAGTAAAATAATTTGGTATTCTGCAAGGGTGTTTTAATGCGCGTTAATTGCAGTAGATAAATATTTAACAGGTCAGCACCTACACAATGACTGTTTTGACAGACTAGCAACAATGCAACAGTGCACTTTCACTGTCAGCTTCTGACTCACAAACACTATATAATTGGTTTCAGTTACCTAGCCACTGCCCGTTGCAGCTGTTGACCTTGTATATATGAACATGGAACAAGTTATTACATGATGTTTCAAATTTGACAGAATGCCGCAGACTGACTTGTAGCAACAAATAATTATGTTCATTATGGATGACTTCCCCCCATGAACCATGGACCTTGCCGTTGGTGGGGAGCCTTGCGTGCCTCAGAGATACAGATGGCCGTACCGTAGGTGCAACTACAACGGAGGGGTATCTGTTGAGAGGCCAGACAAACGTGTGGTTCCTGAAGAGGGGCAGCAGCCTTTTCAGTAGTTGCATTCTTTCATGATTCTTGAACCAAGTGTTAGCTATGATTAAGTTATGCTTTGTTCAAAATTCTACCAGGTGGCTTCCTCTTTCATTTCTTAACCCCGATCCATATTCACCTACTATGTTTCCTTCCCTCCCTTTTCCTACTCTCGAATTCCAGTCACCCATGACTATTAAATTTTCGTCGCCCTTCACTACCTGAATAATTTCATTTATCTCATCATACATTTAATCAATTCCTTCATCCTCTGCAGAGCTAGTTGGCATATAAACTTGTACTACCATTGTAGGCATGGGCTTCGTGTCTATCTTAGCCAGAATAATGCGTTCACTATGCTGTTTGTAGTAGCTTACCCGCACTTCTATTTTTTTATTCATTATTAAACCTACTCCTGCATTACCCTTATTTGATTTTGTATTTATAACCCTGTATTCACCTAACCAAAAGTCTTGTTCCTCCTGCCACCGAACTTCACTAATTACCACTATATCTAGCCTTGCCTATCCATTTCCCTTTTTAAATTTTCTAACCTACCTGCCCGATTAAGGGATCTGACATTCCACGCTCCGATCCGTAGAACTCCAGTTTTCTTTCTCCTGATAACAACGTCCTCTTGAGTAGTCCCCGCCCGGAGATCCGAATGGGGGACTATATTACCTCCGGAATATTTTACCCAAGAAGACGCCATCATCATTTAGCCATACAGTAAAGCTGCATGTCCTCGGGAAAAATTACGGCTGTAGTTTCCCCTTGCTTTCAGCCGTTCGCAGTACCAGCACAGCAAGGCCGTTTTGGTTAGTGTTGCAAGCCCAGATCAGTCAATCATCCAGACTGTTGCCTCTGCAACTACTGAAAAGGCTGCTGCCCCTCCTCAGGAACAACACATTTGTCTGGCCGCTCAACAGATATCCCTCCGTTGTAGTTGCACCTACGGTACGGCCATCTGTATCGCTGAGGCACGCAAGCCACCCCACCAACGGCAAGGTCTATGGTTCATGGGGGGAGGGTTAAAGTAAGATATAGTGGGAATTAGTGAATTTCGGTGGCAGGAGGAACAAGACTTTTGCTCAGGTGAATACAGGGTTATAAATACAAAATCAAATAGGGATAATGAAGGAGAAGGTTTAATAATGAATAAAAAATAGGAGTACGGGTAAGCTACTGCAGCATAGTGAACGAATTATTGTGGCCAAGACTGACACGGATCCCCTGCCTACTACCGTAGTACACGTTTATATGCCAAATAGCTCTGCAGATGATGAAGAAATTGATAAAATGTATGATGAGATAAAAGAAATTATTCTGGTAGTGAAGGGAGACGAAAATTTAATAGTCATGGGTGACTGGAGAGAAGGAAACTTAGTAGGTGAATATGAATTGGGGTTAACAAATGAAAGAGGAAGTCGTCTGGTAGAATTTTGCACAAAACATAACTTAATCATTACTAACACTTGGTTCAAGAATCATAAAAGAAGGTTGTATACATGGAAGAATCCTGGAGATACTAGAAGGTATCAGATAGATTATATAATGGTAAGACAGAGATTTAGGTACCAGGTTTAAATTCTAAGTCATTTCCAGGGGCAGATGTGGACCCTGATCACAGTCTACTGGTTATGAACTGTTGATTGAGACTGAAAAACTGCAAAAAGGTGGGACTTTAAGGAGATGGTGCCTGGATAAACTGACTAAACCAGAAGTTGCACAGAGTTTCAGGTAGAGCATAAGGGAACAATTGACAGGAATGGGGGAAAGAAATACAGTAAAAGAAGAATGGGTAGCTCTGAGGGATGAAGTAGTGAAGGCAGCAGACGATCAAGTAGGTAAAAAGACGAGGGCTAGTAGAATTCCTTGAGTAACACAAGAAATATTGAATTTAATTGATGAAAGGAGAAAATATAAAAATGCAGTAAATGTAGCAGGCAAAAAGGAATACAAACGTCTCAAAAATGAGATCGACCGGAAGTGCAAAATGGCTAAACAAGGATGGCTAGAGGACAAATGCACGGATGTAGAAGCTTATCTCACTAAGGGTAAGACAGATACAGTTTACAGGAAAATTAAAGAGACCTTTGGAGAAAAGAGAGCCACTTGTATGAATATCAAGAGCTCAGATGGAAACCCAGTTCTAAGCAAAGAATGGAAAGCAGAGAGGTGGAAGGAGTATATAGACGGTCTATACAAGGGCGATGTACTTGAGGACAATATTATGGAAATGGAAGAGGATGTAAATGAAGATGAAATGGGACATAAGATACTCCGTGAAGAGTTTGACACAGCACTGAAAGACCTGAGTCGAAACAAGGTCCCGGGAGTAGACAACATTCCATTAGAACTACTGACAGCCTTGGGAGAGCCAGTCTTGACAAAACTCTACCATCTGGTGAGCAAAATGTATGAGACAGGCGAAATACCCTCAGACTTCAAGAAGAATATAATAATTGCAATCCCAAAGAAAGCAGTTGTTGACAGATGTGAAAATTACCGAACTATTAGTTTAATAAGTCACAGCTGCCAAATACTAACGCGAATCCTTTACAGACGAATGGAAAAACTTGTAGAAGCCGACCTCGGGGAAGATTAGTTTGGGTTCCGTAGAAATGTTGGAACACGTGAGGCAATACTGACCCTAGGACTTATCTTAGAAGAAAGATTAAGGAAAGGCAAACCTACGTTTCTAGCATTTGTAGACTTAGAGAAAGCTTTTGACAATGCTGACTGGAACACTCTCTTTCAAATTCTAAAGGTGGCAGCGGTAAAATACAGGGAGCGAAAGGCTATTTACAATTTGTACAGAAACCATATGGTAGTTATAAGAGCCGAGGGGCACGAAAGGGAAGCAGTGGTTGCGAAGGGAGTGAGACAGGGTTGTAGCCTCTCCCCGATGTTATTCAATCTGTATATTGAGCAAGCAGTAAAGGAAACAAAAGGAACATTCGGAGTAGGTATTAATATCCATGGGGAAGAAATAAAATCTTTGAGGTTCCCCGGTGACATTGTAATTCTGTCAGAGACAGCAAAGGACTTGGAAGAGCAGTTGAAAGGAATGGACAGTGTCTTGAAAGGAGGATATAAGAGGAATATCAACAAAAGCAAAACGAGGATAGTGGAACGTAGTCGAATTAAGTCGAGTGATGCTGAGGGAATTAGATTAGGAAATGAGACACTTAAAGTAGTAAGGAGTTTTGCTATTTGTGGAGCAAAATAACTGATGATGGTCGAAGTAGAGAGGATATAAAATATAGACTGACAATGGCAAGGAAAGCGTTTCTGAAGAAGAGAAATTTGTTAACATCGAGTATAGATTTAAGTGTCAGGAAGTCGTTTCTGAAAGTATTTGTATGGAGTGTACAGAAGTGAAACATGGACTATAAATAGCTTGGACAAGAAGAGAATAGAAGCTTTTGAAATGTGGTGCTACAGAATAATGCTGAAGATTAGATGGGTAGATCGCATAACTAATGAGGAGGTATTGAATAGAATTGGGGAGAAGAGGAGTTTGTGGCACACCTTGACAAGAAGAAGGGAGCGGTTGGTAGGACATGTTCTGAGGCGTCAGGGGATCACAAATTTAGCATTGGAGGGCAGCGTGGAGGGTAAAAATCGTAGAGGGAGACCAAGAGATGAATACACTGAGTAGATTCAGAAGGGTGTAGATTGCAGTAAGTACTGGGAGAGGAAGAAGCTTGAAGGTTGCACAGGATAGAGTAGCATGGAGAGCTGCATCAAACCAGTCTCAGTACTGAAGACCACAACAACAACAACAACAATGGATGACTACTGAAGACTGCACGTCTACTTACGTTAGATTAAAAATCGAAATCAATTATTATTTTTTAATTTTGCCTTAAAAGGCAGTAACATATGCAGCCATAAAATTGTAATCATCAAAAAACAACTCTTCTAACTATATGCTAGATAATAAAAAAAAGTCAGACTTGTAAGTACCATTTAACTGATATTATTTCCAATTGAATTTTCCAAACCGAATAATTCAGAGGGAAGGTGTTTGAGTTAATGTGGACATTTCTGAAAAGTTTAAAAATCCCAGCTACAAAACTGTGGTGCTGTATTTTGGAATCAAACATATTTAGTATTAGAACACTCTTGATCACAATAACTTTAACTGCGAATAACGTTTGAAATAAAAAGTTTTCGGAAAAAGATAAATGCTTAGGGGAAGAGGTGAGTAAGGACATTTAAATGAAATACTTTTATGTACACACATCAAAAAAGTTTCCCATCAGCCCCGTTCCCAGAACTCCTGAACACAGACGTTAAATATTGTGTCACAGACACAGTCCCTTTGACTGTTCAGAGGTGTCACTTAACCCACCCGAAGATGTAAACAACCACACATGAGCAGCGCCTATTAGACGGACAGGATCCGACAGCCGGTCAGTTCCAGTCATTCAACCAGGAAGGAGGTACACGGATCGTGTTGTCGGCAGTTCAGCCTTGGCTAGACGGTCAGTACCGTGGTTGGACCGCGTCCGCATTGTTACTTAGTGCAAGGAAAGGCTCTCAACAAGGAAGTGTCCAGGCGTCTCGGAGTGAAACATAGCGATGTTGTTCGGACATGGGGGAGGTACAGAGAAACAGGAACTGTCGATGAAATGCCCCGCTCAGGCAGCCCAAGGGCTACTACTGCAATGGATTACCGCTACCTACGAATTATGGCTTGGAAGAAACCTGACAGCAACGCCACAATGTTGAATAATGCTTTTCGTACAGCCACAAGACGTCGTGTTACGACTCAAACTGTGCGCAATAGGCTGCGTGATGCGCAACTTCACTCCCAACGTCCATGGTGAGGTCCATCTTTGCAACCAGGACACCATGAAGGGCGGTACAGATAGGCCCAACAACATGCCGAATGGATCGCTCAGGATTGGCATCCCGTTCTCATCACCGATGAGTGTCGCATATGCCTTCAACCAGGCAATCGTCGGAGACGTGTTTACAGGCAACCCGGTCACTCTGATCGCCTTAGACACACTGTCCAGCGAGTGCTGCAAGGTGGAGATTACCTGCTGTTCTGGGCTGGCATTATATGGGACCGACGTACGCCGCTGGTGGTCATGGAAATCGTCGTAACGGATGTACAATACGTGAATGCCATCCTCCGGCCGACAGTGCAACCATATCGGCAGCATACTGGCTAGGCATTCGTCTTCATGGGCAACAATTCGTGCCCCCATCGTGCTCATCTTGTGAATAACTTCCTTCAGGATAGCGACATCGCTAGACTAGAGTGGCCAGCATGTTCTCCAGATATGAACCCTATCGAACATGCTTGGGACAGATTGAAAAGTGCTGTTTATGGACGACGTGACCTACCAACCACTCTGAGGGATCTACGCCGAATCGCCGTTGAGGAGTGGGACATTCTGGACCAACAGCGCCTTGATGAACTTATGGGTAGTGTGCGACGACGAATACAGGCATGAATCAATGCAAGAGGACGTGCTACTGGGTATCAGATGTACTGCTGTGTACTGAAATTTGGACCACCACCTCTGAAGGTCTCACTGTATGGTGGTACAACATGCAATGTGTAGTTTTCATGAACAATAAAAAGGGCGAAACTGGTGTTTATGCTGATCTCTATTCCAGTTTTCTGTACACGTTCCAGAATTCTGGGAACCGAGGTGAAGCGAAACTTTTTTGATCTGTGTAGAAATAAACAGTTACTTATTCAATTAAATTGCCACTTCCTTGTATTCTTTACAGACATAAAATCATTAACATTCTTTTAATTAATCTATTTACAGGTAAACTATCCATAAAATTTTTGTTAATAATTGAAAAATGACTCAGTGAATAATAACGTTCATAGAACTAGGCTATGAATAACAAATTAGCTACGACGGATTCTGAAAAGTAATGCCTTTGAATTCTTCATGCTGAAAATCTTAAAGATTTTTAAATAAGACAGATTTTATTTACATTCTTCTTTATTCGTATCTACATATTTTCAGCCCTCTGCTGCTAGAGGGCTCTGCATTGTAGCATGTAACATGGCGGAGCGTAACGCAGCTATGTCGGAGCGTGAGTAACAGCTTGCTGTAATCGAGTTTCGAAATCGAAGAATTGGTTCACACATGGAGTGCCCTCTCCTTCAGCATGAATATGCCAGATCACAATCGAGCACTGCGACATCTACAACAATCCGCCACTCTGGATTCACTCTCATCCTCCACACAGTCCCGACCTGGCCCCATCCTATTTTCATCTTTTTCATAACATAAATGGCACCTTCCAGGACTTCGCTTTGATAGCAATGATACGGTGCAAGAAACAGGCATGAGGTTGTGGCTCAGTCAAAAAAGTAAAACATTCTTCAGTGACAGCATCAACGGAGTGACCTCTCGTTCGGAGAAACGTGTTAGTCGACAGGGTGACTATGTAGAGAAATAAATATGTGTACGTGAATATTAAAGATGTAGAGCATTAATAACTTTAGTTTTATTTACAAAGTTGTAAGAGAATTCAAATAAATAAATTCGGATGCATTACTTTTCAGCACCCCTTCACACTTTGTGCACAGGTGTTCTCTAGACCACGAGATCACGCAAGGGAAAAAATAATTATTTTGACGTCAGGTGTGGTATATGAACAAGTAGGCTAGTTCTATTTCGCTCTGTAGCAACTGTTCACTGTCAAAAGAACATATTTTAATGTTTTTTTCCTCTAATCTTGTTTGGCGGAAGTAAATCTTCTTCGCAGAAAATCGGCAACAACAGGACGATGCATTAATAACGCATCAGAAGATAAATGATCTGCAGCAGGCAACAATGAGTGTGCAGACTTGATTTTAAATGGTTTGTACACACAATGTCGCTTAGTTGCAGTCCACGCAATATCCAAGAGCCACATGGTTAACTTTGATTACCGTTTGTCTGTCGTCGATATGTGGTAAACCAAGATAATTTTTCTTAATTTTTCTCTTTTCGCGTAACCTTTATTATTTCACTAGTCATCATTCTGCCCCTTCACACATACCATAATGCCGAGGACTGACCTTTGTCAACTTAATCTTAGAAGTGATAAGTTACGCAAACAATAGTTGATGTCACAATGCATGTGTCCTTTATGAGTATTCCATTTCACAACTTACAAACTGCATATCAGCGCTGGAGAAACACACAAGTTGTTTCGTAGAAGGTGGAGGGCTGGAGAAAACGAATCAAATTCAATTCAAAATACTAGTCAGAACTATTGACAAATATTAGTTACAAAATGCTAGTTAAAACTGAATTTCGTTTACTTCCTGGAGAGCCGTGCCTGCTAAAGCGCCGCCTCTGGGAAGAACACATGCACTGGCCCCGGATCGAATCTGCTCAGCGGGTTAACGACGAGGGTCGGAGTGCCGGCTAGCATGGAAGTGGTTTTTAGGCGGTTTCCTACAGCCTAACAGTTGAATATCAGGCTCGAACCCAAGTGAGTTACACGATTCGCAAACACTTATAATCGAAACCTTTAGGGCACTTTCACCTGAATCATGTTACAGTCAGACTGTCAGAGAACACACATTCCGTCCCTGGAGGGTTGTAGGTGGCGACGGAAAAGACATCAGGCTAACCCTTAAATCAATCATGCCAAACTCGTTGTTAACTACGAGTATGCCGATCTTGCGCGGGTGCTGGAGAAAGACACAAGAAAAAGAAGAACAGTGAATTTCGTTCGTTTGTGTGGCGGGTTAAGATGGAAGTATAATTTTCTACAGAACACAATAGAATCATTGCAAACAATTGATTCAAATATCATGAAGGAAAGCTGTGTACATGGAAGAGACTTGGAGACATCGGAGGATTTCAGATTGTATGGTGGTGAGGTAGTGACTTCTAAACCAAATATTTAACTTCAAAACATGCCCAGAAACAAATACTGACTCTGAACATAATTTGTTGGTTATGAACTGCAAAGTAAATCTGAGTTAATTTCGGAAATGGTGAAAATTAAGTATTTGGGACTCGGATAAACTGAAGACATCAGAGTTGAATGTTTCAAAGGGAGCGTTAGACGACGGCGAAACAGGGGAAAAGGCTGCAACAGAAAATGATTGGTTGTTTTCAGAGACGAAATAGTCAAGGCAAGCGGAAAGTTGAGGTTCAGTAGAAAGTCTAGGATGACACACGATATTAGATTTAGTTGACAAAAGAAAAAGAAAAACAGCGATTGAAACCGATTGAAGCAGCGTAAAGGGAACATAGAGACAAAAAAGTGGGATAGAGACTACTAAGTGGCAACGTAAGACTAGCGACAGGAGAAATTCAAAGCTGTAGTAGCATATATGTCTATAGAAAAATTAAACAAAAAAATGGAGAAAAATTGTCCAGCTGTTTGAATTTCAAAAACTTTATTGGAAAATTTATACCAAGCAGTGCTAAGCACAGATGAGAAGGCTGAATTGTGCAAGGAATACATAGGTGATACATAAAAGAAAATATTATGGAAAAGAAAGATAAAATGGGAGACATAATTGCACTAGAAGAATGTGGCAGGGCACTGAAAAGCCTAAGTCGACAAAAGGCCCATGGAGCAGACGAAATTCTCTCAGAACTGTTTAGGTTTTGTTTTGTTATTAGAGTTGGGCCTGAAGCAGTCGAAATACATTTTATAAGTGGTAAATTCCAGTAACAAATAAAGATTACATTGCAGCTACTGGAGCTGTCGTCATACAACTTTATTGAGATATTAAGGAGAAATAACGAAAACACAAGTGTTCCACATGGTAAGGAAGACGTTTAAGATAGAGGAAGTGAAGTCAGATGTTCAGTAGAGTATATTAATCCCTAATCCTAAGAAGTCAGGTACTGACCGGCCTCAGTTTTCCTGAACCTCCAGATTCGTAAGCAATGGTTGCAAAATACTAACACGAATGGAGGTATACCTACTGACGAAACTTGCAGACATGATTACTGTGTACAAGCAAGAAAATGGAAGTAGCAGTGAAGCGGAAAGATTGTATGAAGCCAAACATCCGAGCAGAAGACATCCGGCTCACGCTCCAACGATTAAATGACACATGAAAATTGGACCCACGATACAACGGTCGAGGAGGACGATGGACTACATGGACTCCTCACTTAGAAGATGCAGTGCTTTCGAGTGGATGAGGCACCTGCCTGACTTCGTACCTTACGTCGTGTTCAGCCAATGATTCTTGCAGAGCCTTGCAGTCGATCTTCACTTTCCTGCTTATGTACTTTCCGCGGATGAAGCCTATTTCACCAGAGACGGAAAGCTAAATAGCCGCAATACTGATGTTTTGGCCTATGAGAATCGTCAGATGTGAAGAGCTGCCAACACGGATCATCATAAGTCTACGTATGCACAGGCATAGTGAGTCATTAAGCCCGTCTCTTCTTCTTCTCCGCTTAAATTCAATAGTGTAGATAGCGTTTGTCAAAGACATACTACCCAGGTAACTGGAATATATTCTATGTGCTATTCATCAACGGTTGTGGTCTCAACATGATGAAACCCAGCTTCACTTTGGACTGAGGGTTTGTGAACACCAGGATCTGACATATCCTGAAAAGTAGGATAAGCAGAGAGGTTCTGTTACGTGGCCAACACATTTACCTGATCTCTCCCCACTTGGTTTCTTCTTGTGGGATCACGTGAAATGTCTTGTGTCCAGACTGGGGAAGAACGCCTGCCAAGAACTCTCGTTGTCCGCACAGTGTTCAGACAACTGGGTGTATCAGAACGCGTACGATAGACGTTTATGGAACGATGCCATGCCTGCATTGACGCTGAAAGAGGGGAGGAGGTGAGGAGTACTTTAAAAAACTTTTGCAAATGGAGTAGCTTGTGAAACTTCTGCAGTAAATGGAATTCGTTATTACTGTATCGTAGACCTAGGATTTTTGGTCTCTGTAAAATCAAATTACATGGGCCGTTACTAGTCCGTGAACAGGAGTGAGCATTTTGGAGTACTCAGCAGGAGCTCTGTACGTCATGATCAAGGTTCAGAAGTTCAGGCTATGTTGTTTGAGCAATGCGCGAAGCTAAGGTGGAAGTTGGGTAAATTATCGCTTATAACTTTCGATTCGATCTTTACCGGACCAGAGTTCCTTACTTCAAATTGATACCTTTAACATTCCCCATCGCCACTGGACGTTTGTAAAATCATCACGGAATCCCCCTGTACAGTATGTGCAGATTTACGGGAAGATTTCGACTCGTTGAAGGCAACTAGCATCGCACAGGGGATGCAAGCAAAGCCCACTATTTGTAGCATCGTCTCCAACGTATAACGCGGTCCTCTGGTTTGGAGCGGAGTGGAAGGTACAAACTAGAGGCTCGAACGAATCTGCACCGATATCGAATGTCGTGACCTCCTCTATTGGTTGGACACTTACAAGGCCCCCTTCAACAGGTCAGGCGTGCACAACACGCAGAAAGCTGCCGCCAGAGTTTCAGAGCAACTGCATGTGGGTCGACCATGAGTTTTCCATTGGAAAGCCGTACAGTCGAGAACCGGTATACCAGTCAGGCCAAATAACCATAATCATTGAGGCAATCGTCCCACCGACGCACCAGGTTGAAGATACCCGTTAGATAAAACACCGTGTCCTGATGCGTAAAATGTATATGTCATGTGACTAGGTCCTCCCGTTTTGTAGACCGTTCGCTGGGTGCATCTATTTGGATACGACACCACTTCGGCGACTTGCGCGTCGATGTGGATGAAATGATGATGATTAGGACAACAGAACACCCAGTTCCTGAACGGAGAAAAATCTCCGACCCAGGCGGGAATCGAACCCAGGCCTTTAAGAATGACATTCTATCGTGCTAACCACTTTTTTTGGCAGTTTTTTCGTTATTGATCGTTGCGTTTGGTCGTTGCGGACGTCGCAAGACATCCTGTTCAAGTTCGGCGGTTGATCCTTCCACTCAGTTTTTTTTATTACAGAGGCCAACCGGCTCTCTGACCGAACACGCTGAGCTACCGTGCCGGCATAACTCAGCTACCGGGGGCGGATACCCTGGTGCGTGAGGGAACCCTTCACTGCCTGCCGCACATCTCGTCCGACAGGGCGACTTCAAGGCCTCTTTTAAGGGACCGAACGTATGATGATCGCATATGGAGGAATCAAGACTAAAGTGAGGGTGTTCGAGTGTCTTACACGTGAGTTGACGTAACTTCAGCGTTATGACGTTTGCGGTATGGGGAGCTGACTATCATAAGGCGGCAGCACCACTTGTCGCAGATGATTTTCGATAGACATACTGCCCCATACAGATTCTTCGTTCTCCGATATATATGTACCGGTGTTTGACCCTCGGTGTGCAAGAGAAGAACCGAGCGAGGTGGCGTAGTGGGTGGCACTCTAGATTCGCCATTCTGATTTAGGTTTTCCGTAATTTCCCTAAATCGCTTCAGGCAAATGCCGGGATGGTTCCTTTGAAATGGTACGGCCGATTTTCTTCCCCATCCTTTCCTAATACGAGGTTGTGCTCCGTCTCCAGTGACCTCGTTATTGACGTGACGTTAAATACAAATCTCCTCCTCCTCCAAGACAAGAAAAGCAGCACGTTGGTCCTGTTTGGAGCATTTGGTAATAACTGCGTCATAGTTCAAGTTCCTGCATTTTCGGGACGCACGTCGGCAAGACTAGAATGCCACACTAATCAATTGCCAACGTATCGGTGTTTATATACCGGCGTGGGAGTCGCGTTAAATTTCATACACGCTGCAACAACGCTCTCAAACGGAAACTTTTTGATGGCCGGTTATATGAATTGCCTGCGAAACAGAAGGCAAATCACCTGGCTATTTTCAGAGAACGTTCGTCCTCGAATACCGGAGGTAGGAAACGTTAATGCGATATTTTTAAACTGCAGATGCGTCCATGATGAGATCCCACAATTAGTATTGGTTATTAATGGTTATAATGTCCAGATAGATTTACGAACAGAAAGGTGGTTGTAACTGGAAGTGAGCAACAGGGAAATTCTATAATATAACGCAGTAATAGGTTAGACGACAGTGGCAGGTGCGTATCTGTTGCGCTAAGGAATTCTGGACTACGTATTGAGATTATTACGGAATCCAAATGTGAAATGATCTGAGTGAAGAAGAGTCTTCAGGGTATGTGACCGCACTATCAGTATGCAAAATTGTCCGACTTTTCAGCTATTTACAACAGTGGCAGAAACTTCGGACAATTTTACATATTTACAATGCTGTTACAGACACTGAATAATTTTATCGACAGTGACAACGGCTGCTGAAGCCTACACGTACAATCGGGGTGAAGATAAGCATCAAATGCCGGTCAACCGCGGCACTTGCGTCGGACTGTAGTGGCAGAGCGCTTCACAGAGGGCTAGTAGAATTTCGTGACTAGGTTTCCTGATCCCACTATTGATACAGGAGGGGACTTCATTATGACAGCTATTAAATGGGAATGTCATGCGATCAAAACTAGTGTTAGAGACAGTGGTTGGCATGATATTATTCTGAATATCTTGTCAGCAAATTACTTCGAGTAGGTGCTTAGAGATCCGACTCGTGAGGATAACGACTTAGACCTTGTAGCAACAAACATAAATGAACGTTTCGACACAACTAACGCGGAGAAGAATATTAGAAACATTAGACTGTGATAGCAACAATGACTATGGGAGTTGCTAGAACTGTTAAGAAACGTAGAAAAATATTTTTCATTAGCACGAGTGATCAGATACAAAATGCAAAATATCTGGGTAGCCAACTTCAAAGATTCAGTTCTGAGGAAGAAAATGTTGAGCACAGACATATAATATTCATCAACATTGTTCAATACGCCTTAAGAACCGTTTTCCGAGCAGGGTTTTAAGGAATGCGGAAACTTATCGCGGTTTAATAGCCGTGTCGGAATGTTGCTATGAAGCAAAGCAAGCCTCATCAGAGATTTAAGCGAAATCAAAATCTATTTGATGGGAGCGAAAATGAGCATTTTCCTGCGAAAGCCAAGTTCCCAAGTTTGAGTCTCGGTCCAAAACACAGTTTCAATCTGGCAGGAAATTCCACACAGCTGCGTCAGAAAAACACACACACACACACACACACACACACACACACACACACACACAAACATTAACACATTTTGCCTTCCCAATCAAAGTTAAGCATTTCCACACCATAAAAAGATAAAATACCAAATCAGGGAGATTCCTACGTCACGGATGGGAGATAGGGCACAATATCATTCTCATCAAGCGGTATTGGTGAATGTTTATGCAGTGCATATACTTTGCTTGTTAGCATGGAGCCAAGTCCACTCTCTGAAAGCTATCACGTGATGTAATCCAGGCAATGCACGAAGGCGATGGAATGGTCTGTGTGTCATGGAGGTTCCAACTATATCAATACGAGTATATTATTGGACATTACATGATGGTAACACATATGTGACCAGAAGGATACAATTACATTATTATAACATATTTGTAATTTATAGGCTACAGTTTTAGTTTGATAAGACATACACAACCAGTAGGTTGCTACTATATTTTCGTAATACATTATCAACCAAGAAATTAGAATATCAGTTTAGTAATACATTTAAAACGTATAGTCATAATTGCCAGTTTACGTCATTTCTACATCTTGTGATGTAACAGGCGAGTTGTGGCGCCCTGAAAATATTCTAAGTTCGGAGTTGGCGTGGCCGCACGAGCCGCTCGGCAAGCCGGGGTTCGTCAGTAACCGCGTGTGCCGAACATTAGTCAGAGCAACAGGGGTAGCCGCAGCGCGTGGTCCAGGCCGAGTGCATGGCTGGGAATTCCATGTTGACGCTATGTCGAAGGCTGTGCTTTGTGTCGATGAAGGAGGTTTGTATGCTGGGAGTGCCAAAGATGGCGGACTTTGTGAAAGCATAATGGCAGATATTTCACAGTTCATGTAGAAATTAATAATAGCCAGAGGAATCATGATACTTTAAAAAGAAACATGTACATTACCATTATTTCCGCAATGATTCTGAGGGTGTAATCAGATTTTCAATATCTCTATTAGTTTAGAGTTTAGTATCTGACTGTAAATTATACAAGTAACACCCAGAAACTAATTTCCAAAATCTAAAAAGTTTATCCGATTTTGTCGATCGACGTGTCTTTAGAAAGCTATTAGTGTGAGCTATTGGTATGAATTATAGGCATATAATTTGAATTGTAAATGTACTATTGGATGTCAAAGTGGCTGATTACTCTTGATCGCATCAGTTCATAAGTGCTCCACAGTTACATGAAAAAACGGTAGCAGCATGCTTATAAATATATTTATTCCTCTATGTCTTTCTTTATATCCGATATGTACTATTCATGAAGAAATAGGTCAAATATTTACTGTGTTTTAGAAGGCACAGAGGCATTAGGCTACCGGCCTACTTTTGTTTCTATTCCTTTGACATGTTTATTTAGTCTGTTTACGTATTTAATAATGTGTGTTAGAGTGTGTTTATGGACCAGCCACAGAAATATTTATTTAATTTAAAGTTATTTAAATGTAAATCCAGTATTTCGTATGTGTTTCAATGTGTTTGTGAGTGTGTGTTGGCTTGGAGACATGGCAGGAGCACTATAGCCAATTACAGCGCTCGCTTCTATGGTACGCGACTGCCGAAGTCAATGGAGAGGCAGTATGGAAGTGGGGGAGGAGCATCGGGTCGAACAGGACACTGGGGAGTGCTGGACGGGAAGGCGTGGTGGACGGTCGCAGGAAATAGTTGGAGAGTGTTGAGCAGTTTGCGCGTGGTCGTGGGAGATAGATATATTTCATAGTGCAGACTTGCGCACTTCTGAGATTTCCGTGACTTCTGCAGTGAAGACGTCGTGTGCGTTTAGAAGCGAATATATAGCGAGCTGTATTGTTGCTAATAACTAATTACGTGATGTCGTTATCTATTATTTCCCTGTTATTCAACTTATGTTTTATTTAACTGATGGACCATCGACACGAATAAGTGTTTTACAGTAATAAATGGCCTTAAACGAACTTCTGCTATCGTTGTTGTTGTTGTGGTCTTCAGTCCTGAGACTGGTTTGATGCAGCTCTCCATGCTACTCTATCCGGTGCAACCTTCAAGCTTCTTCATCTCCCAGTATCTACTGCAGCCTACATCCTTCTGAATCTGCTTAGTGTATTCATCTCTTGGTCTCCCTCTCCGATTTTTATCCTCCACGCTGCCTTCCAATGCTAAATTGGTGATACCTCGATGTCTCAGAACATGTCCTACCAACCGATCCCTTCTTCTAGTCCAGTTGTGCCACAAGCTCCTCTCCTCCCCAATTTTATTCAATACCTCCTCATTAGTTATGTGATCTACCCATCTAATCTTCAACATTCTTCTGTAGCACCACATTTCGAAAGCTTCTATTCTCTTCTTGTTTAAACTATTTATAGTCCACGTTTCACTTCCATACATGGCTACGCTCCATGCAAATACTTTCAGAAAAGACTTCCTGACATTTAAATCTATACTCAATGTTAACAAATTTCTGTTCTTAAAAAACGCTTTCCTTGCCATTGCCAGTCTACATTTTGTACCCTCTCTACTTCGACCATCATCAGTTATTTTGCTCCACAAATAACAAAACTCCTTTACTACTTTAAGTGTCTCATTTCCTAATCTAATTCCCTCAGCATCACCCGACTTAATTCGACTACATTCCACTATCCTCGTTTTGCTTTTGTTGATGTTCATCTTATACCCTCCTTTCAAGACACTGTCCATTTCGTTCAACTGCTCTTCCAAGTCCTTTGCTGTCTCTAACAGAATTACAATGTCATCGGCGAAACTCAAAGTTTTTATTTCTTATCCATGGATTTTAACATCTACTCCGAACTTTTCTTTTGTTTCCTTTATAGCTTGCTCAATATACAGATTGAATAACATCGGGGATAGGCTACAACCCTGTCTCACTCCCTTCCCAACAGCTGCTTCCCTTTCATGCCCCTCGACTCTTATAACTGCCATCTGGTTTCTGTACAAATTGTAAATAGCCTTTCACTCCCTGTATTTTACCCCTTCCACCTTCAGAATTTGAAAGAGAATATTCCAAACTACATTGTCAAAAGCTTTCTCTAAGTCTACAAATGCTAGAAACGTAGGTTTGCCCTCCCTTATTCCTTCTTCTAAGATACGTCGTAGGGTCAGTATTGCCTCACGTGTTCCAACATTTCTACGGAATCCAAACTGATCTTCCCCGATGTCGAATTCTATCAGTTTTTCCATTCGTCTGTAAAGAATTCGCGTTAGTATTTTGCAGCTGTTACTTATTAAACTGATAGTTCGGTAATTTTCACATCCGTCAACACCTGCTTTCTTTGGTACTGGAATTATTATATTCTTCTTGAAGTCTGAGGGTATTTCGCCTGTCTCATACATCTTGCACACCAGATAGTAGAGTTTTGTCAGGACTGGCTCTCCCAAGGCTGTCAGTAGTTGTAATGGAATGTTGTCTACTCCCAGGGCCTTGTTTCGACTCAGGTCTTTCAGTGCGGTGTTAAACTCTTCCCGCAGTATCGTATCTCCCATTTCATCTTCATCTACATCCTCTTCCATTTTCATAATATTGTCCTCAAGTACATCGCCCTTGTATAGACCCTATATATACTCCTTCCACCTATCTGCTTTCTCTTCTTTGCTTAGAACCGGGTTTCCATCTGAGCTCTTCATATTCATGCAAGTGGTTCTCCTTTCTCCAAAGTTCTCTTTAATTTTCCTGTAGGCAGTATCTGTCTTACCCCTAGTGAGATAAGCTTCTACATCCTTACATTTGTCCTCTAGCCATCCTTGTTTAGCCATTTTGCACTTCCTGTTGATATAATTTTTGAGACGTTTGTATTCCTTTTTGCCTGCTTCATTTACTGCAATTTTATATTTACTCCTTTCATCAATTAAATTCAATATTTCTTGTGTTACTCAAGGAATTGTACTAGCCCTCGTCTTTTTAACTACTTGATCGTCTGCTGCCTTCACCACTTCATCCCTCAGAACTACCCATTCTTCTTTTACTGTATTTCTTTCCCCCATTCCTGTCAATTGTTCCCTTATGCTCTACCTGAAACGTCCTCTTGAGTAGTCCCCGCCCGGAGATCCGAATGGGGGACTATTTTACCTACAGAATATTTTACCCAAGAGGACGCCATCATCATTTAATCATACAGTAAAGCTGCATGCCCTCGGGAACAATTACGGCTGTAGTTTCCCCTTGCTTTCAGCCGTTCGCAGTACCAGAACAGCAAAGCCATTTTGGTTAGTTACTAGGCCAGATCAGTCAATCATCCAGACTGCTGTCCCTGCAACTACTGAAAAGGCTGCTGCCCCTCTTCAGGAACCACACGTTTGTCTGGCCTCTCAACAGATACCCCTCCGTTGTGGTTGCACCTACGGTACGGCTATCTGCATCGTTGAGACACGGGAGCCTCCCCACCAACGGCAAGGTCCATGGTTCATGGGGGGAGGTATGCTGCTATCGTACTCATCATTTAAAGTCGTTAAAATAGTACCTGCTGATTTTATTTAATTGCAATCTTTCATTTACAAATTTCTATATTACATTCAAAATTCGCCATTGCCAAGTGATAGGAACCTTCGACCATTCGATTCATGTGTATATTCGTATTGTATACTGTAGACTCAGCAGTATTTGGCTTGTAATACGACAACTACGTATCCCAGCCCCTAGACACGAAACCAGCCAAAACGTTAAGTATTTCAGTTCTGAGTCTTAGGGTACGTAGTTGAGGGCCATCACATTTTTTTTAAAGCCTGCAATCTATAACATGCATTTTGGTACAATATCTACACCTCGAAGATAACAATTTCACTTCATTGCGTTTACAACCAGTATGTAAGTACTAGATCAATTGCTTCACACACATCGCCGTTCTCTGAGATCACCCCACGCAACAGCGCTCACTTTGTCATCAAGTATGAAATATTGTACACCTCTTGCCAATATCACAAATTTACATTGTGTTTTAGTGCAGAAGGTATACATTGCCGGCCGAATTATGCATAGATCAATCGGTTTATTAGCATTACCAGCAGATTACCCGGTCCTGACTAGGTATGTATGTATTCCAGTCATCCATTTGTCCACCTCCTCCTACCACCCTCTATCTCTCTGTCCGCATACTTTTTCCCCCTCCATCACGCTTTTACTTCTCCGTCCATCTCCCTCTCCCGCCCTTCTGCCCATTTGCCCCTTCTTGCTGATCATCTCCAACTCCTCCTTTCTCTGTCCATCGCCTTCACCTACCTTCCACTCTCTACCTATTTCCTTCTCCCCCTCCTTATGACCATCTAATTCTCCCTTCATTGTCTGTCCGTTTCCTCCTCTTCTTCATTCTGTGTGTCAGTTCCTCCTCCCTGCCTCTGTCCACATTCTCCTTTTGCCATCCTCTGTCCATTTTCTCCTCGTCCCTACCTCTTTCCACCACCACCTACCCCTATCTCAGTCCATTCCTCCTCCCACACTCTGTGTCATTCTCCTCCTCCTTCTATCTGTGCCTGTACCTGTACCTTCCTTCTATCTTAGTGTTTCTCTGTTTCCTCCTCCGCCAACCTTCTCAGTTCATCTCCCCCTTCCCAATATAAAGTAGCTAGTACTTACCCTCATAGTACAAATAGTAAATATACGTATGAAGCTTGGCTGAAGTTGACTCAGGGATTTTGGAGGAGTTTTTTACACGCAGCTTCACCATTCTACGCTAATGTCACACATATTTCACATACATTAAACATATTTCTCATAGACACACATCAAAAAAGTTTTGCGTCACCTCGGTTCCGGAAGCTGTACAGATTATTGAAATAGAGATCAACATAAACGTCATTTCCGAACTTTTTATTGCTCATGAAAACCACACGTTGCATATTGTACCACCATAAAGCGACACCTTCAGACGTGATGGTCGAGACTGCTGTATACACCAGTAACTCTAATACCAAGTAGCACGTCCTCTTGCATTGATGCAAGCCAGTATTCGTTATGGCATACTATTCACAAGTTCATCAAGGCAGTATTGGTCCAGATTATCCCACTCCCCAACTGCGATTCGGCGTACTTCCCTCAGAGTGGTTGGTGGGTCATGTCGTCCAGAAACAGCCCTTTTCAGTCTATCCCAGGCATGTTCGATAGCGTTCACGTCTGGAGAATATGCTGGCCACCGTAGTCGAGCGATGTCGATATCCTGAAAGAAGTCATTCACAAGATGTGCAGGATGGTTGCGCGAATTGTCGTCCATGAAGACGAATGCCTCGCCAATATGCTGCCGATATGGTTGCACTATCTGTCGGAGGATGGCACTCACGTATCGTATTGCCATTACGGCGTCTTCCATGAACACCTGTGGCGTACGTTAGCTCCATATAATGCCACCCCAAAACAGAAGGGAACCTTCATCTTGCTGCACGCGTTGGAAAGTGTGTCTAAGGCGTTCAGCCTGCCTGGATTGCCTCCAAACACGTCTCCGACGATTATCTGGTTGAAGGCATATTCGACACTCATCGGTGAAGAGAACGTGATGCCAATCCTGAGCGGTCCATTCGGCATGTTGTTGGGCCCATCTGTACCGCGCTGCATGGTGTCATGGTTGCAAAGATGGACCTCTCCATGGACTTTGGGAGTGAAGCTGAGCATTATGCAGCCTATTGCGTACGGTTTGAGTCGTAACACGACGTCCTGTAGCTGCACGAAAAGCATTATTCATCGTTGTGGCATTGCTGTCAGGGTTCCACAGAGCTATAATCCGTAGGTAGCGGTCATCCACTGCAGTAGTAACCCTTGGGTGGCGTCATCGGCAGTACCTGTCTCTCTGTACCTACTTGATGTCCGAACAACATCGCTGTGTTTCACTCAGAGATGCCTGGGAACTTCGATTGTTGAAAGCCCTTCCTGGCACAAAGTAACAATGCGGATGCAGTTGAATAGCGGTATTGACCCTCTTATCATCGCTGAACTACAGACAACACTAGCCGTGTACTTCCTCGCTCCGTCTAATAGGCGCTGCTCATGCGTGGTTGTTTACATCTTTGGGCGGGTTTAGTGACATCTCTGAACAGTCAAAGGGACTGTCTCTGTGATACAATATCCACAGTCAACGTTTGTCTTGAGGAGTTCTGGGAACCGGGGTGATGCAAAACTTTTTTTGATGTGTGTATTTCTACACATATTTTACTTATATATCTGGCGGATTTCGGCATGCAGTTTTATATTCACACAGATCAAAGTTTATGACGTATTTATGCGTTGTACAATAATATATTATTGCAGTTTCATTGTGGCCAGATTTGGATACTGACTGTGGAATGTGTTGGGAATAGAGCAGGCTGTGAAGAAATAATAAATTATAATGTCACGCATGATGCTGCAGTTTTTATGCATCTCAGTATTAATTACGTCATGTCTCTTGAACTATGTGTCATACAATAAAAGAATTTTGCACAGAAATTCAATGACACATACGAATACTCTCGGCAAAATGTGACGTGAATAGAGTTGGTAGTAAAGAAGTGAAAAATTAACACGTGCTCCTGATGCAGCAGTTTTACTGCATGAACAGCGAAAATGTAGTTAGCGATATAATTTGTTCCTTTCAACGTTGTATGGGCTACGTCAGCGAGGAAAAGGTTCTTAAACGTTTAAAATTGTGTGTTTGTTTGCTGAAAGAATGGATGAGTAAATTCTGGGTATATAGTCATCGTAGCCTACACTTGGTTTTCATCTTCAACCCCACCGTTTTGTGGTATGTAGTTCTTACTCACACAGCGCATCTTTCCAGACAGTAAGAGATATATGCAACAATCTTGGTGAATATCGATCCAGTTGTTTAGGAGGATATGTGGAAGATACATAATGGATATATTTTTGTAATACCGGGTGTCCCAGAAATATTGCAACCAACGTCGAGAGGTTGTAGATAATGTCTAGAGGAAAAAATCAAGGTTAGGAACCCATGTGTGGATATGTAATCCAGCGACGGTACAGAATGTCGAATTTATAAGCGCCTGCCCCTGCCACTACGCCACCTGTTGGGCAGCAAACGTGACTGTGTACGTTGATTGACTGTAGGCGAAACGCCTACAAATATTGTTTGTTATTCAGCGATCGTGACTGACTGCCCCGATATTCAGTGGAGAAGACAGAGCTAGTTGCTGCATAGACAGTTCTTGTCTCCTATGAATGCGACGCTCTGTTGCCTAGGTGGCTGACAGTTTTAGGCACAGGTTTTCATCCGTAGTTGACTTTTCTCCTGGAATCCTCTAAAATCTCTATAGCTTTTCGGTATGCAGGAGAAAGTAAATTGTGAATGGAAACCCGTATCTGAAACTGTCAGCCACTGAGGCAACAGAGCATCGCATTAACAGGAGACAATACCTGTCTACACAGTAGGTAACTTCATTCTCACCGTTGGTGACCGTGGCAATCAGTCGCAATCACTGACTAACAAAAAACAATGTGAGACAGTCGTCCTGCTATCCATCAGCGTAGAAAGTCATGTCTGCTGCGGAATGAATGGCCTGGTGGCCGCCGCCAGTGTCTGTTGGTTCGACGCCCTAAAGCTTCGTTGGATGACGTTTCCAGACAATATTTGGTCTTCAAGACACGCTCTACAAAACCTCGGATTTTGTTGTAACATTTCTGGGACTTCCTTGAATCTATCCCTTATGTGGGTTTCCCAACATATGGATAATTAGCACTGATAAAGCTGTAGATGTGGTCTAATGGTAGTTCCACTTTGCGCATCGAGCGACCAGGTTGTTCTTAAGTCCTCCTGTGCAACAATGCAGCGATTGTCGATCTACTGTATACTCAGTCTTGTGTGTGCATCGGCTCTTGATGCACCGTTCTTGCCTGGCGGAATTTGTTGTCAGTTGGTTCTCTGATGAGTCTCTCGAGAGTATTTCTCTTCTAGGTACCGTTCTTTTCAGTGTTGACAAGAGTACGCGTCATGTTCAACCAAAATCTCTAGAAATTCACGATTGGTTGGTTGATACGATTCGAGCTGCATCTGATCAGGTAGGTACTGCTTATTTTTATTCTGATTCTACCCATTTTTGTGAAGTTTCAAGACCCATTGCAAGTAGACCAGTCTCTCTCTCGGGTTAGTTCTAGGATGATGCTTACAAATCATGATGGTTCCGCTAGTCCAGTCCTTCTTGCAAATATGGCGATCGAGTATATTCCCCTTAGAGATTACAATGTTCCATCCAAAGTTGGTGATTCATTTCTTATGGCGGTGTTACTTCCTTATGGAGTCGTTCGGCATATCCGGCGGGAACGTTGGCCTGCTCGGCATCGCTTGCAGTATTACTGTGGTATCCGAACAATAGAACTATGTGTTCCAAAGAATATTCCTCACACCTGAATGTTTGCGGTTACCGGATTCATGTTACGTATGCAAGGCAAGAAGGAATCTGCTTCCTTTGTAATGGAAGTGGCAATCTCCGATCCAATTTTTCGCGTCGTGTTATGGTTTTAAAGTCGACCTATGAAAAACACCGTCCGTTGACATTGGCTGAGTTAGGGTCTTCGAAATTTGCTGTCCGGACTTGTGCAGTTTTAGAGTGTTGGGAATGCAGGAGGACGGCGTAGGTTACCTTCAATCAGGAAGATTCCCAACAATTAGCAGTAAAATGATATTTATTAAATATGAAGCAGTACTATGATAAAATCTTCTCGGGCTGACAGCTGAGTCAATGTGTTGTTCTCCAGCAACGTTTGAGCAAGTTTCTTACTTGCCATCTTCAGGCGAAGTGTCTGGTTCACGTCTCGTCCGGATCCTTATAGCCGCTGGACCAGGGGCTTCTCTGCATCCTCGGCGCCGGTCGAGCCAATCAAGCGCGAACGGAATCGGTGCGGCGCCGCCTGGTGGGAGAGGAGCCGCGGGCGCCGGGTCTTGGCGTCTCGTCTCGGTGCGGCCTGTTTATTCCATCCGCCGCCACCGACCTGCCTCCATCGGTGCGCTCTCGTCTCATTCTTTATAATGTTGTGTTCCACGCGCTACTGAGTTGGAAGCCTCTGTCTCGATTGACCAGGTTATCACTGACCCGTATCTCGACTACCTCTGTAATAATAGAGTCCCAGAAACCATTCTATCTACACAGTCTCTTGGTTTCTACAAATTGAAACGTGTGTTCTTCATTGAGACTGTGCTCCGCTACCGCGGATTTTGCTTTTTATCCGAGGTGGACGCTTCTCACATTTTCAGAGATGCGTTGTGTTATGCAATGCTGCGTGTGTCCGAAATATTGCTTCCCACATTCACAGGAAATACTGAAGATACCCGGTGTTCTTAGACCCAAGTTATCCTTCATTGAGCCCAGAATATTTCTGATTTTGCTGGAGGATGGAAGATGATTTTTGTCTTGTTCTTTTCCAGTATCCTGGCAATCTTGGCCGTGGGCGACCCTGTTTACGGGAGGAACATCAGACCTTTGTTGTTCTCTTCTTCCTGAAGGTCCTTCTCCTTCTTCTTGCTCATCTTCAGAGGGCGTCTGACCTGCGTTTCGGTGTATCCATTCATCTGGAAGGTTTTCTTCAGGTGCTGAAGCTCAGTAGATAAACTGTCCTTGTCGCGTATGTCATGAGCTCTGCGGACGAAAGTAGTGAGCACGGATTTCCGTTGTGCTGGGTGATGTCGGCTGTTGGCATTGAGGTACAAGTCTGTGTGTGTTTTCTTTCGGTAGACCAAGTGTCCCAGTGTGCCGTCCGTTTTCTTCTTTATTAGGATATCTAGGAAAGGTAGGCACCCATTCTCTTCCAATTCCATTGCGAACTTGATGTTCTGGTGTATGCTGTTCAGATGGTTGAGAAATTCCATTAGTGTGTCCACGCCGTGCGACCCGACCGCGAAAGTATCGTCCACGTACCTATAAAATACCTTGGGTTTAAGGCGTGCTGTTTCCGAGGCGATGTGCTCGAAGTATTCCATGTACAGATTAGCGATACATGGTGCAAGTGGAGATCCCATAGCAACTCCATCCACCTGTTGGTAAAACTGACGTTAACAGCGGTTGTTGTTCCGCCAGGTATGACGAGGCTTGTTCTGTGGACACTGAAATGAATTTTACATCTGCGTACACTACTCTACCAGTAGGAACGTCTGTTCTGGTGGTTTCCGATGATTTAATGGAGCCATCGTCTGCTGTTCTGCCTTTACAGTGTTCTAGTGCAGTGCCATCCCTGCCTCAGTCTGATACGATGAAGCAGCAGGCTACTGCAGATTCTCTTCGGGATAGTCAGATGATGGAGACGGTTTCTGACGCTGGATTGTCTGTCCCTTCTATATCAGATGACGATTTTCATCGCTTCCGTTTGGGTTTCTGGCATTCCGTTGAGTGGAGTGGGGACGCCTCCCCACACACACACACACGGAGCGGACCTTGATGTGCCCCTTACCCTACCGCCTCAAAAGTCATGTTGTCACGAACTGAAGTGAAATACTATTTTCAACGTGAGCATGCAAATATTAAATAAATAAAAATAAAAAATAAGAAAACGGTATCTATGCCTTACGAAAGAGAGTATTCTATTCCTGTACCTTCGTCTCCGGCGTCCGCCGTCTGCCACTGTTGTGGGGAGTGGGACATGATGCGTAAATTCGTTTCTATTTCCACTCTCACGTCTTATATGTGTTAACTAACGCAGTCTTACACGTTTCTTACCCTAAATGTTAACAGGATATTCTCTCCATTACGGCCTACTGCGTTACGACAGTTTACTTATGATTTCCAAGCTGATGGAGTGTGTTTGCAAGAAGTGTTATGTGATGTGTATTCAATTGTAGTCTGGGTATTCTATGTTTTTTAATGTTGCGCCGGAAAGTCCTGCTAACATGGCAGTGCTTTATAGGGAAGGTATTCCGCTGACGGACTTTGAAACGTTGGACGACTATCGGGATATGATATGGCCTTAATTTTTCTTTATGCTCAATCTGGATCTGGCGCTGCATATAACCGCTCGAGCCTTTATAAGGGAACTGTCATTTACCTACTTTGACCAAATCTGCGAAAAAATTAGTGGGGAGAAGATTTCAACTGCGTCTAGCGTCCTGTGGATCAGACTCCCTGAACATCATATAACTGTGGGCATATATAGTGTCAGTATAAGTAGGTATAATTTAGCATCTTACTCTTGTAGATCTAGGATGGATAAAGGAGGAGTTGCCATTTTCATAAAACAAGGGTATAAATGCAAAACTGTAGAAGTAAGCAAATTTTGAGTTGATCAGCACTTTGAGGTTTGTGCATGTGAACTTCAGCTAGATAATGTAGTATTGATATTAGCAACAGAGTACAGGTCCCTATTAGAACACTGGGAGCTTTCATATAAAAGTTTGACTCCCTATTTTGCTGTCTGTCGGACAAAAAGAAGAAGTTATTAATCTGTGGTAATTTCAACGTAAACTTTCTAAATAATTCTGAGAGGAAAAGTGAACTAGAAGTGTTATTAACAACATATAACTTAGAATCAGTGATCAATTTCCCTACATGTATAACTCAAGACAGTTGCACGCTAATACATAATGTATTTGTACAGAAAGAGGATGTAAAACAAAATCATGCTTTCCCTGTGGAAAATGGATTGTCAGACCATGATGCACAACTGATTAACTTACAAAACCTAACAGGGTGTACATTGGGAAACCATTAAGCAAAAGTGTAAGGTCGCTCAAACCGGTATCTATAGAGCACTTCAAAGAAAGCTTAAGAAATTTTAATTGGGGAGATGCATTTATCTTTGGAATTGTTCTCATTATATAAAACATATTTCTAGATAAATTTATATCCTGTTTTGAACATTGTTTCCCAAAGAAAATTACTAAATGTAACACCACACACTTTCAAAGAAACGTTGGATTACTACAGGCAGTGAAGTACCTTCAGAAAGAAAAAGGAAACTTTATGAGACAGCAAGAACTAGTAAAGATCCAGAAGTGGTTTTTAACTATAAAAATTACTGTAACATACTGAGAAACGTTGTAAGGAAATCAAGAAATATGTATGTTAGAGAAGAAATTAACAACTCCGGCAATAAAATAAAACCAATATGGAATGTGGTTAGAAGGGAGACAGGAAAAGTAGCCACTGGGGTCGGTAGTATTACTATTAAGGAGAACGAGACCATCGTAACCAACAGTACGCAAGCAGCTAATGTATTTAACAACAATTTCTTAAGTGTAGCAGAAAAAATTGGTGAGAACAGTTCGAAAGAAAAAGCCAGGCAGTACATGGAAGAATCTGTTTTGAAAAAAATTAGTTAGGTTAAGTTTCACCTAACAACCTCTTCTGAAAGAAGTAAAATTATTAAATCTTTAAAAAATAAATGTTCTGTTGTAATAGATGACTTCTCTAATAAAGTATTAAAACAATGTGGAGCAATTACAGCTGATGTTCTGAGTCACATATGTAATGCATCACTAACTCAAGGTATTTTCCCAAACAGGTTAAAATATGCCATTGTCAGGCTGCTCTACAAAAAAGGGGCTACCACAGAAGTCAATAATTATCGGCGAGTATCCTTGTTTACAGCATTTTCAAAAATCTTCGAGAAAGTAATGTACTCAAGAGCGGTTAGGCACCTCAACAGTAATGGGATACTTAGTAAATCACAGTTCGGATTTCAAAAATGCTGTTCCACAGAGACAGCAATATACAATATCACTGTCCACATTATAGAGTCTTTAAATAGTATAATGTCACCAATAGGAATTTTCTGTGACTTGTCCAAGGCCTTTTATTGTGTGAACCATGACATTATGTTACAGTTCTATGGTATAAAAGGAATAGCAATGAGTGGTTTAGGTCGTACCTACAGAACAGGAAGCAAAAAGTTTCCTTATATGGGTCGAGTTATTTAAATACGTTTGTTACTTCATCTAAATGGGGTGAAATTACGCTAGGTGTCCCACAGGTTTCAATCAAGGGTCCCCTTCTATTCTTGATGCATGTGAACGACCTCCCTTCCTATCTGAAACAGGAAGCTGAATTGACACTGTTTGCTGATGATGCTAGCATCATTATCAATCCGGTAAAAGAAAATGATACAAATAAGGTCTTTGGAAAAGTCATTAATTGGTTTTCTGCAAATGGGCTTGCTCTAAGCTTTGAAAAAGCACAGTACATCCAATTTTCTGCTGCAAAAAGTACACTTCCTTCAATAAATATAACAAATAAACAGGAGTCAGTAGACAGGGGAGAGCATGCTAAGTTTTTGGGTGTACACACAGACAAGAATCTTAATTGGAGAATTCATATTTTAGATCTTCTAAAGCGACTAGGTTCAGAAACTTTTGCAGTCAGAATAATTACCAATTTTGACGATATAGAAATTAGTAAGCTAACATACTTTGCATACTTTCATTCTCTTATGTCATACGGAATAATATTTTGGGGTAACTCAACATTTAGACAAAAAGTGTTCACTGCTCAAAAGAAAGTGGTTAGAACAATGTGTGGGGTTCATAGTCGGCCATCTTATAGGAATCTTTTTAAAAGATTGTGAATTCTTACAACAGCCTCACAGTACATTTACTAACTAATGAAATTTGTTCTCAACAACATGGACCAGTTTGAAAACAACAGTGACATTCATGATTATAATACCAGAAAAAAGAAAGACATACACTATCCTTTACTCAACCTATCTTTGGCACAAGAGGGGTAAAATACACTGCTATAAAAATTTTCGACAAATTACCAGATGATATAAAATGTCTGACAGACGGCAGTAATAGCTTCAGAAATAAATTGAAATCCTATCACCTTGACAACTCCTTCTACACCATAGATGAATTCTTGATTAGGAATAAATAAACCTATAAATATAGTTTATGAATTTTGTGCCATTTAAGGGAAAGGGGTAAATAATAGAAATATTAATCCTTAACTCTGTATTGTAATATATCTATATATTAAAAAATCTTGTTTCATATATGCATTTCTTGTGCTCTTGACGCGTTCCGCATCATAATGGCTACCGTACCGTACGACTGATCAATGGGACACGCCACCAACTAACTAGGCGACTACGGTCGTGAATTTAATGATGTGGTGGCGTCGTTGCATTTACAGGATGCTTGAAACAGCAGATATCTCACAGTAAAGCGTTTTACGTATATTATAGCTTCTTCTAGTAGACGACTGAACGGTTTTTATTGGTCTGCTTCCCTATGTAGCCAGGTATTGGCAATTGATGTAATTCCTGCCAGCTTAACTGATCACTGTGCTGTTTCAATGACTCATGACCACGTGCCGCTTCTCTGCCTCGTGATGGCTGGGTGTTGTGTGCTGTCCTTAGGTTAGTTAGGTTTAAGTAGTTCTAAGTTCTAGGGGACTTATGACCACAGCAGTTGAGTCCCATAGTGCTCAGAGCCATTTGAACCATTTGAACCACGTGCCGCAGCGGGTACATCTCTCTCTCCCTATTAGGAAGCTAAATATTTTATATCTGGCCGATCTCTCTCTGGATAATATCATCACTGCCGTGTGGTGGCGGGCAAGCCGTTCCCAAATGTGTTATCCCTCAATTATGGAACGGTGAATTGCCATTGACAACCCTCAGCTTCGTACTGCACTCATGAGTTTTAGCGGTGGTAAAGCGGCTGAAATGAGGATGACCCGGGTATTTTACTATGCCGTCCTTCGTGATCTTTGTGATAGTGCTAGGGACGTCCCTTTAATAATTATGGAAGTTCACGGCATGGAGGCGCAACTCCTGCAATTCCAAAGACATGGACTTTCCCCGTGATAAGGTATCTGACATTGTAGTTCGATCTCCTTCCCGCAATTCACAGGATTTAAATGGCCTTCCCAAAGAATTTTATGTTCGGTTTTGGGTTGTAATAGGAGGCACTCATAGTGAATGAAGTGTTGCAAGGGATACTCATCCTGTCCTCATTTAAGGTCGGAAAAGTTGTTTTAATTCCCAGAATATGAGATCTCAGTCCTTGGATCAGATCCGACCGATAACGCTACTCAGTTTTGATTATAAAATCTTAGCGCGGGTAATAAATAGACTTTTGTAGGTTTTGCTTGCTGATATTGTTGCACATTATCTCTCGGGTTGCACTCTCCTGACTCCCATTGCTGAATGACGTGATCTCATCCAGATTCCCTCCATTGTTCTTGTATAGGGAGCTTTACTTTTTATTAATTTTAATCATGGATTTGACCGAGGTAGTCATGATTTTCTCTTGTGAGTGTTGACGGCTGTTGATTTTAATGATGTTGCATGACAGGTAGTCGCTCTTAGTTACTGCTATTCAAAGTCGTCGAGGTGTCCCACAGGAGAGTCCCGTATCTGTGTCAATATTCGTACTATTTCTGGAAACCCTACAGTGGCCCATAGCTGCCCGATTGGATGGCTGGTCGTTACTGGAGGACGGTTCAGCGTTTGAGCGTATGCCGATGACGTTACGGTACTTTTTGTGGTGTCACCGCCAGACACCACACTTGCTAGGTGGTAGCCTTTAAATCGGCCGCGGTCCGGTAGTATACGTCGGACCCGCGTGTCGCCACTATCAGTGATTGCAGACCGAGCGCCGCCACACGGCAGGTCTAGAGAGACTTCCTAGCACTCGCCCCAGTCGTACAGCCGACTTTGCTAGCGATGGTTCACTGACAAATTACGCTCTCATTTGCCGAGACGATAGTTAGCATAGCCTTCAGCTACGTCATTTGCTACGACCTAGAAAGGTGCCATTATCAATTGCTATTTATCTTGTGATGCATGTACCGTCAGACCGATGTTCACCAATTATGGATTAAAGTTAAGTATTCCAGACGCTACGTACTATTTTTGCTACTATAAAGACCTTGTCCTGTTCCAGACCTCACGCCATCCTGCGTGAGCTTAAACGCGTGCCTTTCGGCTACCTGTCATAGTGGATTGGCTGTCTTGCCAGTCCACAAAACTTTTTTGTACCCATGACGACCTATCGGTACTCATGGACGTTTTGGGTGCATTTTGTCGTCTTACGGGAGCACAGATTAACGACCGGAAGTGTCGGTTACTCAGTTTGACGGGCTCTGACGTGTTTGAGATTCTATGGGCTGTGGTGGTCGCCCACCGTCGATCGTTAGATGCTTTTACTGATCATTGTCCGATGAAGATGGCTGCGCTAAAGTGGAAGTCCTTTATGGACAAGATTCAAGGAGCAATCTTTGAACACGAGTGTCGTTCTCTCTCATTACTCTATAAGGTTCGAATCTTGGAAGCTTAAGTGTTGATTAAAGCTTATTTTGTTGCCTGAATTTTTCCCCATCGTGCAATGATGTACCGAAATTTACAGCGATTATCGGGTAAGTTTATCTGGTGCAACTCTGTTTTTTGGGTGCGCTGAGATGACGGTGAGACCTCGGCTGATTGAAGGTTTGGGTCCCCAGGCCTTTCGGGCCAAGGCTTCTGATTTATTTCTTCGACGCTTTGTTTTAAGTGCCTTTTGGTCCCCAGTCACTTACAGCTCGCCTTTTTGCCTGTCACCGACCTGCGAGCTTCCCATCCAATTGACGTTATTAGGATAAATAATTAATTAAGACATATTCGGTAATATTTTTATTAATGTCATTTATTCGGCGGTTGATATCCTTTTCCAGTGGCATGTCTGTGTAAAATTGCTGATATGTTGCTGGACGTTTCCACGTCACATTTGCCGCGCGGGATTAGCCGCGCGGAATAAGGCGCTGCAGTCATGGACTGTGCGGCTGGTCCCGGCGGAGGTTCGAATCCTCCCTCGGGCATGGGTGTCTGTGTTTGTCCTTAGGATAATTTAGGTTAAGTAGTGTGTACGCTTAGGGACTGATGACCTTAGCAGTTAAGTCCCATAATATTTCATAGACATTTTAACATTTTTGAGTCACGCTTCCTGTGTAGGAGTGACAGACAGGAAGGTTGTTTGATCCAATGTCAGCCTACCTATTTTTCCTATGGAGGTGGTGGCCTCGTGGTTCCAAGTCATTCATAACCTTGTCCCCACCAACGTAGGACTTTTCCGCATTCGTATTAGTGAGATAGGCTAATGCAGTCGTTGCTGTGAAACGGGCAAATTATGACATCGGTTGGTCACCTGTGGACACAGACACTGGAGTTGGCTCAGCAGACAATAGGCTTTCTTGCCAGGGCGACGGAAGCGGCAATCTCCAATGAGATTCACCTGCGCCCCGATTCAGCCTTTTCCCCAGAACGAAGGACAATGCAGTTACGTGGCGTGTCGGGCTTTATTTTCATTAGGTGCGGGTGTGACCCGTACCCTTATGCCTTAACATTATCTGATTATTGGCCACTGGACGTGGCAAAGGACAACACGCTATAGTGAGTTTTTTGCGAATATGCTGTACCTAGTATGTAATCATAAATGAGTTGGATGAAGGGTACCATCTTTTTTCTTTTCCAATGTTTCACTGCTGTTACCTTGCTTTTAATAAACGTAACACCATTTTCTCTTTGTTGAGTTAACCGGTCCTCTTGTTATTTTCGACATTTTCCTTTTTCAGGTGTATTTTAGACACATTGTTCCATTTTTTGGCCCTGTTTGTCTTTTTTTGTCTGTTTTATAAAAAATATACAAAAACTGTTGCAGACTGCGACTGAAAATAAAACTTTGTTTTCCTTTTAAGTGGTAGAAACCACGTAGGATTAAGAATATTGTTTCTTTCTTTTTTTTTACTAGCAAGTTGTCATCTACATCTACATGGATACTCTGCAAATCACATTTAGGTGCCTGGCAGAGGGTTCATCGAACCACCTTCACAATTCTCTATTATTCCAATCTTGTACAGCGCGCCGGAAAGAATGAACACCTATATCTTCCCGTACGGGTTCTGATTACCCTTATTTTATCGTGGTGATTGTTGAGCCATATGTAGGTCGATGTCAAAATATTTTTGCATTCGGAGGACAAAGTTGGTGATTGGAATTTTGTGAGAAGATTCCGTCGCAACGAAAAACGTCTTTCTTTTAATGATTTCCAGCCCAAGTCCTGTATCATTTCTGTGACACTCTCTCCCATATTTCGCAATAATACAAAACGGGCTGCCTTTCTTTGAACTTTTTCGATGTACTTCGTCAGTCCTATCTGGTAAGGCTCCCACACGGCGCAGCAGTATTGTAAAAGAGGACGGACAAGCGTAGTGTAGGTAGTCTCCTCAGTAGATTGTTACATTTTCTAAGTGTTCTGCCAATAAAACACAGCCTTTGGTTAGCCTTCCCCACAACATTTTCTATGTGTTCTTCCCAATTTAAGTTGTTCGTAATGGTAATACCTAAGTATTTTGTTGAATTTACAGCTTTTAGATTAGACTGTTTTATCGTGTAACCGAAGTTTAACGAGTTCCTTTTAGCACTCATGTGGATGACCTCACACTTTTCGTTCTTCAGGTTCAACTGCAACTTTTCGCACCATTCAGATATTTTTTCTAAATCGTTTTGCAGTTTGTTTTGATCTTCTGATGACTTTATTAGTCGATAAACGACAGGGTCATCTGCAAACAACCGAAGACGGCTGCTCAGGTTGTCTCCCAAATCGTTCATATAGATAAGGAACAGCAAGGGTCCTATAACACTACCTTGGGGATCGCCTGAAATCACTTCTGTTTTACTCGATGACTTTCCGTCAGTTACTACGAACTGTGACCTCTCTGACAGGAAATCGCAAATCCAGTCACGTTACTGACAACGTTTGGTACACGGATTTACTGTAAACTTCATACACTCGTAGTCCTCCATGAGGACAACGAAATGTGTAAGCAGTAGCGCGTACTTCTCAAGCGTTACTGAGAAAATCGCAACATAATTCGGTCGTCAAATATATATCTGTGCGGGGTCATTTTTACCATGAAGAGGCTGCAGCTGAGTGGTGCCGGCACGGTAGCTCAGCGTGTTCCGTCAGAGGGTGAGCTGTCCTCTGTAATAAAAAAAAAAAAAAAAAAAAAAAACTGAGTTAATCGATCAACAGCGAACTTACGTGGATGTCTTACGACGTCCGCCTTGAGCAGATACAACGATCCAAAGCGAACAAAATGAAATTAAAAAAAAGCGTGCTCGGTCATAGCGTTAGCTGCCTTTTCTAATAAAATAAACTGAGCGAACGGATTAACAAACAAACGGAACGGGTGTCATCGGACGTCCGCCCTGCACAAATTCAACGAACAATATACCACAAAATGTTTTTTTTTTTTCCTTTAAAAAGAAGTGGTTGGCTTTCAAGCCGTTGGATCGAGTTCCGTTGGTCATTTTTATTTTATTTTCAACACAGTCATTTTCTTTACTATTTATATTACAGTTGATATAATGGGAAAATACGTGTAATTGGATGAACTTTTATTAAATTTACGATGTTATTTGGCAGTCCACTCATTTTTACGATCACAAATAATATAATATTTATAACTATCGACCAGTAAACGACCAAACGCATGAAGTGATACTGAAAATGTATACTTGTCCGTGTCTTCAAAACTGTTCTTATTTAATCGAAAGAGAACGAGAAAGTGCTTCTCGGAAGACGCTATTAAAATACACTCGATACTGCATAACCAATTACCAGCGCCGATTGTTAAGGAAATACTGCGTTATGCATGGTTTGCCCCCAAATTATCGACTGAAAGAGAGGTTTTTGCAAATGTTAACGAGGTTTGTTTTTCCACGGAAAACGTGAAAAGACGTTGCGTATGAGAAAACATAGCATTTATTCAATGCAGCTGGTGCCGTTTAACTTTATGTTTTCCATGTTTCTACGAAAAATAACATCCTGCAACTTGTACTTGTAACGTCGAAAGCGACGATTAATTGTACATCTTTCGAAAGCCGTCTGTGCCGGTCAAAACTTGGAGGTAACAAGTCGTTTCGGGCTTCTTCCAGGTATAAGGGATATCTCGAATCACGGACAAGCATACATTTTCAGCATCACTTTATGTGTTTGATCGTTTACTAGTCGATAGTTATGAATATTACATTATTTGTGATAATAAAAATTAATAGACTGCCAAATAACATTGTAAATTTAATAAACGTTCATCCGACTACACTTATTTTCCCCATTATATCAATTGTAATACAAATAGTAAAGAAAATGATTGTGTTGAAATTAAAGCAAAAAAAGCACACTAGAACCGGACTCGATCAAGTGATTACGGGCCTTGAACGCTAACCATTTTTTTTTTCTAAGAATGTTCAGTTATGAACAGGTGGAGACAAGGCGGGCAGTGGTCGGAACCCGAGGCCTGGCCGCGATGTCTCCCCCTTCCCGTCCCTGAATCACTCCCACAAAGTAGCTTTTGGATTTATTTTTATTTTATTTTATTATTATTATATTATTATTTTTTTACCAGGAACAGGGTAAATGAACAAAAGATCTTTATTGGTACAAACTTAAATACAACAGAAATGCCATCCTTCCGGCGAAAATAACACAAGACATTATACTCGTACAAGGCTAGCAATTTTTTTATGAACAAGGTGTAGGAAAAAAAGAATAATAATACTGATGTAAGCTAAGAGGTGTGAAGCAATAAACAGTGGAGTGAGGGAAGAACCAGTGTGTTCTGGTATGGTGCATAAAAGAAAGGAGGCGCGTGTCCATGCGCCTACTCCACTGTGGGTTACAGTATAGAAAGTGGCGCGGGGAGTCTCAGATGTCAGCAGGTTGGCGGGGAGGGGGGGGGGGGCGGGAGTGCTGTCAGCGTGTCGCACCATCCAACTGAGCGGGGGTGACGTAAAGATCACATGTAGGTAATTGGCGAAGAAGGCGCGGTAGCGCGGTCGGTGTTCGACTTCACTGTGGGCGGTTTGTAAGTACTGCCAGAAATCAAGGCGTGATTTGTCGCCATCATTATAAATGTAGGTGATCGTCCATCCCTTGACCCATACAATCGCCTGATTTTTGGTGGCGGGGAAATAAGTATTCTCAGGATGGATAAAAGTCCATGGGTCAATCGAGTCAGGCGGAACGCGGAGGTAACAGGCAACGAACTGTTGGGCCAGTTTCCAGACATCACTGGTGGCAGCACAAGTCAGTTGATGGACATCGTCATTCATGAGGTGGCAAATGGAACAAAGTGGAGAGTCCTTTAGACCGATGGCGTGAAGACGATGATTTGTGGCGAATTTTTCATTTGCGACTTGGTACGATGTTGCCCAGACGTTGGAGGGAAGAAAAGGCTCGTGGATATGACGCCAAACCGTGGGCCACCGCTTGGACGGATGTCTCAGTTCGATATTGTTGCTGGATATGGAACGAAGCAGTGGGGCGTAAAAATCTTTAGGTCGAGGAGAACGCGTGGTCAGTAAGTGTGTGTGAGCATAACTAAAGTCGATGATAAATGAAATGAAATGTCGTGTGACGAGGGCCTCCCGTTGGGTAGACCGTTCACCTGTTGCAAGTCTTTCGATTTGACGCCACTTCGGCGACTTGCGCGTCGATGGTGCTTGATGTATCCGACTGGTACTGGTGGTGTTATGGTCGCGGGCACAAGAATTTCCAGCAAGCTGCGCGTAAGGGAGGTGCCCCCGTGCCACTGCTTGTGCATGGTGGACATGTACAAGGACGCCGATCGCAGTCGCACATTGACAAGGCCGAGGCCTCCCGCTCGCGGGGGAAGGGTGAGCGCGTCGTAGCGGACCTTAAAGAGGGTACCGGCCGTAAGAAAGTATCCGAAGGCAGCCTGGAGGTTGCGTCCAATAGTTGATGGTAGCGGGAGGACCTGTGCGAGGTGGACCATTCTGGCCGCCACATGTTGATTGAGGTATTGGACACGTTGTAAAGAATCGAGTCGTCGGAGAAGACTTTGTCGCACCGTCATGCGGATAGTTTGGAGTGCACACCGAAAATTGATGGCAGCGGAGCGGCACACGGTGGAGGTGAAAATGATACCAAGTGTCGTAGTTTTTGTACACACGGGAGAGGTGCTAAGTCGTCGTGTGAGAGGCCGCGTCCAATGGGCATCGCCGCGGATTTAGCCACATTCATGTTACTGCCCGCTGCAGTGCCGTACGTTGATATCAAATCAAGTACCGTGTGTGTTTCTCTCCGTGATGAAGAGGAGCAGTTCGTCCGCATACGCACGACATCGAAAACTGTGCTGTCGCAAAGTGAGACCAGAAAGGTGGCTAGTCAGACTCCCGACGAGTGGCTCCAGGCTTATGGCATGGAGTAGGGTCGAAAGTGGGCAGCCTTGCCTACGGCACGCCGGATCGCCACTGGTCCCGCCACACGGCCAATAACCTGAATCAGCGATTCGGTGGTGCCGTACAGGCGCCTAATGACGTCGATAAAGGCTGGTGGAAAACCCATGCGGTTCATCACTGAGAACAGAACAAGATGCCGCACTTTGTCGAATGCGCTGTCAAAATCAATGGCAACCACTGCGGCGCGGAGTCTGCACGCCGCTGCCAGTGCAATTAAATCGCGACATTCTCCTGTGGCCGTTTGTATATTAATTGAGCCGCCCGGAGTTGTCTGTTCCGGGGATAGAATTCTAGGCAGGACCTTGCGGTATCGCGTTGCCAGTAGGCGTGTAAAAATTTTATAGTCTGTGTTAAGCAGAGTCAGGGGACGGTAATGTGCTGTCGTCACACCTGGTGTCGGTTTGTGGATGGGTATAATAATTCCCGTGACGAAGGACGGCGGTACGGCGTTCCCCATCATCAGCAGTTCATGAAACATCGTTGTCAACCGTAACGCCATTAGTGTGAGGAAAGCGCGATAAAATTCTATCGGCAATCCGTCGACACCAGGTGACTTATTCAGAGCACCTTTTTTGATTGGATCGTGGACTTCGTCACGCGTAATTGGCTCCATCAGCTCGTCCGCTTCGTCGCTGGTGAGGGTGCGAGTTACGTGTAGTAACACAGACTCCTCAGCGTGGTTGTTGGTAGTCTCCTCCTGATACATTGTGCGGTAGTGGTCGACAAAGGCACTGACGATTTCGGCCTGGCAAGTGACGTGCTGGCCGCGACAGGTGTTGATCTCGGTGATGAGTTGTTGTCGTCGATGTTTTCTATCGGAGGCGATATGATGCATGGTGGGATATTCTTGTTCCGCAGAATCTTGACATCGGGTTCGCACCATAGCCCCCTGCAGCCTACGGCGTGTCAACGTTAGAATTTGCGCTTTGATCCTCCTGCGTTCCCTTTGGGTGCGGGGGTGGGCGGTTGGGCGTCCAGGTCGCGGAGAACGGCGTAGAAATAGTCGGTAGTGTTCCGGCGCCACGCAGCAACTTCCTTTCCATACTGAATCAAAGTATGTCGAATGGCAGGTTTGGCACATTCCAGCCACCAGGTCAAGGTCGTGCAGTATTTAGGCAAGCGACGTTCACAGGTGGCACATGTCTCGGTAACACGTTGAAGACATTCGGGATCATGAAGATGGGAGGTGTTTAGCTTCCACGACGCACGACTACGCCAGACCACTTGCTTGGGGAAGAGAATGTTGCAGATGTAGGCACAGTGGTCCGAAAAGGCCAGGGCCAAAGTTCTGCACCTTGGACTGCGGGTGTGAGTTCCCGATAGACGTAAATTCTATCAAGGCGGCTCGCGGAGTGACTCGTCTGGTAAGTATGTCCAGGCGCGTCGCCGTGCTGAACTTCCCAAGTGTCGCGGCGTAACAGATCTCGGACGACAAGACGCAGTTCTTGACAGGTGTTGTAGTGGGGCACTTGATCTTTAGGGTGCAAGATAAATTAAAATCACCCCCAAGCAAGTAATGCTCGCAGCGTCCAAGAAACAAAGGAGCGATTTCTTTTGAATAGAAGAGTGCCCCGTCGCGTCTGCGGATGGAGCCGGACGGAGCGTAAATGTTGACGATACGCTTTCCCATGACGGTGACGGCCATGCCTCTGGCAGATGGAAGGTATGTGATATCGGCCACTGGAATGCCTTCTCTGGCGTAGATGGCTACCCCGCGTCCCAGGTGGGCACCAGGAGAAGGATAAGTGTTATATCCCGCGACGTCTGGAAGTGTGGCCAAGTGTACTTCCTGTAGTAGTGCGATATCGACGTCCGACGCCCATATCAGCTCTCGCAGCAGTTGAAGTTTCACGTGTGAGCTAATGGTGTTAGTGTTGATCGTCGCTATTCGGTAGGTTTGGAGCCGTACCCCGCCGTGGAGGGGAACTCCACCGGCGAAGGATGAAGAGGGGCCAGGCAACGGCGAGTCGTGCCGTACGCCACCTGACGGCGTTATCAGCGGCGTAACGATGCTTTCATCAGGGGTAACTCTGTCCCCAGCGTGTGGTCCGGGTCCTCATCGACGTCCTCACTCCACACCATTGAAGGCGCTGTCGTTGTGATGGTCGTACGTTCCACTTCGGTCGTAGGGGCGGAGGACGTCTCGGCGGCAGTCGCAACGGTGGAGTCCATTAGTTCAGGAGCGCCTGGGTGAGCCAGTAGAGTAGGCATCGACACAGCCACAGCCGGCGTCATGTTGTCGTCATTCGTATCGTCGTGTAGGTTCTCCGAGGCCTCGTCGGGTCGGACGGCCTTGGAACATCAGGAGGAGGTGATCCGTCTCGTTCCGAGACCGTATGGCGCTTCCTCTTGCGCCTCTTAGGTGAACGTTGTTTGCGGGTTCGTCCCTCCGTGTCGGAAGACGAAAGGGAGTCGCGTCGTTCTGTGAGGAAGGCCGTCGCGGGAACGTCAATTGAAGGGGCGTCCATATGATCGGGCGGGTGGGGGTCGGAAATCGTCGCTGTTGGTAGTGGCGCCGGAGTAGCGTCAGGCTTTGAGCGCGACGTGTCGGCCCCGGCGGTATCCGTAGCAGCTGGAAGGGTCATCGGTACATGGTCCGACGGGCGGCGGCCGGTGGAAGGAGAAGAGAGAGCCGATGCGTAGGTGATCGATAAAACCGTCGTTGGAGCCGGAGGTGACACGGTAGCGGCTGGCAATTGGGTGATTCGTCGCTGAAGACACTCAGATCTGAGATGCCCTTCTTTGCCGCACCCGGAACAGGTCTTGGGTTGGCCGTCGTATATGACAACCGCGTGGCACCCGCTAATTTGCAGGTAAGATGGCACGTGGCGTTGGAGATCGATGGTGATCTGCCGTACACCGTTAAGAACGGGGTACGTTTGTAATTGCGCCCAGCGCTCGGCAGTGTGTCCATTTACAGTGCCATAGGGAAGGAAAGCCGCGATAACGTCTTCCGCCGGGAGCTCGAACGGGAGTTCGAAAACTCGTATGGTGCGCATTCCTATGCCGACATGGTCGACAGTGACCGCTCCGACATTGCCGTCGGCGTGGCAAAAGCGTAATCCATGGTTGGTGTCACGAAGTATTCTTTCACATACCGCGTCATTGACGACTTTGACGTACACCGTGCTGCTTAATATAAACAAATGGATGCCCAGGATGTCGGAAGCTAGGATCTTAGTAACGTCGCGTAGGAAGCGTTCCACTTCCAAGGCCTTTGGTCGTGCGTAGTCGTTGCAGAAGTTGAATCGTAATGTTGATTTTCTAAAACAGTTAGCCATGGTTCTAGTGCACGTAAGCGACACGTAATTGACGGCTGCTGAAATGTAAACAACAGCGAGCGCGCGAGCTCCGCAGGCAGAAACAACAATACGTCCGCACTGCACGGCGGCGAAAGCCGAACTGAACCACGCGGCTGCCGCCACTTCATGGTAAATATGGCCACGCACAGGTATATATTTGTCGACCGAAATTATCTTGCGATTTTCTCAATAACGCTTGAGAAGTACGCGCTACTGCTTGCACATTTTGTTGTCCTCATAGAGTACTACGAGTGCACGAAGTTTGCAGTAAATCCACTTTCGAAACGTCGTGGCATCCCCTTGTGAGACGATATTCGATAAGCATGCAGTTTTACTACGAGCCGCTTGTGTGGTACAGTGTCAAAAACCTTCCGGAAACCCAGGAATACGGAATCGATCTGAAATCCCTTGTCAATAGCACTCAGCACTTCATGTGAATAAAGAGCTAGTTGTGTTTCACAGGAACGAAGTTTTCTAAACCCATGTTGACTGTGTGTCAATAGACCGTTTCTTTCGCGGTACTTCATAATGTTCGAAAACAATATATGTTCTAAAATCCTGCTGCATATCGACGTTAATGATATGGGCCTGTAATTTAGTGCATTACTCCTACTATCATTCTTGAATATTGGTGTGACCTGTGCAACTTTCCAGTCTTTGGGTACGGATCTTTCGTGGAGCGAACGGTTGTAAACGAGTGTTAAGTATAGAGCTAATGCATCAGCATACTCCGAAAGGAACCTAATTGGTATACAGTCTGGACCAGAAGACTTGCTTTTATTAAGTGATTTGAGTTACTTCACTACTCCGAGGATATTTACTTCTATGTTACTCATGTTGGCAGCTGTTCTCGATTCGAATTCTGGAATATTTACTTCGTCTTCTTTTGTGAAGGCATTTCGGAAGGCTGTGTTTAGTAGATCTGCTTTGGCAGCACTGTCTTCGATAGTATCTCCATTGTTATCGCGCAGAGAAGGCATTGATTGTTTCTTGCCGCTAACATACTTCACATATGACCAGAATCACTTTGGATTTTCTGCCAGGTTTCGAGACAAAGTTTCGTTGTGGAAACTATTATAAGCGTCTCGTATTGAACTCCGCGCTAATTTTTCAGCTTCTGTAAAGGATCGCCAATCTTGGGGATTTTGCGTCTGTTTAAATTTGGCATGTTTGTTTCGTTGTTTCTGCAACAGTGCTCTAACCCGTTTTGTGTGCCAAAGAGGACTAGCTCCGTCGTTTGTTAGTTTATTTGGTATAAACCTCTCAATTGCGGGCGATACTATTTCTTTGAATTTAAGCCACATCTGGTCTAAACTTACATTATTAATTTGGAATGAATTTTTATCTGCTTTTTTGAATAGGTATATTTCTCGAGTATTTGGGGATTACAATATTCAGTCTCGCTACGACAACCCAGTGTTCATTAATCCCTGTATCGGTTTTTATGCTGGTTATTAACTCAGGATTATTTGTTGCTAAGAGGTCAAGTTTGTTTTCACAACCGTTTACTATTCGCGTGGGCTCATGAACTAATTGCTTGAAATAATTTTCAGAGAATGCGTTTAGCACAATTTCGGATGATATTTTATGCGTACCTTCGGAATTAAATACGTATTTTCGCCAACATATCGAGAGTAAATTAAAGTCACCACCAACTATTATCGTATGAGTCGCGTACGTGTTTGACATCGAATTGAAGTTTTCTTTGAATCTTTCAGCAACTGTATCATCTGAACTGGGAGGTCGGTAAAAGGATCCAGTTATTATTTTATTCTGGTTGCCTATAATAACCTCTGCCCATACTAACTCACAGGAAGTATCTACTCCAATCTCACGACAATTTAACTACTTCTAACAGCAACAAACACGTCAGCGCCAACCGTGTTTAGCCTACCTTTTCGGAACACCGTTAGGTTCCTCGCAAAAATTTCGGCTGAGCTTATATCCGGATTTAGCCAGCTTTCAGTGCCTATAACGATTTGAGCATCAGTGCTTTCCATTAGCGCTTGGAGCTCTGGTACTTTACCAACACAGCTACGACAATTTACAACTGTTATACAAATGGTTCCCGTATCTGTTTTTCCTGTGTTCAGCCTGCACCCTTTGTTACTCAAGCCCATCTTGTGTTTTCCCGAGATCCTCTAACGTAAAAAACCGCCCAGTCCACGCCACACAGCCCCTGCCCTGCTACACGTGTAGCCGCCTCCTGCGTATAGTGGACACTTGAACTATTCAGCCGAACCACAAACCCAACCACCCTTTGGCGCAAGTCGAGGAATTTGCAGCCTACACGGTCGCAGAACCGGCTGAGCCTCTGATTCAGATCCTCCACTCGATTCTGTACCAGAGGTCGGCAATCGGTCCTGTCGACTATGCTGTAAATGCTCAGCTCTGCTTTCATCTTGAAGGCAAGACTGGCAGCCTTTACAACTCCTGTTAGCCGCTCGAAACCTGAGAGAATCTCTTCAGATCCAAAGTGACACACATCATTGGTACCGACGTGAGCCACCACCTGCAGTTGGCTGCATACTGTGCTCTTCATGGCATCCGGGAGGACCCTTTCCATATCTGGAACGACACCGGTATACACAAGAAGTGCACATTGGTTTTCTTACCCTCCTTGTCAGCCAAGTTCCTAAGAGGCCCCATAACGCGCCTAACGTTGGCGCTCCCAACTACCAATAGTCCCGCCCTCTGTGATTGCCCGGATATTGCAGGCTGAGTGGTTTCCTCTGAAACAGGACAGGCGACAGCATCCGGCTCAGCGACAGTGTCAGCCACAGACAGCACCTGGAACCTGTTAGTCAGACAAACCGGGGAGGCCTTACTTGCGGCCGCCTGGGAAGTCTTTCGCCGCCTGCTTCGCCCCAGGGCGACTTCCCACTCGACCGCTGGTGAGGGGTCAGCCTCAGTGCGAGCAATAACTGGGTTGACCACAATTCAACAAAAAATAAAGAAATGAACGTAAAAAAAATAAAGAAAGACCAGTACTACGTGTGGCGCCAGCGTAGTGATAGTCGGGCCAAGCCGTGTGACTCGACCCCTGCCCCCACCCAATCTGAAGCTGACTGCGTCCGTTCTCCCCTTCCGATAAAAGAAACAGAAAAGATAAACCGAATTCAAGAAATTTGACAAAAGACAAAGGTTATTAAAAGAAAAGGGGGGGGGGTCGGTAGCCTATTTGACTAGTAATAAAAACGACATGGGTCCTGTGTTAAATCTTGAATAAAATCGACAACAGGGATGCTTCCAGCACAACAAGGGTGCTTCATGTGTCGACTAACACTTCAAATTCGATAGTCGATTACAGGAAGCTGTTCCTCACGCACCAACATTGTTACGCCACACACCGCCATCTGATACGCTACAATTCGGAGCCCTTTAGCGGCGGAGAAATGTAGGTAGCTCTAAGGTTTTTCACATTAAAAACTCGGAGGCATTACTTGTCAGCATGCTCTCGTTTAAAATCTGGTCTGAGTTTTGATTGCCTGAAAGTCTTACTTCTAAACCACTCAACGTTCTAGTATTCTTATTGATCCATCGGAGAAATTGTAAAACACCACCGAGCAATCACAAACCGTCTTTGGTCTGTATAAGGCCACCACAGCGGTGATTTTGGCAGTCAGTTGCTCCTGACGATGACGATGGTGGAAATCGTCGAAAGCTCTGTGTGTTACCCTGAACTGACGTTGCAAGAAGTCCTAGAATGTTTTGTACAACAGTGCCGTCGCGAAAGAGGTCATTATCATGTAAAACACTGTTAAACGCAACACTGGACATATTCTGTATGCTATCCGGTTGGTTACACCATGCAGAAGAAATTGACACAGATTACAGCAGAGCACAATGTGAATACTGTTTGTTGGTGTTTCATACAGTTTTACAGTATCCATTCGGAAAAATATAGCAATCATTCTGTAGTTATAAATCGTAACTTTCAGTCTGGTAATACCATGTTATTCATTACTGCACTTTTATTTGACGACAGATTTGTTACGCATTCAATTTGAGCTGATCAACGTTAAACAGTTTATTCCAACTTTCTTATCGTTATTCGCCTATACATGACGGTAAGTCAAAAATGATCCGCCACATAGCTATAACTTTTAGTTCAATACAAATAACACACGTACGTTAACTTCATTTTTAAGAATAATACTCTTGCTTTGCAACGCGCTTGGTCCATCGTTGCACAAGCTTCCTAATGCTCTCAGAGAAGAAGGTTTTAGGCTGAGAAGGGAGCGATGTATGCACCTCATCCTTCACTTCTTGGTCCAAGGTGAATCGTTGGCCTCTTAAGGCCTTTTTGAGCGGAATAAACAAGCGGTAGTTGAAAGGGGCAAGATCAGAACTATACAGAGGTTAAGCCATTGCTTCAGACTTAAGTTTCCCGAGCGCTTCAGCAATGTGGGCAGCAGTATGTGGACGGGCATTTTCGTGCAACAGCACAACAGGTTTCGACAGAAGTCTTCGGCGTTTTCTTTTAATTACAGGCTTCAGGCTGTCAGTAAGCATCTCACTGTAACGCGCACTGTTTATTACTGTGCGTTCCAGAAAACGGTAAACATCAGTTTTCCGGCGGATAGTTGAGTCTTGAACTATTTCCTGCAGGGCGATTGTGGATGTTTCCATTTCATACTCTGCCGTTTACTCTCCGGTTCCTAATGGTAGATCTATGTTTCGTTACCAGTGACGACTCTGTCTAAGAAGCTGTCACGTTCGGGACTATAGGGATCCAAATGTTTTTGACAGACGTCCAAGCACTATTTCTTATGCACCACTGTGAGTAGTTTCACGACACATCTTGCACAGACTTTATGAAATCCATGTCTGTTGTGGACGATTTCGTAACCAGAACTATGAATAATTTTCAGACGATGGGCCACTTCATCAACAGTCTGTCTTCCAAAACCATGTCACGTACATACTTAATCTTGTCATTATTTGTGGCTGTCGATGGTCATCCGTGTTATTTCTCATGCGTAACATTTGTGCGACCATTTTAGAATTCTGATATCCATTATTAAACACCCCGGTGCTCCGAGACACTGTTCCCGTATTGTGCCGAAAGTCTTTGATGGATTGCGTCTCCCGATACGCCGTCCGACCATAAAAACCGGATCACCGCTCGTTGTTCCTCTTTAGTGCTGACTTCTAATGGAGCAGCCATGGTCTATATGAGACAAAAGGAAGACAAATGAAGGAATTAGAATTAGACATTGATAAAAAGATTTTAACAACATAACAATAAAATAAACGAGGAGAGAGGTCAGTATGAACAATGTATGAAAGTTTGTTAGCATTGTGGATAGTTTTTGACTTACCCTCGTAGATACGGCTATTACTTCACCAAACGTTTACAGGCGTAAGAAAACCATACAGCCACACACGTCTTGGGAAACCAGGACCATAAGAGATGTACCACAAGGCCTATGATCAAACATTTGTGTATCGCACCATGTATTTATAATGTTTAAAGAAAAGCAATTGATGGCACATCGCAATACATGAAATATTCGTGGTACTATTTGTGAAGTACGTGTAAACAATATAGAATCTTAGTTGTACACGATTACACTAAAAAGAGAGAAAAGAACGGATTTAGTAGTCAGAGACAATAGTGCATATTGTACGTACAGCCAAATAAAAGTGCTCCATAGATGCAATGTGATAGTCGGGAAACATTTCAAGACCTAAAATTTTCATTCACTATTGAATTTGTCACGTTTAATAAAATTGGTGTACCAGCAATTCACATATTCATTGGCATTCCACTCCTCTCAGTGCATAACACAAGGCCAGTCGAACATCATCCAGAAATGTTTAATATTGAAAACATTCATTTATATTTCACGATAGACTTACTGCTTTTATTCCAAAAGATGTTTACAGACATAAGAAAACCACACAGCCACAGGTCAGGTGGTTATCTCTAGGCCGCTTATGAAATGAGGACCAGAAAAGGTCCCATAGATCTATGAGCAAACATTTGAGCGTTACGCAACACTCGTGTTTGTCCCATAAACAAATAAATATTTTTAAGTAATGTTATTAATGGAATATCCTACTGTTTAAATGTTGAAATGTTTCAAATGGCTCTTATCACTATGGGACTTAACCTCTGAGGTCATCAGTCCCCAAGACATAGAACTACTTAAACCCAACTAACCTAAGGACATCACACACACCCATACCCGAGGCAGGATTCGAACCTGCGACTGTAGCAGCCACGTGGTTCCAGACTCAAGCGCCTAGAAACCCTCTGTTAATGTTCGTGCCAATATCCTCCAGCAGGTTTAAACAAATCCGTAGGTTGTACGCTACTAAAAATAAGATATGGACAGGAAGAAACTCAATTCATTTTACAATGCACATAAAAAAACAGGCCACTGGAATTGTTAAGACCTCCCCTAGTATCATAAAGAGTCTTAAAAATAAAAATTAAAAACAGACTGGTTTAGCAGTCAGAAGCAACGGAACAAATATTGCTTCCAAACGATCACAAAAGTGTTCCTTAAAATCAATACGATACTTCTTGAAATAGTTCATTATCCAAACTTACATTGACCACTGAGGCAGTCTCATTAAAAAGAAAAAGTGTGCATGTATTTCACATATTCCCTTGAGTTCCATTCGTTTTGGTGCATAACACAAGCCATTTCAACATCATCCATGTTATTTTACGTCAGTGTAACATTCATTTCTATTGCATTGTTGAAATTAGGTTTCGTCCGGTGGATCCTGTGGTTCGTCTGCCCATGATACAATATTTTGCTCGCCATTCTTTTCTTGCAGCTTATGAAATTCCTCGGGAAGCAACAAGAAGACTGGCACGATTTTATTGTCCTTTTCCCTTTTCTTAATATCAGAGACTGGAGTTTGCAATTCTCTTCTCTGCTTCTTCGCTGTTTACCGTATCTGCTCTGAACGAAGGTACTGTTGTTGGTTTGTACTTGTTCAATAAATATTTTAAAGACTTTCTCCAAGTATCAGAGGTTTTGGTAGCGCGTCCATTTCCCACAGATTTTGCCAGCATTGTGCCTTCATGAATCATAGATTCGTCGTGAGATTTGGTTTCTTTCTGTTGAAAATACCTAGTTTCACTGCTTTCACAGCAACCAACGTTTGCTGCTATCTCCACATCCTTTTCTACTTCCAGAGGCGCTTTTGATGTTTCTGATGCTATAAGTTTGCAGTGACGATGATATCAGGTTCGTCTATTAATTTACTTCGATCGTTTGCTATGCCGCTAATGCTTGCTGCCGTCTCAGCATTCTCTACCACTTCCATAGGCGCAACCTGGCGTTGCTCATGAAGCGTACCATCAGTGACGATGTTATCACCCTTGTCGGTTGAGTTCCTTCTGTTATCAGTTTTATTGCTTTCCATTCTGTTCGCTTGCTGGTTGGAGATGGATTCTGTAATTTAACTCTTTCACATTTCTCCAAGTCTCATGCCCTGATGTATCCATAGCGGGGTCATTCCATCCCGAAAGAACAGTTGCATTTAAGTCATTTCTCCATGTGGACTTTTGTCAATACGCCATTGTAGAGGGCGTCTATGGTCACATATGTACAGTGGAGTTGCGTATGGAGCATCTGCACTGCTGAATTTCATACAGAGCATACGCCATACGACCACACAGGGTCAGATAAAAGGGGATGTGTTGTTGTAATTCGTCTATTCGATTTTCATTGAGCACGTCAGGCCAAATGCTTTCTGATCACACTACTTCTATGATACCGTAAGCTGTATTGTATAAATTAGGTGCTCCTCTGATCTTGAGTGGCATATCAAATGGTAACTTACAGAATCTCACAGATTTCAAGCCAAGACCTGCGTGTGTTGTTGATGCCGACCCAACCACCAGCCTCAAATTTTCCTCAGCCACTGGTGGTCCTGACTATCCGTTCATAAACGTTATTTATACACTTTACATATACTCTGTACTGCTAATTTAAATGCTGAACGCTTCCACATTAGACAACCTTACATCATTAACCATCAGTTCCCGAATAGCGAAAAGTGTAGGCCTTTCGGTGTTCCCTGAAAACTAATTTTTAAGGTTTCTCCCCTCGGGGAAGACATAGTACTCACAGTTCAGTTGCACATCCCTGCAGCACAGACAAAACTTTAACTCAGCCACCGATACACACTCAAGACGTATTTATTATACCCTGTTTCTATTGTTTATAACTGAAAATTAAATTTTTCTTAATAAATGCGAAAATAATGAAACTATTCATAAATATCCATTAATGCGATATTATCATGTCAAAACACACATGCCACTCACTGTTTGCAATGGCCCTAAAATTTACGAAAAAGTGAAGCAGCAGGAAAAATACTTTCTGACAGTACGTTAAACTTAGAATTCTTTATTTCCACATAAATCTGCATGCGATGTGGTACAAGTTAATGTGGCTCATGTAATGGTTCTTTATTTACGTGAGCATTACGACACTCCAACCGCAGTTCTCGATACCAGTAATTTCGTACTATTTTTCTGCGAATTAACAGACATATTTTTGTGGCAATATTCACATTTGGTTTTATTAATGTATAGGTACTCCGAGGTATCGACATATTACAGTGATATGGTTCTTGTGTGTATTCATTTCTGTGAGACTGCCATAATCTTTGACTTACTTGTAACCGTTTTGGCGCGAATGCACACAGAGCAGTCTTTGTTTCACTTTGCAGAAGTTGTTACTTCGCTTTGTAAAAGAACAGTCAAGTCTTTTATTTCGTTAAAGTGGAAATTAAATATATGAAGATTGACACAAAACTGTTTTCTTGATGATGTGACAGCTAAGAAGTAGCATATGTGAATTTACAGGAAGTTTAATAAAAATGTGGATCGTGAACACCAAGTCAAAAATTATTTCTACCATACCATTGTTCTGATCTGGGATTGTTTGATCATTAAGAATTTCCTGAAAAACGCAGTTGTTAGGTCTTCAAATATTGCTAAAATACAGATCTGGACCTTCTAGTAAAATGTTCAAATGAATGTGAAATCTTATGGGACTTGACTAGTAAGGTCATCAGTCCCTAAGCTTACACAGTACTTAACCTAAATTATCCCTAGGACAAACACACACACACCCATGCCCGAGGGAGGACACGAACCTCCGCCGGGACCAGCCGCACAGTCTATGACTGCAGCGCCTTAGAACCTTGTAGCAGTCAAAGTGGAATCACCCTAGAATCAACAACATGAGTCATAACAACTTCGACGAAATCTATGTGGGAATCCATTCAAGATAAGTGCCAAAATTAATGACTTTTTTACAGTGACTTCATTATTTCCATTCTGACGATACCATCCACGGTCAATAACTTCGTTGTTGACCGATAAAGCGAACATATGCTGCGTGAGCAACATTATTAATCTGATTTCTAACCTACTTTGCTAGTGGTAGTGTTGTTAGACTCATTCATAAATGATTAAGATGATGTGTCATTACGCCATCTCTGTTAGGAGGCGACAGGTCACTTGTACCGCGGGCTGCTGCGTGCAGTCTGGCGAAGTCCCACTCACAGCTTCAGTAGCACCTTCGTCGCGTACAGAATATCATACTTGCTTCCCTACAGAAATTACTGTGGAGGTAAAATGAGTATTCCCCTGCATCTCCTGGAATTCATTCGCAAAAAGAGGTATAATGTCAAGAGCTCTCACAGAGGTCCGTACCCACACCTCTAAAATTTTCAAGGGTGAAGGTGACGATACTTGGTGATGAGTTTCACTTAAGGAGGTTTTTTACATATCCAGTTTCGGTTCTCTCACAGCACAGTGCAGATTGATGTTCACACCACGATCAGACACAATTCAAAGGCAGCTACATTTGGAGCAGATTATGCGATGGAAAGAACTGTCACTAATAGCTGCCAGTATATTTGTACCGGAGATCGGGGTATGTTTAACACATTTTCCAAGAGTCTCTGCGAAAATTCTGTAATTATCTCTTATTTATCTTACAACAGGAATTATTGGTGGCGAGGAGTTACAATTTTGAATTCCGCCTCTAGCTATTGTGTCATTTTTATGTATGTTGTAGCTTCGTGTCTTCTGTACACAAATGTGATTCGATTCGTAAAATACAGTACTTTGGAATATCATTCATAAATGTTGCTCCTGTTGGTTAAGGGCTGAAGAGACTAAATATCTAAGGTCATCAGTCACTTATAAGCCACTCAAAGCGGAATCTGTGTTCCCCATCTGTCTGCGTCTAGAGTTAATCCTATCTGGAAGTGTGAGAACGTGTTCTATCTGTCAGCACAATTTGTAACTGAGGCGGAGGATGGCCACCAGGTCGGTATTAACTGAGGCGGAGGATGGCCACCAGGTTGGTATTCAACTAGCAGGATGTGACAAACCACCTAAAAACAACATTAACGTTGTCTGGCTCAGCAGCCCCTGTCGCCTGGAAGCGGCACAGTAACGCTCTCGGTTTTCCCGGCGGGTTATTTCATGCATGAATAATCACTGTTATCGGAATAATAAACAATGACAAATGCGAGAAAGATGACCACGGTTAAGGTACTGGAATTTTAATAAAGAGGAGCGAAAATCAAATCCCATCCGGATTTAAGTTTCGTGAATTCCTAAGTCGCTAATACTATTTTGGTTCCTTTGGAAAAGGTATGATCGAATTCCTTCAGCCTCATGAGTCTCTAACAACCTACAGTTTTGTACATGAACTGCACGGTACATAGAGGAATGTAATTTGTATCATAACAACTACCTGCCCTATCCCTCCACTGATTGAATGATAGAGGTATTGTTATCTGAATGTCTCCAAATATTTCTTATCTCATTTTCACAATCTCTATGCGTGATAAACGAATGAAAAAGCAACAGCAATATAACCTCCCCCAAATAACGCTTCTCTGGATAAACAATTTTTGTCTAACGATTCTCATTTGGTTTCCTCAAGCATATGCACTGCTGTGTATTGGAATAACAACACCAGGAAGGATTGTAAATAACGAAATTTTCCTGATCGAGCGTGTAGAATACGATAGAAAAAATCCATGATTATATCTGTAGGTGACTTGAGTATGTACAGGGTTTAAAATTTAGTACTTACAAGGGAACCTCCCCATCGCACCCCCCTCAGATTTAGTTATAAGTTGGCACAGTGGATAGGCCTTGAAAAACTGAACACAGATCAATCGAGAAAATAGGAGGAAGTTGTGTGGAACTATGAAAAAAATTAGTAAAATATACAAACTGAGTAGTCCATGTGCAAGATATGCAACATAAAGGAGAACGTAGCCTAAGGAGCGCCGTGGTTCCGTGGTTAGCGTGAGTAACTGCGGTACGAGAGGTCCTTGGTTCAAGTCTTCCCACAACTGAAAATTTTACTTTCTTTATTTTCACAAACATATGATCTGTCCGTTCGTTCACTGACGTCTCTGTTCACTGTAATAAGTTTAGTGCCAGTGTTTTGCGACCGCACCGCAAAACCGTGCGATTAGTAGACGAAAGGACGTGCCACTCCAGTGGGAACCGAAAACATTTGATCGCAAGATCATAGGTCAACCGATTCCTCCACAGGAAAACACGTCTGAAATATTCTATACGACACTGGTGACGGCATGTGCGTCACATGACAGGTATATGTTGTCGACCCACCTAACTTGTACACTTAGCGAATGGGTAAAAAGATTCTTCTACCTTGCCCGATTTAAGTTTTCTTGTGGATGTGATAATCACTCCCAAAAAAGTGATGAAAACATAAGAGTTTGTCACATAAACTGAAAATAAAAAACTAAATTTTTCACTCGAGGGAAGACTTGAACCTAGGATCTCTTGTTCCGTAGCTGCTCTCGCTAACTACGGGACCACGGCGCTCCTAGACGTTCTTTCGCCTTGATGTTGCATATCTTCGCATGGACTACTCAGTTTGTATATTTTACTAATTTTTTTCATAGTTCCACACAACTTCTTCCTGTTTTCTCGATTGATCTGTGTTCAGTTTTTCAAGGCCTATCCACTGTGCCAACTTATAACTAAATCTGAGGGGGGGGGGGGGGCGATAGGGAGGTTCCCTTGTTAGAGATGTTACCAATGAAAACAACTACGGCTCTAAACCGGCTCAACATAGAGTCGGATTGACCTGTGACAGACACGGGTATGTCATTCTTTGCTGCTCAACTCAGCGTTCATCGGCCGTGGTGACTGGCGACTGGTGGCGTAGAAGTATCTCAGCAACCCATTAACAGACGTTTTCAAAGAATGAGAGGTGTTTTGGGCAGTACAACAGCCGCACACTCTTTATATGTATGTAGGTACGAACATAACTTGGAATTCGTGGTCTTGTTTTAGGTCAATTATGTAACGCTTTCAGCCCTAGCTACTGAATGTTGATACCCAGTGGCATTCAGTACCATTAAGGCAGGTGCTGGGCCCATATAACGATGAGGAATTTCAGTCTGGCAGCGTTCATTCCCACTGGAGCCTGCATACACCGATATGTCCACTGCAATACGATATGCTGACACAGGACTCGTCCTAACAGACTATGTGCTGCCACTTCTGAGTCCATTGCTGTGGTTGGGAGCACCACTATAAGTACGCCTCTCTCTACTGCCGTGTCAGTGGATGCTGCAACGTTTGTTGCCATGCTGATAGTCCGCTGTGTTCCAGACGTCGTTGAACTGTGCATGTGGGTGCTTGAATTGCTGCAAACAAGTCCGTTCCTTAACTCAAGGTACGGCTGCACAATCCTGCATGGTCAGTCGAGCAGTTCGTCTCTCCCTTCGGACGCTAGTCGTTGAGACGTTGAGATACTGCATGGCGCAGAGTAAGGTCCTCCTGAGACACTCGATTCTATATTTGCATGACAGTCGTGGGACCACAAGGTAATAGGAACGGTGTTAAATTTCAATTCGACTCAAACATGTTAGATTTGGTTCAAGTCAGCAGATACAGCCAGTAATTCCATTTGGTTTATTTGTGCTTTCTATGGGAAAGTGTTTACAACGTACTTGCAGTGTGCTGTAGTATTATGGTTTTGAAAGACGAATCTACCGTTGAAATTTTGACTGCAGAGCTGGGTAGTAGGAAAGGTGATCCTGTTCTGATACTGCACAGCTCACAAATTAACGATGAAAGGTTCCTCGCATATGGACATGATACCAGCTCAAAATAAGTCAAAACTATATTATATTTGAAATTACGGGACTGCACGCCTGGGATATGCATAAGGCCTCAGACACGCCACGTTGGTTAAGAGAACATGACACCATTCATCGAGATACCATTCCAGGTATTCCCTTATCCGTCTTCCATGCGCAGCATGGTGCTAGGTGGTGTGCATTGTTGTTCTTAGTGGGCGTCTAGAGACGAACTTGATCGTGCAGAGACGACTGATTTTTGCTTACACAGACAATAGCGTCCCAGTTGCCTACAAACAGCTAACACACAGTTCTGGTGCATTCCCCCAGAGTACTCACGAGCTGTAAATTGTACGTGGTGGTCATCTGGGGATGTTGCTAATCGCAGACGACAGTTGAGAAGTAGATCTCCAACACTTTGCGTTGCGGCTTGCAGTAGAGACCGTTTTACGTATCTTTAGGACACTGGAGTGGCAGGATGTCTATAATGCTGGTAACATAGACGTTAAATACAATACTTTCTTCAACACATTTCTCATGTTCTTTTGAAGCTGCTTTCCATTATAAAGTTGAAAACAGGGTACTGGCATTAACAGGCAGCCTGTGTGGCTGCGTAAGGGGATAAGAATATCACGTAGAACAAAGTGGTAATTATTTCAAAATCTTAAAAGCAGTCACAATCAAGCTGAAGAAGCTTATTACAAACAGAATTATGAGATGATTAAAAATGTAATTAGGAAGGTAAAATTGTGTGGTACGAAAATAGAATAGCTAACTTTCAGGATTAAATTAAAACCGTGTGGTCAATCCTGAAAAAAGTGTCTGGTCAGCAGCAAAATGTTGAGGATATATAGTCAATGCGTAGCAGAAATTTTTCAGTTTCTGAGAAGTCAGATATCTGTACAGTATTTAATAATCACTTTCTGAATATGGTAGGGGAACTGAATAGGAGCTTACGTCACACAGGAAAACGTACAACTCTTAGATAATTTCTTCCCGAAACTTATCTCAAATACTTCTCCACGATACTAACAAGGAGGAGGTTGAGTCAATAACTAAATCAGTAAAGACTAAGGACTCTCATGGAAATGACAGGGTATCTAGCAGAACACTAAAGTACTATTCTGTATATGTTAGCCCAGAACTTGGTCATATCTGTAACTTTTTCTTTCTGAATGGTTAGTTTCCTTACCGATTGAAGTACTCAGTAATGAAGTCCGTTTCTAAAAAAAGAGAAAAGAGATAATGTTGACAGTTTTAGATCTACTTCTATGCCAACGGTCTTTCCTAAAGGTATTGAAAAATTTGTGTATACAAGGGTAATTGATCACTTAAATTAACGTAATTTGCTATCAAGTGTACAGTGTGGTTTTAGAAGTGGTTTAACAAAAGAAAATGTTAAATTGTCTTTTCTCTGTGAGGCTCCGGACGGATTAAATAAATGGTTTCGAACGCTAGGCGTCTTCCTTGATTTAACTAAGACGTTTGATTGTGATGATTACAAAATATTAGTGCAGGAGTTGGACTGTTATGGAAGAAGGGGAGTTGCTTCCAACTGGTTCATCTCTAATTTGAAGAACAGACAGCAGAAGTCATTCTCCGCAGTATTTAAAATCGCTATGACGTGCAGTCATAATAGAACACAGTCAAATGTGGGGGTGCCTCAGTGGTCGGTTCTGGGCCTGCTATTGTTTCTGATTTATGTATATGATATGACTTCTGGTATTGCAGGAAATTCTAAAATATTTGTTTCCTGATGACACCAGTTTGGAAATGTAGGATATTGTATGCAATACTGACAGTATCAAATAAGGCAGTTCAAGACAGAAATTCATGCCTCGTAGAAGATAAATTGAAGCTAAATCATGATGAGACTTAGTTTTTACAGTTTCTAATACACAAATCAACAAAAACTGACATTTTTAGTCCACAGAATGGACATATAATTAGTGAGACGGAACAGTTGAAATTCATAGGCATTCGAATAGACAGTAAGCTGCCGTGAAAAGTCTATGTTCATGGTATTGTTCAACAACAAAATGCTGCTTTATTTACCATTAGAACAGTACCTGAAATAAGCCACAGTTCAGCAGGAAAAGTAGTCTACTTCGCTTATGTTCACTGCTTATAATGCATAGCTGATTTCAGAAAGGTATTTTTAGCTCAAAAACTAGCGGTTCTAGCAATACGTGATGCAAAATCGCGAACCTCTTGTCGACCCCTGTTTAGTGTATAATACTTGCCTGTCGTGGCATAAGTTAATGTTACCCCTAAGATGATTTGTAATTTTGACCGTGCGTGTATGTCTAACGGATAAAGGTATCTGACAGTAATTTTGAATATGGTGAATTTAACATAAAAAACTAAATAGGCTTTAAACTTTGGGGGTTCTATGAAAGTTGTAAATTTCGTATACGAATGAAAAATGAACGGTTGCCAGCCCAATTAGGCACATGGATTTGGATATATGTTTAAGAAAATTAAATATTAGTTGTTGAAGTTACTTTCATTAATATTTCCCTTTGAATAGTACACAGGATGCAAACGGACACAGGGCACTCTGAGCTGTGTGTAGCAGAAGTACCACTACTGCACGTACTAGTAATCATAGAAAGCAAAATTTGTACCAGACTCTCACTAATAAGAGCTACACTTAAGATTTTTACTTGGATTAGTACTGAATTGTTACTGCAAGAAGTGCAGAACTAAAATTGTCCAGGAGGTGGTTCTGACTTAACTGACACATAAATACCACAAATGAAAATAAAATATCACAATTACACTGTTTATACTCCTATTTATAGAAATTTATCAGATTTCCTTAGTAGCAATAATATTCCAATTATCTCCCTAACATGATAAGAATATGGTGGAGACACATAAACTGATATTGTATCACTAGTCAAACTATGATTATTTCAGTAGAAAAATTCAATTCAACTAAATTTAATTCTTAGCTTCACTTGGAATAGTTTATGTTGTTACTTTTCAAGGCAAATTATTCAACACTGAGCTCAGTTAACTTCAAAAATTAGTTCGTGATAGTAAATTAAGTTTCAAATGAGTAACTTATTTGCCTTTTTCATCACCTGTGAAGCAGTTATATTAGACAGTAACATTTACACAATCTGCCACTGAATTTTAGCAAAACGATACTTTGCAGTAAGTTGAGACTATTATAGTAAAATTCCAACTGGCCTCACTTTTAACTATCCTTGCACATCTGACAAACATAAATAAACAATAATAGTGCACTTGAAACAGGATACTCGGTTTTATTAACACTTAAGTGGGAATCCTGCATAGGTTCATGATCAGGATAAAAGTTATGGTTCTAAACAGAGGGTCCATAGCACTTGGATTAGTATTAAAATCACTCACACAAATTAACTGATCCATGCTCTGATATATCTGTCTGCATGAAGTTGGTGCAGCAGTGGCGAAGTATTGGTGGCAAGCGACATGGCGGCTAACTGTACTCACGACTCTTGATGTTTGAATGCTCTATAAAATTTCTTTTTGGTGAAGAATTTTTAACGTGTTAGAGCCATTCATTATTGCCGAGAGTACCACATCCGAGGCAAAATTCCATGCAAAGCTGCCTCCAATTGCCTCCCTTGGCACCGTCCATGTGTACCGTGCATGGACTAGCCACTGACTGCGTACCGTTCACACCAAGGAGCCGCCTAGTTCGACCGCCGAAGTCACCTTTTATACAGCGCCATGCCACTTCCGTTGTGGAGGAACTTCACTACATGTTTTACATTTTACAATACAAGTGCCCTAAGCATGAACCAGCTTCCAATATGCAATGTTTATCTTGTAAATATACACATATTATGAAATTACATTATTTTAAACATCATTTAGCTTTTTCCATATATACATTACCATACTTTAAATTTCCTGTCACAAATCAATGACCTTAATCAACAAAGAGTACACACTTCGTAATTACAGAGACACATCATATAAACCTACTTCTAATTGATGTGTTACACATGCCCCAGGCTTCATTGATGTTTCCCGAGGGGATACTTTAATGAAACAGTAAATTTCAAAACAGTGTTGGGCGATAAAATAAATTTTTCAAATAAATTACATAACAAACACTTAACAAAGCTGTTCACATAAAACACTGTTTCATCAAGTATTAACACAAAAAACGAAGTTGTGTTACATTCAGGAAATATATACTATTTTAGTCACTGAATGAGTCCATCTCGTAAAAACTATATATACATGGATTTATACATTGCAGGGACATACACAGTTTTCATTACACACGAGTAACCTATTTTTCATAGTATGATCATTAAGAAATTATGTTTTGTCTGCTGGAAATACACATGCAGTTCATCAAGAAAACACAATATTCAATATACTGTATCAACTATTCATCCTTTGTCAGCCTATATACATCTTTGGCAGTCCTTGTGATCATACTGCACTATTCCATTATTGCAGTTCTTATACAAGTCATAGCTTGGAGTTTACATGTAATGTACAGACCATTGTGTTATGCCGAATCTGAAACTTTCAGACATGTATCAGTAGTCTGATAAAGAAGTTTTTTCCAACATAACACTTGGCAATACAACATCAACAACAGGAACATATACAATAAAATATTTCATTAAATACATATACTTTTTTTCAATTTGCTCCTTATTACTCATTTCTGTGGACATAAGGTTTTGAACCCCCCCCCCCCCCATGATGAACCATAGACCTTGCCGTTCGTGGGGAGGCTTGCGTGCCTCAGCGATACAGTTAGCCGTTCAAATGGCTCAGAGCACTATGGGACTTAACTTCTGAGGTCATCAGTCCCTAGAACTTAGAACTACTTAAACCTAACTAGCCTAAGGACGTCACACACATCCATGCTCGAGGCAGGATGCGAACCTGCGACCGGAGCGGTCTTGCGGTTCCAGACTGTAGCGCATAGAACCTATCGGCCACTCCGGCCGGCACAGTTAGCTGTACCGTAGGTGTAACCACAACGGAGGATTATCTGTTGAGAGCCCAGACAAACGTATGGTTCCTGAAGAGGGGCAGCAGCCTTTTCAGTAGTTGCAGGGGCAAAAGTCTAGATGATTAACTGATCTGGCCCTGTAACACTAACCAAAACGGCCTTGCTGTTCTGGTACTGCGAACGGCTGAAAGCAAGGGGAAACTACGGCCGTAATTTTCCCGAGGGCATGTAGCTTTACTATATGGATAAATGATGATGGCGTCCTCTTGGGTAAAATATTCCGGAAGTAAAATAGCCCCCCTTCGGATCTCCGGGCGGGGACTACTCAAGAGGACGTCGTTATCACGAGAAAGAAAATGTGCGTTCTACGGATCGGAACGTGGAATGTCAAATCCCTTAATCGGGCAGGTAGATTAGAAAATTTAAAAAGGGAAATGGATAGGTTAAAGTTAGATATAGTGGGAAATAGCGAAGTTCGGTGGCAGGACGAAAAAGACTTTTGGTCAAGTGAATACAGGGTTATAAATACAGAATCAAATAGGGGTAATGCAGGAGTAGGTTTAATAATGAATAAAAAAGTATAATTTCGGCTAAGCTACTACAAACAACATAGTGAACGCATTATTGTGGCCAAGATAGACACGAAGCCCACGCCTACGACAGTAGTACAAGTCTATATGTCAACTAGCTCTGAAGATGACGAAGAAATTGAAGAAATGTATGATGAGATAAAAGAAATTATTCTGGTAGTGAAGGGCGACGAAAATTTAATAGTGATGGGTGACAGGAATTCGATAGTAGGAAAAGGAAGAGAAGGAAACGTAGTAGGTGAATATAGATTGGGGGTAAGAAATGAAAGAGGAAGCCGCCTGATAGAATTTTGCACAGAGCACAACTTAATCATAGGTAACACCTGGTTCAAGAATCATAAAAGAAGGTTGTATACATGTAAGAAGCCTGGAGATACTGACAGGTTTCAGATAGATTATATAATGGTAAGACAGAGATTTAGGAACCAGGTTTTAAATTGTAAGGCATTTCCAGGGGCAGATGTGGACCCTGACCACACTCTATTGGTTATGAAATGTAGATTAAAACTGAAGAAACCGCAAAAAGGTGGGAATTTAAGGAGACGGGACCTGGATAAACTGACTAAACCAGAGGTTGTACAGAGTTTCAGGGAGAGCATAAGGGAACAATTGACAAGAATGGGGGAAAGAAGTACAGTAGAAAAGAATGAGTAGCTCTGAGGGATGAAGTAGTGCAGGCAGCAGAGGATCAAGTTGGTAAAAAGACGAGGGCTAGTAGAAATCCTTAGGTGACAGAAGAAATACTGAATTTAAATGATGAAAGGAGGAAATATAAAAATGCAGTAAAGGAAGCAGGCAAAAATGAATACAAACGTCTCAAAAATGAGATCGAAAGGAAGTGCAAAATGGCTAAGCACGCATGGCTAGAGGACAAATGTAAGGATGTAAAGGCTTATCTCACTAGGGGTAAGATAGATACTGACTACAGGAAAATTAAAGAGACCTTTGGAGAAAAGAGATCCACTTGTATGAATATCAAGAGCTCAGATGGAAGCCCAGTTCTAAGCAAAGAAGGGAAAGCAGAAAGGTGGAAGGAGTATATAGAGGGTCTATACAAGGGCAATGTACTTGAGGACAATATTATGTAAATGGAAGAGGATGTAGATGAAGTTGAAATGGGAGATATGATACGGCGTGAAGAGTTTGACAGAGCACTGAAAGACCTGAGTCGAAACAAGGCCCCCGGAGTAGACAACAATCCATTAGAACTACTGACAGTCTTGGGAGAGCCAGTCCTGACAAAATTCTACCATCTGGTGAGCAAAATGTATCAGAGAGGCGAAATACCCTCAGACCTCAAGAAGAATATAATAATTCCAAGACCAAAGAAAGCAGGCGTTGACAGATGTGACAATTACCGAACTATCAGTTTAATAAGTCACAGCTGCGAAATACTAACTCGAAGTTTTTACAGGAGAATGGAAAAACCGGCAGAAGCCGACCTCGGGGAAGATCAGTTAGGATTCCGTAGAAATATGGGAACACGTGAGGCAATACTGACCCTACAGCTTATCTTAGAAGCTAGATTAAGAAAAGGCAAAACTTCCTTCCTAGCATTTGTAGTCTTAGAGATGGCTTTTGACAATGTTGACTGGAATACTCTCTTTCAAATTCTGAAGGTGGCAGGGGTAAAATACAGGAAGCGAAAGGCTATTTACAATTTGTACAGAAAGCAGATGGCAGTTATAAGAGTCGAGGGGCATGAAAGGGAACCAGTGGTTGAGAAGGGAGTGAGACTGGGTTGTAGCCTATCCCCGATGTTATTCGATCTGTATATTGCGCAAGCAGTAAAGGAAACAAAAGAAAAATTCAAAGTAGGTATTAAAATCCACGGAGAAGAAATAAAAACTTTGAGGTTCGCCGATGACATTGTAATTCTGTCAGAGCTTGCAAAGGACTTGGAAGGACAGTTGAACGGTACGCAGTGTCTTGAAGGGAGGATATAAGATGAACATCAACAAAAGCAAAACGAGGATAATGGAATGTAGTCGAATTAAGTCGGGTGATACTGAGGGAATTAGATAACTAAATGAGACACTTAAAGTAGTAGAAAAGTTTTGCTAATGGGGAGCAAAATAACTGATGATGGTCGAAGTAGAGACGATATAAAATGTAGACTGGGAATGGCAAGGACAGCGTTTATAAAGAAGAGAAATTTGTTAACATCGAGTATAGATATAAGTGTCAGGAAGTCGTTTCTGAAAGCATTTGTATGGAGTGTAGCTATGTATGGAAGTGAAACATGGACGATAAATAGTTTGGACAAGATGAGAATAGAAGCTTTCGAAATGGGGTGCTACAGAATAATGCTCAAGATTAGATGGGTAGATCACATAACTAATGAGGAGGTTTTGAGTAGGATTGGGGAGAAGTGGAGGTTGTGGTACAACTTGACTAGAAGAAGAGATCGGTTGGTAGGACATGTTCTGAGGCATCAAGGGATCAGCAATTTAGTATTGGAGGGCAGCGTGGAGGATAGAAATCATAGAGGGAGAGCAAGAGATATATACACTAAGCAGATTCAGAAGGATGTAGGCTGCAGTAGGTACTGGGAGATGAAGAAGCTTGCACAGGATAGAGTAGCATGGAGAGCTGCATCAAACCAGTCTCAGAACTGAAGACCACAACAACAACAACAACAATAACAACAAGGTTTTAAATCTACAATATTACGAACACGTATGGCGTCTTTGACTTAGGGTAACCAGGATATTAGGGGTTAGTGTGCGGACATCCTTGCAGTTAAAGTTACCATTATAAATATATTTGACACTAGAAATTTCTTCGTTTATTTCACTACATTTTTAGTGAGTTTTTACTAGAACAAAGTCACCAGTTTTTAATTTGGTCACTTTAATTCCATTCTGTTCCATCCCTTGCTTCCATATTTTTTAAATAAACTGAGGCCCATTATCAGATAGCACTGCCTTTGGTTTTCCAATCATATTGAAATATTCAATCATTCTATTAAATACTGCTTTTGATGTAGCTTTACTAATGGGAAATAGTTCGACAAATTTCGAAAATACTTCCAGTATCACTACAAGGTATGTAAAATTTCCGGAAGTTTTCGGGAGAGGCCCAAACAAATCTATTGACAATAAGTCAAGACTGTCTTCCGGTACATTGTTCTGCGTATGATCTTGATTGGTTCGATTAACTTTTGCCCTCATGCAAATATAGTATGATTTGATTCGATCTGTTATTATCTTTGTGGTACTGATATTTATTACTATTACATCAGAGAGTTTTTCAATACATTTTTTCGGACCACAGTGTCCTAAGGCAAGGTGGAAATAAGTACTTCGGTCTCAAATTGCGATGGCCAGCATACTTTCTTTCCTCTCTTTTCGCATATTTCCTTTTGTATAAGATATCTTTAAAGATCTTATAAAATTTACAAATTTCAGGATAATTGGTATTATAAAAATTTACTTTAACTGACTTCCAGACTTCATCTTCGCTTTGATAGTACCGCATATTTCTGCAAATTTTTTTTCCGCTGAACCTCTTTGATGAATCTCATATGAAAAGTGCCATCTGCGTTATTTTCCTCTGTCACACTGTCTATTCCTTCCGGTAGTCTGGATAGAGCATCTACTACACTACTGGCCATGAAAATTGCTACACCAAGAAGAAATGCATATCATAAACGGGTATTCATTGGACAAATATATTACACTAGAACTGACACGTGACTAGATTTTCACGCAATTTGGGTTCATAGATCCTGAGAAATCAGTACCCAGAACAGCCATCTCTGCCCGTAATAACGGCCTTGAAACGCCTGGGCATTGAGTCAAACAGAGCTTGGATGACGTGTACAGGTACAGCTGCCCATGCAGCTTCAACACGATACCACAGTTCATCAAGAGTAGTGACTGGAGTATTGTGACGAGCCAGTCGCTCGGTGACCATTGACCAGACGTTTCCAATTGGTGAGAGATCTGGAGAATGTGCTGGCCAGGGCAGCAGTCGAACATTTTCTGTATCCAGAAAGGCCCGTACAGAACCTGCAAATTGCTTTCGTGCATTATTCTGCTGAAATGTGGGGTTTCGCAGGGATCGAATGAAGGGTAGAGCCACGGGTCGCAACACATCTGCAATGTAACGTCCACTGCTCAAAGTACCGTCAATGCGAACAAGAGGTGACTGAGACGTGTAACCAATGGCACACCATACCATCGCGCCGGGTGATACGCCAGTATGGCGATGACGAATACACACTTCCAATGTGTGTTCACCGCGATGTCGCGAAACACAAACTATCATGATGCTGTAAACAGAACCTGGATTCATCCGAAAAATGACGTTATGACATTCGTGCACCCAGGTTCTTCGTTGAGTACATCATCGCAGGCGCTCCTGTCTGTGATGCAGCGTCAAGGGTAACCGCAGCCATGGTCTCTGAGCTGATAGTCCATGCTGCTGCAAACGTCGTCGAACTGTTCGTGCAGGTGGTTGTTGTCTTGCAAACGTCCCCATCAGTTGACTCAGGGATCGAGACGTGGCTGTACGATCCGTTGCAGTCATGCGGATAAGATGCCTGTTATCTCGACTACTAGTGATACGAGGCCGTTGGGATCCAGCACGGCGTGCCGTATTACCCTCCTGAACCCATATTTTGCTAACCGTCATTGGATCTCGACCAACGCGATCAACAATGTCGCGATACGATAAACCGCAATCGCGATAGGCTACAATCCGACCTTTATCATAGTCGGAAACGTGATAGTACGCGTTTCTCCTCCTTACACGAGGCATTACAACAACGTTCCACCAGGCAACGCCGGTTAACTACTGTTTGAGTATGAGAAATCGGTTGGAAACTCTCCTCATGTCAGCACGTTGTAGGTGTCGCCACCGGCGCCAACCTTGTGTGAATGCTCTGAAAAGCTAATCATTTGCATATCACAGCATCTTCTACCTGTCGGTTAAATTTCACGTCTGTAGCACGTCATCTTCGTGGTGTAGCAATTTTAATGGCCAGTAGTGTACATAGTTTTCACTTCTTTTAACATAGAAAATTTCGTAGTCAAACTGCTGGAGGTACAGTGCCCAACGGCTTAATCTGCCGGTAAATAAGAGGCAGTCTTTAAGAAACGTTAATACTTTGTGATCCGTATGTGAAATGGTTTTACGGCCCCAACACAGTGTGATGCAAAATATTATTCCTTATTAATTCATGCTTCAGATTTTCGAAATCTTGTTGGCATTCTTGTGTCCAAATGAATGCACTACTTTTCTTAAGCAACCCATTTAAATGACTATTAAACGCTTGCCCCTTCGCATATTTATGGTAAGGTCGACAGAGACCGAGATACGCTTTTCAATAGCATTTAACTTCCCTGGGTCCTTTCAAATTCCAGAAGTGGTAATATGTCCCATGAATTTTATTTCTTGGTTTACTAACTCGCACATCTTCAGTTTCAGTGTCATTCCTCCTGCTTGAAGATCAGAAAGAGTTTTGTTTAACAATTCACAATGTTCCCCCCAAAAGTTCCCTTCCTAGCACAGAATCTAAAGCCCTAATGGAGACAGGCATAAGTATTAAGACCGAGAGGAACGACTTCACATTGGTAACATTTTCCTGCAAATATAAATGCAGTATACTTTCGAGACTCTTTACGAAATGGGATTTGCTAATACTCCGAAGTGATGTCTAAGCTAGTCAACTATCGCCAATTGTGGAACTTTAGCAACCGATCGTCTAAATTTTCTGGACAAGCTACTTCTCTCTTTACAACCTTGTTTACAGTTCGTGCATCGATTACTACTCGCACGCCTACATCTTTCTTTTTTACAATAATGAGAGGGCTATTATACTCAATACTGCTTCTTTCGATAACCCCTATTCAATCATTTTATCGACTTCTGCGTGCACGGCTTTTCTCTTAGCTAGAGGTACTGGATAATGTCTCACGAAAAATGGTTCCTGTTCTATTGCTTCAATACAGTATTCAAAATCCTGTAGTATCACCGGTTTATCTGAAAATACTTCCTGTTTATCAGTTAGAACGTTAAACAAATCAGCTCTGTTCCGACGTAAGTTCTTACATATCTTCTATAATTTGTGAAAAAGTTTCTATTTTTGTATTATCAGTCATTACGTTCTTCACATGGTATATCTCATATTGATTGGACAAACCATCATTTCCCAGGTCTAATTCGAATATCAATAAATTAATTTTGGTGTCCTGTGAAATTCTGTTTTCCTCAAACCTAATTTCTAAAATGCCAGATTACTTATTAATTTTGAAAATCCCGTTACCGCAATCAATGAATACTTTTCCTTGTCTAACCATCCATTACCTAAAATCATTTCAGAATCGAATTCAGGCATGACCAGGAAGTCGTGTTAAAATTTTCGTCCATTAATTTCAAATTCTACCAAAACTTGTCTTCGAATAGGCTTGCTGGATTTGCCAATTGCTCCTAGAACTTTCACACCATTTACTGACATAACTACCCCAGGTTTATTGGAAACATGATCAAAGAAAGATTGTGAAATAGCACTGATTTGGGATCCGGTGTCTAAAAGTTCTTGCAGTTTAATACCACAAATTTCGACTGGGATGATAGTTTCATTGTTCTACTTTCCGCATTTCCCTGTTCCTCCCATAACAAATCTTGTTCGACCACCAGATCGCTCTAAATTATGTTATTTACTGGCAAATCATATACAGGGTGAGTTACCTAACATTACCGCTGGATATATTTCGTAAACCACATCAAATACTGACGAACCCATTCCACAGACCGAACGTGAGGAGACGGGCTAGTGTAATTGTTTAATACAAACCATAAAAAATGCACGGAAGTATGTTTTTTAACAAAAACCTACGTTTTTAAATGGAACCACGTTAGTTTTGTTAGCACATCTGAACACATAAACAAATACGCAATCAGTGCCGTTTGTTGCATTGTAAAATGTTAATTACATCCGGAGATATTATAACTTAAAGTTGACGCTTGAAACCTCCGACGTTCAGTTGCGTGTTGTAACAAACACGGGCCACGGTCGGCGAGCAGCATCTGCAGGGACATGTTTACGATGACGACCTTGTTTACGAGTATGGCTGTAGTGCACTGTTGTGGTTTGGTCCGGCTGTCGCAGTGTCCGCATGTAGCGCTTGCTGCTATTGTTATTCTGCATTCGTCTCCGCACGCAGACCAACTGTAGTACACCGTGTTACCAGACGTCTGTGATAGTGTAGTGTTGTAGGAACTGTGACCATGGTGTATTCGCACCCTGAAAAGGCGGAGATGATACTCATCTATGGCAAGTGTCGACGAAATGCAGCTGAAGCCTGCAGGGTGTATGCAGAACGGTACCCGTACAGAGAGCATCCAACGTGCCGCACATTGCAAAACATCTACCGCCAACTGTATGCAAAAGGTATGGTCGTAGCACGCAAACGGGTCCGTAAGAGGCCCGTCACAGGAGAAGCGGGTGCAGTTGGTGTGTTAGCTGCTCTTGTCATGAACCCACACATGAGTACACGGGACATTGCGAGAGCCGGTGGACTGAGTCAAAGTAGTGTCATGCACATACTGCATCGTCACCGCTTTCACCCGTTTCATGTGTCGCTACATCAGCAATTACATGACGATGACTTTAATCATCGAGTGCAATTCTGTCAATGGGCATTAAGAGAGAATGCGTTGCAATTCTATCTGTTTACCGATGAAGCGGGTTTCACAAACCACGGGGCAGTGAATCTACGGAACATGCATTACTGGTCCGTGGACAATCCTCGCTGGCTCAGACAGGTAGAGCGACAGCGACCGTGGACTGTAAATGTATGGTGCGGAATCATTGGCTACCACCTCATTGGTCCTCACTTCATTGCAGGGGCCCAAACAGCTGCAACATACATCGCGTTTCTACAGAATGATCTGCCAACGTTGCTCAAAAATGGACCACTGGGAACGCGTCGACGTATGTGGTATCAGCATGATGGTGCACCTGCACATTCCGCAATTAACACTAGGCTGACCCTTGACAGGATGTTCGACGGGCGTTTCATAGGACGTGGAGGACACATAAATTGGCCAGCCCGTTCTCCTGATCTTACACCTCTGGACTTCTTTCTGTGGGGTACGTTAAAGGAGAATGTGTACCGTGATGTGCCTGCAACCCCAGAGGATATGAAACAACGTATTGTGGCAGCCTGCGGTGACATTACACCAGATGTACTGCGTCGTGTACGACATTCATTACGCCAGAGATTGCAATTGTGTGCAGCAAATGATGGCCACCACATTGAACATCTATTGGCTGACATGTCGTGACACACTCTATTCCACTCCGTAATTGAAAACGGAAACCACATGTGTACGTGTACCTCACTCCTCATGGTAATGTACATGTGCGTCAGTGAAAAAGACGAATAAAAAGGTGTTAGCATGTGGACGTAATGTGCTGTTCCAGTCTTTTCTGTACCTAAGGTCCATCACCGTTCCCTTTGGATCCCTACGTAATTCGGTGCTCTCCGATACACACGATAGAACAGCGGGGGAGTGGTACTCAAGCGTCAACTTTAGGTTACAATATCCCCGGAAGTAATTAACATTTTACAATGCAACAAACGGCACTGATTACGTATTTGTTTATATGTTCAGATGTGCTAACAAAACTAACGGGGTTCCATTTAAAAAAACGTAGGTTTGTGTTAAAAAACATACTTCCGTGCATTTTTTTTATGGTTTGTATTAACCAGTTACACTAGCCCCTCTCCTCACGTTCGGTCTGTGGAATCGATTCGTCAGTATTTGATGTGGTTTACGAAATATATCCAGCGGTAATGTTAGGTGACTCACCCTGTATATCCGGGGGCTTTTTCGGTTTTTTGATTTCTCCTTTCTTCACAACTCTCATCAAACTTTGCCCCGGTATCGTATCGTCAGGTGGCTCTTTCTTTTGCGGTTCGGTATTTACTGCCGAATTTTGTTTGGGAAATGCTTCATTCTGCTTTTCAGACACATCATTCGTTATGCTTGGTTCTCATCTATTTCTATGTTTGCTTTAAACTGTCACTGTTTTAGGTATTACTGGGTGTGGCAATGACAGTCAGCCGGCGTGGTTATGTCATTATATGACAGTCAACCGGCGTGGTGACTCATTATATGACTTGTGTATTTATTTACACTTGGCGAAAGCTTAACTGTTCTCCAGTGTAACCGTTTCTCACTGAAATCTTTTCTAGTGTTACTGTTTCTTAGTGTAATCATTTTAGAGACTACTGAGTTGGGAGGGGGGAGGGGAGGGGGGCCAATGGCACTCACTTGACATAGTGACAATCGTTACACAGGACAAGCAATATGTTGACTACCACTGCCTCGAGACACTATTTGGTGGTGCAATGATTGTGAATTGCCATGATGCCTGACATTACCACCACATGAGCACTGACCTCAACTCCGCAAAATATGACATGCTTTGAGATTGTGTCAATAAGCATGCACAGATGCCAGAAAGCCTAATCATGACGCTTACCAAGCAAGCTGAGACTTGTTTTAGCAAACTGAAACCTATTGCAACAAAAAAAGCCAAAATAACACTGGTCAACACGTTTAAACTTCCTAGTACTAGCATGTCAAGATCCAGCAAGAAAAAACAGTTGTTTCTCAATCTGGCTTGTGCATTTCAGTACCTTATCCACAATGTCTCAAATCTGACCCCTTTTATTATGACATCATCATGACATCTTTAGCCTTAATCACATGACGTCACAATCAAAGATGGTGGAATCTGTGACCTTACAGTAAGATTTGCTATAATGGTAACTAATTTACTGCGCTGTTACCAGCAATTTCATTTTCGTGGTTGCTATAACACTACCATATCATGACGGATTCCCGTATCTTGCATTGTGAGAGCAAACAGAAGTTGAATGCCCATCTCATATAAGGATGTTATCACTGTAAATGGGGTGTGGCTTGTGACATCGTGGATTTACCCATGTGACATCACTAATCTGTTCGGGCAGTTCTTCTTGTTGAAACAAGTCACAATTTATTGGAACAACTCTCAGCTTGCTTATCTAGCATCGCAATTAGTATTTCCGATGCCTGCAAATTCATACTGACACAATCCCCAAACAATTCATTCTTCTTCGAATCGAGTGAAATGCACGTGTGAGAGTAATGTCAGTCACCATGTCAACTGCCCGTCACTGCCCTAACCTATAGTATCTGGGGATAATGGTGGCATATTGAACTTATGAGGTTATTACGGTCGCCATGTCAACTTACTATCATTACCTCCCCCTTTCACGTAGTAGTATCTAAAACAGTTACACTGGAAAACGTTAATACTAGAAAATGTTAACAGTGGAAGTAGTGTACGCTGGCAAACGTTTACGCTTGCAAACGTTTACGCTGACAAACGTTTACACTGGCAAACGTTTACGCTGGCAAACGTTTACGCTGGCAAACGTTTGCACTAGAAAACAGTTACAGTGGAAATTGGCTGCACTGCAAAACGCTTACACTCGCAAGTAGTTACACAGGAAAATGGTTAAGATGGTAAATGGTAACATCAGAAAACACGCTGGGAGTCTTAGAGGAGGTTGTTGCATTTTCAGTTCAGCTTACTATAGTTTCAGGGCAACTTGTTACAGTTCCGTTCCAACAAAGTAAAAGCGCTGTAACTGATTCCTCCAAGTAGCTGACACAGACTGTCATGTTATGGCTCATATACTGTCAAGTTATAGCACCTACAATGTGAGCTGCTGGTTTTATATGCTGCCTTCAGTAATTAAGGCAACACATTTTCTTCTGAAAGCATGTTAGTTTTATTCAGGATTCTGATACACCATATTATTCCCCACTGTTTCGGCGACAAAACGCTCTTTTCCAACAATATTCATTCGATCGACGGACTTAGGGTATTTTACTGGGAGGGCCTGTATGCCCACATGATACTACTCTACTGGTCAATGTTGGAGCCAACTTTTGGCTGCATCCCGTGCAGAGTCTTGTGGATTGGCAAGACAGCCAACCCACTATGAGAGGAAGGCGAAAGGCACGCGTTTTAGCTCACGCAGGCTGGCGTGAGGTCTGGAACAGGTCAAGGAAATGAGACTAACAAAAAACGTACGTAGCTGCTGGAATACTTAACTTTAATCCATAATTGGTGAACATCGGTCTTGACGGTACATGTTTTACAGCATCAATAGTAACTGGTAATGGCGCCTTGCTAGGTCGTAGCAAATGACGTAGCTGAAGGCTATGCTAACTATCGTCTCGGCAAATGAGAGCGTATTTTGTCAGTGAACCATCGCTAGCAAAGTCGGTTGTACAACTGGGGCGAGTGCTAGGAAGTCTCTCTAGACCTGCCATGTGGCGGCGCTCGGTCTGCAATCACTGATAGTGGCGACACGCGGGTCCGACGTATACTAACGGACCGCGGCCGATTTAAAGGCTACCACCTAGCAAGTGTGGTGTCTGGCGGTGACACCACACAGAGGATCTTTCATTTGGCCGAACAGCTGGAAATGGGAAGGTGAAGATCCGAGCTGTAGGGTGGATGATAAAGAACAGTCCAGTGAAGCTTTGTGAGGTCCCTTCGGTGTCAGCACTACCCACAGAGACGTGAAGTTGTGCGGTGAAAATTTAGATAGTGATCCGTCGATCACCTTGAATGAGAGTTTTTGCGTGTTCCAACTTTGCAGGACTCACAGAGTGCGGCCGGCACTTGGGAGATTGGACAGGCTTGCACGACCTTATTGCTATAATAAGACGCCTTGCCCAATGACTCACTTTGGTTTTGTCCACTGTTAGGTCTCCTTTGACATTCTGCTGGCGCCTATGAATATATGCGATGCTCTGGTTTCCCGCCGAAATAAACTCAACGACTGCTCTGCTTGGAACGCACCTCCGTTACAGACGCCATTTCGAAGGTTACGTATAGCGCCTCTACCTGTCGGAACTTCATGAAACTATGGGGGCTGAAACAAGAATTTTTCACGGTGTCCCACAATAAATTCTACATATTATCTACCGACACTGACTGAGAAAAAAAAATGTCGGCATTACTTATTGAACACCCCTCGTATAATAATATTTCATTTCTGAATGTTTATATCATTGTATCTAACACTGCATTCCATGCTTACATTACCAGGCAATGTTGAAAAACGTTTTGTAAAGCAACTTAATACCTCAGCGTTTAATTGCTATAGAGTTTAGGTGACGCTGATACTGTGCAGCTGAAAGAATAGTAATCCTTTCTTATGTATATGAATTTGTTTTACTACTCTTGAGTATGTTATTTCATTAAATTGTCATGTAGTCTCCACTGTGTGACACATGTTAGTATTATCAGCAGAAGGTGACAAACGTTTCGTATTACAAGGCCAAGTTAATATCCTAGAATGGAGGTTTGAGAGACGAATCTGTCGAATTTAGAGGGGGCACTAACTTAGCTTAATTTGTAATTTTTGTCGACATACGTACTTAATGCTTCAAGTTAGATCAGCAGTAGTGTGCATGAGTGTTTTCCAATTTCTTAACACCAAATTTTATGTATTTTGATGGATTCCCTGCGCGGTACAAAGATCGAACTACATTTGTCTATTAACATGTAATTTATTTCAGTAATGCTAATAAGCCAGCCACGTGTATTTCACTTAGTAATATAGAAAATATGGGCCTGGAAATATTTAATTTCAAGATCGAGTGTCGTTGCAAAATGTGGCACTACAACTGTACTTCGGTTGTTAAGAAGTAATGCTCCGCATGTTAGTTTTATCAGTAGTGGCAATATGGAAGAGAATTTTTTTTTATTTCTTAATCGTCTAGAACAGTAAAACAGCTACAGTTGTGCAATGAGTATTTTGTGCTCACTGTCTTACATATTTTGAGAACCAATAAAATATCAGTTTGGTCCTAAGTTCAAATTTTCGTTGGCAATTAGAGGTCTGTAATTATAATTGCATATTATGAAAAGCAACTTGAGTTTGAATGTGTGTATGTGGCTGTACTCGAAATCGTTATTCATTATGATAGATTATTTTGTTTCTGTGGCAAAGAATGCGTTCTTCGACCGACATATACGTTCCACCTGTCTTGTTCAACCACCGTCTTCGGCCATGTTTCATCTACGTCCTGTTCGAATGCCATCTTTGATCATGTAGTGTAGTTTGTAAACATGTCTAAACATGTGTAATCATTCTTAAAACATTTATGTGTTTTAGACATTGAGACACCAGTGTAATACCTGACAAATACTGCAGGACGATTTAGATGTGTAAATATTTAAACTGAACGAGCACTGTGCCTTTCACCAGCTGTAAGCCTAGAAATGGAATTATAGGTATATTCTGCCGATAGCTAGCGGTAATTAGTTCGTGTGGTTTCTTGCTTATCATAGTGTTTAAGCCAACGTGTGTTTTCTGCAGTTACACGATTGATCAGGTTAATATTAATGCATTGTCTCATTTAGGGAACATGAAATGCCACTTGCCTGATTAGTCACTCCTACTCTCCTGCTCTCAAAAACTGCGGTCTATTATTAGCTTTCACAAGTAGTCTCCTCCACATTACTCCATCCTTGGAATAATTCTCTCTTGCTCCAAGTATATGGAGAGACCATTTTTGATCCAGCAGCCACTAAGAATTAAGACAAAAACGAAATACAGGTATTGTGTGCGAGCGGACATTAATTTAAATTAATGAGGAAAGGTGAAAAATTTGTGCCGGACTGGGATTCGAACCCGGAACTCCTGCTTACTAGACAGATGCTCTGATCACTTTTAATATTACCAATTTTTTTTGGAAGGTAGGAGAAACGAAAACCTTTATTATTCACAAAACCATAGTACGTCCTTATCATTATAACTTTCCTAGAAGGAACCTCGCTGCCGTCCTACCATAACAAAGTCGAAGTGACAATACAAAAAAAGTATTTATAGATATTAAAACAAAATTCAATGAAACATTCCATTGCTAACTGTACAAGCCTTAGTTCTTCCTGGGTCGCATACTCGCGTAGTTTTCCTTAGCTGATCAAAAAAATGGTTCAAATGGCTCTTACCACTATGGGACTTAACATCTATGGTCATCAGTCCCCTAGAACTCAGAACTACTTAAACGTAACTAACCTAAAGACATCACACAACACCCAGTCATCACGAGGCCATCTTTGTGCACCCGGCACACCCCAAGTATATGGCGGGTCCACAAAAACTGTTCCTAGGAAATTGGCATACCAGTCCTTGCACTTCCGTAGTCGTAACAGTTGTGTGTGTAAATTTAGCTGGTATTGCCAGTAATCCAGTACGTTCAGACGTGTGTCTATATATGTAATGGAACGTCATACCTGTGATCCACATCACTGCGTTCCTCTTATGTCGTGGAAATACGTTTCCTCTGGAAGAAACACAATGTCGGAAGATACTGCTGTATATATAGTGCGCCGCATGAACGCTGTTATCTTCCTCGCTAGAGTCCAATCAACCAACGCCTCGACGCAGACCAGCCGGTGGCCGTCCGTATCCGGCATGCCGCATTGCTGACACATGGGCGAATCCTCCAAATATATTGCGTCCTTTGTCGTTCGTTGGTTATTTTCGGTTCAATACAATGCACCATGTTGGCCTGAGTTTTGGAGGTAGGTGGGGGTGGTGTACCGTGCGCCATACCACATGCCAATTAACGGCTGGATGTTTCCATTCAACCCTGTTCCGGGCGATCTATCGATGAAGCAGTCCTTCGATGTCGACTGTCGGGACGTCGGTAAACGCTGCCGAATGTAACTGTGTTCAACGATGAACGCGCGCACATACGTTAACGGGGGTGATACATGACGGACACTGACTGGGGGAAGATGTGATGTTATTATTAGTTCTTCGATGATCGTCCACGTAAGCGAGTTACTCCTGTTGCGCCACCGTCTATAGTCAATCCTGTGCTGATTGAATCCCCCCCCCCCCCCCCCCCATCATTCCGGACGAGGAACACAGTGTCATCCGCGTATGCTCTACATTTGAATGATAGCTGCCGCAAGGAGAGCCCGGTAAGACGGCGGCGAAGGCCTGCGATGCACGGTTCTAAGGCGATTGCATATAGGAGGATCTACATGGGACAATCATGTCTCATTGATTTTAAAATACACTGTTCTCCCTTCGTTGATCACCATCGCTGATCTGTCACTGCAGTGGTCAATAATGGCGAGACACCCATCCTGCCGGCAGCTGTGGACGAGCGGTTCTAGGCGCTTCAGTCAGGAACCGCGCTGCTGCTACGGTCGCAGGTTCGAATCCTGCCTCGGGCATGGGTGTGTGTGATGTCCTTAGGTTAGTTAGGTTTAAGTAGTTCTAGGTCTAGGGGACAGATGACCTCAGATGTTAAGTCCCATAGTGCTTAGAGCCATCTGAACACCCATCCCATTCATCACCGCCGTGAGGTACAAATGATCCACTCGATTGGAAGCATGATTGAAATCTACAGCGAGCAGTGCGTATATATTGATCAAACGTATTCCACCTATGGTCACGGCCGTACCAGGGGCAGAAGGCAAATACTCTACTTCGTCTGCACGTATTCCTTCCTTCAATAGTATCTCAGTGCCAACGCCTCCCTCGTCACATGAGGAGTAGTAAATAACGTAACCGTAAAAGTTCGAGGGGGGAGGGGAGGGGGAAGCACCCTCACTTCCTGTAGTAGCACTATGTCTAAATCTGCAACCTGTATCACGTCACTGAGCATCTTGATTTTTTACCGGCGTCCCAATGCTATTGATGTTAACACACCCTATCCGATAAGCTTGTTGCATGGCTGTCTACGTAATTAGGGCACCTTACGGTGGCTAATTCTGCTATACACAGGCGGCTTTCTTTCGAATGTCCCCCACCCGTCCCCTCATATGATCTGCCGTTATTCCTTGCACACTTCCGATCTTACACCGGGAGACAGTGTGGGAGCAGTTCCTCCAGCATCACCTGTTCCTCACGGGGATGGGTCTTCGGACCAGTTGCCTAGCGTCCCATCGTTGTCGTGCGTTGTAGGCGCCGCAGTCTCCTCAGTAACCTGTTGCCGTCGATCTACCTCCTGGAGCATCGTCTTCGGAAGGTCGTGTCGCCGTCCCGCTGGCCAGCCTTGCATCCACGATAGACAGTTCTGTGTCCACGGCCGTCTGCTCTGTACCCGAAAACGCCTCAGAATTGCCTGCTGCGTCAGATTAGCCGTTCTCCGCCGTGAGGCGGCGCTTCTTCCGGCGTTTTGGTAATCGACGTTTTCGTTGCCGAGACTCTGAATCAGAGGTCAGCATGGCCTCTGGTTGTTCGTGCGCCATCGAATTATCGACGCCTGTAAGAGCCTTATCTGAAAAGGCCGCAAGCGGCATCGACGAGACGGCGTCCTGTGACTGCTCCAGGCGGTCCAGCGCAACGTCGTCCTTCCGTGGCTCGCCAAGATCTGCCCGTGTCTGTAAGTTTCGGTATGTTTCTGTCTCACGGCCTACGTCATCGCGTAATGCGGCGACATAGGTCGTGGGAAGCACAGTCAGATCCGGTGTGAGTGGTGGATCATCCTGTGTCAGCTGTAACAACCTTCGTTGAGTACACTCAGAGCGTACATGTCCCTCCTTGCCACACCCAGAGCACGTCCTCAGTTGTCCGCCGTAGATGACAATTGCCCTACAACCGGCGATGTACAGGTATGACAGAACATGTTTTCGGAGTTAGATCCGTATTTGCCTGATGCCATAGAGAACAGGATACGTTTTGAAACTCGCCATTTTTCAGACACATTGGATAGGACCGTTCCATAAGGACGTAGGAACTCTGTCACTAATTCTTCGCCAGCCGGTGTGGCCAAGCGGTTTTAGGCGCTTCAGTCTGGAACCGCGAGGCCGCTGTGGTCGCAGGTTCGAATCCTGCCTCGGGCATGGATGTGGCTCTGAGCGCTATGGGACTTAACATCTATGGTCATCAGTCCCCTAGAACTTAGAACTACTTAAACCTAACTAACCTAAGGACAGCACACAACACCCAGCCATCACGAGGCAGAGAAAATCCCTGACCCCGCCGGGAATCGAACCCGGGAACCCGGGGGTGGGAAGCGAGAACGCTACCGCACGACCTCGAGATGCGGGCTCGGGCATGGATGTGTGTGATATCCTTAGGTTAGTTAGGTTTAAGTAGTTCTAAGTTCTAGGGGACTGATGACCTCAGCTGTTAAGTTCCATAGTGCTCAGAGCCATTTGAACCAATTTGAACTAATTCTTCTGGTACTTCGAATGGAAACTAAAAGACGCCGATTGTTCGTAGTCCCATGTTGGCGTGTTCAACTGTAACCGCCCCAACATTCCCGTCCGAATGACAGAAAAGAAGTCCTTGTCGGTGTCGGAGTAGTAGTTCGTCACATAAAGCTTAATTGATTAGCTTGACATAGACTACGTTGCTAACTACACATTAGTGTATTCCTACTAGAACGTCAGATTCCCTCTTTATCTCGTCCTGTAAATAACGTTCTATCTCTTAAGCCTTCGGTCGAGCATATTCAATAACAAAACTAAATTTCAGTGTCGATTTGCGGAACGACAAGGCCATGATTTGTTCTATGTATTACCGCGGCACTACGCTACACACTTAACGTAAACACGTCTCGCGCTCCCGTGCGACAGGGACGTAAACACCGTTCGAACAGCTACTGAACCATCTAGGCATCGCAACTGCATGGACTACTTTAGCACGCCTCCTGTCAGTCCCAAATTCTCAACTTATCCGCACACTAATAATGTAGTGCCCCTTTCGTACTATCCACATTACTAAAAATGTTCAAACGTGTGTGAATTCCTAAGGGACCAAACTGCTAGAGATCATTGGTCCCTTTACTTCACACTACGTAAACTAACTTACACTAACTTATGCTAAGGACAACACACACATACCAATGCCCGAGGGAGGACTCGAACCTTCGGCGTGAGGGGCCGCGTGGCCACTCCACGCGGCTCCACATTGCTCGCAGTATTTCGCCGATTCTCGTAAGAGCTCGAGTCTAGTGGGTGCATCCTCACCGAAGAGATCATTGGATGCTGCATCAATTCTTGTTTGTATTTCTTGTTTCCCACCTTTTCTGTTGCTTACTACCATCCGTAGATATTTAAATTCAACTGCTTCTTCAAAGACATTGTTACCAATATTCAGGTTTTCACATTTTTTGTCTTGGAATTTCTTGGTACGGTCGTGAACTCTGTTTTTCCGTTATTTATCTCTATTACAGCTTCACTTACTTATTTAAATAGCTTTCTTGCAAGCATTTTTAGGACATTTAGCTGGTTGGAGGACTTTGACCATAATGCTCCAAACATTCTCAGTTGTGGGGAGATCCGATGATCTTGCTGGCCAAGGTAGGATTCGGCAAACACGAAGGCAAGCATTAGAATATCTCGCCGTGTGCGGCCGGGCATTACGTTGTTGAAACGTAACCCTGAATGGATTGCCAAGAAGGGAAACAAAACATGGCTTACAATACCGCCGACGTACCGCTGGCCTGTAAGGGTGTCGCTGATGACAACTTGTTATGAAAAGGAATAGAACCCTTGACCATCACTCCTTGTTGTCGGACGGTATGGCGGGCGACAGTCAGGTGGATATCCGACCGCTATCTGGGGCGTTTTCAGACACGTCTTCGGCTTGGAATCACATTGTCCAGAGTAAAATTGTCTTCAGTGAGGAGTCCTGCTTCGAACTCAGCTCCAATGACCAGCGAAGACATGTCTCGAGACGCCCAAGACAATGGTGCAATACTAACCTCCATGTCAGTCGCCATACGGCCCGGCCACCAGTAGTGGACGTCTGGGAGTGCCATTTTTTTTAACAGCAGATCCAATATGGTTGTCATCCGCGGTATCCTTACAGCACAGAAGTACCTCGACAATACTCTACTCTACATTATGTTGGCCTTCATGGCAAGCCATCCTGGGCTTACATTTCAGCAAGATAATGCCAGATCATATACGGTGATACTTTCTACTGCTTGTCAAACCTTACCTTGGCCAGCAAGGTTCTCCGATCTCTCCACAACTGAGAACGTTTTGAGCATTGTGGGCAGGGCCCTCAAACTATCACGGGATTCTGATTATCTAATGCGCCAATTGGATAGAATTTGGTACGATATCCTTTAGGAAGACATTCAACAACCCTGTCAATCAGTGCCAAGCAAGATAACTGCTTACATTAGAACCAGAGGTCAACCAACATGTTATTGGCTTGCTCAATTTGTGAAACTCTTTTCTCTTTAAGTAATCATCCACTTTTTCTGAAATTGTAAAAATTTGTTTGTATATGTACATCGAATCTACCGATTTCCGTCCAATTTGGATCATTATTTCGTGGTGGTGTATTAGGTCTAAGAACTACAAAAGGAGGTGGAAGATACCTGAATCTCAAGATTACCGATGGACTGTATACCACTAAGACGTATTAAGAAACCACATTTTAGACTGCAAAACATTTGCTGCAGCAGATATGGCTTCTGATCATAATTTATTGGTTAAGAATGCTGATTAAATTTAATAAATTGCAGAAAAGCGGAAAATTAAGAAGACTGGGACAGAATAAATCGAAATAACCAGAATTGTGGTTTAGAGTTTCAGACGAATCGTTTGACAATGATTCTATGAGACAGAGGAATGGAAATCTAATGACCATGAATGGGTTGCCTTGAGAGATGAAGAATTGGTGTTATGACAGCAGAAAGTCAGAGGAAAGAGACAAGATAGGGTAGAAATTCTCTTATTTGTATGTGATACTGAATTAAATTGAAGAAAGGAAAATAATATAAAAAAACAGGCACTGAAGCAACCACTTGTTGAGGAGAAGCAGTTACAGTGATTTTGCTGTTTTGGAAGATTTAATCAAGAGATGGGCCTGGGGAACCTAGTGCCATATTCCTGACGTTTTTACTAGAGAGGAATCTGACTATGATGTAGTAGATGAGAGATTCTCCATACTACACACCATGTGACACACAATACATGTTACATTTGCACACTGATTGGTTAGGCTTGTATCTACATTGGGCGTTCCCTGCCTCCAATGTTTCAACACCAAACAGAAACTACAGCAAACTCTAAACTATGGAGGTGAGCCAACTGCTATATCTTTCACATTAATTTTATAATTTACTACTTGATTACAGTAAAGTAGATCACTGACCGAGTCAGAAATATCACTTGGCTAACAGTTTATGACGCATCTTTGCTGTTGGTTTTCCTACGTTTTCTCCATTTAATAGAAATTTTGAAAGGCACTAGTTGTGGTGATGTATTTGCTATTGCCTTTACTATTGTTATTGTTCCTTGTACAAAATCCGTTCAGTGGCTCCAAATGACTTTCACTCTGTTAATGTTTGTGCTGTTACAGCATCGCCAGTAGCACCTTAAACTTATACTGCTGTTGACATAGCTGTTATTTCTACAAACTTAGCAACTGTGGATCCATGCTGCAAACTTGACTCCACTGCGGGAACTTTCGTAGTCGCCAATATGCTGTGGGACATAGGAGAAGCACAATACCGCGATCACTGAGTGGAGCAGTGAAGGAAGCTGCACAGCAGCGAATACACAAACATCTCTGTGCTTAATAGAACATCAAATCCACAAGGGAGGCCATTGAGCTATTTATCATAGGAATTAATCAGGCAAATCGCAAATAAAACCAGAAAGAAGTGTGTAGTCGTTGCATGTGTAAATCTACGATAATAACATAAACAGGAACAGAGTGGCAGGTCGTTGTAGGATACTACACTCCTGGAAATTGAAATAAGAACACCTTGAATTCATTGTCCCAGGAAGGGGAAACTTTATTGACACATTCCTAGGGTCAGATACACCACATGATCACACTGACAGAACCACAGGCACATAGACACAGGCAACAGAGCATGCACAATGTTGGCACTAGTACAGTGTATATCCACCTTTCGCAGCAATGCAGGCTGCTATTCTCCCATGGAGACGATCGTAGAGATGCTGGATGTAGTCCTGTGGAACGGCTTGCCATCCCATTTCCACCTGGCGCCTCAGTTGGACCAGCGTTCGTGCTGGACGTGCAGACCGCGTGAGACGACGCTTCATCCACTCCCAAACATGCTCAATGGGGGACAGATCCGGAGATCTTGCTGGCCAGGGTAGTTGACTTACACCTTCTAGAGCACGTTGGGTGGCACGGGATACATGCGGACGTGCATTGTCCTGTTGGAACAGCAAGTTCCCTTGCCGGTCTAGGAATGGTAGAACGATGGGTTCGATGACGGTTTGGATGTACCGTGCACTATTCAGTGTCCCCTCGACGATCACCAGTGGTGTACGGCCAGTGTAGGAGATCGCTCCCCACACCATGATGCCGGGTGTTGGCCCTGTGTGCCTCGGTCGTATGCAGTCCTGATTGTGGCGCTCACCTGCACGGCGCCAAACACGCATACGACCATCATTGGCACCAAGGCAGAAGCGACACTCATCGCTGAAGACGACACGTCTCCATTCGTCCCTCCATTCACGCCTGTCGCGACACCACTGGAGGCGGGCTGCACGATGTTGGTGCGTGAGCGGAAGACGGCCTAACGGTGTGCGGGACCGTAGCCCAGCTTCATGGACACGGTTGCGAATGGTCCTCGCCGATACCCCAGGAGCAACAGTGTCCCTAATTTGCTGGGAAGTGGCGGTGCGGTCCCCTACGGCACTGCGTAGGATCCTACGGTCTTGGCGTGCATCCGTGCGTCGCTGCGGTCCGGTCCCAGGTCGACGGGCACGTGCACCTTCCGCCGACCACTGGCGACAACATCGATGTACTGTGGAGACCTCACGCCCCACGTGTTGAGCAATTCGGCGGTACGTCCACCCGGCCTCCCGCATGCCCACTATACGCCCTCGCTCAAAGTCCGTCAACTGCACATACGGTTCACGTCCACGCTGTCGCGGCATGCTACCAGTGTTAAAGACTGCGATGGAGCTCCGTATGCCACGGCAAACTGGCTGACACTGACGGCGGCGGTGCACAAATGCTGCGCAGCTAGCGCCATTCGACGGCCAACACCGCGGTTCCTGGTGTGTCCGCTGTGCCGTGCGTGTGATCATTGCTTGTACAGCCCTCTCGCAGTGTCCGGAGCAAGTATGGGGGGGCTGACACACCGGTGTCAATGTGTTCTTTTTTCCATTTCCAGGAGTGTAGAAGGATTTCATTGTGTAGTCGTCTTCATTCATACACTATAGTGAGTGTTGAGCTGAATACTATATTTATTATTGTCGTTATTATTGTTATTAGCACTACAAATACATCTATTATTACAATGAAACCCCAAATTAATGTGTTAACCCCTCAGTTTTTACAGCCGAAATGACTTCAGAATCGCCTAGCCGAAACATCGCTCCTGTAACTCGAAACTGTATATGCAGCACAAAGTGGCCAACCCACAGTCTGTTTCCCAACTAGTTAATCTTCTAATTATTACTTCGTTAAGTGCTACAATGTTTGCTACTGAATTAAGGTACTTGTAGTAGCTTCTAAGTACAACATGTGACACCTACACTACATCTTTCCCCTGTCGTCTGATAAACATTTAGTAATCATGACTTGACTCATCCGCAACCTCGTTCCCAAATCAGGCCACTCGGGTTAAGTAGCACTAGTGAACATTTAAAGATGGATTTTTGTGCCATACATGGTACTGCAGAACCTCAAATTAATTGTATTCCACATCTAAATTGTTCTTTCATGAAGGTCATGTATCACATTCCTCTTTCCAAGTCAGATACTTGCGTTATTTGAGCTGCATGAAATCAGGCGAAACCTCTCAACAGGCACTTCACACTTGGCGGGAGACGCTGTTGTTGTATACATTCTTATGTGCTCATTCTGCACTCCAAACTGGGTGAAACTAAGTAAATGTCTGCAAAGGTATGTCAGCAATATCAAAGAATGCAATGCTTACAGCATCTGTTTGCTGTTGTCAAAAAAAATTATTTTTTCCAGATGTACATTGTTCTATTATGCTCGTCAACGGTCACAGTGTTCTAAAAATATGACAAAGAGCCTCTTCACATTTCAAGTTTGGCCAAAACAGGCGATGTAACAAAACTGTCCTGACTGAGCTTATAACTGCAGAAAACTCATTTTGACTAAAATCCAACGATAAACAGTCTAGCGCAGAAACAAATAGGTAGCCTGGAACATAGCCAGCTACTGTAAAAATATATTTAATTCCATTATTTAGGCCTACAATTGGTTTAGACCCATTGCACCCTGAAATTAAATATTTCTGTTAGCGTTGTATGATGCTTGTCAATGTAACAATGATTATCTTCGCATCTTAGATACAAAAAAAGGAATTGTTATTTCAGTCTGAGGAAGTGTTACTGATAATTCATAGAATGAACTGCCTTCACTTGTCATTTTAAAAGTTTTTCAATAATGTTTCACAGTAGCATCATTGTTGGAGGGGGTGAAGATAAAGTATAAGTTTATTCAAAACAAAATATAATCAGTGATACTGATTCGAAATTGTTATAAACAATTGGGTCTAGTTGACCTTATGTTTCACCACTAGTAGAATTTGACCCCCAAATGTAGCAACTTGCCCTCACAAATTTGACAGTTGCATTAAAATTAAAACAACTTGCCCCAAAACTGTAGCAACTTGTTTGCAGCTGAATCATCATGCTTCACAACTATAACTTCATAACCCACAAATGTAATAAAAGATGTTATTTGAAACGCATTGTCAGTTTCGGGACAAATGGTTACAATTTCAGGGCAAGCTCACAGAGATTTTGGGGCCAACTGTTACAGTTTCAGAACAAGATGGTACTGTTGTGAGGCACATTGTTAAACTCATATGGCAAGATGTTACATTTTCAGGGATTCTTATTTAGAGCTTTGGGACAAGTTTTTACAGTTATTGAGGCAAGTAGTTACAGTTCAAAGGTGGGCAGTTGTGGAGCAAGTTGATACAATTATGGGACCAGTTGCAGAGCAAAGCTGTTTTAGTTGCAGGACAAATTGATACACTTTGGCTGTGAACTAGCTGATGCAGCGTGTGGGAAAGTTGTTACAGCTGCGGGGCAAGTTGTTGAGACACGTTATTACAGTTGTGGAACAAATTATAGAACTTTTTGAGAAGCAAGCTGATGCATTTTTTGGGAAAGCTCTTAGTTTTGCTGCAACATTGGGCAGCTGTTTGAATAAATCGCACTTTGCCAGAACAAGCTCCAGTTAATTTAGTCAGTGTCATATTACGTTTCCTGACATCAAAGTGCGCGCGTGCACACACACACACACACACAGTCCTAAAGTGTGTCACATATTACCTAGTATGGGGCAATGATTTTCTGTAACCGAATATAAGTTGATGAGGTTTGGGGTATTTGTTACAGTTTGTTATTTGTAACGATGTAACAACCTGATTTTCCTTGTGAAAGGAACAAGACAAGTTGCGAAAAGAAGATGAATAAAGACACAAAAGAAACACAGAAAAATGGTAAAAGTATTTCTCCCTAAGTGAGACCACTAATAAATGTGGAATAAACGTCAAGACTACAGTGACTGTGTTAAACCTGCTTAAGTATCTGAATTAATATATTAACTTGAAATAATTTTCATATTTTTTTCTATCATCGGCAACAGTCACAGCGAATGAATACGTAAAATCACAGTAAATACAATCTTTAGTGTCTTATGACCACTTACTGGGGAGATTATATTATAAAATTGAGAACCTAATGTAGCTATACCTATACTAAAATTTTTATCAGGCATTGTTGAAATGTCAACGAATTATATGCAATAGACTGTCATTGAGCAGAAAAGGAAAGATGACAATGAGTCTCTTTTGGAAAAGAGTATTCTCAAATGTTACAGGAACTTTGGCAGATAATTCAAAAGAAGAACAAAAAGTATACAGACCAAGAATAGGAAGGTGAAAGCATTAAAGCCAAAGAATTTATTTATCAAAGCAGAAAGGATATACCGGAGAAAGAGGAAGAGGAAGAGCAGAAGCAGATGGTTAAGATGATGAATATGAGGATAATGAAGAGGACGACTACAGTCAGGAAAATAATGATAATGGAGAAGAGGAGGAAGAAAAAAATTGTATGATGTGGAAGATGATATTCACAATTGGGAGACCATCTCCATTGTGCTGCAAGCCTATACGGACTTGTCCACTAGAATAATCCAAAGAAATTGAGAAGAGATTGCTTTTCTTTCTATCTCTGAAAACAGGGAACAACAATTCACATGATAATGAAACAATATCTACTGTAGAGGAATGATGAAAACCATTGATTGCTGCTTCAAGGCTACAATGGCTACGGAAAATAAAGTGAAAGATTCAGTTGTAGAACAGGAACTTGCATATCAGAAGTTAAGCCTTACTTAGAGTCTGAAGACTTTAAGAGAATAATGATGAACTTACTCCGTTTAACCGGATCCTTGCTAAGTTGCCGGTTAAGCCAACACTGGGTAAGGTGATGACATTGAGGGAAAACATGTTTCAACAGCTACAGCTTCCCAGATGCTTTTCTTGGAAAACAGCCGTTTGACGTATCAAAAATAAACATTCGTTTGTACTAGGCATTCATGGGAATAGCATTGTATACTTTAATAATTCTCACCGGCAAGTGCGCTTTATAGCTTTCATCAGCAGTCGTGGCCATGTGTGTTTTCGAATGTTATACGATCACTTTATATATATTTTGATGAACTTAGTGTGTGGTACAAAAACCGAACTATGGTCACTCGTTAACCAATAATTAATTTCAGTAATGTCAAAAAGCGAGCTGTATGAATTTCAGTAACAAAGAAAATTGGGATGAGGAAATATTTAATTTTATGGACCATTTTTCTTGCAAAACATCGTAAAACACTCGAATTGTGGTCGTTAGGAAATGCTGCCTAACCTACAAGCATATTCAGTAGTTCCAATATGCAAGACATGTATATTTCTTATGTTACAAAAGCGCCAAGTGATTTGTACTGGAAGTCTCCAAATTTCAAATAACTTCCTTTAGGTGCTAGAGATTACATTTTCGAGATACTGACTTTTCATTTCTGTCTTTTTTACCAGCATCTTCGGCTATATTTTACCTCTGTCTTGTTCTAGCGCTACCTTTGGTCGTGTTCTTTAAATATAGCAGTTTTCTTTGCATATTACGAAAATATGCAGCCTAAAAAAGGAACACACCTGAAGTTGTACTCTGGTACAGTCGGTTTATCTCGTGTAGAAAGGATATAAATAAAGAGGCATCTGTTTTGTATTAGACGCCAGCACACAATAGTTTCTAAGAAAATGACAGTTTTGAAGGTATTTCATCAGTTCACGTGTGCAACATTAAATAAACTCAGGCTTCTTTCTTTTGCTGTCGCAGAAATATGTGACATCAACGACATCGAAATATTCAGCGGGATTATCGTCAGAAGAAATAAACATTTCAAATCCTAATTGAAAGTATATTTTAGCATCACTATCTTATAAAAACTGATATAATTAACAGATACTAGAAATGAAAAATTATGAAAATTCTAACATTTCAGTTTTGGCTTTGATATTTTATTTTTGCCCTTCAAGCAAATCAATGCTTTCCCCACGGCGCTATATATCACAAAAACATTCAAAGCAGAAAATTCGAACCACCACCAGCAAAGTGCATATGCGCACATGCCAGTCACATTTTTATTGTGAATGTCATTAGGAAAAAAAATCTCATTAACGTTGCTAGATATCAAGTGCTCTGACAATAATTTCACTACAAACCAAGCGTATCGAAACATTTTATCGAATGCTTGAGCCTGCAACTGATTACGGATCCAGGCGTGTATTTATTTCATTACATCGTTTGTAAGTGTGAATCTAGTTTGTGGTACAATAAGAATGGGGCACTTCTGGAATAAGCGAATGTAGTTCTTCACCTGCCACTAAATGCATTCGTCGAAGGATTGACAGAATGGTATACACTTCTGTGGAATTACTCTTAAGAAACGTGTCGATATAGCGATTTCATCAATAACCTGGCCATCATATCAGGAGAGATATCTTTACACACCCCACGAACCAATAATGTACCGAAACGCTTAATTTTTGCGCAGTGTCGCAAAACTTTGTCCAAAAATGACGATGGAATTTTTGGTATCAGTTGGCCGACAGGTATTTCTGAAACTTTCACACCTCGAAACAACCACCTTCACTTACTAGGGATGCGATACGTTGTGTGATCGATAATTTTTAATTTAATTACAATACTTCATCAAACTTGCGCTTGTCTTTGGTGCTATGTAGCTGGTGATATGATACTGCCGAATTCAGCGTTTTCCTGAAAGAATTTCACCAGGTATTTGACGTTTAAAATACAAAAGGGGCTCTGAGCACTATGGGACTCAACTGCTGTGGTCATCAGTCCCCTAGAACTTAGAACTGCTTAAACCTAACTGACCTAAGGACATCACACACACCCATGCCCGAGGCAGGATTCGAACCTGCGACCGTATCAGCAGCGCGGCTCCGGACTGGAGCGCCTAGAACCGCACGGCCACCGCGGCCGGCTTTGAAATACAGAACTTCCCGACAGAAAGGAAGCAGATGCAGCCATTGCCCAAGGTTGCAATGCTCATTTAGTAGCGACGTTTATATAGTTTCTAGCTTTTGTAAAATGAGCGACCACATACGAATCGATCATCCCGTATTTGTTTCTAGCCGATCCTCTACTTGTTACTTGGGTCTTCCCATAACAGTAGCCGATTTGTACTTGCACATTCGTCCACTGCCAGATAAGGATAAACACTTCCCGTAAGACTGTTACCAACAATTTTTTTTTTTTATCCAGAGAAGTTGGTGATGCAGTTGGTTATGGAATTCAAAAAGATTTAAGGCAATTAACGGAACGACATCTTAATATGTACACAACATCCGCAATATTTGGAAATCTCTCAAAAGAGACCTGTTATCCAGTGGCTGCTGGTGCTCATTTTCGGTGGTGGGGCCCAGATAAAAATTGAATAAATTTTAATATTTAAATGATCCGAACTGTTTGATATTTAAACTTTATTCCTGTCATACTGCTTAAAAAACTAGGAATATTGGAAGTATGGTAACTATACAGCTATAAAGATAAGCCTAATACACGAAATACTTCAGATAAAATATATGCAGAAGTGAACTCAACAATGTTTCCATGGTTTTTTGATTCCTTTATGTGTGTCATATTGTGTCTGGTTGATGTGCGTCTAACCGCTTGATTTCTATTTTCCCTTCGATACTTATTAAATTAAGGGACGTATTTAGAAAACAATCTACTTTATTCATTTTAAACTCACTGTAAGAATGCTGGAGTTTCAACCATACAGTTCCAGAATACGGAACACTACTTAAAGATGACCCCGTTTGCTGTTTGCGACGACAGTAGGGGGTAGGAGGGGATAGGGGCTGAATGGAAGACGACGGCGACGTACGTAACAGCGACTGCACCCAAGTGGGTAAAGTGATGCGAGTGAAACTTCGGGCTGGGTGCAGAGCCGTACCGAGGCCATGACGATACAGGTGCCCACCATCTAAGGCAGGGCCGCACAAAGTGCATGCACCGGTGCATCGCACAGTGCAGAGTGCAAAAGACGGCTGCGCTATGTTGACGACGTTGCAGACCCCCACTCCTCGGCTTTGCGCAACAGCGCTGCCTGTCACTTCCTTAGCTTGTGTCGCTCGCGCCGCCTGTCTCGACCTATTTCAAAGCTCTTACCCTCTTGTCTTCGTCATTGCCAAATACTAATGTACACTAGGTGGAGAGGTTAGTTTGGTGTACCGGTACAAAAGAGATTTATATAATAACTGTAATGGTAACAATTTTAAATTTGGTTTCAACACAAATGTATCTTCCTATGTGCTCTTTATTTTATTTGCAATTATGCTACTAAGATCTGGAACAAGAGATTGACTGACAGCAATTCTAAGAGAAATTTTTAAATTACAATTAGAAATACTCGCACGCAATCTAGTTTTTGTTCAAGACAAAACAGAAAAAAACCTTTCACATACACAAGTGGAACCAAACATAGAAATAATCTTCGCTGCTTCTCTGTGTAACTTGGGAAATTCTTCGTTCGGCAAATTCTGGTGGAATTGGAACAAACCTTTTGTATTGTGGAACACATCTTTTGGTGAACATCGCTATGCAAATCAATTAGTCCGAAATGTAAATCTGAAGGCGCACTTTCAATGTCCATCGAAAAAGGTTTCACAAAAACATCGAGAATTGGCTACAGGTAGGTAATTTCCTGAAACAATAACAAAGCCAATGTTAATAAATGAAATTAATGTAAGCCGTTGTTTCGAAGTACTAAAAAGCGATAGATTTTAATAAATGTAATATTACACTTGCATATGTAACGCAATCTCCTTTATTTAGCTGTATGTCATATACCGGCACATTACCTGGAATCGGTCGTTAAACGCATTTTCAAGGGACTGTAGCACCTCGACGTATTTTTCAAAGCGCGCTCCTTCCTACACAGATGCTGTCAAACAAAAAAATAGTACCGTTTTGATTAGAACGGTTATAATAATCAAGCTGTTTTAATAAAGGTACAGTTTATATCTCGCTTACCTAATTCAGGAAAGTGTTGCGTATTTTTCTCTGAAAAGTTGTTTTTGAGGAGCTTCAGTTTATACTGGAAAGCGTTTATTTTGCTGATCGTATCGTTGATGAGATTGTTTTCTTTTTGGAGTTTCAGACTTAAATCATTTAGGAGAGCCATAATGTCTGCTAAAAATCCTAAATCAGCTACCCATTCAGGGTCATGAAAAAGTGGCTCCGAACGTCCTTTGCTCTCCAAAAACTGAGCCACAGTGTGGCGTAGTCGAAAAATTCGGGAAATCACTTACCCTTTGCTCAGCCAGCGCACCTCAGTGTGGTATGGAATATCTGGATACTCCTCTTCAAAGGAAATAAAAAATTCTTTGAATTGACGATGAGTGAGTACATGAGAACGAATGTAGTTCACGATACGCACCACTACCTTCATCACATCTTGAAGACCGATAACTTTCGCACAAAGAGCCTATGGTGTGCAAAACAATGAACGGAAGGTAAATTCGGCATGTTAAGTTTTTTCCGCAGTAGGCCAATAAACCCTTTTGCTTTACCGCACATTGCTGGTGCCCCGTCTGTGGTTACGGAACACAGCTTTTCCCAAGGGAGTCCTATTCCTTCAGCTGCCATTTCAACAGCTGCTAAAATATCCGCCCCTGTAACAGTGTCTTTCAACGAAATCATATCCAGAAGCTCTTCCGTTACCTGTAGGTCGTCGTCCACGCCACGCAAAAATATTGCTAACTGAGCCGTGTCCTTAATATCCGAGGACTCATCAAGTGCGATGGAGTACGCTAGGAAATTTTCAATTTTGGCTGCCAGTTGTTCATGCAAATTCTCAGCAATGACGTCGATTCTCCGATGTATTGTCGTTCTGGAAAGTGGTATTCTACTTTACGCGGGAGCTAATGTGGAATTCATTGTCTCTACTACGTCCAACATAATGTTTTTTATTAATGGCCCATACATAAATGGGCTCCCAGCTCTTGTTAAACGTAGAGCCACTTTGTAACTAGCTCTGAGAGTCCTTTCGCAACACCCCTCATCTTCTTGACCCTAAAGTAGAGAAAAAAAGATATGTTAGAAATAATTTATGCGAAAACGAAAACTAAGGAATCTAAACAAATGTTATTTCGTTTCGCATGACCTTTAACCAAAATATACATGCTAAAGTATTTGCAACAAACCTCGTTTGTTGATACAGAATTCTCTTCTGCAAGAGTTTGCAACTTCCGTAATTCATCCTCTCTGGCGTCCCCTGTTATATCACTATACTTTTCTGAATGCAATTTGCTGTAGTGCCTTTCAATAGACGATTTTCTGACACGCGTAATTAGTGTACCGCAGATTAGACATTTGGCTTTATCGTCACAACGCACAAAAAAGTAGGAGAGTTCCCATTCCAGTTTAAATTGACTTTCGGCAATTTTCCCTTTTTTTGGAGCAGATGGTTCCTTTATTCCGGTAATTGTCTTGCGCTTACGTATTCCAATGTTGACTAAGCCGTCTGGCAGCGCATTCGGCAGCGCACAGCGTCGGCCTCACCTAGCAAGCCGACTTGAGGCGAAGTATGCCGAGTTGAACCGATGCACTGTGCAGGCACTCGCTGCACCTCGCTTTGCACGCGTGCGGTTTTCCGTGTTTCTGCGGCCCTGATCTAATGAAATGACTGCTGATGAACATGCATCACGTGGGTTAGGTGTCAACAGTACGCTTATTTCATGCAGTTGCTGTCTACACAGTTATCTCAGCTGTCAACAGTACGCTTATTTCATACAGTTTCTGCCTACACAGCTATCTCATCTTCAACAACGGAGTTTTTGCTGCCATTTCGCTGCAGCATTGTGGGATCTCAAAGGTTCGCTACCGGGTCTTGAAGTAAATAATATGATGCCTTTCTACTTTCACCAATTCCTGTCAACTGAGGACTCGAGTGAAACTATGTAAGCTAAACTCCTTCATAATATTTGAGAAAAAAATAATTGAAATGGGAAACACGTCTCACAGCATTACATCTTACTTTAATTTTCTGTCAGGAAAGCGTTAAATGAGAGCTCTGTATCACATTTTAAAAAACATTCAGTATCTTTTGGCGCCAAATAGAACAGAAATATAGCCAGTGGAGCTAGTTGGGGAAGCTTCAGATTCCATTAGAGACAGCTGATCAAGAGCACTGACACTAATTCTCATTCGGATATTTTAAATTTTTTTTTCGAATTATGGATTACGAGATTCTCATTCACACATCGATATAGCTTTGAGGATATTTATTGCAATTTCAAAGCAGTTTCAGCATATTAAAGCTGACGCAGAACTACTTAAAGTGGATTATAGGTGAAGTAAACGCTCCAATTCAGCTATCTTATCGATAAAATGGGACTTCAATAACATTATAAAAGCTTTTGCTACGTTCAAAGCACGAAAATTGAAAGTATAACACAGTTCTTGAAATAGAATGTTCTCAAATTTAATTATAGTTCTTTCACTTATATTTCCTATTAATGATTCAAATGCTGTTAATAATTTAATAGAAGCAATTAAAATCTGTTCTCTACCATAGATCATGATACAATCAATGTACAGTAGCTGGCACAAACATTAAAAGATATATTTTCTTTTACTTTCAGTTCTTCCATAAACTATGTACACTTTTGGATTTTATTTAATACCATGACATTTTGAAATTGCTGTGTCTAATATTTTTCGTCTGTATAGCTCAATTAAGAAATATTTTTCAATAAAAAAATGGCTCTGAGCACTATGGGACTCAACTGCTGAGGTCATTAGTCCCCTAGAACTTAGAACTAGTTAAACCTAACTAACCTAAGGACATCACAAACATCCATGCCCGAGGCAGGATTCGAACCTGCGACCGTAGCGGCCTCGCGGTTCCAGACTGCAGCGCCTTTAACCGCACGGCCACTTCGGCCTGCTTTTTCAATAAAAAAGATTTATCTGTGGCAGTGGGGGGGGGGGGGGGGGCAGCTGTAAGGTCCCGTCGGTACAACTCTGGCCATGAGTCCTAGCCGGCTCGTCGTAAACACTGTGTAGACATGCTGTCAGGGGTGCAAGGAATGGAAAGATAGAGCAGGGTGCCGAGGAGCATGGAAAGGGGGTTAAGTGAGAACTGGTCCTAGTGGGCCGCCCGAGGTGGCCCTATGGTATGGTATGGCGAAAGGAGAGGTGGAAAAATTGAAACAGTGAAGTCACGTCCCTCCGACTTCAGTTTTAGGCGGCGGGGATGTGGACGGATTACAGGCCACCTACAGCCAGCCTTAAACTTGCTTATTCCTTTTGGCGGTAAAAATTGATATCATTGACGCCACATATTTTTCTGATAACAAAAGAAATTGAATAAAGCATATTACTGGGTCTGAAGACGGAGCGAAATCATTCGAAACTGTGCTCTTAGCCACTATACCACCGACTTACTTTGTTTGTTGCTGCACATGAAAACTGATGAAGTAATATCAAAACTGTGATTTTCTCAGACACTGCTGTGTGTTGGCACCAAAGTAAAAATTCATATCCCTTCATTTACATCCTTACTTTAACCTGCGAAGTTTCGACTGTGCCAGAGAACGATCTACGGCGAGTTCCCCTTCTAGGTGATACATAGCAATAAAAAAAATATGGTCAAGACACCTTTCGTTCGTAAAACCGTTTTATTATCTTTTGACAATATTTCGTGTACGTGTGTGTTGTTTACACCACATATTGTGATTACATTTTTGGTAGTTTTTAGTAGCTGATTACAGCAAATACAATTTTAAGAAATCCTTGTTGCCATAGTTCCGCTTGGTAAACATTGGAGCCGTCTTCTAAAGACTTATAGATCAAAAACCCGACTAGGCCCCAATAAACTGCATTATAAGCCCGTAATTGCCGATCACTCATTGATTATATGTTATAGTATGGAACATGACGTATTATTTTCGCCTCCCCTCCGCTAAAATGGTGCTTGCTGAGGTGAAACATTGCCGAAGAACGTATTAAAACAACAGGTGAAGACCTTTCATTCTATGAAAGTAAACAAGGGAACACACTAAGTTCTCCCATAAATATAAATATCCGCATAGGCGCGTTAAAAAATTGGTTATGAAATAGTCACTAATAACATCAAGGCCGGCACACTCCATGTAAAGAGAGAATTAGCAAGTTTACACATTAACTAGAACATCAAGATGGATATCAGGAAAGATCACGGTCCACAACACCTTACGGCAACAGTTAACCTCCAATAAGTTCCTTTCTTTACAGTATGACATTACGTACAATTCAATAGTAAAATTTTTTTTTAGATTCCACCCACATACATATAAATACATATACGCACATACGAACAATTAAAAACTGGTGGAAAACGAATAAATTGGAAATTGACAAATCTATACTCAAAGGAGCCGCACTCCATCTAAACACCCCAAAACTGGCAACTTAATGGCTACTTAGAGTAACAAATTAAGAATAGCATGCTTGTAGATTGACTAGAATAAAGGAATAAATAACACATACACGGCTTCTGACGGCCGACAAACTGTGTTGGGCTATTGAGCAGTGATTAAAATAGCCACAACATACGCTAACCAGGTGTTTGAAGACAAGCGTCGAGCAAGGACCCTGGTCAGAAGGTAATCAAAACTAGCAGGATTCCCTTACACGGCAGACGTGCCAGCACATCCGTTCACACCCCAGAGTAAGCTGGCGCAAAATAAATCATTGACACTAATAATGACAGATAATATTTTAAAACAACGTAATTAAACAGCTTTGCTTACCAATAGCCTTAATTAGTTAACGGGTTAGGCTCTGTTATTGAAGCCAGGCAGGTGGGATAGCAAGTTAAGGTCTACAGTTCTACTTGTGACGAGGAAAAGGAAGAATCCAGCTAATTAATTGAAAGTGACTACATGGATTCAGTATTTGACGATGCGCTCAAAACCAACCGACAATGGTGATTCAAGTTTACACTCGCAAACAGCACACGCAGAACACGAGCATAAGGTGAGCATTAAATAAATTGCTCCTTGTTCAGTCACCTACACACCGACGAAACAAATAATCTTCGCGGAATTACTGCAGACGCCGGAAACCCCAGTTGCTTGCAAATAACGCAAAATAATGGTCAAAACGTCTTACTTAAAGCCCGACGACATCCGTAGGACAGCAGTTTTATTGTAAAACCAGGCCTCATCCCCTTTGATCCATCTGCGACCAAGACAGTAACATTGGCGGCTACCACGGTCTTAACAATGCATCACACCTGACGCAAGTCATGCCATACATCAAGGAAACGGCATGGCCTCCTGTACGCTCTCAGACATCTGCAATTAGAGTTCCTCCTCCAGACCGGAGCTCTCTCGCAAACACGGCAGGCAGCCGGCCGCAGCAACGCCACAGCGCCCTCCGGCTAGGGTAAGGAAACAGCAGAACGCGAAGCGGGAATTCCATAAGGAACGCGCTACAGGCACGGAGGAAATGCAGAGAACCGACCGTGACATTTCGTCACGGTCCAGTTGTGACATTTAACTCGCATAGCATAAAAATTTATATGTGGAAAATTTGATGTTCCGTTTTAATACTAGGCTGATACTGCATGGTGTGGGGAGACGGAGGGGAGGACGTTGGGAGTGGAGTGGGCGGTCTAGTGTAGGGGGATCGTGTAGGGCTACAAAGCACAACTGGGCTACTTTTCCAATGTTGGAATTATTATGTTTTTATTTTTTAAATTTTCTTCTTGCGCAACTTTATTACTTCCGGCATCTAAGATTCTGATTGGCTGTTTCATTTTAATGGCTGCTGCTACAATGTAATTTTTTTGTTTCATTTTAATGCCTGCTGAAATAAAGGGAAGAGTGCAGAGCGATGGGGAGAAGTGGCATGACTTTTCACATGATGATGACGACAGCAATGAAAGGCTCGTGACATCGCTAGGAGTGATGACATCACTGATTGGGAGCGTGCTTGTAACGTCATGGATAGGGCACTAACCTGGGTCAAATGTAAAGCGTCTGGAATGCCTGTCGACTATATTGTCTCTACAAGCAAAGTCATTGAAATGTTTCACAGTAGCATTATAGATAGCACTGCCTGTTTATTACTCTAAACTAATCATCCTTTTCTCCCAATCCCTTTTTCCAGTGTTAGAAGGTGGGACGCGCGTAACTGGTTAACCGCCTAAAGAACAGGACAGGGAAGTGTAGCAGCATTTGCTAAGGAAAATTTTCATCGGGTGGAACTCGGAACATCTATAGGTCAGCCAGTTCGATTAGAATAAAGGGCGAACACTCGAAAACGCGAGTTTTCCTGTTTGCGAACACTAGGTACGAAATTACTTCTTAGAGAGCCGTCTTTGCGTCACCACCGAGAACCTTGACCACCGGCGTCCACGGTCACAGCAAATTTTTCGAGGGATTTAGAGAAATTTTGGGCTGGTCTCGACTTAGCCGTTGGTGAAGGACTTTGGCGTGCCGCCAATGTCTGATTCTGTTGCCACTTCAGCCTCCACTACAATTTACATTAATGAGATGGAGCCACTACCATGAGACGACGCGTAGGGACATTAAAGCGATTCTCTTCGTTAGTAAGGTCCGTGTTTTCCATTAACATCACGACAGTCACGCTCCAAGTATTCGATTGCGATTGTTCTATTTACGCGATTGTTAGAATCATACCCTATACCCTTTTATCAGATGTGAACTGTCTCTCGTCCGAACAGGCCGCAAAAGACCCACTGGGACCGACCGACCACTGTGTCATCCTCAGCCGATATGCGTCACTGGATGCGGATATGGAGAATCATGTAGTCAGGACAACGCTCTCCAGGCCGTTGTTAGTTTTCGTGAACGGAGCCGCTATTTCTCACATAAGTCACTCGTGGATTTTCCTCATCAAGACTGAGTGCAACCCGCTTGCCAATAGCGCTCGGCAGACACAGACGGTCACCCATTCAGGAACTAGCCGAATTCGATAGTGCTTTACTTACATGATCTGACAGCAACCGATGTTACCAGTGCGTCATGGCCTTTGGCTTTGATCACATGTGCCAAGGTTTTATTAGAATAATATTATCATTGCTTGCAAAATGTTACCCCTAACGGAGTAAACCTAATCAACTGTGAGGCTTTTCTCATTCAATAGTCATTTAATCCTTAATCCAATATTTTGGAGGGTGAATGATTGACATGTGTCAGATACAGGGCCCAATTTCCACACCTCAAACTACGTGTCATACAACTGTAACCTAGCAGCAACTATTATTAGATAGAGAAGACTATTTGTAACAAAAGGAGTTACCTGTTATGAGCCCTCTCTATGTGGATCGCATCGGAAATGTGTGGCGGTGCTCTGGAGACTGCCTGGCCGGTGGCGACCTCTGTGGTATTAAGTGCCTACCATGGTTGACGGTTGACCTAACAGATACCATATTAAATTATAGTCACATGCCACACGGATTCAAAATCGCTTATCAGTCAGATGTGAGATCAGTCACACTCAACAGGAAACAATTACTCACCGCTGTTAATAAACTTACACTATTGGCAACGAGGTGCTTATGACAGTACTTGTCTTTGACTATCGCAGACTGTAACAGTGGACAGCCAGGTCACGCTGAAAAAATCATTCGTGAATTCAATGCTGAGCACCGTCAAGAACCAACCATTATTCGAAGCTACTGCCTCAACAAGTACCTCACGTTTTAGGGTTCTGTACCTCAATCGCTATAAACGGAACCATTATTGGATTACTTTGTGATCCGTCTGTCTGCCTTACGGTTAACACCGCTTTTGCCTGGGAACGGGTTGAGGTATGTAGTTTAAATTTGCGTCACATGCTATGGTCCTCGGTCCCTTCGCGGCGTGAAAATTTAACCTTTCTAGTTAATGCAGTCACATAATCTGATACCCGGAAACTCACTCATCAAAACCTAAAGGATTTATAATCGTGTAATTTGTCAAGAAGCACGGTTTCTCAATTCAAGTAAAGGATACAATCCGAAAATTATTAATTTGTAACAATATCAAATAAAAAAGTATTTTACCAATTGTTTTCTGTTTGTCTGCACGTCTGCTAAGGCCTCTTCTTCTCAGGAATGGGTAGGGATACCGAATTGAAATCTATGTCAGGTAATAAGGTTTGCTGTCCCTTGGCGGTATAAAAATTTAAGCTTTAAAGTTAGTGCCATCAGAGGATACGGAAATTTATGTCACAGGTTTTGATACTCGCAACTTCAATCATCAAAAATTACAGGTGAACTATCTGCATACGAGTCGGGCCAGATGGGCAGTGAAAGCCCCCAGGACGCAGAATCGAATCTGGGGGAGAGTAAGAATTTTCCAGTCTTCGTTTTAACCCAGACTTTACCTGTCACCTATGTGAAGAATTGCCAGAAGCAACACGTGATTTGGATTTCATGTTATGTCTCCTTTCCCCGGTTCGATAACAGGTGTAGGTTACGGACTCGATAATTGCCGCTGTGGTGTCCCACAGGACGATTTATACAAGGCCACAGGGCCACACGAGGTTATTATTATTATCTATTTACGTAATTAAGTTGGTACGGAAATCTCAGAACACGAGTTCTACTCGCACACGTCCGGTTTTCTTCCCTCATTTGCGGAAAAAAAGATTTGAAAAAAGCTTCACAATGACTGAGATGCTCGTGTGACTCCCCTGATCACAAGACCTGAACCCAGTTGGACATGATTGAAAGAGATAAAGTCGCCTCGAATTCTGCTGTGACCAATCATCCTGAGGGGGTGGTTCATCTCTGAGGTTTAAAGACTGCCACAAATTTGTGAGTCGCTCCTGGAGTCCATAGCACGACTCGTCGCTGCTGACATCAGATCATAAGCGTTACTGTGACACTAAGTACCGTACGCTGCAGCAGCAATTTGAGCGTCAGTTGGCACCACAGCGACACAACAAACTGAAACAATTCGGTTTCTTCAAGGACAGTTCCGAGCCATACGCCATGTAGGGTGCATGCAACTGACCCCAAACCACCGCCATTTGCAACTTCAGTGATGTCAAGCGAGAGCTCGTTGGGGAACAGGATGGAGGTCTGTTGTGTTTTCTGATGAAAGCTGGTTCTACCTCGGTGCCAGTGATGGCCATGGTTTGGTTAGAAGGAGGTTTGTTGAGGACCTGCAATCAATCAGCCTGCGTGTTAGAATCACTGGACCTACACCTGGAGTTGTGGCCTCGTGTGGGATTTTTATGACAGCGGAAGCACTCTCGTGGTTATCCCACGCACGCTCACTGCAAATTTTTACGCCAGTCTGGTGATTCGACCTGCTGTGCTGCTATTCATGAACAGCATTCCAGGGACTGTTTTCCAGCGATAACCCTCGTCCACTTACCGCTGTTGTAAACCAACATGCTTTACAGCGTGTCGACATGTTGTCATGACCTGCTCGATCACCAAATCTGTCTCCAATTTGGCACATATGAGACATTATCGGGCGACAACTCCAGCTTCATCCATAAACAGCATTAACCGTCCCTGTGCTGACCGACTAAACGCAACGGGCATGCTACTCCATACCACAAACTGACATCTGGCACCTGTATAACACAATGCATGCACGCTTGCATGCTTGCGTTCGACGTTCTGGGGCTCCAACGGTTACTAATGTACCAGAGTTTCGTGTTTCTAATGGCTTATCCTGCGCTCACATTAACCTTCGATCTCTCAGTGTTAATGTCTTATATATGTTACCTAGACAACTGTGTTCCCGAAACTCTATTACTCTACAGCAACTATTTTTTGGTGCTGTGATTTATTTTTCTGTCAGTATATATCCAACGATGGCATTTCTATAAAAGCTAACGAAGCTATATTTAGAATCTCCTGCGGGAGAATATTTCCAGAAGCTATATGAACTGTGAGGAACCGACCAGACTACTGGAATTCCATGAGAGGATTCCAAATGAAAATTCAGAACCACCAAGCATCGATATGATTGAAAGTTCCAACAAACAATTGAATCACAACAAAGCCCCAGGTGAAGATCTCTACATAGTAGAAATTCTGACAGCTATATATTCAGATGTCACAATAATAAAAGAAAAACTAGATAAAGTCTGCCACACTGAAGCAATTTCAGACAAATGGAACATTTCGTTAAGAGGGGACAAACTAGATATTCGTTATCACAGAGGACTTTTATTACTACTCTTGGAATACAAAATCTTACAGGAAGCTTGTCTGGATAAATTAAATAATCAATTAGATAAACAGATGAATTGTGTAAATCTGGATTTAGGAATAACAGATCCTATAGAGAGCAAATTCTAAACGTTAAACAAACAATGTCGTACGTCAGTTTATCAAATAAAAAACAGATTGATTCTGAAAAGTAGGATGATTCGATAGAAAGAGACTCCCACTTCAAAACCCCGTAGGAATGTGCAGTAGACGGGATAACTCTTAAAATAACCAAACAATCTCTTAAAAACACAGTAGCTAAAGTTGAACTTCTATGAACAACTTTTAGTCCCTTCTAAACTGTATCAGGAGCCAGACATGAATGCAGTTTGTCAACACTGTTATTTAACTGTGTGATGGAGAATTTGATAAGAGTATGGAAAGTAGAGGGACAGAAACAAAAAGTTAATAATTACATAACACTGAGTAGATCGAAGGAAGCAAGGAACTCTCTCCGTTTGCAGACGATGTAGTGGTAATACGAGGGCTATCCAGAAAGTAAGTTCCGGTCGGTCGCGAAATGGAAACCACTGTAAAAATCCGATGAAGCTATGCACATATGTGTTGGGCAGTGTCTTTAGAGCTCCCTTCGATCGCATCACATCGCTGTTTTAAGTTCTGAGCGTACAGAGAGCACATGAATGTACCTAGAAAATAGTGTCTCCCGCCAAGTACGAAGGCCTGGTGAGAAATTTCGCCTGAAGCTATGCAGGCCACGTAACACAATTGTCACGCCGTTCTTTCTTCATGACAATTCTCAGCTGCACTCGGCAGGTGCAATGAAGATACTCCTACAGCGTTTTCAGTGGGAAGTGTTTGATCACACACAATACAGACCGCAATTGACCCTTTGAGTTTCATCTCTGCTCGCACGAACCGCTGACTAAGAAGACAACATTTTGGCACAGACAACGAGCTGTAGATCTGCGTAGAGAATGAGCGGAAAGTACTGGCGGCTGTTTTCTATGACAAGGGTATTGAAAATTGGTACAACGCCACGACTAATGTCTAAGTCGGAGCGGCGATTATTTAAATACTTAGCTGGGAGTGATGTCTAGCTGTTGCAAATAAAACATTTTCGATTTTTACAGAAGTGCCCATTTCGCGAACGATCAGAACTTACTTTCTGGATAGCCCTCGTATATGGAACCTTCAGAATACAAAGAAAATATTAAAACTTCAGAGGGAGGCAGCTGAAAAGACAGGTCTGTAAATAACATTTAAAAAGATGGTATAGGTGATCAATGAAAGCAACTCACCAACAGTTTTAAAATTCAAGTGTGGCAACATAAAGAAAACTGACAACTTTAAATATCTACGTGAAAATATTAACAAACAAGTGAAAAAGAAGCGATTCAAATGAGGACCGAAGGAATGAATAGAGCGTACATGAAATCGAGAAATCTATGCAGTAAAAAATATTTTTCCTTTAATGCAATATAATACAGTTGCAAACATAGAATTCCTCAATGGGGCGGAAACACTAGTTTTGTCCAGATGTGAAATGGCATTAGCAGATTAGGAAGAGGTAGACGATAAAATCATGAGCAAAATATTAGATCCAATCACGAACAAAGTTACCAATTGGGTTTGGACAACAATTTAGAAAGTATACTCATTCTGTCCTAAAATAACTGGTGATATCTGGAAAATACTTGTTACACTCTGTGGACATCTACAAAGAATGACGGAAACAGATTAACACTGATCATCCACATATTCTTCCAAAACAGAAACAGACAAAGATCAACAAAGGGGCAGCTAGACAAAAAAGGTCTTAGAAGAAATTCAGAATGAAAAGGAGACCATGTAAGTCAAGAAATTCATAGGTTTTCAGGATGATAAAACAAGTAGAAAAAGATTTAGGAGACAAATAATCAGATGAGAGGACAATAGCTCAATGTGAGACAGTGAAAGAGGTTTAGAGAAGGCAGAAGGAAAAGCGAAATAAAAAGTTATCTTGAAGGGGGTCCTTACTTGAACCGAAACTAAAATAACAATTGAAGTATTTTTGTTGGAACGGAAAAAGTTACATGTACTGAAGTATTTAGACTGCGTAGTTCGTCTGTCACTATGATACCTTAATTATTTTAGATTTCTTCCCAAATAAACTGTCGAACACATAGACGTCCTCAAGAGTGATGAGGCGGGAGGGGTAAGGGATGCGGTGCAAGCGGGAGCCGGGATACGAACTTTTTATGGGTTACGCAATTTCTATCAAAGATTATCCGTCTCTCAGTTTTAAAAAATCTACTGATTTCACAATGCCGGCAGCGACGGGAAATACTTTGACTTCTGCAATTAACAGATACGTTTTTTTTAAATTGTAGCACTGTTGACGGTAAATTAGGCCGATTCCTTGTGAGGTGGTGGTTTTGGCTATATTTTGCAGTCTCGGTAGACTGGAACCTTTAGAGAATAGTGCCGAAACAGGGCCCTCAACCATTTGTATGCCGCTTCCTCGTGCAGCTCCCATCGAGCTACAGAAAGGAATCCTCAAGCGCTGGTAACAAGCACAACATAAACATGGCAGCAGTGTACGTGCAGGTTATCTGTCTCCAATTACCTCATGTGGATGCTCGCACCCTTTGTTGAACAACGGATTCACAACGGTACTCTACTATATATTCTTGAAAAATATGACCATGAGGACATTAAAATTCTACACTGAGTTTTAAATGTCAGAGCTATTGTAGAAGACTTTATAGAACACGTAGAACTCGGTCAAGCAGATGTTATCACTCATACTTAATATATGGACCCAGATGTATAAGCTTACAAAAGAAACTAGCAGTTTTCACTAGAAGAAAGGGAAAAATAATCATATTTCTATGTCGAACAGATATGAGGATTACCTTGGTTCAGTCCGAGGCAGTTAAACACCATTATCAGGACCTATTTGAAAGTAGTTTTGGGAGATTTCTCTGGGTCATCTGATCGTATACTAGCCTTGGGCGACGTTTTACCTAACCAACCCAAACAAATGTACCTTTCAAAACACTTTACGTTTAACTTTAGTTGTTCCAGTCAACATTAAAATATTGCCTGACTGCAGATGCAAGTACACATACAGTAAACACAAAATAAAAACATGAAAGGCATGAATGTAATTGAGAATAGTTCAGAGTTTTAATTATCAGTTACAGCCTAATATTATGAGACTGTGAATAAATGTTATTGAAATACTTTCAATTTTTATTTCATAACTCGTCGGATACCATCTATTTAATCATACGAGGTGGCAATCTCAGATTGTTGAATCAAGAAGATTCATCAAAATTCAAATCAACAACATAAAAAAGTGTACTTTATATGTACTACTGAAATACGATTACCGTTTGGTTATCAACGTGCTACCTTAAATTTTTTGAAAGGAAAACTGTCAGTCATTTGAGATACTAGAAGTGTTGTGTACTTTTTTATAATTTAGTTTTTGAGTCTCAGCTCACTGCCAACCTCACTGAATCAGTTATACAACAATTAACCGTTTTTGAATTTTGCCCCGTCTTCCAAAAATTTCTGCTGACACCCATGGTTTAAAAGTAAGACCAGGTGCTGCATGATTACCTCAACGAAAAAAATCCACAACAAAAGATATTATGTACTTTTGAATAAGAGGTACTGATTTTCAGTACATATTATTGAAGTTCCTGATAATTTTTAAAAGCGAAACTAAATCCGAAAACTTGAATCATACAAACAAAGTTGAAAAAACAAAAACAAATAAAAAGAATTTCATGTAGGGCACAAAAGTGTCTGTTATGTTACATATGAACCAACTATTACTATTTAAAAAAACTAGGTTTGGTGAACAAAGCACCTGCATTCTGAAGTAATCGATTAGAAACACATCGAGTGGAGGCAACTGATCTACGATTAACGAAAAAATCGGAGAGTTCAATAAAATTACATCATAAGTTCAATCATATTGTATAAGATCCAATTCGTAATTCATTCCAAGTTCAGAGTTGGATGGATATCCCTGCTTCTCGTGTTCTTTCCTTAGAATGCCTTACATCTTCTGTTGCCTTATGATTGCTCGGTGCTTTATCATACTATTTTTAATGTATGAATTTCTATGGTTTGTAATTAAGCAACACACAGTTACATATTGTAGGCCTACTGCTATCGGCCATATATATTCTCATTGATGTCTGTAACTGGAACTCCCATTTCTTTAGCTGTCCTTTTTCTTTTTAATAAACGCATTCAGTCATACCATGAACACAATTTTCCGCAACTCCCACACTACAGTTTCCATGATCACAATCTCGCTTCGTGTCATTTATTAAACTGGGACATTGCACTAGCTGTTATACAAATATATTTCTTACTGCATATTTGATTCGTTCGTCTCTTGGATACCGGAAGAAGTCATGTGGAAAGGCTGCTTCCAGATGCCATGAAAAGCACGATGTACAGGCAACTGAAGTTGGTGGTTCATGTCAGATCTAACGATGTGTGCCGCTTTGGATCGGAAGAGTGTCCTTCTGGCTAGCCGAAGTGGTAAAGACCACCTATCTTGCTTGCGAGATGCAGGCGGAACTCACCGTCTGCAGCATCGTCGACAAAACCGATTGTGTTCCTTTGGTACACAAAATCATGGAGGGTTTCAATCGGAGGCGCAGACGGTTCCCTGATCTTGTAGGCTGCAGATTCCTCAACTTGTACCATAGGGTACTGGGTTTCCGGGTTCTCCGTAATAAATCAGGGGTATACTGCACACAGAAAGGGGTTACACGGGGAGTGGGGGCTGTGTGGATGAGACTGGGTGGTTTTTGGGGTCAGAGGGTCTCGGGAAACTACTGAAAAGGGGTCTGTCTATAACGATCCAGGACGGACATAGAAAGGACACCCTAGCAACAATCGATATTCTACTTGCAAAGTGTCTCAGCTCTGTTGGAAAAGAATCGGAACTCAACGCAGTAATGGAAAGCACTAAAGCTAAGATGGCTGTAGGGACGGAAATCTGGCTAAAGCCGGAAATAAATTCAGCCGAAATTTTTCCAAATGACACGACTGTGCTCAGAAAGGTCAGATTAATCACAGTTGGTGGTGCAGCGTACATCGCTGTCAGAAATTATTTATTTTGTAGTGAAACTGAATTAGATAGCTCCCATGAATTGGTATGTTTAGAGGTTACACTTGACAATCGCAATAAACTAATAATTCGTTCCCTTTAACGAACCGCCAACTAAGATGTTTTTGTTCAAAGAAAATTTGAGTCTGAGTTCAGATAGGTGCCACACTAATACAACTATAGTTGGTGGTGACCTCAATCTACCGTCGATACGTTAGCGATATTCTACATCTACATGAATACTCTGCAAATCACATTTAAGTGCCTGGCAGAGGGTTCATCGAACCACCTTCACAATTCTCTATTATTCCAATCTCATATAGTGCGCTGAAAGAATGAACACCTATATCTTTCCGTACGAGCTCAGACTTCCCTTATTTTATAGTGGTGATCGTTCCTCCCTATATAGGTCGGTGTCAACAAAATATTTTCGCATTCGGAAGAGAAAGTTGGTGACTGGAATTTCGTGAGAAGATTCCGTCGCAACGAAAAACGTCTTTCTTTTAATGATGTCCAGCCCAAATCCTTTATCATTTCTTTGACACTCTTTCCCATATTTCGCGATAATACAAAACAAGCTGCCTTTCTTTGAACTTTTTCGATGTAATCCGTCACTCCTATCTATTAAGGATCCCACACCGCGCAGCAGTATTCTAAAAGAGGACGGACAAGCGTAGTGTAGGCAGTCTCCTTAGTAGTGTCCTGCCAATAAGACGCAGTCTTTGGTTAGCCTTCCCCACAACATTTTCTGTATGTTTCTTCCGGTTTAAGTTGTTCGTAATTGTAAAACCTAGGTATTTAGTTGAATTTACGGCTTTTAGATTAGACTGATTTATCGTGTAACGGAAGTTTAACGAGTTCCTTTTAGCACTCATGTGGACGACCTCAAACTTTTCATTCTTCAGGTTCAACTGCCACTTTTCGCACCATTCAGATATTTTTTAATAATCGTTTTGCAGTTTGTGTTGATCTTCTGATGACTTTATTAGTCGATAAACGACAGCGTCATCTGCAAACAACCTAAGACGGCTGCTGAGATTGTCTCCCAAATAATTTATATAGATAGGGAACAGCAAAGGGCCTATAACACTACCTTGGGGAACGCCAGAAATCACTTCTGTTTTACTCGATGACTTTCCGTCAATTACTACGAACTGTGACCTCTCTGACAGGAAATCACAAATCCAGTCACATATCTGAGACGATATTCCATAAGCACGCAATTTCACTACGATCCGCTTGTGTGGTATAGTGTCAAAAGCATTCCGGAAATCCATAAATACGGAATCGATCTGAAATCCCTTGTCAATAGCACTCAACACTTCATGTGAATAAAGAGCTAGTTGTGTGCCACAGAAACGATATTTTATAAACCCATACTGACTGTGTGTCAATAGACAGTTTTCTTCGAGGTAATTCATAATTTTCGAACACAATATATGTTCTAAAATCCTGCAACATATCGACGTTAACGATATGGGCCTGTAATTTAGTGGATTACTCATACTACCTTTCCTGAATATTGGTGTGACCTGTGCAACTTTCCAATCTTTGGGTACGGATCTTTCGTCGAGTGAATGGCTGTATATGGCTGTTAAGTATGGAGCTAATGCATCAGCATACTCCGAAAGGAACCTAATTGGTATACAGTATCGACCAGTAGACTTGCTTTTAATAAGTGATTTAAGTTGCTTCACTACTCCGAGGATATGTAATTCTACGTTACTCACGTTGTCAGCTGTTCTTGATTCGAATTCTGGAGTATTTACTTCGTCTTCTTTTGTGAAGGCATTTAGGAAGACTGTGTTTAGTAACTCTGTTTTGGCAGCACTGTCCTCGGTAGTATCTCCATTGCTAAAGAGCAGAGATGGCATTTATTGTTTCTTGCCGCTAACACACCTCAATACGACCAGAATCTCTTTCGATTTTCTGGCAGGTTTTGAGACAACGTTTCGTTGTGGAAACTGTTATAGGCATCTCGCATTGAAGTCCGAGCTAAATTTCGAGCTTCTGTAAAAGATCGCCAACCTTGGGGATTTTGCCTCTGTTTAAATTTGGCATGTTTGTTTCGTTGTTTTTGCAACAGTGTTCTAACCCGTTTTGTGTACCAAGGAGGATCAGCTCCGTCGTTTGTTAATTTATTTGGTATAAATCTCTCAATTGCTGCCGATACTATTTCTTTCAATTTAAGCCACATCTGGTCTACACTTATATTATTAATTTGGAACGAGTGGAGATTGTCTCTCAGGAAGGTGTCAAATGAATTTTTATCTGCTTTTTTGAGAAGATATATTTTTCGCTTATTTTTCGAGGATTTGGAGATTCCCGTAATCAATCTCGCTACGACAACCCTGTGTTCACTAATCCCTGAATCGGTTTTGATGCTCGTTATTAGCTCAGGATTATTTGTTGCTAAGAGGTCAAGTGTGTTTTCACAACTGTATGCTATTCGCGTGGGCTCATGAACTAACTGGTCGAAATATTTTTCAGAGAATGCGTTTAGCACAATTTCGGATGACACTTTATGCGCAGCCCCGGAATGAAACATGTATTTTCGCTAAAATATCGAGGGTAAATTAAAGTGACCACCAACTGTTTTCGTATGAGTCGGGTACGTGTTTGAAATCAAAGTTAAGTTTTCTTTGAACCTTTCAGCAACTGCATCATCTGAATTGGGAGGTCGGTAAAAGGATCCAATTTTTATTTTATTCCGGTTGCCAACAATGACCTCTGCCCATACTTACTCACAGGAAGTATCTATTCTAATTTCGCGACAAATTAAACTACTTCTAACAGCAACAAAAACGCCACTACCAACCGTGTTTAGCCTATCCTTTCGGAACACCGTTAGGTTCTTTGCAAAAATTTCGGCTGAGCTTATATCCAGCTTTAGCCAGCTTTCGGTGCCTATACCGATTTGAGCATCAGTACTTTCTATTAGCGCTTGGAGCTCTGGTACTTTCCCAACACAGCTACGACGATTTACAACTGTTATACCAATGGTTCCTGTATCTACGTTCTTCCTGTGTTCAGCCTTCTCCCTTTGTGACTGAAGCCTCTCTTGTGTTTTCTCGAGACCCTCTAACCTAAAAAACCGCCCAGTCCAAGCCACACAGCCCCTGCTACCCGTGAAGCCGCCTCCTGCGTATAGTGGACACCTGACCTATTCAGCGGAACCCGAAACCCAACCACCCTTTGGAGCAAGTCGAGGAGTCTGCAGCCTACACGGTCGCAGAACCGCCTGAGCCTCCGATTCAGACCCTCCAATCGGTTCTGTACCAGTGGTCCGCAATTGGTCCTGTCGACTATGCTGCAAATGGTCAGCTCTGCTTTCATCTTGCAAGCAAGACTGGTAGCCTTTACCACTTCTGTTAGCCGCTCGATACCTGAGAGAATCTCTTCAGATCCAAAGTGACACCCATCATTGGTACCGACGTCAGCAACCACCTGCAGTTGGCTGCATACTGTGCTCGTCATGGCATCCGGGAGGACCCTTTCCACACCTGGAATGATTCCACCTGGTATGCACACGGAGTGTACAATGGTTTTCTTACCCTTCTGGTCAGCCAAGTCCCTAAGGGGCCCTATAACACGCCTGACGTTGGAGCTCCCAACTACCAATAATCCCACCCTCTGTGATTGCCAGGATCTTGCATGCTGAGTGGTTTCCTCTGAAACAGGACAGGCGACAGCATCTGGCTGAGCGACAGTGCCAGCCACATACAGCACCTGGAACCCGTTTGTCAGACAAACCGGGGAGGCCTTACGTGCGGTCGCCTGGGAAGTCTTTCGCCTCCTGCTTCGCCCCAGCGCGACTTCCCACTCGATCACAGGTGAGGGATCAGCCTCAGTGCGAGCAGTACCTGGGTTGGCCACTGGTGAGGACCGATCGGAGGACTCTGACGCGCTGGACGTCAGTTGGATCCCCACGGCCGGCCCACAACAGTGGTGCCCATCCACTGCAGCCTCAAGCTGTGTAACCGAAGCCATCACAGCCAGAAGCTGAGAGCGAAGTGTCACAAACTCGGCTTGCATTCGCACACAACAATCGCAGTCCCTGTCCATACAAAAGACCGTGGAAAACAACTATGCAGATAAACGGACTATCGGCACGTGCTGTGCAACTCTACTGTAGACCCTGACGAAAACGCACAAACTGTGTCTATTAATACGCAGATATTCAAAAACCTAACTATCGAAGCACTCGGGTGAAACTAAATAATTTGCCCCCGACAAGGAACTTGTAATATGTCACAGAATCGGTTTACTTTCTGACACAAACGAAAACGCGAGAACTGTGGCTATTAGATTTTAAATTTACAGGCAGAAATTCAAGAAGCTTAGGTATTAAAGCAGACAGATGATATAATAAAATTCACTCCTGGTTAGGAACTTGTAAATGACACAAAAGCCGTTTACTTATCTGTTGCTGCTTCTGTCTCGGTCGGCTACCGCTGCCTGACATGTATAAAGGCTGTGGTATGCACAAAACATCGTCCGAAATCGTTCTGAATGCGTTATTATAAAATTATTTTGAACTATTAGTTCAGCAGCCACTCTAAGTGGGCTGTTCCTGACCTACACAAATGATTTAGGAGACAATCCGAGCAATTCTCTTAGAATATCTGTAGATGATGCTGTCATTTACAATCTTATAAAGTTGTTAGAAATTCAAAACCAATTGCAATACGATTTAGAAAACGGAACGAAAAGCGGCAGTTGGCTCTAAATAATGAAAAGTGTGTCATCCTCATCGTTATTAAATGTAATCTGCTAAATTTTGGTTACAGGATGAAACACGCAAGTCTAAGGGCTGTAAATTGAACTACGTAGTTAGGGATTACAGTTACAAATAACTTAAACTGGAACGATCACACAGTTACGTTGTGGAGAATGCAAACAAAACACTAATTTTTACTGGCAGAACACTTAAGAAATTCAACAGGTCTACTAAAGAGACTGCGTACAGCACCCTTGTCCGTCTTCTTCTCGAGTACTCCTGTGTGGTGTGGGATCCACACGAGATAGTATTGACGGAGGAGATAAAAAAAAATTCGAAGAAGGCAGCTCGTTGGGTGTTATTGCGAAATAGGGTGATATTGCCATGGGTATGATACGTGAATTGGGTTGGCAATCATTACAACAACAACGTTTTTCGTTGCGGCGGGATCTTTTCATGAAATGTCAATCGTCAGCTTTTTCCACAGAGGGTTAAAATATTTTGCCCACCTGCATAGGGAGGAGTCATCGTCATAATGAAATAAGAGAATCAGAACTGGCAGAGAAAGATTTAAGTATTCATTTTTTCCCGCGCCATATTCTAGAGTGGAATGGTAGAGAAATGGCTTGAAAGTGATTCGATGAGCCCCCTGCCAGGCACTTACACGTGAATTGCACAGTAATCATGTAGATGTAGATGTAGATACAAGTTCATCAGATACAATGCAGATGCAGAAAAATTTCTTTGAACTTGGTTAGAGAAACTGCAGGGAAGCGGTCTCAGTACCAGTGCATAATTCTCACTTATTTAGAACATGTGTAAGTTAAGTCCTTTCCAAGTGTTAACCTCAGTACATTTGGATCAAGCTAGATTAGGGTCTAACTTACAAGCAGTCTGTTAAATTCACGATTTAAGTACAGCAAGTTATTTTAAATACCTGTCTTTAATCATGTTGCACATGAGTGCGTACGCTCATAAAACGTCGCCGAGTGCTAAAGGTTTCAGCTGAAGGCATTACATTGAACATTTTGTTTCTTTCTTTCATTCCCATTAGTAGGTAACTGATACCCTTGCTAGTAAATCATTCCATTCAATGGGAAAGTAATTAAACTTTATTTTTTGCAGGCTTTCGCTCAGATATCTTCAAGAAATCGCTATGGTGAGTAAAAAGTGGCTAATAAGTTCAATGTTGATACAGCTGCACTTTATAATATAATGTAGTGTTAATCACAGATGATAACTAATATACATTGTGACATCTGTAGCAGTTGGTTGTATCATTTTCTACAAATCATAATCAATCCAAGTGTGTTATTGCTCAATAAGTAGCAAGCCATATTATTTCTGGAGCCTGTTGCGAGGTGGTGTCGTCGTTGCAGCAAGTAATGGCTTCAACCCGCTCCTGTAGACAACATAGACGCTTCCTATTGGCTGAGAGAAGCAGATCCTTATTTGGTAGCAAGGAATAACCAGACCCCAGGATGACCAAAATGTTTGAGGCAAAAACTCCGGTGGCATCGCTGGAAAGAGTGTTTTAGCAATAGCTAGAGTGGGCAGTCACGTAAGTTAGGGCTCCAGTTGATTGTTAAGAAAGTGATTCATTGCGTAAATCGGCTGTCAGGTGCGGGCTAGAGCTGAGTGCGGTCACGTATATAAGTAGTTGTGTTAATTATAAACTGTATTCGACATCATCTTGATTCACAAGTGGATTGTACCGATTTATAACAGTGACATTCTGTCCAACACCTGCGCTGTGTTTAGAGACCAACAACTAATAAAAGGCATCCCGTAGAACAAAAAATGAGCGCTCCTTAAAAGTAGCTACGGGTTATCCTACGTTTCTCACCGATACAGCACATAATACACAAAGAAACGCGTTATCTTCGCCAGTGTGTACGGAATCTTTATAAGACGCGAAGTAGGAGAATTACAGAAATACTACGAGATGGGACTGATGTTTTTCATCTCCAGTAACAACTCTCAATGTACTGCCAGTCTTTTACAGCAAATCCTCGCACAACAAGAGCGGGTAGAAACGTAGCAGTATGACACACAGATTACCAGTAATTACTATTACAATCATTCCAGATGAAGAAGAGGGAGATTTAATAGACAAAGAGGAAGCTACAATTGGGAATTTGGGAATCGAGATACTTACATCAACATTATAACGTAAGATATGAGCAAGGGTGTCCACTCACAGGACGTTCGGTTGAAGTCTCATTGTGAACTGCAATGAAGGGGGGACCGCCCTAGATAAACTTCTTCAGTCTCCCGCAAATAATAGGTCTGAAACGACCCAATAAAGTAAAATTTTTAGGGGACATGAGGAGAGAAAAAATTTCATAGGTAATAACCGCTGTGGCGATGACGAAAAGGAGGTCAATAATACATTTGAGGCTTGAATGGGAATTGTAAACGCAGATAATGAAACTTATTTGATGGAATCCGCAAGGCAGAGAGGCGTGATATATACTTCAGAAAATTTTAGGAGCTAAGTTCCAAACAGTAGTCGTGTGCAAGGTATGAGAGATAATTCAGAAAATGTAGGAGCAACGTCTCACACAACAATGTGATGCAAGATATACACTCCACAGAATGATGTCGTTTTAGTAATCAACGCATAGTCATATGGGGTCATGTGTTGTTGTTGTGGTCTTCAGTCCTGAGACTGGTTTGATGCAGCACTCCATGTTACTCTATCCTGTGAAAGCATCTTCATCTCCCAGTACCTACTGCAGCCTACATCCTTCTGAATCTGCTTACTGTACTCATCTCTTGGTCTCCCTCTACTATTTTTACCCTCTACGCTGCCCTCCAATACTAAATTGGTGATCCCTCGATGTCTCAGAACATGTCCTACCAACCGATCCCTTCTTCTAGTCAAGTTATGCCACAAGCTCCTCTTCTCCCCGATCCTATTAATACCTACTCATTAGTTATGTGATCTCCCCATCTAGTCTTCAGCATTCTTCTGTAGCACCACATTTCGAAAGCTTCTATTCTCTTCTTGTCTAAACTATTTATCGTTAACGTTTCACTTCCATACACGGCTACACTCCATACAAATACCTTCAGAAACAACTTCCTGACATTTAAATCTGTATTCGATATTAACAAATTTTTCTTATTCAGAAACGCTTTCCTTGCCATTGCCAGTCTACATATTATATCCTCTCTACTTCGACCATCATCAGTTATTTTGCTCCCCAAATAGCCAAACTCCTTTACTACTTTAAGTGTCTCATTTCCTAATCTAATTCCCTCAGCATCACCCGACTTAGTTCGACTACATTCCATTATCCTCGTTTTGCTTTTGTTGATGTTTATCTCATACCCTCCATTGAAAACACTGTCCATTCCGTTCAACTGCTCTTCCAAGTCCTTTGCTGTCTCTGGCAGAATTACAATGTCATCGGCGAACCTCAAAGTTTTTATTTCTTCTCCATGGATTTTAATACCTACTCCGAACTTTTCTTTTGTTTCCTTTATTGCTTGCTCAATATACAGATTGAATAACATCGGGGAGAGGCTACAACCCTGTCTCACTCCCTTCCCAACCACTGCTTCCCTTTCATACCTCTCGACTCTTATAACTGCCATCTGCTTCCTGTACAAATTGCAAATAGCTTTTCGCTCCCTGTATTTTACCCCTGCCACCTTCAGACTTTGAAAGAGAGTATTCCAGTCAACATTGTCAAAAGCTTTCTCTAAGTCTACAAATGCTAGAAACGTAGGTTTGCCTTTCCTTAACCCTTCTTCTACGATAAGTCGTAGGATCAGTATTGCCTCACGTGTTCCCATATTTCTATGGAATCCAAACTGATCCTCCCCGAGGTCGGCTTTTACTAGTTTTTCCATTCGTCTGTAAAGAATTCGCGTTAGTATTTTGCAGCTGTGACTTATTAAACTGATAGTTCGGTAATTTTCATATCTGTCAACACCTTATTTCTTTGGGATTGGAATTATTATATTCTTCTTGAAGTCTGAGGGTATTTCGCTTGTCTCATACATCTTGTCCACCAGATGGTAGAATTTTGTCAGAACCGGCTCTCCCAAGGCTGTCAGTAGTTCTAATGGAATATTGTCTACTCCGGGGGCCTTGTTTCGACTCAGGTCTGTCAGTGCTCTGTCAAACTCTTCACGCCGTATCATATCTCCCATTTCATCTTCATCTACATCCTCTTCCATTTACATAATATTGTCCTCAAGTACATTGCCCTTGTATAGACCCTCTATATACTCCTTCCACCTATCTGCTTTCCCTTCTTTGCTTAGAACTGGGTTTCCATCAAAGCTCTTGATATTGCCTCATGTGTTCCAACATTTCTACGGAATCCAAACTGATCTTCCCCTAGGTCGGCTTCTATCAGTTTTTCCGTTCGTCTGTAAAGAATTCGCGTTAGTATTTTGCAAAATTCAACAAGGCGGCTTCCTCTTTCATTTCTTCCCCCCAATTCATATTCCAGTCACCCATAACTATTAAATTTTCGTCTCCCTTCACTACCTGAATAATTTCTCTTATCTCATCATACAGTTCATCAATTTCATCATCTGCAGAGCTAGTGGGCATAAAAACTTGTACGACTGTAGTAGGCGTGAGCTTCGTGTCTATCTTGGCCACAATAATGCGTTCACTATGCTGTTTGTAGTAGCTTACGCGCACTCCTATTTCTTTATTCATTATTAAACTTACTCCTGCATTACCCCATTTGATTTTGTATTTATAACCCTGTATTCACCTGACCAAAAGTCTTGTTCCTCCTGCCACCGAACTACACTAATTCCCACTATATCTAACTTTAACCTATCCATCTCCCTTTTTAAATATTCTAGCCTACCTGCCCGATTAAGGGATCTGACATTCCACGCTCCGATCCGTAGAACGCCAGTTTTCTTTCTCCTGATAACGACGTCCTCTTGAGTAGTCCCCGCCCGGAGATCCGAATGGGGGACTATTTTACCTCCAGAATATTTTATCCAAGAGGACGCCATCATCATTTAATCATACAGTAAAGCTGCATGCCCTCGGGAAAAATTACGGCTGTAGTTTCCCCTAGCTTTCAGCCGTTCGCAGTACCAGAACAGCAAGGCGGTTTTGGTTAGTGTTACAAGGCCAGATCAGTCTATCATCCAGACTGTTGCCCCTGCAACTACTGAAATCGAAAGTTCAAATACGGACGAAAAGGTAAGTCCTAGTTATGTGCAAATACTCATAGTAGAAAAGAGAATTGATTCATCTTTTGATGTAAATCCTGAAGGCGGTTGCAACTAGGAAAGGTGGAAAGCTGCCCCTCTTCAGGAACCACACGTTTGTCTGGCCTCTCAACAGATACCACCCCGTTTTGGTTGCACCTACGGTACGACTATTTGTATCGTTGAGGCACGCAAGCCTCCCCACCAACGGCAAGGTCCATGGTTCATGGGCGAGGGGGGGGGGGGTTGGGCATGGGGTCATATACAGATCATGATTTAGGGTGAGAGAAGGTTAAGTTAAAGCAAATCGAAAGTTCAAATACGGACGAAAAGGTAAGTCCAAGTTATACGCAAATACTCATAGTAGACAGGAGAATTGATTCATCTTTTGATGTGAATCCTGAAGGCGGTTGCAACTAGGAAAGGTGGAAAGCAATATCAGAGATGATGATGATGATGAATAGGAGGATATGATATTATTAGAAAAAATTATGAATTCAATATTATCTTCTTTTTAAACCCGATGTTATTCACTCAATGTTGAAGATCTGAGTAAGGTTGAAGGTTACAAATGCAATAAGTGCAGTAGTCAACAAGTAAACCTCAGGGTGTCTGTATGAAACCAAGTGTAGGACTTCCACAGGATCCTGAGTTACTGGTGATGTTACTTGTTTTTAGTATTGTGTATCGTCAGGCATCATCCATAAGCTTGATGAATATTTGCTGTAACTATCTCTATTTACAAAAAACTAAAAGTATATTAGAAAGGAGGATGAATAACGAAGAAGACATACAAACCCACACGTATTATGAAGGTGGATTACATAGGTATTTAAGTATATGTGTATCTATGTACATATGTTTCACATCTCTTCCTAAACCACTGGACCGATTTCAACCAAACTTGATACACGTATCAGACCTGTGTGGAAAGAATCACTGTGGGGGTAAAAACCACCTACCAATCAAAGGTATGGGGGTGCAAAAGCAGTCTTGTCCACTACGAGGACATACCCATACCTTATTTATCCAGTAATTGAGAATAATGGCACTAAATGACTTGCAACAAACATTACACCTAATTTGAAACATTTATGAAACACGTTCTCCCTGACAACCCCCATTCATTAAAACTGCCGCGTCAAGCATGACGTTTTAATTTATTAAAAAAAAAACTTTTTCGAGACAAATTTCTTCAGGGATTATTCACGTATGCCACTGAAAGTACCAGACAAATTATATCATTACACGACACATAGTTAAGAAGATATGTCATAAACACTGAGTTGCGGGATAATTGTCACATAATGCATAACACATAAATTTGTTATTTCATTGCTACTAACTCTATTCGCTACACATTTCGCAGACAGTATCCACATATGCTGCTGTATATGCCTATATAAATATATAATTGTACAACACATAGTTCAGGTGATATGACGTCACATACTGAGACGAGTAGAGAATAGCCGCATTAAGCATGACGTTTTAATTTATTATTTCCTTACTACTAACTCTATTCGTAACACATTTCGCAAACAATATCCACATATCTCTGTTGGTCCATCATGGCCAAGGGACATCGGCTGGTAAGTAACTGTCAATGTTAATAAAATTCACCAACAGCCATATACTTTAATATATTACTTTATTTTATTTTGAAAGCAACCAGTTTCAGCATTTGATTATACCATCCTGAGGCCCCTGCATAATAGAAGAGTATACATGTAGTATACAAGGGTGTATAAAGCAAGCTTAAAGAAAGTGACGAGTACTCACAATACCGCTTAAGCTTAAAAATGAAAGTAGTGTCGTTAAATCAAAACTTTTTGTACATCCAGCACATTAGACTAAACCACGTGTACATATTTGTTAGTAATATTTTCTCTGTGTACATTCACCACAGTAGACTAAAGCATATGTACATAGGACGGCGCAGCAAAGAGGAAGTTTGAGCGCAGTCGGAAGTGCGAACCCTCATCCTAAGCGAAACGACCCGGGAGATAACAGAAAATAAAAGAGAAAGGCATAATATAGGTCAAGACTACAACTGGCTGTTTAGGCAACGATTTTAGACGCACTTTCAGTGAGGGATAAAGCTACTTACGATTAGTTTCATAGGAGTCGAATATGGAACAAAGATGGAGCTAGAATGATTTAATATTACGACAGAAATAATTGATTCGGATCCTTGGCAAAAATTGTAATCATTATTCAGGTTTAATGTAATATGACTTGTAACTAACTGATATTTATGTCTTCTGTTGCATGGCATAATACATTGTGATTCATCTAACGAGGGAAGATCTTAACAACGCCGGTAACGACTGACTTCCGACTCGAACCACACTCCATATGATTCCCGTGGAAACAAGCAATATGTTATTGATTACTTTGGACGACAGGGTGCTAAAACAGGGAGCAGTAGCTATGTTTTGAGATTAGTGTTAAAATACATGGGACGGTTTGTGGAATAATAACCACAAAGCGTGGATAAACGAAAAGTGTTGTTAGAATAAGTACGAGAACGTGCTGAAAAGTAATGCCCCCGAATTTATTTTGTGTAACTCTTAAAATCTGTTTTATATCTGCCTATTTATTTCTCAGTATAGTCACCTTGCTGTCAAAGAGAGACCAGTTTGTTGATATAGTCACAGTAGAATGTTTGACTTTGTTGACGAAGCTATAACCTCACCTCTACTTCCTCCACTTCATCACTATGAAAGCGATATCATCGAAGGTATTCATCAGGTTTAGAAAACAGACGAAAATCTGATGGGCCTGAGTCGAGATAGTATGGAAGATGATCGATGACAGTAAACCTAAGACATCGGGTTGTTGCAGATGTTGCAGCGCTCGTGAATGTTTTGGTATTGCCTTAATGAAGGAATTGAGTAATTTTTAGAATTCGTGATTTCTGTTTTCTGACGGTCTCCCCCGCACCGACATAGTTACATTCCACATTGCCACTTTACACGCTACAATTCGGAGCCCTTTAGCTGCACAAGCTTGTAACTTGCGTCAGCGAAAAGGTAGAGGTGACCGTAAAATACCTCAACCGATGTTGAAAACTGAATAAAAAATCAGGGGCATTATTTTCCACCGTCGCCTCGTATCACGTGAAAGGCATGATGCTGAAACTAATAGCATAAATATTTTTAAAAGTTAAAGTGATATTTCAGAATACGTAAAAAGATTATTTTAATCAGTGGTAGTACTGAGGTAGTTAAACACTAATTAATGTCAAAATGAGGAAGAATATCGTGTTTTGCGTCACCTGTGTTGAAACCTGGATGAAGAATAATGAATCCGAAGTAATATAGTACTATTGATAAGTGTCTCAAGGATTTACTGTCACATCAGGTTTGTATGTAAACTTAAGCTTGTGACGATATCCTCTGTTGTCAGTCGTCATCGTTTCGAGTTAACTGTGGTTCCTGTAGTACTTCATTTAATTGACCGAATTTTATCACGAAGATGTCACAATTCCTCATAACTTCCGTATGTTACAAAAGAATATATATATATATATATATATGATGAAGGAACGTTGGTAGCTGGTATATAGCTCAGATCATTTCTCTGCAGCTTTTCAGCATCAGTCACCCACTGCCATTCATCACGGAGAGTTTGGCCACTGTCCATGTTACAATAGTTGTTGCACATCATGATCTCAACGACTTCTTTGATGAAACAATTGAAGTGGGTTGTTGCACTGGATAAGATTTTCATTTCATGAAACATTATCGAATGAGGCTGTCTTCAGCAACAACAGATTTCTTGAAATCATGATATTTATTTATGCGTCAATTCTCTGTGCAGTGTTCTAAAATCGTTTGTGCTGACTAATTAATGTAGCTGCTACCGTATTCACAAGACATTTAGTAAATTCCAGGGACACTCAAGTCAAAGCTACTGGGCGCACGACCTCTTCAATTTTCTCGGGCGGTCGAAAATTTGATCGATATTTTTGTCCGCTTAAGGCCCTGACGCGGCAAGAAAGAAGTTAAACTTTTGTCCAGGAATGTCGCAGGAGACAATACGTTCTCAAAAAATTAGTACTACGTGATGAGTTCAAGGAATAGGATTCTGAAGCAAAAATTAAAGCCACAAGAATTAAGAGGCTACGTAATGTAATACACTTAAGAGCTAAAGAAACTGGTACACATGCATAATATCGTCTAGCTGCTCCTCGAGCACGCAGAAGTGCCGCTACACGACCTGGCATGGACTCTAGACTCAAAAAACGTGATACCACCGCTGTTTACAGAGCGTACACTATCCTTCAGATCACATCAGTTGCACACTACGATGGAAGCGCAAAAGGGCCGTATCCCATTTGGACGGTTTCGGACCGTGTCATATAGATGCGAAAGCCGGCATATGCCTCTACATAACACAGCCGTGCATACTGTGCCCATAGGCAGCTGCCGAATAAGTGTGAATTGTACTGACGGTTCATAATATATGTTAATGAGCAGGCGGATAACGTTTTTAGGTTTCACGACAAACCGCGGGATTGCCGCCTAGTGGGGTTGCGGGTATTTGACGTGGTAAGGGAAGTCTATAAGCGGAGCAAAGAGGCATGGGAATCATTTTATCATATTAGCAATTATACGGACTACAAATGCTGTAAAATACACTGACATCATCGACTTTTACAGAAGGCATCACATGTATTCGCAATTGCAAATATGAACAACCATCATCTGCAGACTGGAATGAGGACAATGAAAATTTGTACCAGACCGGCATTCGAACCTGGATTTCCTGCTTATCGCGAACGATCGCCTAACCTTTTTTCTTTTTTTAATCTCATTTTTGTTCTACATTGTTTGTTGTATTTGTTCGGGGCAGGCGTCCCATGACACACGTTGAGGTTCCTCGTCGATCCGTTCACTCAGTTTCTTTATTACAGAGGGCTGCTAACCCTCTGAAGGAACACTCCGAGCTACCATGCTGGCGTCATTTGGCTATCAGTGTACGACTTACGGTAAGATCCCTACTTCCATGTCTCGTCAACCATGCATCCACAGCCTCTACTTGTGCATCTATTTTTTATACATCCGTACAGGTGAGATATTTTCCTTGAAAGTCGCTTGCCGGTTGTCGGAAGATAAATACGATATTGCAGTGCCTGTGTTATTCTGATTTATGATGCGTAGTTCCTCTGGACATGCATTGTAATTCAGAATAACACAGGCACTGCAGTACCGTATTTACACGAGACAGACTCTTATGGCACGTCGCCTGTAAGCGAGCATCTGTAAACGGAGAAGCTGGTGGGCTTCTTTATTTATACGAGTCCAAATTACGCTAAGGCCTATGTAATCCTAAAACTACAATCTAATATTACTGATGAAATAATTTCACGCATTGTGAGTCCAATTTTCAGCAGTCATAACGGCATCGTCATTCGCTGCAAACATGTCTCACATGTCAGAGATTTCGGCCAGATTGCTGCAAACTATCAAGCTTTCAGAGTACTGTCTTGCCCCGCATTCTCAACATCGTATTTTTCTACCGACAACCGGCAAGCGACTTTCAAGGAAAATACCTCACCTGTACGGATGTATAAACAATAGATGCACAAGTACAGGCTGTGGATGCATGGTTGACGAGACATGGAAGTTGGGATCTTACAGTAAGTCGTACACTGATAGCCACATGGCGCCAGCATGGTAGCTCGGAGTGTTCCTTCAGAGGGTTATCAGCCCTCTGTAATAAAGAAACTGAGTGAACGGATCGACCCACTTAATTAAATTAATTTATCTTTCCTGCAACCTTCTGTTTTCAATCTGTTGATTACCTTCCAAGTCCGTGATTGGAGATGGCTTCGCTTCTGCTGTCCATAAACCTCCACGGCACTTTGTTCTCCGTAGAACAGTTCAGCGGATTTCTGCTGAAATTGTAATTGCTGGTGTTGTAAGGCGGAAGCTTTATCTGGATTTCAGTCATAACGAATAAACATGAATTTCAAACAGTCGATGCACTGGATCTGTATCTTGCTTCTTCTTTTCAGTCTCTGTTTCCTAATAGCTGTCTTTCTGCATCTGGAGGTGCTGCTCCCATGAGACGAAAGGTCTTATAGACAGAAGATGGTCTCAGGCACCCTGTGAATATGAGGCCTGTCTCATCAACTTGACTAACATATGCAGGGATCTGCCACACTATAGTGGTGTACTCTGGAACAGAGACACACATAGCAAGATCGGATGTGTAGAGGACGCTGGGCTGCGATCTGCGTGCCGTACTGGTCAGTTTTTTTGTATTTTGAGTGAACACAGTGGCTTCAATTTACTCCTTTCTATGTGATGTTCTGCTTTCTTCTTGCCTCCCTATTGCGTAGATGGATGAAAACACTTGAATTCTATCCGCATTTGTTTCCCGGTTCTTGTCATCATAGTATGAAACAAGGTCTTCGAGAACATATGTTATCTTGGAGTTTATTTCTTGAAATGTCACCTCTTAAGCTGTCACAGAACCCGAGTTCGGAGGCCCCCCGCTCTGCAGATCAGGACAGGAGTTGCTGTGTCACAGGTCTGACGACTGAGTACTATTGTGGTGTAGGTAAAATTGTTTCGGAGCACAGCATTACGAGCATACTGACTAACTTAGGACTCTGCAGCAGAGAACCCCTACATGTTTTCACGTTGACCCACCGACATAGTCATTTAGATTGGTGGGTTCAAAATGGTTCAAATGGCTCTGAGCACTATGGGACTCAACTGCTGAGGTCATTAGTCCCCTAGAACTTAGAACTAGTTAAACCTAACTAACCTAAGGACATCACACACATCCATGCCCGAGGCAGGATTCGAACCTGCGACCGTAGCGGTCTCGCGGTTCCAGACTGCAGCGCCAGAACCGAGCGGCCACTTCGGCCGGCTTAGATTGGTGGGGACATGGGATCATCGAGACTAGCAGTGGATCAATGGAAATGTGCCGCCCAGTGGATGAACCACTTTTCTTGTTACACCACATGATTCGTGTTAACCAGGCGTACTGCTGCTCGAAAGATGCACCGAGCCAGGGATGCATGGCACTATTTTTCTATTGTGGACATTCAGCAGCCTTTCCAAGGAACCCTTTGCATTACTCGAGGGTACAATGTATCGGTGAGCTACGTGGACGTTGTTGTGGACCACCAGGATTCCCTCACGTTCGATGTCTTCCCCAGCAGTGATGGCATCTTCCAGCAGGATAAATCCCTGTCACAAGATGAAAATCGTGCTACTGTCGTTTGAGAAACACAATCGTGGACTGAAGCAGATGTATTGATCACCTGTTCGATTACTTAGAGGAATAGCGTACTCTGTGAGATGACATCTGGTGCCACATATCTCCATAAACCTTCCAAAGGCTTTTCGAACCCTTGCCATGCTATACAGCTGCTGTGTTTGCACTTCAAATGTGACCTATACGCAGTTAAGCAGAGGGTTATAACATTTTGGTTCATCAATGAATACACTGTCCGACAAAACAAGTGAATCACCTACAAGGGAGAACGAAACGAAATGAGAATTCAAGGGTTGAGAGGGCATATGATGTTATTTCGGTAATTAAAAAATGGAGGCAAATTCACAGAGAACTTGGTAGTATAAGCCCCACATATTAATATAATGTTACACCCAGTTTGGCCTTTATGCATGAACTGAATTTCTTAGGAAGGGCATAATAAAGCCGTTGTATCCTCTCCGGCGGCATGCTGGCCTATAACTGCTGTAAATGCCCTTTAATGTCCTGGATGTAGCACTGTGACGGAACTGACGTCCAAACTTTACCTATACACGTTCTATCGCTAACAAATCTGGGAATCTGGTTAGTCACAGGAGTACCTCAGCATCACGCAGACGGTTCATAGGGACCTGTGCTGTGTTTAGAGGAGCATTGTCCAGTTGGAAGAGGACATCATGATACTCGCCAATGATGGCTATCACGTGAAGTGAAGAACCGAGATTCATCGCTGAATACGATGCGACGCCTTTTATCAACACTGTAAGGTTACTGTCACGGAACATCTCCATAAAAATCCGTTTGTGATGTGGTGTTAACTGCAGCCTACTTCTGGATAGTAATTCGCTGATCTGACTGCTCCTAGTCTCCAACCAATGGTGTAGGATGACACAGATTGTTGTAGTCTATTATTTGCTCTCGAATGACGGGAGCAGATATGAAGGGCTTATGATATGCTTAGTGCACAATAAGGCGATGATCCCTTGTGATGGTTAGGCATGGTCGACCGGAACCTCAATAAAGAGTATGCATGCCGTCATGTGCCCATGCAGTTCAACATTGGGCCACCAACAGATTAAAATCCCCCACAAATCTGAATATTACAGGAATAGGCCAGCCGACCAAACAAACTATGTCAGAAGCTGATAACGCTGTCTCACATAAGTACACAACATCTCCATGTCATACATAGTGATCGCTTAACATGTGATGCTGTTTATGACCCATACATACATACCCAATCAGGCCTCGTGACAACACTAAGCCCGAACATCGCTAATGTACCCTTGTGTCCGTTCTACCTTCCACATTAGCATACCCTCAGATGGCATGTATGCGTACAAAGATGTATTACCACCTCCCCATGTCTTCTGGGTGCTTCACTTTTCTTGTCTGACAGTGCAATAATGTATTGACCGTGACTCTAAAGTTAGAGAAAACCAGGGTTATGAAGACCGGTAACGACAGTCGTTCATACATGTTCACCAACGAATGCAACAGAAAGGAGGGGAAATGAATATTGTACAGTTTGTACCGCCTTCCTCACACCTACGAAGTCCTTCTCTTACGACTGTATGAGGCTCTTTTGATAAATGATGCCTTAAATATGATTCTTCTTCTCCACGTATGCCAAGTTTGGAACAAATTCGTATGAGAGATGGCAGAACGGTAGTGGAACGTCAAAGTGGCGTCTACACAAGACACTCATTCCAGAAACATGCTGCAATGAAGAGGCTGCCAAGAATTCTGCTCGCGGGTCATGCCCAGGCCCGAGTGCCAAGATGCTCAGCCTCTCAGCACGTTTTCCCTACTGCCACACTGTATGAGCGCTAGGTGGGAAGAGAGGGGAACACCGCGAACGCGCCGCATTTATATAGCAGTCCAGTCACACTATATACGCCTTTGATTCACATTACACATTTCTCAGCGTCACAGGTCACAAAAAATACAAATTCTCAGTGATATTTAATTAGTTTTGGCACGCTGAAGACATAGTATAATTTTCATCTGGTGAAAACTGTAGGAATACGGACAGACACGATCAATATCACTGAGTTCCGCACTCAAGATGCCATTTAAATATGATTTATTTAGTTTCATAATTCAGAAAGTGTCTTTCACACAAATATGTCGATCGAAATATTGTAGCACCTTTGCAACATCATTATGGAGACATGGAAACTCTACCTTAGGAAAGTAATACAGTCACCCATAACAGTTCCTACGTAAAAAGATTTGTCATTAAAACTGAATTACCTTGCAGGTCAATGAAATACACCCGCACATACATAGGGGCACTTTCAACGGAAACGGCAGATAGTCTCGAATATAGCTCAAAAACAGATGTAAGATAGACAGTGTCCTCGAAACCTTTAGAAAACTTTCCTTGTAATTCTTTCAGAGTCACAAAGAATTCTTCAACCTGCAGTTCTCTACACTACGCTTGTCCATCCTCTTTTAGAATACTCCTGCGCGGTGTGGGAACCTTACCAGATAGGATTGACTGAGTACATCGAAAAAGTTCAAAGAAGGGCAGCACGTTTTGTATTATCGTGAAATAGTGAAGAGAGTGTCACTCAAATGATACACGATTTGGGGTGAGCATAATTAAAACAAAGGCGTTTTTCGTTGCCTCGGAATCTTCTCACTAAATTCCAATCACCAACTTTCTCCTCCGAATGCGAAAATATATTGTTGACACCGACCTACGTATGGAGAAACGATCACCATAATAAAATAACTGAAATCAGAGCTCGTACGGAAATATATAGGTGTTCGTTCTTTCCTTGCGCAACACGAGATTGAAATAATAGAGAATTGTGAAGGTGGTTCGATGATCCCTCTGCCAGGCACTTAAATGTGATTTGCAGAGTATCCATGTCGATGCAGATGTAGAACGCCAGTGAGCTTAGGGAACTGGGCTGTCTTTGTGAGAATGTGTCCCTTCTATAACACGATTTTCTTTTTAAATGCGTCCCCGCCAAATCAGAAAGAAATGACCTTGCAATGTCATACTGTGAGCAGTGTGCAGTCAAGTCCACTTAAAATGCAGATTCTGTAATATATTCCGGATGCTCTAATTTTCGTTCCTGCACTCCTTTTTCTTTCATAAATTCAGAAATAGCGAGTTTTAAATCGAAAAAATTTTCCGATCATGTCCCTTGACACAACCTACCTACTCTTCAGTGATACATGAAGTCTCCATAGTCTTCGTTGAGTTCCATTGCAAACTTTGCAACTAATAATGAAATAATGCGTGTGCCCTCAGAAACTTCACTATTCGTAGCACCAATTTCCTCAAGTACTCCATACCTACAAATTTAGCACAAAATGAATAACGAATCATGTCTATCGGTCGTTCTAATTTTTTGGTCTTTCATTGTCAACTAAAACTTTAAATTCTTTCTGAATGGTATTGTAATGTTGTTTCGTAGCAAATAGGCAGCACCCGTCGCTTATGCGAATTCCGAAATCTTATACCTCTCTTCAGTGATTCACTTTCATTTTTAATGGATTGCGACGATAGATAGCTAGATTGCCTCTTTTTGTGCAAACAGCCAGTGAGCCTGTGAACTTCCTTCATACCACGAGAAAATAGCGAAGAGTAAACAGAGCTGACACTACGATTCTGCCGAACTCAAAGATTTGCGCCGACCGAAAAATGTTACTCCCCAGTGCTAAATGAAGTGTCGCTCTGTCACCGGTACTTCCGAGAACGACTGAGCAAAGACGAGTGGCAGGCCGGGTATTGGCTCCCACGCAGCCCGCACACGCTTCCCTCGTGAAGTTCTACACGCCGTGGCCGGCCCTGCTGTAATCGAATTCTTGGTTGCGGAAAAGAAAACTGTCGCAAACATTCATAAACGATTGTGTGTAGTGCATGGTAATGTTGCAGTTGAAAGAAGTACTGTTGGGCACTGTGTACGTAGAGATAAAACTCCAGGAAGTATAGAAACTGAGCTCTATGTCCGGACACGAATGGCAAGTCCTGTCACCGCCAGTTTTTTACATGGTGAACTGCCGGCACAGCTTTCGACAAGTGTTTCGCGCGAATGACATTATTCTTGATGATTAGATCATTGGCCGGCCGGGGCGGCAGAGCAGTTCTAGGCGCTACAGTCTGGAACCGCACCACCGCTACGGTCGCAGGTTCAAATCCTGCCTCGGGCATGGATATGTGTGATGTCCTTAGGTTAGTTAGGTTTAAGTAGTTCTAAGTTCTAGGGGACTGATGACCTGAGAAGTTAAGTCCCATAGTGCTCAGAGCCATTTGAACCTTTTAGATCATTAAAACTCGACAACACACTATACAGCTTTGCGTATACAATGAAGGAGACTCTTGGAAATTGAATCACATGCTCAAGAAGGGTTCCACGAATGCTCACAGCAGACGACAAGGGAAGATTGGAGCAGTATGAGGCCAATGAAGTGGCCTTTCTATTGTGTACCGTCATATGTTACGAAACCAGGCTACATCACTTTGAATCAGAAGCAAAAGAGCGTTCACTGAAATGGTTCCACCCACAATTACAAAAAGGAAGAAGAAATTCAAGGCAGCTCTCTCTGCTGTCAAAGTAATAATGACAGACTTTTGGGACAGCGATGTAGTCAGTGTTGCCAAAAGGGTTAGTCATGAATTAAGAGACGTATGTGAAAGCTCTGAAACATCTGAAGAACTCTTCCGGCGTGTTCAGTTTGACAAGTATTCAAAATAAATTTGCCTCCAGTACGACAAAAGATGCCCACATACAAGTCTCAAAACCCAGGAACACATCGTAAAATTGGGTTGAGCTATCATTGTCTCATACACCATGTAACTCTAGCCCGAAGCACTCGGAATTCAATCTGTTTAGACCATTTAAGGATTTCTTACGTGGGATCAACTCCGAAGCTGGGGAGTGCGTAATTACTGCAGCAAAAATATTGCTGAGGGCACATGACATGTTTCATGTATAACAAGAAGTACATGCTGTTACACAGGAAGTTGATGGAGACCATGAAGAAGAATGATACACATAAAAGAAATTTTGATTGATATAGCCACTAAAAATTCACTGTTAGGAACAAATACGCCTTGAGGGATAAATTGTGGGGCATTATTTATTGGACGACCTTCGTTGATATAGATGCAAGTGGCCCAAATTGTACATAGTAAAATTTATTTACTTTTGATCTTGTAATTATTATTATTGTTATTATTACTATTACTATGAAGAATTATACTAAACATGCTTATATTATATTAGTTGTTATATTAATTATATTAAGAATTATACTAAACAAGCTCCACCCATACATTGAGGGAATATTAGACACAGCACAAGCAGGGTTCAGAAACGGTAAATCAACAAGCGACCAAATATTTACACTAAGACAAATATTAGATAAGAATTGGGAGCACAGTCATGATACCTTTTGCCTGTTTATAGATTTCAATAAAGCATATGATAGCATAGTAAGAGGGGAAATGTGGAGGATAATGGCAGAGTGTGGGATACCTGAGAAGCTGATGAAGCTAACTAAAATGTATGTGATGGAATCGAAGTATAGAGTGAAAATACAGGGGACCTGGAGAAAATGGGGACTGTGCTAATAGAAGAAGCTAAGAAATTAGGTCTAAGTGTAAATGAAAGAAAACAAAGTTCATAGTAGTAAGAAGAAGAGCTCATTTAGAACCAAACCATCTAAAAACCGGAAATCTAACAATACAGAAGGCAGACACATTCACGTACCTCGGTGTCAACACCAACCTGAAAAACCTCGTAGAACCAGAGATAGTAACAAGCTGGGGGAAGATCTCTAGGATCTATGCACAGCATCATAAGATCGAAATTACTACCTAGGCAGGCAAAAATAAGAATATATCAGACCATCACCAAGCCATTAGTGTGCTATGCAAGTGAGACATGGACCCTGACAAAGAAAACAGAGATAAAACTCATCACTTTAGAAAATAAAGTACTGAAAGCAATATATGGACCAGTGAAAGAAAATGAACAGTGGAGAATAAGGAAAAACAGAGAAGTCAGACAATTATACACACTGCCTGATGTCGTAGCGAGTCTGAAAATTAAGAAGCTAAAATGGTATATACATGCGAGGAGGAGAGGGGAGAACATGGTAATAAAGGCTGTGATGGATGGAGAAGCTGAAGGAAAGACACCACTGGGACGGCCGAGAATGAGATGGAAGGATTATATCATGGGAGACATGCAGGTACTGGATCTGGGAGATGAAGACGGAGATGGCAGGAAAGTGTGGAAGGTTGGACTGAGTGAGGCTAAGGACCGGCTGCTGTTTGTGTGGCCAGTATAAGTAGGTATTATTACATTTATTGTAATTGCTAGAAAGCAGTCGGATGACATGTGAGATAGTTACTTCTCACGTCAGAAAATTTTTTACAGCATGTCATGGAAATGTCTCGATCTCAACCGACCAGACTGGGGACCCGTTCACTACCATCTGGATGAATCTATCTTCTTTTGATATATTACATTACGTAACGTCGTAACTTTCTAGCTTTAATTTTTGTTACAGAATTTGATTACCTTTCGGGAAGAGGCTATAGAAGAGCTGTGGATCGACTTAAAACGAGTGGTTGACAAGCTTTCGTTACGCGTGTATCTAGTAGAACAATTCACTTTTGGAGGCACTCGACATAGTATGCGGTTGCTGTAGATAAACTTCTAAAGAAGCTTCTAAAGAAACAGCGGCTACTGCATAATAAGTGAGAAAGAAAACATAAGACTTGTGGAGATGAAGGTGCTGAATGATATGCGTTTTGCAGTCAGAGGACAAAGCCTGTAGCCTTCAATGACTACCGTAGTCGAATCTTACGGAAGTATCTCTCACAGAACTCAAAACATCGTAAGTAAATGTCGTCGGTGGTACGGAAGTTAGTATCTAGACATTGGTGGATGACACAGGAACCGAAATGATGATACCAAAGCAAAAATAAAAATGCTGAATTCCATCCTCAAACGTTCTTTTATTATGAAAGTTAAACGAGTACTGTCTACGTTTAACTGTCACATTACGTCAAAGGTAAGTGATATAGATGTTGTTGGCTGTGGCGCTGATAAACAGGTAAAATTGCTAAAATTGAACGAGGTTTCATTACCCGATGGAATCCCTAACAATTTATATACAGAATACATTGTGAAGCATAACATGCCGTAAATCCCTTGAACAAAGATCTGCACCCAGCGATTGGACGAAAGCCTGGGACACACACGTCAAGAAGAACAGCGGTATTGGTTTGACCCGATTTCTAATGATATCTTTGCTTTTTGAATTACTTTACTACGATCAGTCTCAGGATCGACGTGACTAGCAACTGAGGATAATACTGTTTGTACGGGGACTGTCACGCCTTAAGGGTCTTTCCTTGATTGTTGTTGCAGAATCACTGTAAGTTGTATTTTTGAAGACAAGCATCAGAGTATGTTAAGTTAGATGTGCGACTCTCAATAGTACTGTTAGCTGCTGTCAGTTCTACTTTCGTAGATAATCTGAAACCCGTAAGTACCTTTCGTTAAGTCAGCTTGTTGTAATTTTACTGGGTAATTTACCGAATACACGTTACCATTTCATAGTCGCAAAACATTCGTACTTTTAGCTGCATGAGGTACAGGAAACAGTGAATGTACTTGTTTCTTGACTCTTGCCGATAAGTGTTTGGCATCAGCGTCGTACGTCTGGAGATAGTTACTGAATGTGAAATAAGAAATGCTCCTTACTACCAATTTTCCCTAATTGAGCTTGAGGGATTTTTATGCTATTTTCTTAAGCATTAGCGACTGTGCAACTTTCTTTGTAGCACTTGATGTAGGACTTCTTTTGTATTACAGCTGTAAGTGAAACACAACGTCGCCTTGACTACAGCTCCACCAGATGGTCCGCGGCTGGCAGATGCGGTGATACACGTTGAGTTTGAAATATGTGTAGCGCCTCCTCTACCTTTGCCGCTGTCCAGTAAAAAGCCACGTCAACGCCTGACATCTGCCTCGACGCGAAACATTAGACCAACAGACCTGCTTTGATGAATGAACTTACTCGTTTTTGTGTTGATATTGCCTGTTAATTATTCCTCACAACATGTAGAAATCGAATGAAATCAAACATTCCATAATATGTCTGTGGTTCTGAAAGTTATAACAGTTTCTATGTCAGAAATATAGCTACCTATGAAAACAGTTTATACAAAATGCCAACAATTATACAGTAGAAGTTCGTAATTACACTAGATTTATGCTCAAAGCCTCAAAATCGCTTCCATTTTCCATTTTGGTCAGGCTACGTACATCTTAATCCATCGTGTGAAACAATGCCAATGAGCAGTTTTATTCCAAATATGACCACCTATGGAGGTCTACACGCAAAATACTTCATTGTTCACCTCATATGTTTCAGTGTAAAGGGAAAAGGTATAATTCTTAATAGCCGAGCTGATTCTTCACTTTATTCTGGTTTAGGAACCGCACTAAATCTTTTATTTTCTACTTTCTGCAGTTCTCCCTTTTAAATTTTAAATTACTACTGGTATAAGTCGTGGATATTTGGAGTAATCAGGACGATGTTGAGAAAGGTGTAATAAGTTTCCCTGAAACGAAAAAACTTCTGTTCACAAATTAGATCGGATTTAGAAAGTAGAGCTTGTGTGAAACTCAGTTTGTCCTTTTCTCCCACGATATTCTGCTAACCCTGGATGAGGGGCAACCAGCAGATTCCTTACTCCTGGATTTTCGGAAAGCGTTTGACACACTACTCTATTGTAGACTGTTGAAGTTCCGAGCATACGGAATCTACTTGTTCATCAATACTCTGCAAGGCACCAGACGGTGGGGTGGCGGACGGTACTTCTGGTTCTGCTAACTAATCACATCTTCCCTGCTCCATTCGCGAATGGCGCATGGGAGGAATGGTTGTTGGTAAGCCTCTATATTAGCTCTAAATTCTCGAATTTTTTCATCGTGATCATTTCGAGAGATGGATGTGAGAGGAAGTACTATGATGCCCGTATCTTCTCGGAAAGCACTCTCTCGAAATTTCAATAGTAAATCTCTCCTTGTTGCGCAACGCTTCTCAAGTAGCGTCTGCCACAGGAGTCGCATCACGGACAAAATATATTCTGTAAGTTAAAGTACTAATAGTTTGCTCAGCTTAGTAGCTCTGATGTTTACCTTACTGCCGGCGTAGTTCGCCATGAACCAGTAGATAGGGCTGTTGGTTTCGTTGTAACCCAAAGAACCGATAAAGGGCGCTCTTAGTTTCCTCACCTCAGTGACAGATGTATTTCCGAAAGTTAACGTCACTGAAAGAATTAAGTGGCGCAATATTACCTCTACGAATACGAATTAACAATGAATTTTCTTGGTTAGGACCTACGGATCTACTGATTTCGTATTGTCCAATAAAAACTAAACGACATTGCTTTGTTTCTTTCGATAGATTTAATCTGTATTGGACTTCTTGGGCAGAAAAAACGAATTTATTGACAAAGTGGCCCATAAGGGTTCCGTTTTTAGCTACTGTTGTACGGTAGGCAAAGGTCCTTCCTTAACTCCCATTGTGAAGCATGGGCGTATAGCTAGCAAGTTTACATTTTACGATTGATGACGACCAACAAGGAAATGGAAGTGTGTTTCCTCTCCGTAGGACTATTAACATTGTCAACGACGTTGCCTAAAAAGTCTTACCAGCTTGTAATATTAAACAATTAGCGCTTATTTCGCCTAATGAGACAGTATACATAAATAACCACGCCAATTTCCTTTCAGCCACTGAGATGTTGTGTGCGAAAGAGCTACACGGGGTGAACAAAGATGTGAAAAAAACATATCACAATGCTATGTCTAATATGGTGTAGGAAAACCGTTGGCATTCTAAACAGCTTCCAGTTGTCTCGGATGGATAAATACAGATCCTGTATAGTTTTCTAGGGTACCTTATACCGTTCTTCCTGCAAAACAGTTGCAAGTTCAGGCAACGATGATGGAGGTGGTTAGAGATCACTTAACTTTCTTTCCAAAGCAAAACACAAAGCCTCAATAGTGATCCTGCCCGTCTAGCTGCGCGGTCTAACGTGCTGCTTCCCGAGTGGGAAGGCGTGCCGATCCCCAGTACTAATCCGCCCGGCGGATTTAGTGTCGAGGTCCGGTGAATCGGGCAGCCTGTGGATGGTTTTTAGGCGGTTTTCCATCTGCCTCGGCCAATGCGGGCTAGTTCCCCTTATTCCGCCTCACTTACACCATGTCGGCGATTGCTGCACAAACACTGTCTCCACGTACGCCTACACCATAATTACTCTACCATGCAAACATTTGGGGTTACACTCATCTGGTATGAGACGTTCCCAGGTTGGAAGGGGAGGGAGAGGGGGGTCCACTGGGGGCCGAACAGCACGATAACCCTGGGATCTGTGTGGGGTGGCGGCGAGGTGGGTGGACTGCTGTGGCCTGTTGTGGGGTTGTGAACCACAGAGGGCCACGGCGGGACGAAGCCTCTCCGTCGTTTCTAGATCCCCTGTTCAATACACAATACATAAGCCTCAATAGTACTGAAATATGGTTACTGGTGTACCCAGGGGAGATGCGGCAATTCATCCTCATGCGTGAAGCGAGGTGGAGCAGTGGTTATCACATTTGTCTCTCTTTCGGGAGGATGACGGTTCAAACCCTCGTCAGGCCATCCTGATTTAGGTTTTCCGTGATTTCCCTAAATCGCTCAGACAAATGCCGGGATGGTTCCTTCGAAAGGGCACGGCCGACTTCCTTGCTATCCGTGCCTAATCTGATGGGGCCGAGAACCTCGCTGTTTGGTCCCCTTGCTCAAATTATCCAACCAACCAACCATCATCATGCCCGAAAAACTAGTTCTAGTCTAGACGATGTGAGCTGTGTGAACAGGGCTTAGTCGTCTTGGAAAACGCATCACATTCGGGAACTAACAATGTACCATGGGATGAAACTGATCAGCTATAATGAACACATAATCCTTGCCAATAGTACGACTTGAAGATTAACCGCGGGGCTCATGGGATACCACGCTATGTCTGCCCAAATCATCACGGGAACCCCCCGCCACGTGTCACTCTTCGGACGTAAACTTGGTCAGAAGTGGGGAAACAGAGTGAAACGAGTCTCTGACGAACAAATAATATTTTCCATTGCGCTGTAGTCCCGGTGTAATGGCTTCGGCACCTCGTATTCCTGTTTCTGGTAATTGCATCACTGTGCAATGGCGCTCCACTCGGAGCTAAGCCGTTCTGCATGTGAGCGGTGAAGAAATTTTCACTGCAAGTATTTGGCCGGTATGGGCAGGAGAGGCGGTGGCGTAAAGTTTCTGATTACCAGTCTTTGCGCCAATGACCTGGACTAAATTCCAAACGTCTTCGTATTTTCTCATTAAATGAAAGCATGTGACACTGTTCATGGTGATCCGTCCATCGGATGGGGAAGTTAAGTGCGGCGGCCCACTTGGTGCTTTTAGAGAGGAGCAAGCAATGTGGCGTCACCGGATTTCACTCCCTCCCTTCTCTCATCATCTGCAACACAAACATAACATTACACTACACGCACACTCTTCACAGTCATCTACCATTAACAGGTATACTTACGCTCACGACTCTCATACTTCACGAAGGAAAGGGAAGAAACCTTTCCTATTAGGCGTCTGAACGTGCACTTCGATATCTATCATTCATGGCATACGAATTTACTTACTTTAATTATCACTGATGTGTCGTTTTGGAAATCCAGGTCACCTTAAAAGTACCTGCTTGTGAAACTCCATTCGTGTTACTTTGGTGCTGACAGGATTCGCGGATGCGACATTCAATTCTGCAGTGATTTTTGGAGCTGTCGTCCTCTTATTTTTCGTCACAATCTTCTTGAATGTCCATCCATCACGATCACTCAATACACATATTCGTCAGTGTTGTGACGGTGTGAAACTTCGATAGAGTGTCTCTTGAAATATCACTCACCTCGGCTACCTTGGTCTAGGAAACATACACCATATGACCACCAACAACCAGCCCACCTTCGAATTTATTTAGCTCAGACATAATGCACCCACAGCTACACAGAAAACTGTTCTGACGACGACGAAATTTACAACATGTTGAGGACATGGCGTTGCTGTCGTTCGTGGTCTCACACAAGAGCGCAACCTGCACGATTGGCCACCATCTCCATTGATGTTCAAACATACGTTTCTCGCGGTTTTCCGTATTTTTATCCAAGCCCTATAGGAAACAACATTCCGTCAATTCCTATTTTGCTTTAAGGGAAAATTACTCCCCGTTAATTGTGGGAGCATTACTGAAGTTTGTGTAATATCTACGAAAAATCTGTAGCTGCTACTTAACGATATGTATTTGATAGGATTCTGGAATTAATCTATGAGACTGAAATAAAATACGGTTTTGTTTCCGTGCCAGGAATTTTTAATGATTTTATCCGATTTCACTTCGTTTGTATGAAGCGCAATGTAACTGCTATCATTTTACTCGTATAAAATTCTGTGAGCATGGAGTATTATACACAGAACTTGAAACAGAAATTCTGATCCATCAGTGTTCGTGGTGGGACGCAACGTCCGTATACTTACAGTTCCACTTCTTGGTCTGCGTGTGGCTGAAGTAGGGATGAACATTATGTTTGTAAAATGTTACATCTCCGCTTTTGCCCCACCGCTGGCCATGTAAACATCTGTCATCAGCTGACTATCCGAAACAACTGGTCAGTCATCTTTATACACTGTGAAAATAGTTCAACACTATTTTGATGCAGTCAATTATTTTTGGGTAATCATACTTACAGATTCAATGAAACGAAAAACTTACCACATTATTTAAAACTTCTAATTAGTCATAGAATTTTTGCTTCAGAAATATTGTAACTAACGCAAACACAGTGTGATTGTAACTAAAATTTCAGTTTTAAAATACTATGTAAAAGAATCGCTGCTCAGAATGACGTAAAATTTCAATGGAGTACTATCGAAGAAGTGGGAAACGGTATGAAAAAAAAAAAAACCTAGACGAAAATGTTCCCTCTAGACTGCACTGTAAGCGTCGTAACGTAAATATGTTCGGCTACAAATGAATCGCCATACGACGGCTATGGTGTGAGTTTTACTAACCATACTGACCATACTGTGCAATGTGCATGACCGCAAAAGTGCGGCATTCAACAGTTCTGTCACTCTTTGTTGGGTACACCCATCCACCTCGGCCGGGCAAAACCGCTTTTCAATTATTCTGAGGCCTAAAACCTCATGAAAATTAATAATGAAACCAAACCAGTTTTCAACTATTGTGAGACAGGCGCAAGATATGTTTCATGTGATGTCCGTCGTTTTCTGCTACAAGTGGAAATAGAGAAACACCTTGTTTCCACAGAAAATCGGATGGTCGCGGAGGTCACGTTCAGAATGCGTTGCGCAATGCATGCCTTCAATTCCGCTACATTTATAATTGGAGCACTGAACACACCATCTTTTAGATAACCCCACAGCCAGAAGTCACATGGATTAAGAGCAGGTGATCCGAACGGCCCGGCTATAGAGAAATGATGTTTGATAATTCAAGCATTTCCAAAATACCTCTGCAGCAGCTGCTTCTCTGGCTATGGAATACGAGGGAGAGTGACGCCTGGCATAAAAATTATCCTACCCACACATCAACGCTGTTGAATGATTGGAACGTCGTTGGTGCCAAAATACACTTATAGTTTACCAGTGACGGTACAGGTAACAGGGCCCGCATGACCCATACGCTCGAAAAAATATGGCTCTGCCATAAACGACGCCATCAACCCACTCAGTACAGTTACCTTTCCAGAGTGAAGCGGTACTGGTTCATGTGCGTGCGGATTTCCGTTACCTTTATTCTGCAATTCTGTGTACTCGTGTATCCATGGAGATGGAAGTGGACTTCGTCAGTCCATAGGGAGTTCTATGTTCATTCACTGTCCACTTCCAACGCGTGGAAGAAATTCTAGAGTAAACGTTTGTCTTATTTGTAGGTTAGCATGAAGCAATTCCTGAACATGGGAAATTTAGTATGGATAGCAATGCAGAATGTTTCGTAGAATTTTATGCACCTCGCCCACAGGCATGTTCAGAGTTCGCACTATTCCTCTTCCACTGCATGTTTGCATACTACCGCTCAATCCCTCCTGGAATGCTGTGGTGACATCTTCTACTGACGTCGGATCAACTGCTTTCCTCCATCGGCCACAAAGCACTTAAAATGAATCTGTCTTTCCGAATTTGCCGGCCGGAGTAGCCGAGCGGTTCTAGGCGCTACAGTCTGGAACCGCGCGACCGCTACGATAGCAGGTTCGAATCCTGCCTCGGGCATGGATGTGTGTGATGTCCTTAGGTTAGTTAGGTTTAGGTAGTTCTAAGTTCTAGGGGACGGATGACCTCAGAAGTTAAGTCCCATAGTGCTCAGAGCCATTTCATTTTCATTTCCGAATTTCTTAATCATTTCTTCCAGACCCTGGGAAGACATCGGACCAACGTCCTTTCTTCATACCCTTGAGTGACCGGAACTTCTGCAGAGCTACTGGAGCACAGTCTCATTTTTGTAAAAGAGCTTTACCAGTAGCGCGCGATCGTGAATTGATAACAGTCATGCCGAGTGTCTCAGACGCAAACTAAGGAACAGTCGTGTACCCCACACCTCTTATTTTGCATATTTTGCTGCTTTTAGCGCCATCTAGTGGCAAAATTATCGTTAAATATTTCTGTATGTTTCCCCCTTCATCGATAAAATTCCATTAAAATTGTATGTCATTCTGAGCAGTGGTTCCTTTTTTCCAGAACTCTAAGTGTAATCATCTTGTATTATAGCTGGAGCTGGTGTAATACTGCCATTAATATTTAGTATTGTACTTAACATATTAGTGGATGCCTGTAGTAGCCTTCACTGAGTGTGGTGCAGCATTGACCTACTTTCCTTTGACGTCACACGTCACCCCTCTTGCATCTATCATGTCATAATTCAAGATAGTAGTGGCCACCATGTTGGAAAGTACAAGATGATGGTGTCAGGGGGAAATCAAGAATTCAAGGTGGCAAATCCAGCCCAAGAGCGCTAACTTAAAATGGTGAACAACTGAAAAAATCGAAGATGACGGCATCAAAGGTCTCGCTCCTGCCATGCCAGAAAATGCGAGTCTGAAAACTAGCCAGTCGCAGTAAGTTAGAATCACGGAAAATTAAAAATTGAGTTTGGTTGATGTAGCCCAGTTGTGCTTTACAATCACAATATTTTATAGCCACGGTTAATTCAAAGACATGAATATCTCAGCCCCAAAAGAACAACCACTTTACTGTGGGGAGTGGGGTTGGCAACACCTTAGTGTTAATGTGTGTTGACAGCTACATATGATGAGCATACCCCTATGTCGGGTTAGTATCCGTTGAAAATGTAGAATTACAAGTTTCTTGGTAGTTGTCAGTAGTGTACTTTCAAAGACTTTGGTACAGCATTGACGAACTTTCTCTTATAATGCCTCACCCCACCACTGTTTTCTCTTGTGAAAACATAATCCAAGACGGCAACTGACAACCATACTCAACAACCGAAGATAGGGGATCTAGTCTAGTTGGGCTACGTTAAATGGATGTAAGTTCAAAAATCCAAGATGGTGAAACCAACCCAGTTTCGCTTTGCAGTCCTTCGATGTTATAAGCCAAGGCAGCCCAGTGTGCTAAGTTAAAATGGCAGGAAATTAAAGAAAATTCGAAGTGTAGTTGCGCTCAACAAAAATATTCCATGCAGTCCTCATCGCATGGGAAAGGTGGTACTCACTTTCATCCTTCATGACCACCGCTACTTATTGCCATTGCTGCCTCTGCTACCAGACAATATCAGGATCTCACGCTGCGACGGCTGGAGTCTCGCACTTCCGCAGCAGGGATACTGCACCAAACCGCACACTCCACCATAAACCATCTATAGAACTATTGCAGTACATCTCTGCCACATTTAAACAACAGCAGCAATAATGTTAAACAATATTGTACAGGTCTCATGTTTAATAGAGCAAATGTGCTATGGGGTTACATATTACGACTATGCTTCTAGGGATATGGGAGGTGAGGGGTTCTCAACAATTTACATGGCACAGTAGTGTATTGTCGTGTTGATGTGACTTGCGTTGACAGTGCATGATCAATCGTACTAACATAATATGTCTTAAGAAATATGGATGACAGTAAATGCGGCTAAACAAGCAATTAATGCAGAAAACTTGATAGCATCCAACAAAATGTATATGATAATATATCATTTAAAGTATTACATTTTATTTAAACGAAGTATGCTCATGATATTAATAACACAACGCAGAATGCCTTTAATTTAGAGTTCTCACTTTAAATAATTCAGTTCATATATAATTTGCAACCAACTACCCCGTTTAAACAATCAAAGTGCAGTGCAAGAATCAAGATAAATTAAGTAGCAGAGAGTGACTGTTAAAAATATGGACAATTTCTGTGTTAAGTATAGAGTATTTAACATGCCCGATAGTGGTATCATTTACACAAATGCTTTTCATTTAAACATGTGATAATGTAACAGAATTTTACAGGTGTAGAAGTGGGGCTTTTTCAGGATGGATCAGGATGGGAGTCTATAGGGAGTTAAGAAATACAAGAGTGAAATAATCAGAACTTTTTTTTATATTGTAGGCGCTCAGGATGAGTCAGCCTGTGAAGGTGTCTGCCAGTGGAGGTCACGGTGAAATAAGGGAATAGGAGAAGAGAGAGAAGGTGATTTACCTCTGAATACGCTGGCGGTTGGAAGAAGAACAGAGCCAGGGACAGATGGTCTAATCCATCCACCACGTAGGAAAGGTGGAACACAAGCGAGAGCGAGAGAGACAGCTTAAACCCACCTGCTCTGTCTCAGATCCGAAGTAGGCTACAAAAAAGCTATCAGACTGTGCTCTGCATTACAATACGTGGTCTATAACCACCACGTGACTCCTTTCACACATCCCTTAGTGGCTGGACTTGGTGGCGTATGTAGTTGGTTTGGTCAGAGAAGTACTGGAAACGGTGGCATCTATTGATTTCACAACCATACCAGATGTACACTGATCAGCCTGGACATTATGACCACCTAATCAATAGCTGCTATGCCCCCCCCCCCCTCATGACATGGATAACACCAGCGACGAGTCGTGGCATGGAAACAATGAGGGTTTAGTAGGTTACTGGAAGGAGTTGGCACCACATCTGCACACGCAAGTTACCTAATTCTCGTAAATTCCCTGGAGGGGACCCTTGAGCTCTTACGTCACATTCAATCTCATCCCAGATGTCTTCAAACGCGTTCAGATCTGGCGAGTTGGGGAGCCAGGACATCAACTGAAAATCGCCACTGCGTTTCTCAAATCACTCCATCACACTCCTGACCTTGTGACATGGCGCATTATCTTACTGGAAAATGTCGTTTCTCGTCGGGAAGCAGAGGTGTCGTCAAGAAGAGGTGTATGTGATCTGCAACCAGTGTACGATACTTCTTGGCCGTCTTGGTGCCCTGCACGAGCTCCACTCGACCAATAGATGCTCACGTGAATGTTCCCCAGAGCATAATGAAGCCGCCGCCAGCTTGCCTAACTCCCGCAGTACAGGTGTCAAAGAGCTGTTCCCCAGGAAGTCGACGGATTCGCGTCCAGCCATCGGCATGATGAAGAAGGTATCGGGATTCATCAGGCCATTCAACACTCTGCCACTGAGCCAACGTCCAGTGCCGATGGATATGTGCCCATTACAGCATTAGTAGCCGATGTCGTGGAGTTAGCATTGGAAAATGCATGGGTCGTCGACTGTGATGGCTCATTGGTATGGGTAGTCGGTGCATTGTGTTCAGACACGCTTGTACTCTGACCAGCATTAAAGTCTGATATTAGTTCCACCTCAGTTCGCTCTCTGTCCTCCGTTACCAGTCTGTCTTGAGTACGACGCCTGACATCTGTAATGATGGGTGGCCGCCTAACCAAACGACGTCTGGATGTACTTTCACCTTGGTTTCGCTACGTGCTGAAGACACCACAGCACTCCTCGAATATCCAGCAAGTCGTGCAGTTTCCAAAATGTTCGTGCCGAGCCTCTGAGCCATCACAGTCCATTTTCGGTCAATTTCAGATAGATCGCGCTCCTTCTTCATTTTACACTCGGACAGCACGCTCACTGATATTACATGCACCGTACATGGGTCTGACTAGCAGTCATTCCTCTTGAGGTGACGCTGCTATCACCTGGACGGGTTTATACTGATAGTAAGTCGGTTATCACAATGTTCTCGCAGAGCAGTGTCCGTGATCTAAAAAACAATTCAAAATTAAATTTATACTGAAACCCTAAAGTATCCCCATACCAGCTGTCAATCCTGTACAGTTCCCCTAGCAAGAGGCCAACGTTCAGTGTGGGAGCTGAACTGTTTGTGGACCTAGAAACTAGGAAGGGATTTATTGCCATTAATATCGTTTATTGTTATCATGAGGTGGCTTACATATAACTATATTACTTAAATTTATAAAACGAATTGTTACAGTCACTTTATATTTAAGTGGGATAATACAATACAGGAAAAATCTTTCCAGTATATGCATCACATAAATTCCCTAATAAACGTAATAATTTGAATGTAGTAATGAAACATCAACAGCAAAAAAATATCGTCTAAACACACTAGTATTCTCTAGTTATAAGAATATACACATAACCATCATTAATAAAGGCCCTGTTACTTTGTAATAGTGTGCCTAATGTTCCATCACATGTAGATTCTAGGAAGGTACACTAATATTCGCAATATATGAATGACTATCTAACCAGTAACTTCAACTACAAAAAATGAGAGGCCAGAACAATAAATCTTATGTTTTAATGCTGCATCATAGAAGTTAAAACAAGTGGAATGAACAATTCTTACAAAAAGGACTTACACAATAATCACACTAGTCGCGCCCAATAAATGTTCACCGAGTTCTTTGAGTTTAAAGGGGGTCTCCTTTCACTATCTTGGACAATGCTGGGTAATGCTTTGCACTGAAAATCTCTTAACAAGACTCAGGTAATATAAAAATGGTTTACTAAATAAGCAAAAAATTTAGGTTCTAGACTTCTCCTTTCGTTCTTCACGCATCCGTCTTACGACAGGTTTCAGCTGAAGGGTCTCCATCGTATACTGCTCTGAGCATCTTCCTTCATCTATTTTTTTGGTCATCCTCGTCTAATGTCTTCCATTATTACAATTCTCTTACTACCTCTTCCTCTTATTCTCTCTTGTTTTCCGTTTATAATTCTTTGTTGAAAACAATTCGCGTGTGTTGTAAGTCTCAGCCAAGAGCTTTTCCTCTTTCTGATCACTTCCAATAATCTTTTTTGTTGCCCTATTTTCTTCATTAGCTCTTCAGTCTTAAGTCTGTCAGTCCGCCTCACCATAAGCGTTCTCCTCGATAAACACATTCCAAACTTCCGAAATAAATTTCTTCTTTCTTTTTAACTGTCACTGATTCATTGCAGTAAAACACTATATTCCAGACATAACATTTAGCAAATCTTTTCCTCGACACCATTGGCATTCTTCTAGACATTAGCAGCTGCTTCATCTTTCAAATGCTGGCTTTCCCATAGATATAATCCTGCATATCTCTTCTGTACAGCTTCCATTTCATGTCATTAGTCTTCCCAGGTACAGAAAGGATTTAATTTTTTCTACCTTTTTCCGTCTAGGAAAATGTAAATTGAAGATTCCTTCTTGCTTATTCTCATCACTTTTGCTTTCCTAGATTTATTTTCATTCCATTGTCCCTTCTTGCATTAATTTTCAGCGCCTTCTGTAGCGCCCCTTTTGATTGCGCCAGCATGACTTGACCATCTGTGTATTTTACAGTCTTCGCCCTTTTTCTTTCAATTATTAAGCCTCTTGCATCCTTTTCGGTTTTACCTATCCGTTTATCTCTATATATGATGAGTAGCTTCTGTGACAACGAGAACCCTAGCCTTACACCTGTTGCAACGCCCATCTCTCCCGTTTTCTCACTCTCCAATCTAACTGTTACTTTTTGCTTTGTACAGATTTATTCATTAATCTTCTATCTTTCCAGTCTATACCCACAGCATTTAAAATTTCCAGAAGCATACTCCATGAATCTTCTTTCACATGTGACTGCTACATTGGCAGTTGTGGTCCTTACAGGAATAATGACACACGTTCACTATACATGTATTGCAATGAGGTGAGAAGCGAGAGGTAAGAGGCAACGATGCATTTACCTGGTGTGGCTATCCTGCTGTCACTTAAAATAACTGATAGTAGTAAACTATTTTTAGAAGATCTGGAAGCAGAATTTGTGACTTCGCGCAGCAGTAATGGCTGTAGAAATGGAGGAGAAGGGGAAGGACGGCCGGTGGTGACATGCCTTTGATATAAGGCAGTGGTATGTAGGCTCATACGTTTTGCTATCACTTTGCGGAATGATGTTCACAGAATAGCATTCACAGGTGAAACTGCCACAAAATGACATAATATTTTATTATCTTAAGAACGTTGAAGTTGCATCCAGAGTGTCTCAAAGAAAAATCCTTGACCATATAAGACGTGCGAGTGCAATGCTCGTACTTTTCTTTGCATTCTCAATACAACTAACTGTTAAATTTAGTCACTGTATTCCTTGAAAACACCGCCACAGAGAGAACAACGAACTGGGTATACAACGTGCTGCACTTGTCATTTTTGTATTGTCCATCCATAGAAGATTTACATGGCAGTGAGGGACCTCGGGATCTAAGTCAAGACCGAGATAAACAATTACTTATATGATCTACTGATTGACATATAGCAGAATAAAACTAACAGAATGCAAACATCTCCAAAACTCATATAAAATATTAGGAAATGGCTCTAGCACTGTGGGCAGGTATCAAAATGTGTGGAAGGCTATGGAGAAAATGCAAAATGATCTGTTCATCTGCGCAGTTCGCAAGATGAAATTAACCATACAAGAAGAAGCCACAAATTATAACGTAATGAAGCAACACAAGTTCTGCATCAAAGTAACCAAGCAAAGAACTGACAGAATGTTGATCCCGCTATAGTAAATTACGACACTTACGTTTCTCCAAATCAGCCAGCTGGCGCCAGTAAGTACGAGACGGTGGCTGGAGATCGCCCCATCGGAACGACGGCCTGGGGTGAGTGCCCAGAATCTAAGTTCACAGCCCTATTTTTTCTCTTCTTCCAAAAAGCTCTACATGGAGTAGACGACCCAATGCTGTTTTCAATGTGACAGGAGAGACTATCGCTTATATCGTGAAAAAACGGTGGAACACAGCAGAAACTTCCCACTCTTATTGTCTACAAAGCACTTTAAGTAACAGAAGGTTTGTACCGGCGTGCAGTGGTGTTTCCGTGACTGGTCACGCCCTTCATGCAAGGCGCAGCTGTGGGCCAACTCAGTTCGATTAGACAACCATAATTTTGGAGCGAAAGCATCTGTCGTTCACACACTTATATGTGGTGGCGGGGCTTCTACGCCTTCGTGTCCATACAGGAAAGGCAAAAATGTCAAACTCAGTTATTATCAAAGTATGGTTGTTATCACAGGGTGCCTCTGGCTACAATTGGGAGAGGCAGAAACATCACTTAAATTAAAACTGACCATCTCAGACGGGGCTGGGGGTGGGGGGAGGGGGGGATCATGTAGGGCACGCCTCTCCTGATGAGTTTCACTTGCAGCCTTCTGCTGGAAATCGGGCCCTGAGACCTCCCTGGTAGTTCACTACTACAGCCGAAAAACGCAAAGATTTTCTTCCAAGAACACAGGTAAAATACTCCCAAAATACAAGGGTCCTCGCGCTGAAAAGTAATGCCTGCGAATTTTTTTATTATGTCCTCAGTATCGGTTGAGATATGACACTTCATGAATAGCTCGATCCACTATCCCATTTTGTTGGCGCAAGATGCACCCCTCTGCTACTAGAGTGCTCTGAACTGTAACGTGTAACATGTTGGTGTGTAACGTAACAATGTCGGTACGTGGGAAACATGGTGTTGTAATCGAATTCCTAACAGCAGGAAACGTGCCTACAATTGAAATTCGTAGAAGAATATAGTGTGTTTAAAATGATAACTGTATCAACGTCAATAATGTAGGACGACGCGTTGCTTGTGCTCGTGTTGAAGGAAACGTTGGTGCTAACCTCAGCTTGTGTGATAGATCTCAGAATAGAGGACCACACAAGGCAACCAAAGGGACTCATCAGAATCTGGTTGATGAGAGAAAATCATCAGGTAGCGCAGACACATCTTTCAGGTAGATTTGGCACATCACGTGAGCGTGTACAGGCCATCATTACAGAACTTGTCCGAAAGATAGACACCACACATTCGTACAACTGACATTGCGTGGCTTGACGGAACGTGGATAATCACAGGTCATTCCGTCAGGAAAGACTCGACAGATGACAGTATAAATGAAAGCACTGTTCTTTCCTTGAGAAAGGGTGCAAGAATTATTGTCTTGCGGCTGGATTAGCACCTGGCTTCATACCGAACTACCTACCGGTTTACCAGTAGAGGAAAACACGCGAATACCACTAGGTGATGAATCACAATATTTGTCTGAAGTGATTAAGGGGCAAGTGTTGGAAAACTCAAGTGGGACGTCTGTCAATTTGCTGGATGACTCTCCACACCAATCAGCTGCTAAAGAAACTGCTCATACGTTGGCAACAAAAAACTATCACAATGTTGATTGATTAAAATATGAAATTCTGTAATTTCAGGACGATTTGTTGTAAGGCGGAGCTCGTAGAACTAGTGAAACAAATGGAGGCACAGATTCAACAGTATGTAGCTGACGAGGTGGCTAAACAACCCAGTCAGGGGGATCTTAGTCTCCAATCATACCACAGCCGCTTGAACACCATCGAAGTTATTTGGCGGAGATCAAATACGTATTACGTAGCAACAAATAGTAAAAGCTTCGTTATGAAAGAAATTCAGGTATTGTTAGAGGAAGCAGTGATCGCACAGAAACAGTTGTTTAAAAACCTGTAAAAGTGAAGTGAGTGTAGAAAATAATGTCGGAAATACAATTATGTGCTTGAAAAGTGACTCTTACATGGTCGATAGAAAACATCACGACAGTATCCAGGGAAGAAGTGACTCTGAACTAAGTGGCATTTACCCTTTGCTGTAATTCGTCTTTCATGTTTGTAGACTTTTTTTGAGTTTCATGTTTTGACTGAGTAGTCACTACCACATATCAATAATAAATCTTATCCCGTTATTAAGGAATTTCCTCTACACAGGTATGATGCAATACATGTGCACTACAGTGATTGGTAAGTACTTCAGTAGTTTAAATTACTTTTATGTTGTTAGTTTTACTTTCGTATCGAATAAGCCAACTAAACGTGAATCATACAGATTATTGTGAGAGATAGTGCACGTCCTGTGGCTTTTGTTGAGTTCCTATTGATAGCGTCTCCTCAGCGGATAGTATGTAAACTGCCATTACTCATCCGTTTGACTGTTGTGGCGTGTCAGTGGTAGGTCTAGGCGTCGTATACAGTGCAGTCAGGGACCAGGCAGGATGCAGAGTGTTATACCGACCCCCCCCCCCCCCTAACCAACAGGTCAGAGGTGCTGTCTTTCACTGAAAATGAAACTGAGTCGATGGGACTCACTTCACCTATTGGGAAACCTTCCTTGTCCTGTGTCAAGAGGAGGCAAAAGCAAAAGGATAGGGTACAAAGGAATTAAAGGCATTAGCAGCCGGTGTGCATTGATTTACATCAATAGGGCAAGTTGAAAATATGTTCCAGACCGGTATTCGAACCCTGGTCTCCTGCTTACTAGGCAGATGCACTGACGACTGCGCCATCCAGACACAATGGTCAACACAACTGTTCAGACTAGCCTAATAAACTTCCAGTCAGACCCAAATTCTCAATTTACACAGCACATCATCGAAAGAAAGACACCACATATACATTGAGGTGATGGCTGCCAGTGATCCCTTCAGTGCAGATGAACACCAATGTCGAACTCTTACAGGAATAGGTGAGATGTCGTGAGTAATGAGGATAATTAGCAGGGGTCACCACATCAGTAGTGTGTGATAAAATATGAGAATTTGGGTCTGCCAGGAGGTGTGATGGGGTATTATGTGCGGATGTGGTGAGCACTGTGTGCGGATGAGGTAGTGGGCAGTGCATCTCCCTAATAGGCAGGAGACTCGGGTTCGAATCTCAGTCTGGCACAAATTTTCAACTTACCTCTTTGAAATAAAGCAATGCTCACTGGCACCTAATGTCCTTAATTCATTTGTATTTTGATATAATGTCTGCAGCATTAAAATGGTGTCTCGTCTTCCCGACATGTTTGGAAGAATATACACCACGTATATAAAAGAGTAGGGATCTATTAATCGTTGGCTGTGATATCATCCCCGCTACTGTACGCGCTATGCACGCACGACATACCGACCTCAACAGATCAACTCGAAAAAATTGCCCTGTATGCGGACGACACCGCCTAATGGTGCACGGGACTCATAGCTGACGTCATACAAAAAAGTGTCAAAATACCTGATCAAACAAGAGACCTGGATGACAAAATGGAGAATACCATCCAACCCGACAAAAACACAATTAGTACTATTCCAACACCGCAACCTGACAAGAAAATGACAGGAGAAACAGAAAGACATAACACTGATTATGGAACGAGCCCCTACAAATGACTGACACCGAGAGATACATCGGCGTTTACCTTGACAAACACCTGAACTAACAAACCCACATACAATATCTACTCAACAAAACAAGGAAACGACAGCTGTTAATTCTACAAGTTCATGGACGACTTATGGCTGCTCCACCAGGACAGCCATATACACATACAAGACGTACATACGACCGATCTACGAATACGCCGCTGCGCCACTGGGTGGGGTGCCAAAGACAGTAGCAAGCAGACTGTACTCGACGGAACGTCGACTGCTGCGCAGCATAGCTAAACTACTGTGCCGCACCACTAGCGACGAAGCGTACGAGACGACAGGAATAACCCCACTACAGACTAGACTGGCAAAAGTAACGGCAAGGCACCGCTCACACATCTTACATAAATGACCCGACATAGGACACATATTGACTACCAAGCCACACACAACGAGACGCCCGAAAATAAAATACATTTACCCAGGACTTACAGTGGCGCAAAATACACCGAACAAGTTAAAAAAAATGTTCAAATGTGTGTGAAACCTTATGGGACTTAACTGCTAAGGTCATCAGACCCTAAGCTTACACACTACTTAACCTAAATTATCCTAAAGACAAACACACACACCCATGCCCGAGGGAGGACTCGAACCTCCGCCGGGACCAGCCGCACAGTTCATGACTGTAACGCCTTGTCCGCTCGGCTAATCCCGCGCGGCACACCGAACGAGTTCCCCGACTTAGCACCCACGATGACACAACTGGCAGAAGGAGAAACTACCCCGCCCAACCTAGAAGAAAGACGGTAATGCGAAATGAACGACGTAGCGCACCACGACAGTTCCCCGCATCCAACCCACAACACACTTCATAACACTGAACACAATAGCTTTATGGCAATCTTAGATAAGTTCAGGACCCATTGTAGAAACCAGCTCCAAGTACTGGTATAACAGGAAAAGAGACTATGTAAAACTAGATATAAGATAACAAGAAACATTGTAGCAAATAGCTACAAGTACTGCGAAACAGGAAAGGAGAAACTGTAACACTAACTGTAAGATTAGCTATAAGTTATAAGATACCACCCACAACACCATTTACCAGCACAAGTAACCTTAAGCAACACACTCTTACCAATTCATATGTATATAACACCTTCCTCCTTTCTTTTGCATTATCTTGGAATAACATCATAGGAAAATTAATGTATATACTGTAAGAATCTCCCATTAGGTTAATTTGTCATTTCTATTTATCTTGTTATGTCATTCTCAGTTATCTTGTTACGTCATTTTCACTTATCTTGTTATATTCATTTCTCTTGTTTATTCATTTATCTTGTTAAATTCGCCAAAAAGTAATGTAAAACTAAGAATATTCAATATAAAGTACTAGCATGTAATCAAATATATGAAAAACTGGAAATAAATAAAATAAAAACTGTAACCCCTGACTGATAAAGGAAAAACAGATAAGTCCTAGAACAGCCTCCCTTCTCCCCTCAGGAGTAAGAATGAAATGTGCAAAATAATAACAATAATAATAATCGTTGGCGGTTCAGGCATAGGACGGGTAATGGTACCTTTCACAGAAAAACCGACTCCACATATATAATTGTTGGCAGTTCAAGCATACGACGGTAATGGTATCCTTTACGGAAATGGCAGCAAGGGCCAGTAAGTAACACAACGTGCACCACAGGGAAACATTCCCAGCTGTAAATTAACAGTGTTGATGGAAGTTGGGTAGAGGGGTCGTAATGATGTATAAGGGGCGTTCAAAAATAAACGAGCCGTAGCCATAATTACAGAAACAACTAACTCTATGTTAGAAGTATTGACCCTGGCTATTGAGACACTTGTCCCACTGTGACAAGACGGAGAATGGTTGTCTCATAGAATTCCCGACGATACGATGTTAACCAGTTCCGCATGCACAGCTGGACGGCGTTGTCAGAGGTTGAATCGTTTGCCCCTCAGAGCCATTTTAAGGGGACCAAAAATGATTAATTTCCTGCAGCACAGGAGAACAGTGAATGCCCAGCGTTACTCGCAAACCTTGACCACCCTTCGCCAAACGATCAAACCAAAACGACCAGGCAAACTCACCCGTGGGTTCGTTCTGCTCCACGACAATGCAAAGCCTCATACGGCGAACACAGTCGCGGCACTCCTGCAGAAATTCAAATGGGAGGTTCTCGGCCACCCTCCATACAGTCCGGACCTCACTCCCTGTGATTACGCCATTTTTCGTCCCCTTAAAAAGGCTCTGAGGGGCAAACGATTCACCACGGACGTCGACGTCAAGCTGTACGTGGCGAACTGCTTAACATCGAAGCCCTGGAAATTTTATGAGACAGCCATTCACCGCCTTGTGTCACAGTGGCACAACTGTCTCAACAGCCAGGTTCAAAACTTCTACCATATAGCTACTGGTTTCTGTAATTATGCCTCCAGCTCGTTTCTTTTTGAACGCCCCTTATAGTAAGTATTTTTTCGATTTTGCCCAACTTCACTTTAAAGGGATAAAACACACACCGAAATGCAATTTGGCCTATTAGGCTTGGTAGGAATTTCTTAGAAACCATGAAATATAAAAGAAACGTGTTCCATATAAAAGCTGAAATATAATTAACGTTCATGAAAACTGTACAATGAACTTCTGTTATAATTTGAAACTTTGTAAAGTACCCGACCACCATTAATTAATTTTCAAAACTTAAACCTTCCTCTATAACATAAATTAGAGAAGATTTCACACCACATCCATCCATATGAAATAAACGTGGTTTCTGAAATTTTTGGAAGAAAAGCTGTAGATAGTTAGTCCTCAGATTATTTTCAACGTTCCTAATTAAAGTATCTAAATGTTAGTTATTATTCTCATTATTTGTTTTATTTATTTTTATTTTATATTTTAAGTTGTTGTTTTACATTTAAAAATGTGTTTTTTTTTGTGTGTTCCGTTTCACATACTTGTTTTCTGTTAATTGAAAACACCTAACTACTTATTATGATACAAAATCATTACAACGAAGATTATCTGTAAAGAAATCCTTGAAAATGAAGTATTCTTTGCATAAGGTAAATAAAATGAACGAAATTTCAGTACGTAATATGCACAACGGACAACATAATATGAAACAAAATTCAGCAGGGTCTTAAACTGAGGCCAACGATCCCCTAAATATCATGATTTGCACCAGTCATGTTTCAGTACACTGCAAATTCTCGGCGTCGAGAACTAATTGTGTACTAGTTATTGCATCTAGATTATATTTTTTCTCAAGTGGAGATTGGCACCATAATCATTCATCACAAGTAGACCTGAAAACCTTCCCACGAAGCTCTCCCAACATCGAATGCAGTATACATCCGACGGTTGTACCTGTCTCGTCTACCTTTTTGGATTCACCATATGAACGTTGTCATTGTCCTCAGGTATGGTGCTCAAAACCGTTTTTACACACCATCCACTACGTTTTTCTTAATTTTAAAAGAAAATAAGGTCCGAAGCTTCAAGAACCTCATTTCGAAGTCCTAAATGTTCCTGTGACGCCATCGAAATATGGTAGTTTAAAGTCTGAAGACCTCGAAAGATATTTGGCAGAAGTTTTCTTTCCCTGTACGGGAGAAAAGGGTGTGCTGTTATTAAATTCCAGAGACTGTCAGTTTGAAACAACCGTTTTGAGCGTCGTATCTGGACACAGGAACTTGTTCACAGAGTGACTCGAAAAGGCTCGACGGGACAGGTACAGCGGTTGGACGTATACGATTTTCGATGCTGGAAGAACATTGTGAGAAGAGTTTCAAATCTAGTTCTGCTGAATAATTATGATGACAAGCTCCTATTGATAAATAATATAATAAAATTGCAGTCACTAGGACGTAATCAGTTCTCCTCGCCAAGGTTTTCCAACGTCCTGAAATATGCTTGATACATAACAGGATTTTTGAGGATAGCCCGCTACATTTTGAAACTCTGCTGAATTTGTTTTCTGTTGTGTTGTCCGTCATGTGTATTATGTGGAGAAATTTCGCTAATTTATGTGCCTGGTGTAAAAAAAAGTTATTTTTAAGCCTTTATTTACTGATTGCCATTACTGTAATGATTTTGAATTATAATAATGAGTCACCCGTTTCTTTTCTAGTAACAAAATACACGTATATGAAGTGGTCAACAACGAAAGAATTTAAAAAGAAAAATAATAATTCAAAACATAGAAAAATAAAAAGTGAAACAAATAAATTGATTAATAATTTACTTTTAGATATTTTAATGAGGTTTGTTGAAAATACACCGACAGCACATTCCGTACAGCTTTATTACACATGGATAGATTAGGCATGAGAGTTTGTTTAATTTATGTTGTAACGTAAGTTCTAAATTTTGAAGTTAATTAATGATGGTAATGTATTTTGCGAAATTTCAAATTAGAAGTTGATCACACAATTTTCAATAACATTTCAACTTTTATACGAAACGTATTTTTTATATTTCGTGGTTTCGAATAAATTCCCTCTAAACTTAATATTCCAGTTTACGTTTCAGGGAGTGTCTTATCCTTTAAAGCGTAAGTGAGCAAAATCGAAAAAACACGCTTTGCATTATTCCTACCCCACTTTATACTCACCAATTTCCATCAAGAATGTTTTTTTTTTAACTTTGGAATGTTCCTTTGTCAGTATGTATGCCGGGGCCCCATTCAACATGCTGAAGCTACTATTTCGGTAGACAGTGAGGGAACAGGGTGCAACCACCTGCAGATTGTTTCACATGATGGAAAAATACCTGTCGTCTTGGCTCCGAGATCATACTGGGATCATCTCAGCAGCTGGCAGAGATGGCTGAAAAGACCAGCCTTACGTGTGGAGTTTGAATGAAACTTGCGATTAGCAGCAAAATCTCTAGAACTGATCTTGTCCACCTGGATCTGAGTCGAGTGCGTGGACTGAACCATAAGCTGCGAAGGTTCTGTGAGAACTACGATGCGACTTCCTGGATTTGGACCATAGGGCTGAAAACTGTAGGGTCCTCCTTAATAGGTCAGGTGTGCACTACACAACATAGGCTGCTATCTGAGTAGCTGTCTGTGTGTGGGTTGCCCACAAGGGTTTTTTCCGTTAGGCGACTTCCCATCCAGTCCAGATAACAACTGCCTTAGGAGATACAGAAATATTACTATAAAATCCAAAGGAATGCCCCCCACAGGCGAGAGTTCTGAGATCCAAGTAGTTAACTGGTGAGGCACTCACAACAAAATGTCAGAGTTTGAAGCACTCCTAAAAAGCATACTAGGAACCAAACGCTTGTTAAAACGTGAATATTATAGCAGTGAAACACTTGGGTAAAATTTAAATATCCGTTGAAAGGACAGACTGTTGGGAACTGTAGGCTGTGTATTTGTCGACGTAGACGTGTCACCCAAATCTCACGAGATAGAAACTGAAGCTGCATACGACACTGCTTCAGCAAGGATAAGTAAAAGGGGTGGGAATGAAATTTTAATTATTGTATCCTTCTATCGACCACCCGATGCACCTCCATATTTTCCCGAGAACTTCGCAGAAAACCTCACTTCGCTTGTACATAAATTCCTCAATCTTAATGTAATCATCGGAGGAGATTTTAATCACCCAGTAATCTATTGGGAAAATACCAGTCTTGTTAGTGGTCGGCCTAACTAGATATCCTGTGAAACATATTAAATGCCTTCTCTGAAAACTATCTAGAAGGGATTGTTCGGAAACCCACTCATAATGGAAATATCTCAGCTCTAATGGCAACAAACATACTTCAACTCTCTGTCGATGTCTACATCGAAACTGGTATCTGTGATCATGAAACGGTTGTGGCAACAATGATTACCAAAGTACAAAAGACAACTAAAACAAGTAGAAAGATATATATGTTCAGAAAACTAGATAAAAAATCTCGGTAGCATTATGTCTCAATGAGGAAATCGAATCTTTCAGCTCAGGACAGGAGCATGCAATGGAGATATGCTCAACTATAAAAGAATAGTTGAGTATGCACCGGATACATATGAACCCAGTGGAACAGTTCATAATGGCATGGACCCTCTAGGGTATATAGTCATTGAAAGACACTTCTATAGAAACAGGGACGTCTGCATAACGGGTGGAAAACGAAGCGTAGTCTGTCAAGGGAACAATGCGTGAAGTCTTCAGTGATTACCGAAGTGGAGCTATATCGGAAATCTTTCACAAAACCCAAAGAAATTCTGGTCGTTTGTAAAGGTTGTTAGATGCACCAAAGCTAGTGTCCAGTCACTCTCAGATGAGACAGGACATGAAATTGCGGGTAGCAAAACAAAAGCAGAAATGCGAAACTCCGTTTTCAAATGCTCCTTTAAAAATGAAAACCCGGAAGAACTGCCCCAATTTAATTCTCATACCACCGAAAATATGAGAGAAACGGATATAAGCTTCATTGGGTTTGAGAAACATCTGAAATTGTTAATACTGAGAAAAGCTTCAGGGCCCAATTGAAACCCTGTCAGATTCTATACTGAATTTGCGGCTAAGTTATCCCCGCTTTTAACCATGGACTATCGTAGATCCTACGGACAAAAAATCTTGTCCAAAAGTAGGAAGAATGCATAGGCCACACCCACACCACTTTACAAGAAGGGTAGTAGAAGTCATCCACAAAATTACCATCGAACTTCCCTCACATCGATTTCTTTTAGAATCTTAGGACATAATCTTGTTCAAAATTAATGAGATATCTCAACCAGAATGACCTCCTCCAAGGCAACCAGCACGGGTTCCGAAAATATCGATCACGCGAAACCCAATTCGCATTTTTCTCACATGAAATACTGAAATATTTGAATCAAGGCTGACAGGGAGATGCAGTACTTCTTGATTTGCGAAAAACATTTGACTCAATACAACATCTACGCTTAATATCGAAAGTACGATAGTATGGGGAATAAACCGAAAGTTATAACTGGATTAAGCATGTTTTGGTTGGGAGAATGCACGAAGTTATCTAGGATGGAGAGTCATCGACAGACGTAGAAGTAACTTCTAATGTGTCCCCGGGAAACGTGTCGGGACCCTTCCTGTTCATGTTCAATATCAATGACCTTGCAGACAATTTTAATAGTAGTCTCGGGCTTTTACAGATAATGCAGTCATCTGCAATGAAGTGCTGTCTGAAAGAAGCTGCATAAATATTCAGTCAGAGCTTGACAAGATTTAAAAGTGGTGCAAAGATTGGAAACTTGCTTCAAATGTTCAGAAATGTAAAACTGTACATTTCAGAAAACTGAAAAACATAGTAGACTAGAACTATAGCATCAGTGAGGGACGGTTGGAATCGGTCAACTCATACAAAAAACTGGGTGTAATCCTTTGTATTGATATGAAAGGGAATGATTACATAGGCTCAGTAGCTGGTAAAGCAGGTGGTAGCCTTCGGTTTATTGTTACATTACTGGGGAAATGCAATCAGTCTGCGAATGAGATTGCATACATATCACTCGTTTGACCCGTCCTAGAATATTACTCAAGTCTGTGAGACCCATACCGTATAGAACTAATAGAGGATGTCGAACGTATACACACAAGGGCATCACAATTAGTCACAGGTTTGCTTAATCCATTTATTTTCCTCGTGAATCACATCGACCCTTTTAGTTGACCATTTCCGAGAACAGGCCAGATACTTTCAAAGAAAGTTGTAATTACACTTGCTTTGTGGACATTACTATAGACACGGAGTTGCTGAAATTCTCCCAGTGTAAGTATTTGATAGTATGTGGGAAGAGTGCTGTTGCTAATTCGTTTTCACAAACAGTTAAATTCAAGTTTCCCTCAGTTGAAGTTAACAGTCGAAGTCCTCTCGCTCAGTTTTTCTGCCGTAATCTCCGACACGTCTAATTTAACTTGAGTCGACATTTTATAGAACACGATTCAAATGTTCTTCTGACGAATCACAACATGTATTGCAACAGTCTAAGCACCATCTTTCATTCCTCGTCTAGTCATTGGTTTCTCCCTAACAAATTTACTGTGGAGACTGAGTCATAACTCCTGTAGACGTATTTTTCTGTTACTGATCTCTGTACCTGTGTTTCCACTTACACCGTGTAACTTCGTTCAGCATATGTCTGTGCATGGGATCATTAACTTTTCTGACCGTTCGTTGGCATAGAATATGTCCACCGGGCAGCTACACACTATCATTTTTCAAGGAGAGTCTACTAATTTGCAGGCCAGAAACGGGCGGTAGAAGACACGGTCCTTGACCCATTGTGGCTACGGTTGCGTAAAGAAATCGTTAATTTAGAGCATTTCTAAGAACTGGCCGTGCAATGACAGATCGTTAGGCTTTCCTTGTCATCAACAGTTCAGCACACAAGTGATGGTGGCCGTTCTCTGAAAAGTAAAGTTCTGATCAAGCATAATATTGCACAAAATAGTCACAAGTCTGACAGATACACTGCAGAAAATGTTACGAGTCCACAAACTCATGTAATAATTTACTAAGTCATGAGCAACATGCTACAGTTGAGAGATATGCAGCGAAAACAATCAAACGAAGTCCTGTGTCATCTAAAAATTACTGCTTATTTCGATCAAGACAGCCGCATTCCACACACAGGGTGAGGCATGTTAGATGTGCTTGGTCGCATCATGCACGCTGTTGCCCTCATTAGGGAACGTGCTGAGGCACTCAGACAAGCAATTCAGGATGTTCTCCCAAGACTGCATAACTGCACCGAAGGAGACGGTGGGATATTTGAACACTTAATATCAGGTAGTGACGTGTACCGTAATTCTTAGAGGCGAAAGTGTGAAAAATACGTATTTTTCAACTGAAACTTTGCAAACGCATGTTGATATGTTTACTAATTGTTGAGAATATGTAAATGAGGAATCCTGACAATATATTGTATAAAAAGAAAATAAACAAAAGTATACATTACATGCGTTCTGTCTAGGAAAACATTCGGAATAATACACTCCTGGAAATTGAAATAAGAACACCGTGAATTCATTGTCCCAGGAAGGGGAAACTTTATTGACACATTCCTGGGGTCAGATACATCACATGATCACACTGACAGAACCACAGGCACATAGACACAGCCAACAGAGCATGCACAATGTCGGCACTAGTACAGTGTATATCCACCTTTCGCAGCAATGCAGGCTGCTATTCTCGCATGGAGACGATCGTAGAGATGCTGGATGTAGTCCTGTGGAACGGCTTGCCATGCCATTTCCACCTGGCGCCTCAGTTGGACCAGCGTTCGTGCTGGACGTGCAGACCGCGTGAGACGACGCTTCATCCAGTCCCAAACATGCTCAATGGGGGACAGATCCGGAGATCTTGCTGGCCAGGGTAGTTGACTTACACCTTCTAGAGCACGTTGGGTGGCACGGGATACATGCGGACGTGCATTGTCCTGTTGGAACAGCAAGTTCCCTTGCCGGTCTAGGAATGGTAGAACGATGGGTTCGATGACGGTTTGGATGTACTGTGCACTATTCAGTGTCCCCTCGACGATCACCAGTGGTGTACGGCCAGTGTAGGAGATCGCTCCCCACACCATGATGCCGGGTGTTGGCCCTGTGTGCCTCGGTCGTATGCAGTCCTGATTGTGGCGCTCACCTGCACGGCGCCAAACACGCATACGACCATCATTGGCACCAAGGCAGAAGCGACTCTCATCGCTGAAGACGACACGTCTCCATTCGTCCCTCCATTCACGCCTGTCGCGACACCACTGGAGGCGGGCTGCACGATGTTGGGGCGTGAGCGGAAGACGGCCTAACGGTGTGCGGGACCATAGCCCAGCTTCATGGAGACGGTTGCGAATGGTCCTCGCCGATACCCCAGGAGCAACAGTGTCCCTAATTTGCTGGGAAGTGGCGGTGCGGTCCCCTACGGCACTGCGTAGGATCCTACGGTCTTGGCGTGCATCCGTGCGTCGCTGCGGTCCGGTCCCAGGTCGACGGGCACGTGCACCTTCCGCCGACCACTGGCGACAACATCGATGTACTGTGGAGACCTCACGCCCCACGTGTTGAGCAATTCGGCGGTACGTCCACCCGGCCTCCCGCATGCCCACTATACGCCCTCGCTCAAAGTCGGTCAACTGCACATACGGTTCACGTCCACGCTGTCGCGGCATGCTACCAGTGTTAAAGACTACGATGGAGCTCCGTATGCCACGGCAAACTGGCTGACACTGACGGCGGCGGTGCACAAATGCTGCGCAGCTAGCGCCATTCGACGGCCAACACCGCGGTTCCTGGTGTGTCCGCTGTGCCGTGCGTGTGATCATTGCTTGTACAGCCCTCTCGCAGTGTCCGGAGCAAGTATGGTGGGTCTGACACACCGGTGTCAATGTGTTCTTTTTTCCATTTCCAGGAGTGTATGTCCATATGAAAATTTTTCCTTCACATGAACAAACCCGTGGTATCCCAGTGTGTTGACCATTCCTCCTGGCCTCCTGTTACACACTGTATATCAGTGTGGACGAGAATTTCACTTGGAGGCTTTGTTGGATTGGTGGTATTTATTTGCATATTACTGTGATTAAATACTCAAAATTAGCGTCACTCTTAAGTAGCTATTTTAATCTGAAACAAAGGCCTATCTTCGAATTCTCAAGCGGATTTCTTACAACATACTGCCGTTGTATTTATTGTTTTTGAGTTTTTGTTGACTTAAATTAGTTGTTACTCATTTGAAATAACATTCCGTCTCACCATTCAAATAGTATTTAGTTAATAAAAACCGGGTAACATCTTCCGGTGGAGCTAGTCAAGTGCTGTGTGAGGGCAGCATGTTTCCAGCGCCTAAGGCCTCTCGACGTTATTAATTCTTGATGGACTAAAGTGGGTATACAATGGTCGTTCAAAACAGAATGCTCCAATTTTCCTTTTTTCCTGACGTTAATATATGTAGGAAAAGTGCTTTCCGGTCCAACTAATCTCATGGGTCACCTGCATATGTGAGAAGTTTGAAACAATTCTGACAGCTGGAAGACTTGTAGTGCATTACAAAAATGTGATTGTACAAGAGAATCGTTACAATAACGTGCTGTAAAATAATTCTTAATTGTGGAAAAATAAACCTCATGAAAATCCATAAACCTTTTGTCATTTGCATACAGTATACGGTAATGATGCAGTTGCTAGGAGTACTGCTGGGTGACAGCTAAGAAGGAATAAGGCCTGGACACCATTATTCGTAGAGATCAGCGCAAAACTCCACATTTGGCTTTACAGCTATGCGTATGCTACGACTGAGACTCTTCGATATTCAGTAGTGTGCTCAAGATGGGTTGCACGAATGTCCAAGACAGACTACAAGATTTTAAGAAATGCCATGTCGTCTGAAATGCTGGATGGTTTTGAGGCTAACTGAGAGGCCTTTCTGTCACGGGTCATCACAGCCGACGAATCTGAGTGCGTATGTTTGAACCGGAAACGAAAAGGCAGACACTAGAGTGGCATCAGCCGCAATCACCAAAAAACCTTCCATGTTAATAAGTCGATATATTAGTGAAAACCGTATCAATATCCTTTCAGGAGTTCCTGTATTACCTTTCAGATGCAAACAGAAGAGGGGAACTTTAATTTGTAATATGTATAACTTCAGAGCTCAACTTCAAAATTTTGAGTACCTCATATTGCAATTATAATACTAAAAATATGAACAGTTCATTAGCTACAGTTGTACACACTTCGTTACGGTAGGGCAGGCGTTCGGGGCTCAATTGTCCTGACGACATGATAGTGGTTTGCGGCGCTGTTTATCTTGCTACCATTTGATCCAGTTGCACGCATGTAATGTCTCTGAGATACTGCTCGGTGGTTATTTCAAGTGTCATGGAACAACTACATTGTTCGACTATAAGATTCATTGTGAGTGTCATGCATATAAAAGTTAAAAGTCATTCGTGAACGATTGAATATACGCCACAATGTCCGCTATCGCTTGACTAAAACCGCGGTGCGATATATTTAATAGTTATATTCTTGATGACCTTGGTCAGGAAACTCACTGATATGCAGATTTGGCATGTAACCTGATAAATATCAAATATATAGTGTTTTTCAGTGTTACGGTTTGTCCTCTTTAGTTTCTTTTGTATTAAGTTCTTAGTTTTGAAGTCTGAATTTAATCTTGTTTACTGAGTAATTTACCAACGCTGTGAACTGCTTACTCGTCGTAGGTAAGTGAGTACCATTTGTTTCCTGTTGAGAATGCTTCCTTTCTGAAGAGTTATCTGTCTCTGTGATTTGTACGTCAGAGTTTGCATGTTAAACATCACCTGCTTCTTTTTCTTTTCTTATGCATTAGATGTGTACGATAACGTTGGAAGGTGAAGAAGTGAATTAAAATTTGTGCTGCGGCCGGGACTTTTTTTTCCTGTGGCACTGACCACTTTTTCTTTTTGTGGTCCTATCTTCTCATTTAGTCAAGTTTAATCTCGAAAAATAAAAGAAACAAAATCAAATCAACCCCTACTTGGCAGCGCCACTTTAACTCTGCCATAAAAGAAAAGAAACGAACTATCCCATTTTAGGCGTTGCCCCTAACTGTTCCCTCATTGTTTTTATTTTATTTATCTATTTATTTACTTCTTTTTTTACGTGATTACATTTAGGAAACGTGTACAAATAATAATTCTAGTGACTGAGTGCCGCTCGGGATCAGCCGAGCGGTCTAAGGCGCTACAGTCCTAGGCTGTGCGGCTGGTCCCGGCGGAGGTTCGAGGCCTGTCTCGGGCATGGGTGTGTGTGTTTGTCCTTCGGATGGTTTAGGGTAAGTAGTGTGTAAGCTTAGCGACTGATGACCTTAGTAGTTAAGACCCATAAGATTTCACACACATTTGTTTTTGTAGTAACTGAGTGTTACAACAACAAAGGTTGCATTCAAAGAGTAAACAAAAAATTGTAAATTACTAATGCAATTCCAGCTAAAAAAGTTCTTCAGTAAACGTAACTGGTTTCATTTGGCACTTCGCCATCGTTATATCACATCTCCAACAGCGCCTTTGAAGGGTATCTGCAACGGAGGCATTCTGCTTCGCTGGTGCCTCAAGGCAAACAGCAATCCTTGAAGTAGCCTGTCTCTTCCTTCTCTCATCGCTGACAAGGCAGGACCTTCAGCCGTAAGTGTGATGCGGCAGAGAGCATTACCGCAGCTTGGCACTCCCCAAATCAGTGGGGGGGGGGGGGGGGGGGTTATGAAAACACTGCTAAATAATTTGCGAAGAGCGTACGGTATCTCGGTGTGCGTTCAAGGGCATTATGAGAATTTTGTAGGAAACACCAGTAATCAAGCTGCTCTTTCTCTTTTATCTCCGTCGCTAAAGATATAGGCGACGGTATTTCCTTTGAACCATGTAAGTGCATGATATTTTGCGGCGGGAAAGTATGATGCATCTGGACAGAGAAGGGTCTGAGGGTCAATCATACAGTCGTGACCCGGAGGTAACAAGCCAGTATCTTCTGTGTTAGTCGCCAAACTCCGTAAAACGATGTTCATCGGTATCCAAGAGGTGACAATCTGAGAAATAAGATGAGTCTGCCAGTCCAATAGCGTGAAGTCGCTGTCATGTTGCATATTTTTTGTTGACGATCTGATACCACTTCGAACGCACCGTGGACGACAGAAAGTTGTGGTGTATCGTTTTCCACACTCTTGGCCAATGAACCGTAGGGTACTTGTTTTCCACCACGTTATGGTGAACAGCCCGTAGAAGGTTGGTATAAAAATCTTTCGCCTTTGGTGGACGTGTGGCGGGGAGGTTCGAGCTGACATAGATTTAATCAAGAATGAAGGTCGACACATGGGAGAGCTGTGGTGTGACGTGCGCAACCAACACCGGCGGATAGTGAGAGACTGGCATCAGAACCTGTAGTGAACGACCCGTGAGAGAGGTATGTTGACTTTTCCATCGTTTCCTCATGTTGCTCATGTAAAGAGCAGCTACTCTCGCCCTGACGTTGACCAATCCCAGCCCCCCTTTGTGCACTGGGAGAGTAAGAGTGTCGTATCGTACTTTAAATATATGACCTGTGGAAACGTAGCAACTGAAGGCCCCCTGAAGCCGGCGACCTATCTGCTGCGGCAGTGGGAGGACTTGTGCCACATGGTTGAGTTTTGATGCCACGTAGAGGTTCAAGTATTCAGCACGTTGTAGCTGATTCAAGTCCTGGAGCAGGTTCTGGTGCACCATTGCGCGTAAGATTGTAGTAACCGTCGACAGTTTGCTGCAGCTGTTTCGAGTACATTCTTCGTGAACGTGATTCGCAAATATCGCAGATCAGAAACTGGTGGGAGGGTAGTGAGGGTTCCGGTCCGAGACCACGCCCAATATCCAACGCCGCCGACTTGATGTTCAGAAGACTGCCTGCGACCTGTCCGTATCGCTCGATCCAGGTTAGAACGAACCAGCAGTAGCATGTTTTATTTATTGCTCCGTGTGACCAAATTAAGGAGAAGTCTCCATGGTCATGAAACTTGTCAATACATGAAATTATAACACTGTAATAGAAACATATAAAATGAAATATAAGAAACATATTCAGGCGACAAGTCGCAAGTTTAAATAAAGAAAATCAACAATGTAACATTGGAATTTGCTTAATTTTTCAGCTCTTCCAGGATCTCCTCGACAGAATTGAAGGAGTGAGCCATGAGGAAACTCTTCAGTTTAGACTTAAAAGTGTTTGGGCTACTGCTAATATTTTCGAGTTCTTGTGGTAGCTTATTGAAAATGGATACAGCAGAATACTGCACTCCTTTCTGCACAAGAGTCAAGGAAGTGCATTCCACATGCAGATTTGATTTCTGCCTAATATTAACTGAGGGAAAGCTGCTAACTCTTGGGAGTAAGCTAATATTGCTAACAACAAACGACATTAAAGAAAATATATACTGTGAGGGCAATGTCAGAATTCCCAGACTATTGAATAGGGGTCGACAAGAGGTTCTCAAACTTACACCACATATAGCTCGAACAGCCCGTTTTCGAACCAAAACTACCCTTTTTGAATCAGAAGAATTATCCCAAAAAATAATACCATACGACATAAGCGTATGAAAATATGCGAAGTAGACTACTTTTTGTGTTGAACTGTCACTTATTTCAGATACTGTTCTAATGGTAAATAAAGCAGTATTTAGTTTCTGAACAAGATGCTGAACATGGGCTTTCCACAACAGCTTACTATCTATCCGAACGCCTAGGAACTTGAGCTGTTCCGTCTCGCTTATAATATGCCCATTCTGTTTGATCAAAATATCGGTTCTTGTTGAATTGTGAGTTAGAAACTGTAAAAACTGAGTCTTACTGTGATTTAGCATCAAATTATTTTCCACAAGCCACGAACTTATTTCATGAACTACATTATTTGATACGGTTTCAATATTACACACAAGATCCTTAACTACCAAGCTGGTTTCATCAGCAAACAGAAATATTTTTGAATCACCTGTAATACTAGAAGGCATATCATTTATATAAATAAGAAACAGCAGTGGCCCCAGCACCGACCCTTGGGGAACGCCCCACTTAACAGTGCCCCATTGGGACTGAACATCACTACCACCCTCAATTTTGCGGAGAATTACCTTCTGCTTTCTGTTCTTAAAGTAAGAGGCGAACCAATTGTAAGCTACTCCCCTTACTCCATAATAGTCCAACTTCTGCAGTAATATTTTGTGGTCAACACAGTCATAAGCCGTCGTTAAATCAAATAAAACAACTAGCGTTCGCAACCATTTATTTAATCCGTCCAAAACCTCACAGAGAAAAGAGACTATAGCGTTTTCAGTTGTTAAACCATTTCTAAAACCAAACTGTACATTTGACAGCAAATTATGTGAATTTAAATGCTCCAGTAACCTTGTATATACAACCTTCTCGATAACTTTAGCAAACACCGATGGCATAGAAATAGGTCTAAAATTGTCAAGATTATCCCTGTATCCCTTTTTATAAAGTGGCTTCACTACCGAGTACTTTAATTGGTCAGGAAACCGACCACTCCTAAAGGAAAAGTTACAGATATGGCTAAGTGCTGAGCTAACAAACATAGAAAATACGTCAGTATTCTGCTAAATATTCCGTCATGTCCATGAGAGTTCTTGGTCTTTAGTGATTTAATTATTAAGTCAATCGCCCTCTTGTCAGTATCATGGAGGATCATTTCAGGTAAAAGTCTCGGAACACTTTTTTCTAAGAGCGCTATATGATTCCCTGTTGGGAATAGGTTTCTATTTAGTTCACCTGCTATATTCAGAAAGCGATTATTAAATACTGCACATATATACGACTTATCAGTAACACGGACATTCCCACTACGCACTGATTCTATGACCTCGACCTGTCTCTGCAGACCAGCCACTTCCTTTACGTCTGACCATATGGTTTTAATTTTATCCTGAGACTTAGCCATTCTATCTGCATACCACATACTTTTTGCCCTCCTAATAACATTTTTAAGCACCTTACAATACTGCTTGTAATTGGCTGCAGTATTTAGATTTTGACTGTTTCTAACGTTTTGATATAATTGCCACTTTGTTCTACAAGATATTCTTATACCTCTAGTCAGCCACCCAGGCTGCCTGTTTGTGCTAGGACCCTGTTTTGAACGTTCTAACGGAAAGCAACTTTCAAAGAGCATGAGAAAAGTCTTGAGGAAAGCATTATATTTATCGTCTACTGCATCAGCACTATAAACATCTTGCTACTCTTGTTCCTTGATAAGGTTTGCAAAGGTCTCTACAGCAAGTGGATCAGCTTCCCTAAACAGTTGATAACTACATTTAACATGTGTTGCAGCACAAAAATCTTTTAGATTTAAAATTTGAGCATCATGATCTGAAAGGTCATTCACCTTTTTGCTAACAGAATGCCCATATAATAATGAGGAGTGAATAAAAATGTTGTCTATGGTTGTTCTACTGTTCCCTTGCACTCTCGTTGAAAAGAATACGGTCTGCATAAGATTATATGAATTAAGGAGGTCTACCAGCATCCTTTTCCTTGCACAATCACTAATACAATTAATATTGAAGTCACCACATATATCTAACTTTTTGTATTTCTTATGAAGTGAACCAAGAACCTCCTCTAGCTTTAGCAAAAATGTTGTGAAATCAGAGTCTGGGGATCTATAAATAACAACAGTTCGAAGTTTAGCTCCACTAAATTTAAACACACCTGCACAACACTGTGCAACGACTGTGGTTGCCCGGGATACTGCCCGCATTGAGGCTGATCCCTCACGTGTGGTAGAGTGGGAGGTCGTCTCAAGGTGTGGTAGGGGGCGAACGGAAGGCCTCTCCAGTTTGTCTGACGAACCGGTTTCAGCTCTGTCTCTGGCTGATACTGATCTTCGGCCTGACATGGCTGCTTGTCCTGTTCCAGAGGTTGCCCCTCAGTCTGCAAGATCCGGGCGGCCGCAGAGGGTGGGCTTACTGGTAGTTGGGAGCTCCACCGTCAGGCGCGTAATGGGGCCCCTTGGGGATATGGCAGCAAGAGAGGGGAGAAAAACCAATGTGCACTCCGTGTGCATACTGGGGGGAGTCATTCCAGATGTGGAAAGGGTCCTTCCCGATGCCATGAAGGGTACAGGGTGCACCCATCTGCCGGTGGTCGGTCATGTCGGCACCAATGATGTGTGTCGCTATGGATCCGAGGAAATCCTCTCTGGCTTCCGGCGGCTATCTGATTTGGTGAAGACTGCCAGTCTCGCTAGCAGGATGAAAGCAGAGCTCGCCATCTGCAGCATCGTCGACAGGACTGACTGCGGACCTTTGGTACAGAGCCGAGTGGAGCGTCTGAATCAGAGGCTGAGACGGTTCTGCGACCGTGTGGGCTGCAGATTCCTCGACTTGCGCCATAGGGTGGTGGGGTTTCGGGTTCCGCTGGGTAGGTCAGGAGTCCACTACACGCAACAAGCGGCTACACGGGTAGCAGGGGTTGTGTGGCGTGGGCTGGGTGGTTTTTTAGGTTAGATGGCCTTGGGCAAGTACAGAAAGGGCAACAGCCTCAACGGGTGCAGGGCAAAGTCAGGACATGCGGGGACCAAGCAGCAATCGGTATTAAAATTGTAAACTGTCGAAGCTGCGTTGGTAAAGTACCGGAACTTCAAGCGCTGATAGAAAGCACCGAAGCCGAAATCGTTATAGGTACAAAAAGCTGGTTGAAGCCAGAGATAAATTCTGCCGAAATTTTTACAAAGGTACAGACGGTGTTTAGAAAGGATAGATTGCATGCAACCGGTGGTGGAGTGTTCGTCGCTGTTAGTAGTAGTTTATCCTGTAGTGAAATAGAAGTGGATAGTTCCTGTGAATTATTATGGGTGGAGGTTACACTCAACAACCGAGCTAGGTTAATAATTGGCTCCTTTTACCGACCTCCCGACTCAGCAGCATTAATGGCAGAACAACTGAGAGAAAATTTGGAATACATTTCACATAAATTTTCTCAGCATGTTATAGTCTTAGGTGGAGATTTCAATTTACCAGATATAGACTGGGACACTCAGATGTTTAGGATGGGTGGTAGGGACAGAGTATCGAGTGACATTATACTGAGTGCACTATCCGAAAATTACCTCGAGCAATTAAACAGAGAACCGACTCGTGGGGATAACATCTTGGACCTACTGATAACAAACAGACCCGAACTTTTCGACTCTGTATGTAAAGAACAGGGAATCAGTGATCATAAGGCCGTTGCAGCATCCCTGAATATGGAAGTTAGTAGGAATATAAAAAAAGGGAGGAAGGTTTATCTGTTTAGCAAGAGTAATAGAAGGCAGACTTCAGACTACCTAACAGATCAAAACGAAAATTTCTGTTCCGACACTGACAATGTTGAGTGTTTATGGAAAAAGTTCAAGGCAATCGTAAAATGCGTTTTAGGCAGATACGTGCCGAATAAAACTGTGAGGGACGGGAAAAACCCACCGTATTACAACAACAAAGTTAAGAAACTACTGCGAAAGCAAAGAGAGCTTCACTCTAATTTTAAACGCAGCCAAAACCTCTCAGACAAACAGAAGCTAAACGATGTCAAAGTTAGCGTAAGGAGGGCTATGCGTGAAGCGTTCAGTGAATTCGAAAGTAAAATTCTATGTACCGACTTGACAGAAAATCCTAGGAAGTTCTGGTCTTACGTTAAATCAGTAAGTAGCTCGAAACAGCATATCCAGACACTCCGGGATGATGATGGGATTGAAACAGAGGATGACACGCGCAAAGCTGAAATACTAAACACCTTTTTCCAAAGCTGTTTCACAGAGGAAGACCGCACTGCAGTTCCTTTTCTAAATCCTCGCACAAACGAAAAAATGGCTGACATCGAAATAAGTGTCCAAGGAATAGAAAAGCAACTGGAATCACTCAACAGAGGAAAGTCCACTGGACCTGACGGGATACCAATTCGATTCCACACAGAGTACGCGAAAGAACTTGCCCCCCTTCTAACAGCCGTGTACCGCAAGTTTCTAGAGAAACGGAAGGTTCCAAATGATTGGAAAAGAGCACAGGTAGTCCCAGTCTTCAAGAAGGGTCGTCGAGCAGATGCGCAAAACTATAGACCTATATCTCTGACGTCGATCTGTTGTAGAATTTTGGAACATATTTTTTGCTCGAGTATCATGTCATTTTTGGAAACCCAGAATCTACTATGTAGGAATCAACATGGATTCCGGAAACAGCAATCGTGTGAGACCCAACTCGCTTTATTTGTTCATGAGACCCAGAAAATATTAGATACAGGCTCCAAGGTAGATGCTATTTTTCTTGACTTCCGGAGGGCGTTCGATACAGTTCCGCACTGTCGCCTGATAAACAAAGTAAGAGCCTACGGAATATCAGACCAGCTGTGTGGCTGGATTGAAGAGTTTTTAGCAAACAGAACGCAGCATGTTGTTATCAATGGAGAGACGTCTACAGACGTTAAAGTAACCTCTGGCGTGCCACAGGGGAGTGTTATGGGACCATTGCTTTTCACAATATATATAAATGACCTAGTAGATAGTGTCGGAAGTCCTATGCGGCTTTTCGCGGATGATGCTGTAGTATACAGAGAAGTTGCAGCATTAGAAAATTGTAGCGAAATGCAGGAAGATCTGCAGCGGATAGGCACTTGGTGCAGGGAGTGGCAACTGACCCTTAACATAGACAAATGTAATGTATTGCGAATACATAGAAAGAAGGATGCTTTATTGTATGATTATATGATAGCGGAACAAACACTGGTAGCAGTTACTTCTGTAAAATATCTGGGAGTATGCGTGCGGAACGATTTGAAATGGAATGATCATATAAAATCAATTGTTGGTAAGGCGGGTACCAGGTTGAGATTCATTGGGAGAGTCCTTAGAAAATGTAGTCCATCAACAAAGGAGATGGCTTACAAAACACTTGTTCGACCTATACTTGAGTATTGCTCATCAGTGTGGGATCCGTACCAGATCGGGTTGACGGAGGAGATAGAGAAGATCCAAAGAAGAGCGGCGCGTTTCGTCACAGGGTTATTTGGTAACCGTGATAGCGTTACGGAGATGTTTAACAAACTCAAGTGGCAGACTCTGCAAGAGAGGCGCTCTGCATCTCGGTGTAGCTTGCTCGCCAGGTTTCGAGAGGGTGCGTTTCTGGATGAGGTATCGAATATATTGCTTCCCCCTACTTACACCTCCCGAGGAGATCACGAATGTAAAATTAGAGAGATTAGAGCGTGCACGGAGGCTTTCAGACAGTCGTTCTTCCCGCGAACCATACGCGACTGGAACAGAAAAGGGAGGTAATGACAGTGGCACGTAAAGTGCCCTCCGCCACACACCATTGGGTGGCTTGCGGAGTATAAATGTAGATGTAGATGTAGAACATTCAAACTCCTTTTCAGTGCAATACTTTGAAACATCAATTGACTCATATGGGATGCCGTTTTTCACATACAGCGCGGAATGTAAACACAGGTAAGAGGTTAAGTTGCTCGATACGAAACACTCACAAATATCAGGTCACAACACAAGAAAGGCAGAGGTGAATGAAGAAACCACTAGTAAGTCACTTATATAGTAAATGTTATCACAAAAACCGTTAAAATATGTATCTGAAACCTAAAAATATATAAAAACTTAGAGAGCGATCTCACCCGCTTATGACGTCACACCGAAGATCTAAGGTCGTCAGCGTATACCCTGTAGCGAAAGGTGACGTCCCGCAGCGTGATGCCTGATAGCCGGTGGTTAAGGCCGAGGAGTGGCTCGAGTGCGATGAAGGTAGGTAGAAAGGGGACAACCTTGTCGTAGAGACCTCTTAATGGGTACTGGTCCTACCGTCCTTGCATTAACTTACACGTGCGAGTTGGCTGCGGTCGAAAGACGCCGTAGGGTGTCAATGAGGCACGGGGGAAATCCCATACGGTCCATCACTCGTAGGAGGAAGTTATGGTGCACTCTATCAAAGGCGCGATTGTAATCGATGGAGACGATCACCGCCCTCAGACGGCACGCAGAGGCGATCGCTATTAAATCCCTGCAGTCACCGGTGGCTATGTGCATGTTGGCTTCTCCATCCTGCGACGGCTGTTCTGGGGCGAGAATCATCGGCAGGGTCTTCTTAATACGGCCCGCCATAAGCCTGGCGGAAATCTTGTAGTCGGCGTTCAGCATTGTGAGCAGCCTATAGTTGCTAACTGATCGCACCTCCACCTGGCTTGTGTACCAGTATGAGAAGTCCTTCTACAAACGCTGGCGACACAATACAGTCTGGAGACATAAGTTCACAGAACATTATAACACAGTGAGGCATCATGATGTCACGGAAGGTTCGGTAGAATTAGCTGGGCAATCCATCAGGCCCAGGAGACCTATTAGCTGCACCTTTGTCCAGTGCGTCTTCGACTTCTTCGAGTGAGACTTCCTCCGTTAGTGCATTCACGGTTGCCTCGTCGATAATACGTGTTACCTGCTGTAACACTTCAGTAGTGGCCTCTTCATCTACGGTTCTTTCCTAGTAAAGATGACGAAAAAGATCCTCCACCGCCTTTGCTATGGTTGCTTGGGTCGTACGGAAGCGACGGTCTTGTGTTCTGAGTTGTGTGATTAAGTGTTGGCGATGAGGACGCTTATCCGCCAGAACGTGGTGCAGAGTGGGTTCCGCTGTGGCCTTTCGGTCGTGCCGTCGCGAGCAGACTACGGCACCTTCCAGTCGGCGCTTCGTTAATAATAGTATGTCAGCCTTGATTCTGATTTGGTCATGTTGTCTCTCCGGGGAAGGGGGTAAGGCGTCGAGGTCCCTGAGTGCCACGTAGTAAAAATCGAGGGTCTGTCGATGCCACGGAGCCACGTTCTTGCCAAACTGCATAAGTGTCCTGCGGATTGCTGCTTTGGAGCAGAGGAGCCATCACTCCAGGGTCGAGGTGTATCGGGGGTGACGGCGTTCACAGTCAATCCACGTTGCTTCAGCTTGCCGACTGCAATCCAGGTCCTGCAGGTGAGTTATATTGATCTTCCAAAAGCCATTGCTGCGCCAGACATGTTGGGGGCGGACATGTGTAGTGCAGATATTGGCACTATGTTCTGAATAGGCCCGAGGCCATAGTTCGGCGGCCACCACTCCTTGTGTGAGGCCTTGCAACACATATATGCGATCAAGTCGGCTGCCCGAATGACTGGTAAGCTGAGTATGGCCAGAGCGATTAGCGTGGACTTTATCCCTTACCCACGCGTCGCATAAGTGAAGTTCTTGGATCATCGCACTCAGTTCCGGACAGGGCATGTAGTGTGGGATTTGGTCCTTGGGGTTAAGTACGCAATTAAAATCGCCGGCGAAGACGCTGTTTTTGTACTGTCCGAGGAAAAGGGAGGCGAGATCCGGGAGTAGAATCTGGCGCGGTCGCGACGTCTGGTGGTACCCGGCGGCGCGTAAACATTAATGAATCGGGCGTTGAGCTCCGTAAGTGCTATTCCTCGAGCAGAGGGGAGATACGCGACGTCCGTAACTTCAATATCATCACGCACTAATATTGCCACTCCGGTGTCTGCAGGGCCAACGGGCGTCACATATGTAGGGTAACCATAAAAGTTCGGGAGTGAGGTCGTTTTCACTTCTTGTAGGAAAGCAAAATCAACTCCCATGGCCCGTATTGTTTCTTTCAAAAGTTGGATCTTGACAGGAGAACTTATCATATTGATATTCTTTGTCACCAGGTGGTAAGCCTGGCAACGCGTTGGTTGGGCGATGTTATCCATTTTGATGTTGGAGAGAAGCGAACATCGGAAGTGATGTCAGCCCGCTCCGAACGCGGTCCTCCTTGTGCTGCTGATGCTGCATGATGCAGCGGCGCCTCAGCTGGCCCCGGATCGGGATCTTGCGTATCGACGTCCTCGGTCCACGAAATGGACGCGTATGTCTGTTCATGTTCCATCGGCTCGGAATGTTTGATAGTAAGGGACCGAGCGACTTCGCTGCCTGCACTGGTACCTTCCTGCTGCTCACTGTTTATTTCAAGGGGATGATAGTCGAAAGCTGCATGTTTCTCTGTCTGTTCTGCAAGGTTGGAGTCAGTGGAAACGGCCTCAGCTTAGCGGACGGCTTCTTGAGTGGTCAGTTGTTCTTCCCCTGCCGAATGTGAACCACCGTGTTCCGACACGGTCAGACGATGGTGCTTTCGGCGTTTCGAAGATTGCTGTTTCCGTACGTGGCCTTCATTGTCAGAAGATGGCACTGACTCACGCCCCACCGGGACAAATACTTCGGTCGGTACTATAAGGGAATCAATTGCCATCTTGCTGTCGTCAATGTCTGTCGCGTTCGGTAGCTCCAGCGTCATCATACTATTTTCCACCACTAGCCAGGCCGGTGGATCATCTAGGTTTCTGTCCGTGGAAGGTGATTCCTGTACCGCTAAATCGGTCGGCTGTGTCTGTTTTGTGGAGAACGTCGTGAGCGCCCCGCGTAAGTTACGGGGAGAATAGTCTTCGTCGGTGGAGGTGCAACGTCCGTCGGTGGGAGTTGTGTGATCCAACGGATCGGAGCGAAAGTGACCTTCCTTGCCGCATCCGAAACACGTCTTCGGCTGGCCGTCATAAATAACTATAGCCCGGCACCCTCCTGTCTGTAGGTAGGATGACACATGTCGCTGGAGGTCAATGCGCACTTGGCGTTCTCCGTTGAGTCCTGGATACGTCTTAAACTGGGTCCATTTTTTAGCCACGTGTTCGTGTATCGTGCCGTAGGGGCAAAGTGCCGCCACAACGTCTCCCGCAGGGAGTTCAAATGGAAGTTCGAATATGCGTATAGTCGGCCGTAGTCTACCATTGCGGACCGAGCGAGGTGGCGCAGTGGTTAGACACTGGACTCGCATTCGGGAGGACGACGGTTCAATCCCGCGTCCGGCCATCCTGATTTAGGTTTTCCGTGATTTCCCTAAATCGCTCCAGGCAAATGCCGGGATGGTTCCTTTCAAAGGGCACGGCCGACTTCCTTCCCCGTCCTTCCCTAATCCGATGAGACCGATGACCTCGCTGTCTGGTCTCCTTCCCCAAACCAACCAACCAACCAATCTACCATTGCGGCATGGCCGACCTCGACCTTGCCAACATTTCCGTCTGCGTGGCAGAAGCGGAATTCTTGTTTCATCACACGAAGCACCTCGGCACCTTCGTTTATGAGTTTTACATAAACCGTGCTACCGACGATCGAAAAGTGAATGCCGACAATGTCGGCAGCCGGGATCTTCGCTTCCTCTTTTAAAAAGCGTCCGAGCGCTTTTGATCGCGTAAAGTCGTTATAAAATGAGAATTTCAAGGTTGACCTTCTGTATTGGTTTGGAGTGGTCTTGTAGCGCTACGGCGTCACGTTGATGTCGGCCGAAGAAAGTAAACAAGGCGCACGGGCCCGCGCTGCTGGCGGAGAGTACACACTGCACGTCTGCTTCGCTCGGCTGCGAGAGCCGGACTGAGATTCGAATAATTCTGGGCCACCCAAAATATTGCAGAACTTTTTTGAACAACACAGTTGGGAAACCATTCACTCTAGGCGATGTTCCCCTGAGGCACTCTTACGGATGTCCAAGGATTCATCCGTCGTCAAAGGCATGGTTACTTGATAATATTATGGTGGGTTAATAGTGAAAACTCGGGTCGACGTATTGAGCCGATGGTCGACTTTCGTAATGTGCATGTCTGCTAAAGGAGTTTGAAGTAATGGGTGACGTACAGATTGTCCTCTGCATCCTGTAATGTGTGAATTAGTCCGTAACACTCTCGTCCACGTTCTTACACTATTTGATGCACAGAAGAGGTCTAGTGGAAACAGTTTTCAAAATATTGTCCAGAATCGAGTAACCATCTACAGATCTGGCTGTTATCTGAACTATCTTTGTCTTGAAACGCCCCATACTAGCAGTGTTACAGTAGATATTGTTAAAATCACTTATCTTACGACATATTGCTCGTTAGTGATGTTGGACCAATAGGATTTAGTTAATGCGAGTTTAGCATACAGTGTCTATGACTTTATAGGACACTTATACAGCTACTGGACGGTACTGTGCTATATCTATTGGAGTTCATGTTCCAAGCTAGTATCTGCCACAGTCCACCTTCGCGAAAAATTTGATAAGGTATGTGGTTGAATCACAAGTGGTAAGCTGTATGATCCTAAAATGGAATGGGACAATATTCGCATGTTGTGGCAATTAGTGTTAGACGTATGTATGTCTAATCCAGCCGCGGTGGTGACACCTGTATACGCAGGAACGTTGGGGCGTGTTGTTACCATCTATAAAAGAGGTGGTGTTCCTGAGTAAGATCTATACCTTAGTAGAGCAGTTAAAGCTGAGTGTAAGATCGTTGCGAGCAAGAGCTAAATTGTAATGACTGCTCCTGATAACAGCTGAGTGCAAATTATTAATTAGAATTTTTACGTATTATTTGTGGAAATTACGGATGGCAGTGCGAGCGTGAGATCCTGCCGAGGCGTACATGTTTAAAATGAGTAGTGTCTTAAGTGGAATTGCTACGGCATTGGATGGAGTGATTAAGTGTTCCACTGGATACCCTGGCTGTAAATGACGATGGTTCCTGCCTTATTTCAGTATATTAGGTTTTCATATCCCTCTTATATCTGCTGTTGAAATAGGAGTGCGGTTTCATGCACTAGTACCACCATCACATCAGTGGTCCACAAATATTTCTTAAAAGCAGATCTCTTTTGTCATTTAAGAGGTCTATTACAATATTCCTTGGTCCTCTGACCAAATTAATGTGCAGCCTTAAGTATTAGTTTGGTACGTGTCCATCTGCCAATTTTCGGGATTCGTCTACTGTGGAAATGCAAAGCTGTTGGCCTTAATTGTTCAGTATGGATTCTAAATTAAGCGCTGCTTTATTGTTTATCCTAGTGACACTTACCTTGCGCTGTAGTTTACACTATCGGTCTTGGTCTTTATCTTCGCCTTCTACTCTCGTTCTGACTTTAACGGGGCCTAGTGTTGTCACAGTTTTGAGGTAAGGACTCTAATTATCTGTTCCTAGTAAGAAAAATTTCCTCCTCACATTTACCGCGATCGTGTGGTAGCCTGAGCAGTAAGTCGATTAACAGCAGTTTTCAGTGGCTGGCTTGATGCCGGGGTGTTGAAATATGAGGCCCCGTCGCCACTGGAAGATATCGGGTGTTGAAGGTGAGAGTCTGCAACATCAGCTCATGTATGCGATCTGTTAATTAATCGTGGCTCAACTAACTTATTTACAGTGGGAACCTGTGCCTGAGAATTTTGTGATGATCTGACGAAATAGGACAAAGAGTCTGTTAGAATATTTACTAATTTTCTTTAGCCAGCGACCTTGTCTGCATGCATCTGATGAAACTGTTGACAGACAGACAGCCTCGCCGTGGAGTATTGTACATCTTTCTTTTCCTTATTAAACCTGGAACACAGTGCTGACTTGCGATCTGTCTCTCCACACTGCATGAGAGTGAAACTGGCCACTGTAAATTTTAGGGGCATGAAGACCTGCTATAGTCAGCTACGAAGGGTTCGAATTTCTGTAGTTCTATTTTCAGCACACGAAACACATTATCCACTTTGAAGTGACACTCCATGAGCAGATACAATATCAGAACTGTTCGAGCACAACACAGCGCTTCATCAAGAACTTCTGCATCCTCGAATGCTGACAGTTTGTACAGATGGCTGGATTTAAGAATCTGAGTGTTCGTTAAGTTTATTGACACCATAAGTAAATGACGTGGGCTCAAGCTCTGTACCGACCTGACAGCAATCACATTTCACGTCAAATTCTGTAGTTTCTTTAATATCACAATTTAAAGACATATACTTGTTAACTAACGTATCGCTACGGTTCCAACTCCCGACTGCATTCGTACAAGCAATAGACAGACACTGTGTACGCCGCAGCATCTATCATGCTGCTGTCCAATATCAACCAGCACCCTCACCTGACGTCTGCTTCTAGTCGCGCCAGGAGAAATATCATCCGACTAGTGTGGTATGTGTGTAGATATGTTTGTAACAGTATTTATGTTGCTAACTAGTAAGAAACTCTTGCCAATCGTCGACGAGATAATGTGTCTAACAAACGTTCATATCCCTGTTAATCGTCTGAGAACTTCCAACCTATAGAAGCGAACAGTATCCTAGGTCACAGTTCCTTGGACATTCCAACTTCACTTCATGTTTCACATTCACTTCTCTCTCCTCTGGGTTGTTCACACAAGTATGCTAGCAACATCACAGTCTCGATCCCACTTACAAGTAGAACATTGATTAACCATGGTGTGTGCATAAAGTAAGGACCATGCCACAATTATAGTACTGGAAAGAGCCCCAATTAGACTCGATGTTATTGGAATGCATTGTTCACGAAACGTTTAGGTGTACTGAAAAAATATATGTTTAGCAGTGAAATAAGAAGTAATGTGTCCACTAATTTTGGTTATCAGGTTTCTATGATTAGCAGAAAAGATAAAATTAAATATAAAAGAAGTAAAGTGAGGTTTAGGAAGGAACTTCAGGGTTGAGACGAGTGAGACAGACAGAAATTCTAGTAATAATAGTGGACTGTGGAACGTGATATGACGGCGTAAACATGCGTTTCGTGCACGGTATGAGGGCTGCTAATGTGAGGGCTATTGTGATGTACATTGGCTACTCAACGCAGAGGTTAGGTATTGGCTGCTTCAGGAATGAGTCTAAGTGTGGCTAAGTCATCCAGCTGGACTTTTGGTTACGCAAAGGAAGTAACATAATGTCATGATTGTCACTATTTTGTAATTCCACTCTAACAGGACGATCCCACAAAAGAATGAGGTCACTTTTAAAATCGAGATCACAGAGTCCCCTGTCGAACTGTTTCTTTGCAATTATCCGGCTAGTCGTAACAGCAAATTATCGCCCAGCATTTGAGCCATCCTCACTCATATATAGGAACCTATATAACTGTCGATGGAGAAAGGAATAATTATCGGTTGACAAGTGTTGCATTAAAATTAATATAATTTCAAAATACATCCGTACATAGCAAATAACCTAATTTAAATATCGTCTCGTCTTAGGAACACGTAAGAATTCTTGAATACATTAATTCGCAATACCTTTCTGGTAATGAAAATATCACCATTATATTTAAGTGTCCTCGTGTTTGGGGTACATAATATTAAAATGGTGCCATTTCTGTCATATTTTGCTATACAATGTCAATTCATTTTTCAATTATCAGTTATTCTTGTTCTTAGATAACTTTTGATTAACCTTTGTAAAACTTATGGTTAATTAAAATTCGCTTAAAGGTAGACTTGATCCTAATATGAAGATCGTTAACTTTATCTATGATTTACTTGGTACCCGACCAGTTAACATCTGAATACGACCTAGTACACTACCAAGTTGTTTGTTCCCTGCTGCGCCGGCATTGGCCTTTGCTTACAATTGACAGATTGGCGGATAGTTAATTGATTATTCATTTGTAATAGTAGCGAGCATAGTACTCCGCTCAACAACACTAGGACAGTCACATAACAAAATCTCTCCCTTGGTGGGATTCAATGCTAAGAGTTGTGGCTGCTTCATGATTTCCATAGTCTTTTTCCGAGAATGTCAATTACTTAACAGTTGAAGTCATTGCACTACACTGACGGAAAAAAATCCCAACACCAAATAATAATTACAGTAAAGTAATGAAATTTTGGGACTACATTTATCTATGCAACATATTTAAGTGATTAACGTTTGCAGATCACAGGTTAATCCAAGCACAAGATAGACCATTACCAATGTGAATTGCTGGTAGATTAATAACCGGGGCACCCACTTTAAAAGAGAATTCAAGCATGAAAAGTCCCTGAATTGTGTAGTTCAAGTGCGGGAAGTCAATTCCAAGCCTGTTGCAATTGGTCGGTCGATACGGGAACGGTTATTGCTGTTTCAGGATGACGATGGAGTTGTCTTTCAGTGATATCCCATTTGTTCTCGATTGGAGACTGATCTGGTGATCGAGCAGGCCAAGGCAACATGTCGCCACTCTGTAGAGAATGACGGGTTATAACAGCGTTACGTAGGCGAGCGTTATCCTATTGAAAAATACTCTTGGAAAGCTGTTCATGAATGACACCACAACAACTCGAATCACCAGACTGACGTACAAATGTTTTGTCAGAGTGCTTGGGATAACTTCGAGAGGTCTGCTGCTGTCATACGAAATCGCACACCAGACCATGACTCTAGTTTTAGGTCCAGTGTGTCTAGCACACAGACGGGTTGTTTGCAGACCCTGAATTAACCTCCTCCTAACCAACACATGGCCATCATTGGCACCGAGGCAGAGCCAGTCTCATCAGAAAACACACCAGACGTCCAGTTTGCTCTCCAGTGAGCTCTCTTTTGACACCAGTAAAGTCGCAGATCGCGGTGGTTTGAGGTCAGTGGAATGCACGCTACAGGGAGTCTGGCTTGGAACTTTACTTGACGTAAACGATTTGTAACAGTTCGTTGTGTCACCATAAGACCAACTGCTGCTCAAATTGCTGCTGTAGAAGTATCGATACGCCAGAGCCATACACCGAACACGATGATCTTTACTCTGGGTAGTGCACGAGGCCGTCCAGAAGCTGGTCTTCTTGTGAGTGTCCCGTGACCACCGTTGCCGGAAGTGATGTGCAGTGGCTACATTCCTGCCAAGTCTTTCGGCAATATCGCAGAAGGAACATCCAGCTACTCGTAGCCCTGTTACACGACGTCAATCAAACACAGTGAGGTGTTAAAAACGGCGTCTTTTTCGCCCTAAAGGCATTGTTGACTAACATCAACTCACCACGTTCTATCTCAAAGCTAACTGACTCTCACCACCGTTACGACGTGTATTTAAAGCAAAGCTGACTGCATCTTCATAATGGCGCTATTAGCGCTACTTCTACGCCCTTGACGTCTATTCAGATGTAGAAATATGCGGCCCAACTTCCGTTTATGTCGCACAACTCCATCTTGAAGTTGCGATTTTTTCAGTCAGTGTATGTGTATGTAATTACTGGACCAGTTAACATTCACCATAGTAAAATAGGCTTCCATGGAAGATCTACAACACAATTTTTCGCTATAAATGTATCGCGCGTCCGGTAAACCTATTTGGTAAGTGTCCCAAACTGATGAATAAATCTTGTACCTGTGCACAACACACTACGAAAATCCGAAACGTGTTCTGCAAGATCATAAATCATTATAGATTGGATTAGAGATGAAGGGCAATCCTGTGTAGTTTACGAGTGTATACTGACATTAGCGTAGCGTGATGGAACTGTAAAATATTGAGAGACATTACGCCGTTTAGCAGAATTAGAGCAATATGCTAACACATCTAGAGGTGTTGTCATGGTCAAGTCGCCAGCTGGTTAGCCCTTAATAGGTAATTATTTAATTCTGATTGACACATTGACTCCTTTAACCTATCTTTGCCTGATAGGCAGTTAGGACTCTCCTTTCTTTTTTAGCAAAGATATATAGCTGCTCCTTTCATTCCAGTAGTTCTGCCATGGAGACAGTCACTCTTACTAGCATTTTCCTTATATTTAACACTTGCAAAATTATCTCAGGGAATGTGGTATTTATTATGTCCTACATAACTGATGCGCGGAACCAACACTGGAAAAATGTTTATTGGCACGATTGTGTTGAATGCACACAGTTCTAAGCCTTTAGCTACATATTAAGGAGAAAATATAAAAAATGCAGTAAATGAAGCAGGTAAAAAGGAATACAAACGTCTCAAAAATGAGATCGACAGGAAGTGCAAAATGGCTAAGCAGAGGACAAATGTAAGGATGTAGAGGCACATATCACTAGGGGTAAGATAGATACTGTCTACAGGAAAATTAAAGAGACCTTTGGAGAAAAGAGATCCACTTGTATGAATATCAAGAGCTGAGATGGAAACCCAGTTCAAAGCAAAGAAGGGAAAGCAGAAAGGTGGAAGGAGTATGTAGAGGGTCTATATAAGGGCGATGTTCTTGAGGACGATATTACAGAAATGGAAGAGAATATAGATGAAGATGAAATAGGAGATATGATACTGCGTGAAGAGTTTGACAGAGCACTGAAAGACCTAAGTCGAAACAAGGCCCCAGGAGTAGACAACATTCCATTAGAACTACTGACAGCCTTGGGAGAGCCAGGCCTAACAAAACTCTACCATCTAGTGAGCAAGATGTATGAGACAGGCGAAATACCCTCAGACTTCAAGAAGAATATAATAATTCCAATCCCAAAGAAAGCAGGTGTTGATAAATGTGAAAATTACCGAACTATCAGTTTAATAAGTCACTCTGCAAAATACTAACGCGAATTCTTTACAGACGAATGGAAAAACTGGTAGAAACCGATCTCGGGAAAGATCAGTTTGCATTCCGCAGAAATTTTGGAACACGTGAGGCAATACTGACCCTACGACGTATCTTAGAAAATAGATTAAGGAAAGGCAAACATACGTTTCTAGCGTTTGAAGACTTAGAGAAAGCTTTTGACAATGTTGACTGGAATATTCTCTTTCAAATTCTGAAGGTGGCAGGGGTAAAATACAGGGAGCGAAAGGCTATTCACAATTTGTACAGAAACCAGATGGCAGTTGTAAGAGTCGAAGGGCATGAAAGGGAAGCAGTGGTTGGAAAGGGAGTGAGACAGGGTTGTAGCCTATCCCCGATGTTATCTAACATTCTGCGTGGTGTCTGTTTGTTCTAAGTCGTGTCTCCATACCACTTCGCGCAACGACGCTCTGAGCGTGTTTTTTAGGGAACTGACTAGTTAGAACCTGGGACCTGTTGCTGGTAAGGAGACGCCAGACCACACATGACATGTAGAGTTCAGAGGAGTTCAGTGAGACTAGCGATGATATAACCAAATACTTAATGATTTCAGCGCCAGCTCCACTGCACTCCCTGTAAAAGAATCTTAATACCAACTAAATTTAATGGAAGGGGTTCAAGGCTTTCCTATTTTTAGTTAGCTGGTAAAATAACGTCGAAAAAGCACTTAAGTTTACCACTGGAAATTTTGTTCTACTCACAAAACTTTGTTTATAAATAGCACTATTGATAAAAGAAATATTTTAATACAGGATGATAAAAACCTACTGCGTTCAACAAAAATGTGAACGAATATTCCCTGAGTGGGTTTCCAAGTTCTACAATGGATCGAAGGATGACCTATGCCATATCACATCTATAATCTAGGTTTAAATTAAGTTTCACAAAAGAGAAAACTATCAAAATGCTCCACAGTGCCCCTCAATTTTCTTTAATTACTTATCTAACTTGTCGTAAATTACAGTGGCTGATGTGGCTTCTCAATAATTATATAACAGAAAAATCATCGCGTTTCAAATTTTAACTTACGTAGCAAATGTGAATACGATGAGCTTCAATTGACGAACGACACTAGTATTACGTCAAAAGGGGATGTAACAGATGAGACTTCTGCAGTTCAGAGTGAAGCCTCATGCGCTCAAAAATGCGGCATCGCGTGCGTACATTACCTTGTCGGTGTTCGTCAGGGGGCGGCGGGCGGCACAGCTCCACGCACCTCGCCATCTCGGAAGCAACTCCCTCCTAACTTCTCCTTACTACAATTTACCGTAGTTGGTTTAAAAAAACTATCTGGCTGTGTTTTCATCTGACCAATCAGGGTCTCAATGTTAACCTTAAGGTCCGCCTACGAAAATTCTGTCCATCCAATGAGGAACATTATACTTTTCGTGGTGGGGCAATGTTTTTAACGTTTGAAACGTAACAGAGACGCGAAAAAGTCTCACGCTAAAACTTGCAGCTGGTGTGGCCCTTTTAGTGTTATCGTAAGATCTATACTGTCCTTCTGGAGGGCTCTATCTTTTAACATGGGCTGGGGGTGGTCCTGGCGGTTACTTTTCGTGGTGGGCCAATATTTTTAACGTTTGCAGCGTAACAGAGACGCGAAAAAGTCTCACGCTAAAACTTACAGATGGTGTGGCCCTTTTAGTGTTATCGTAAGATCTATACTGTTCTTCTGGAGGGCTCTATCTTTTAACATGGGCTGCGGGGTGGTCCTGGTGGTTGGCTGGCGACGTGGGTGTCCGTCCCTTATCGTAGGGCGTTCTAAGTTAACACGGTTCTACCTCGGCTTCTGTTCTCGTTTCTTCCCTCGGAACTGCGTCTGTTTCACAGTGGGAAGGTATGACATGCATTTAGGCGTTCTTGTGTTAGTCTGTGGTATTCCATTTGCTCACTCGTTGATCATATTACTTTGGTTAATTTAATGTCAGGATTTATTCGGAGCTATGTGACATACTGCCGGATTTGCTTAACATGCCAGGGTTTTCATGGAAGGTGTTGGATTTGCCTGACACCTTACAGTTATTCAATCTGTTTATTGAGCAAGCAGTAAAGGAAACAAAAGGAAAATTCGGATTTGGAATTAAAATCCATGGAGAAGAAATAAAAACTTTGGGGTTCGCCGATGACACTGTAATGCTGTCAGAGACAGAAAAGGACCCGAAAGAGCAGCTGAACGGAATGGACCGTGTCTTGAAGGGAGGATATAAGATGAACATCAACAAAAGGAAAACGAGAATACTGGAATGTAGTCGTATTAAATCTTGTGATGCTGACGGAATTAGATTAGGAAATGAGACGCTTAAAGTAGTAAATGAGTTTTGCTATTTGGGAATCCAAATAACTGATGATGGTCGAAGTAGAGAGGATATAAAATGTAGACTGGCAATGGCAAGGAAAGCGTTTCTGAAAAAGAGAAATTTGTTAACATCGAGTATAGATTTAAGTGTTAGGAAGTCTTGGAGTGTAGCCTTGTATGGAAGTGAAACGTGGACGATAAATAGGATAGACAAGAAGAGAATAGAAGATTTAGAAATGTGGTGTTACAGAAGAATGCTGAAGATTAGATGGGTAGATCATATAACTAATTTATGTGATTCAATAGGATCAGAGAGGAGTTCGTGGCACAACTTGACTAACTTGAGTAGAAGAAGGGATCGGTTGGTAGGGCATATTCTGAGGCATCAAGGGATCACCAATTTACTACTGGAGGGCAGCGTGGGGGGTAAAAATCGTAGAGGGAGACCAAGAGAGGAATACACTAAACAGATTCAGAAGGATGTAGGTTGCAGTAGGTACTGGGAGATGAAGAACCTTGCTCAGGATAGAGTAGCATGGAGAGCTGCATCAAAGCAGTTTCTGGACTGAAGACCACAACAACAGAACTCATTCACATTGTCAAAGGCAAATACAAGTCATGTGGGAGACAGAAACGGAAGTAGGAAGCGAGCTAGTATGTCTCAAGTGGACCAGGTCGACCACACATAACGACACAATCAAATGGCTCTGAGCACTATGGGACTCAACTGCTGTGGTCATAAGTCCCCTAGAACTTAGAACTACTTAAACCTAACTAACCTAAGGACATCACACACATCCATGCTCGAGGCAGGATTCGAACCTGCGACCGTAGCGGTCGTGCGGTTCCAGATTGTAGCGCCTTTAACCGCTCGGCCACTCCGGCCGGCACGACACAATCGTGAAGTAAAATGAAGTACTCAGCAGACAAGAGACTGTGACAGAAAACCAAAGGAAGTGAGAGAATTATATTCGTTAGCTCATGAGATATGTTGCAAGAGATATAAGGGCACACAGCCAGTGACCGAGACAGCAGTTCACAGCCAGTTAAGTGAATATAGCAGAATTATGAGGGGACATTCTGTCATCTCGTGCGTCGCAGCCTCATGCAAGTTCCTTTAAGTACTCCGCCTGTCCAGCTCTCGTCATGAGTCGATCATTGGAATCGATGGCATTCAAAATAACAGCACTTGATTCCATGATTATGATACTGTAGTGATTCTATGTCTTAGATACTATAGCACTCAAAGATACGGATAGCAATTCATCGTGATGTGACTGACGGCTCAAACAAATTGTCAAGGCATCTGTACTACATGCCAAGGTTTATCACTTGGAAGACAGTGAATGGGAAGGCACAGAAACTTAGTTGTTGGGATATCCAGATTTATTCAGTTCAGGTGGTCCACTAACAGCAACTCCTATGACGCATCCCCGCAACCTTTAGGCGATAACCCACCAATCTATAAGAGACCATACAGAATAGTGAAACACCTACAAATGGCTCTGAGCACTATGGGACTCAACTGCTGAGGTCATTAGTCCCCTAGAACTTAGAACTAGTTAAAACTAACTAACCTAAGGACATCACAAACATCCATGCCCGAGGCAGGATTCGAACCTGCGACCGTAGCGGTCTTGCGGTTCCAGACTGCAGCGCCTTTAATCGCACGGCCACTTCGGCCGGCGAAACAGCTACAGCCATAGAATTTATAAAGCAAGAATTATGTGAGGGTATTATCAAGTATAGTGACAGTCTGTGGTCATCAAACATTGTTACAATACCCAAAAAGTCAGTTGATGGTACTCGAAACTATTGATTTTGTTGCGACTACCATTACTTTAACACACGAGCCACATCAGATGCATATCCAATCCAAAACATCACGGATGCATTCGACAACCTAGAAAGATGCAAATATTTTTTCTGCAATTTATCTTAGAAGTGGTTATTAACAACTAAGAGTGATATTCAGAGACACACCCAAACAACTCTCACAACACTTTCAGGTCATTACCAATATTGAAGGATGCCATTTGGATTGAAAAATGCTCCAGCTACATTCCAGTAGATTAAAACCAAGAATCTGTGTGGTATATCTTGACGATATAGCTATCTTTATGAGAACTATAGAATATCATGTTATACAGCTGGATGAAGTGTTTAGTAGATTGAGGGCAGCACACCTTACACTTATTGTGCAGATGTCCTATTTTCTGCAGACACAAGTAAGTTACCTTGGGCATATTATCAGTCAAGGTGGATTGAGGACAGGTCCTCGAATTACTTCCTTCACATATGATTTTCTGACGTGGAATTTTTCTATACAATTCTATTCGTTTACTGGATTATGCAATTATTATCATAATAAGGTCACGAAGGGATTTGCTGTTAAATGAGTTGCTACAGAATGGTCTTAGTTGCCAGTGGACAACACACTGTGAGGAAGCATTAGAGAAGCTCAAGGAGACATTAATATCAAATCCACTCTTGTATGTGAAGCCTCCAATAATACTTTGGGTTGAATTTTAAGTCAGAATGTAGATGGAAAAATCATCCAGCGGCATATCTTCCAGACAGTTGAATAAGGCTGAACATAATTATGTGATAAATGAAATATAAGTGTTAACAGTTATTTACGGAATCTCTTATTTTCATTACAATTTGTATGGTCATAAATTCAAAGTAGTCACAGACCACACATCTTTGAAATGGCTGAAAGATGTAAATACCCAAAGCAAGAAGATAGCAGTTTTACAGGTAGTAGGTGGAAGCCAGGAAGATTGAATAAATACACAACCAGCTGATAGAGAGTGTCTATTATTTTGAATGTGACCTCAGATTGAAATGCAAAGAGGCTTGCTATGCAGGTAGACGAGGTGTGGAACTTGCATAGAGGTTCCTGCAGCGCTGAAAAATAAATACCTCAAGTACACAATCACGTCTTATCATTTCACAGAGGGAAAAGAACCACTGATAGATGTGTAGCTGAAGGCTTTGGTGGAAACGTATCACAGTGATGTAGAACAATATGTAAGAATCTGCATCTCTTCTGCACAAAGAGCAGATTGGAGTCATCAGGGAACTCAGTTACAGAGCCTACCGGCAGTTGACAAACCGTTCTCTATGCTAGGGCTGGACGTTTTAGGACCTTTTATTGGAGTATAAGTGGGTAATAAATATCTCCTTACGATTTTAGATCATTTTCGTGATATTTAATTATGGTAGCCTTCCCTGATTAGCCCTTCACTTTGTCGCCGTGATTGTTGCGTCGTGCACTGTGGACGAGCGCCAGTCCCACACGGCCGTGGCCGCTCTATGGCGCATTTTTCGCTCTCCCCGCGGCGCTACTCTGTCCTGCTTTCATACTCGTAGTGTTATCGCAATTATAGGACTTTATACTATATATTTATTAGAGAAAATATTTATACAAATCAGACATGTTTTTGATATTGTCTGTGTCTGTGCACAAATCCAAGTCTGAGAATATTAATGGAACAGCTGGAGTGGCACGTGTACCTGATGTAGAAGCAGCTGCAATAAGTGCTTCATATGCATCGTCAGATTCGAACAATGATTCCTTTTCATCTTCAAAGTATGCCAATATGAGAGAAAGAGCTTCATCCACAGTATATCGCTTATCTCCTATATCACTTCTAGTAGAAACTGAGGTTAACAACATGACACTTCATGTTAGAAACAAGGCGGGAAATAAGTCAAACAAACGCTTTGAAACTAAATGCTACTGCATATAGTGACTGTTGTTAACTACAGACTTTCAACAAAGCCACTAGATGGTACATAAGTCAAGCTTCCACACAAGTCGAGCGTAGTGAAGAGGAGAAATGTGACGCAAGGCGGAACTGCTACAGCAGTCCACCGGTTGGGCTGCACAGCCCACAATCGACTGCTGCAGCAGTCCACTGGCTGAGCGGCACATTCGCTCCCAGCTTCTACAGAAGTTCACCGAAGTGAATGGATTAGAAGATGAGTACAGTAGCACAGACCATAGCAAACAAATTATCACTCAAAATGTCAGAAACTCTTATTACGGACCACGGTACTATCTCTGCATCCAAGCTAATGAAAGGTTTATGTCACTTACTGAAAATTAAGAAGTTACACACCAGTCCGCGCCACCATCATCAAATGAAACCGAACGAGTTCACCATACTTTACAGAAAATCTTAAACCATTACATAAATTCACAGCATTCAGATTAGGATGTATATTTAAGTTTTATTCTCAGTGCATATAATTCATACGTACAGGCTGTACAGTCTTGCAAAATTCAATAAATGGAAAGCAAATAATCAAGTCCCTTACTGGACAATGTAACTGGAAGAACAAAAGTTAAAGGTCCAACAAACCACCATTTGAACGCTAAGTCAGCGCTGAGAATGAGTAATCTAGAAGTTAATGCTCTTAGCTACAATCAACAAAACGATGACAAAGTTCAAACGCTCAGAGCTATTAGAATCTGGTCCCCAGGGAAACAATGTCATGGTTGAAAAGGGGTGACAGATACGGGACTTTGTGGCAAAAGCAGTGGCAGCCCTGGTGAAGTTTATTAGTTCTGAGCAGCCAATGTTGCTGCCTTGTGCTGCCACAGGATGAGATTAAATCTTCGATATGGGTATTTCTGCATCTTTCTAATTGGCTGCTTGGCTGGGATGCAGAAGCAGAACATAGTCTTGATCGCTGCATGCTGAAGCCAGCTGTACATGACGATTGAGATTTTGGAGCAGCCGCCAACATGGGCCTATAATGGTTTACTCGCTGACTTCTTGGCCCTGTTATGGTTCAAGTGTAACCATGGGCGTTTGAGTTCTGTGGCCGACAAACAATCAGCCGCCAGCACTCCATGGTAGATGCGCCACAGTCGTTCCTTTGCTAGCTATGTGTTAAGATGTGGTGCTGACACATACACAGATGAGCGACACATTATTCCAGTCCTCTGTAACCCCATTATCACATTTCGAACCACATAATATTAATTTACCATGCGACCACTTTACGACATCCATTGCTAGTACAGTGCTGTGGAAGCATGCCGATACATTTAGCAGATGACACTACCAATATTGAACCTTATACATACAACATACGTATTGTAAAGTGAAATTGAACATCGGGAATGCAGTGGAAAGCTCAGCTGGCAGTCTGGTGGGTGAGGTAATCATAATATAAACAATATAAGTGCTTTGCCCTCAGTGATAGCGCCATATGACAGGGCGAATCACAATCACTAAAACGTTGCAGATATCTAGAACAATTTTCTGAAGGCATCATTTTACTGTCTGAGGATGTAATGTAAGTGTCATATGAACGCATGAACTTATTGTGGAAAAAAGGAGTGTGATGGCCATACACTGTAGTACATACAGACAGTACATCGATTCTTTGGTAAGTAGTAGAAGTTGGTCTTTACTTTTAGAGCACATTATAGTGAAGGCAGTGCCAGTCACAGTGCTAAGGCAGCCATGCAGTTACTTGAAAGAGGATGTGTTATCATAATGTCACGCAGATAAGTCCATCAATTATTTACACTTGCGTTTTTGGTCTCTTCCACCAGTTCTTACAGGTCGCACTTAACAAGGGCGACATGTGGGCATATTAATGTCATTTTTGGGGGTATCTGGTGTGTCGTAATGGTGTACATAAAAAAGGTACATTGATAAGATTGCTAAATTCATCTCTTCTTTGTATGGGAGCGTACGAGCTCTATTTTTAAATCGAAGACAACACACCAAATATTTTATGAAGATCAACCATATGCCACAAGGCACGATAGCATCTCCTACACAGAAGTTTCTCGATTTCCTCATTTAACAATTAAAACCGTAGACAACTATGTATTACTCTGCATTATATACATTGGTCCATTTTCTTAATATTTACAAGATAAATAGCCTGTAGGACCTAATCGTAATTCGGCAATATCCTTATTTTCCTGTATTGTGGTGAACAAATATGTGTCTTCTGCTGCTTTAATGTAGCATTTGCACAATGGTACAAGTGCTGGCTTAGACACAGCAGTAGATGGAAAGTTCGTCTGCAACAAGTGCTGACAAACTGTGGCATGGAGAGGTACTTAGTCAATTCTTATCACTAACCGTCTCAGTAGAAATGTATGTGCATAGGGACTGGTGGAGACTTGCAAAAGTTGCGAATTTAGGCACACAGCTACCTAATCGACACATTGCGTGGAAAAAATACTCTAACGTATATATTGTGAACATATACTCGCAATACCTGAATGTTTAATGTAAATGTATACCCCGTGTCATACTGAAAGCAGTTATTTTTGAACTACTAACAGTAGAGACTAATACTTCCCAGCTAATTTTGTGAATGAAGATATATAAGCTATTTTGGAGCATTAATTACGGTAATTTTGGATACTAACTTTATGTTGGATCGACTCCAGCCGAACACACTTATCCTAAGGGACTAAAATTTTGTGTGAAATTCGCTCTTACCGCACTGCAGTGTCAAACTACATCACTTAGTAATACTTACAGCTATTTATCTTTCTTACTAAGTTTTGCCTTCTCACTACAGCTCATATGTAAGCCAGTGGTTCAGTCTATATTTAGCAATCGTAAATGCATAATATAGAGCACAGCACTTTTACATTTTAATTTAAATGCTCATCTGCGAAAAAGGACATAATTACACACGAGGCCAATATACATTGGCCAATTTTTTTGGTTGGTACGTCTGCATTTTGGTCTGCCTTACCAATTCATATTTTTCTGGATTTGGTATTTTGCCTAATTATCATTTTTTTCACTTTGTTTTCCCAATTTCCGGACTTGTCCTCCTATCAAATTGCCAATACTACCAATTTACGTATTTGGTGGCACTCGACTAATATATTCTGCCACGTTGCAGAAAATTCAATGCTGTGACACACACTGTAATGTAAAAGTATCATACTTTGCCATTTTGTTACCTCTGCATCTTACTATATAGTCACGTAAATGGAATAAGAATAAAATTATTTTCTTAGATATAACAAATACCTACAGCCTGATCCCCTCACTACACAGCACAGGCCTCTAATGGAAGGCAACGGCACGTGCTTGATGAATAATCCTGGTACTTCTAAGCACTAAATTAAGTATGGGCCTCATGAGTGAATAACGAAGTTAGCCGCGTGGGGTAGCCGAGCGGTCTGAGGCTCCTGGCCACGAGTGGCTTCCCCCCCCCCCCCCCCCCCCCCACTTCTCCCCACCCTCTCGGAGGTTTCAGTCCACCCTCGGGTATGGATGCTTGTGTTGTCCTGAGCGTAAGTTAGTTTAAATTAAATTAAGTAGTGTGTGAGCCTATGGCCCGATGACCTCAGAAGTTTGGTCCCATAGGAGCTTACCACAAATTCCCAAATTTTCCATGACGAAGTTGCCATAACGTGACACCAGTGTAACATCAATTTAACGCCAGTTTGACGCCGGTGTGACACTCGTGTTACACTATTGTGATGCCAGTGTGACGCTTGTGTGACTCCAGTGTCATGCCGTTGTCATGCAGATGCAACGTTGTTGCATTGTCATCAGATCGTTTCGAGCACAGGTTCTCTCACTACAGCGTATACACATCTGTAATTGTGTAAGAGCAGTGCCCAAGTGCAGGCAAATTGAACACATGAGTTCTTGCTGTATGTACAGACAGCAAATTAATGATGGTACCCACACAGTTTAGTTACCAAAAATTGAAACTGGTCGAGAGGAGTGGAGCTGTCGTTGCATGCCATTCGCCAAAAAGTCAGTGGTCCATGGCCCGTGGCCTCACTGGGCTTAGTTGAGAGCACACTCATATGATGGGGATGAAGTGGAAGGGGAGAGGGGTGGGTGTAGGGGTGAAAAACTTCCCAGGAAAGGGGTAAGGAGGACAGAATTCTGGAAATGCTGATGCCAAAATTTGCTGATGTCAGCGATTTAGCCTGGAACTTGCAGTGATCCCCAGCTAACAGACTGTTAGGGACATATCTGGTTTTCTACCATTGTTTAGTTTCATCACTTTGTAGTTCACTTCTTGACTGTTACATTGAGGCTATGCTTATGTATCCGAAGATGGTTGGGTTACCAAACCACTTCATATGGAAGTAACAAAAAACGGTGTAACACCTGTAGAGACTCTGCTGGGGATCAGCTTCCGACACCCATTTATTCTATTCTCGTTTTTCATCAGCACGATGACCTTACATTGTGAAATATCTTCCTGCCATTGTTAGTGGCAACATATCTTTGAAAATACGAGCCAATATGCTGGCGAAATGTCAGAAAAGCCGCTTAACAATCCTCGGCCAGAGAGCCTTAGACAAGAGCATACAATTGACGTCTCAAAACGTGGCCAACAAAACCTCATTAATATAGTTAAAAAATATTGTTATCAAGACATTGCAGATCATGTGTGCATAAATAAAACCTCTGGAATTGTAGAGTTTACTTGTCATAGGCCATTCTGCTTTAACGTAACCCTACTGTTACCGAAAATTGAGCTTAATTAGAGGAAGATATTCCTGAGAATATATGTCTGAATCACATCATTGTGTTAATGTTAATCGTGAACCGGGGAAAAATCGGAAAATAGGGTGTTGGAAGCCTTCGAGATGTAGTGTTACAGAGGGATGCTGAATTTTAAATGGACTTGAGAAGACATACAATGAGTTTCTGCGCAGAACCCGCGAGGAAATGTATATAAGGAATGTACTGAAATCTCTAAGAAGAAGAGGAAGGAAGCAAATGATATTACCTGAACTGAGACATCGCGGAATAACATTCATGGTAGGTTAGGGTGACTTACACAACAAACTGTAGGAAAAGATAGATATATCCTATTAATAACTGAAGACATTTGATGTAAGTGCTACTCTGAGGTGAGTTTATCACAGGATAGGATATCGTGGTAGGTCACATCAAGCTACTCAGAAGATTGGTGACGTCCCATCCGCCAATATATTCCTTACTTTGAGAGCTTCGCGGCTGACTGTCGTACTGGACACATTACATTTAGAAAACGTGTGCCAGCACCACCGTCACGCTGCTGTACATTATCGACAACGTTCATGCCTGTTATCAGTTAACCACTAAACATTGGATGTTGGAGAAAACTGTTCGCCATTGTAAGTAGATTCATTTATCAGAAAACACTATATTAAGCAAAGGAAATATTTCTTACTCTCTCCAGAGCTATGAATTTGTCAATGATCTTTTACATTACAATGGTGTAAAGCAATCTGCAGCACTACTGCTACCATCGTCATAGTCACTATCGTTATCCTCACGAAATGATTCACATAACTCCAGTGAATACAAATCACATGAACACTGCAGATGACAGAGGCCCTATATCGACACTAGTAAACAGGCTAAGGACTGAGCGCACTGTACCTTCCGCTACAAGTTACCAGTAGCCTCTGACAGTCATACCGATTCGCGGGAGACTTTCCCATAGCCCTATATAGTGGCCCAGTCTTTCACTTCCACTTTGTCGTCTGACGACTTCTATGGCGGCCTGGTGACAAACCTCTCACCCTCTGACTGTCATGTTATGTCGGAACGAAACACTGGTGCAACGTACCACCAACTGGACTCACCACGGAGCTTTGTTTCGTCTACACCATCTTGACGGCCCTGTGGGCCTTCTGGGGCTCCACCCAAGTCGGTCCCCACTCCCCTCCCACGGTCGAACATCCAAACGGTGATCTGCTCGCGCCCACTGCAACAGCAATGATGCCGGCCGCGGTGGTCTCGCGGTTCAGGCGCTCAGTCCGGAACCGCGCGACTGCTACGGTAGCAGGTTCGAATCCTGCCTCGGGCATGGATGTGTGTGATGTCCTTAGGTTAGTTAGGTTTAAGTAGTTCTAAGTTCTAGGGGACTGATGACCACAGATGTTAAGTCCCATAGTGCTCAGAGCCATTTGAACCAACAGCAGTGGTGTTGATTCTTATGCCTCCCTACCAGGGGAAGCTGCTCCTCTTGGTGTCATGAACCAGAAAATGGGTTCCCCTCCCAATCCCACTTCTCAGAATACATCAACCCCATCAAAGAAATAGGAGATACAGCCTATCGTGGTTTACAATCCCATGAATTACATAAAGTGAACACTGAACTACAATGCCTCATTAAAGGCCATTTGTGGGCAGTTTACCAGAAGGACCATTTCAAGTACATGCTTGACACGAAGAAAGATGACCTCACAGTCATCCACTTTGTGAAGTCAAAGGCGATGACTTTCTACACACATCAGGCTTCTGGCGACATATAAACGAATGTTATAATCAAAGAACTTCCCCTGAAGTTATGGAAGCTGGCGTCAAGGATGAACAGCTCCATCTCAACTTCATGGACGCTTTGGTCCATTTATATCACAAGAGGGACCCTGGGACCCAGAACTTGGTTCATCTAACAACCCATGTTGTCTTCCTTACTAAGAGAGAAGCTTTCGAATATGTCTACTAAATCAGGTATCTCCTGTGCACCAAGATGCGTACTGAATCCATCTGCCAGAAGCGTCAACGTTTTTGACACACTGGTACCACTGCCATTGTGTGATATATACTGGTTTGCATACGTCAGAAGGCTGCCAACTTCCAGTCTTGGAAAATACCCTAAGCGCCACATGTCTGTGCACATTTCACTCCTCCACCATATGGCCTTCTGTAAGAGTTGTCCTATATACCAGAAGGCAATGAAGTCTACCTGCGCACCAAACAAGAAACCAAGGATCACCACCACAGGAGTGCACCCATTTCTCCGCCTTATGGGTCCAACTGGACGACCATTAAACTTCTTATGCTCAGGTACCCACGCCGTCTCTGGCACAGGGACCCACTCCAGCTCCATCCCCTACGAAGACCTTTGCCACTGCAGGTCAGTCTCCTCATTCTTGTCCGTGTTATGTGACCAATACTGATGTCCAACAACCAGAAAAAGCATCTGCCGCCTCCTCACACTCAGTTGTGGAAATGTCCCAACTCTCTATTGCAACATCCGGTCAACCTGTCACAACACCAACCCCTGCTCGCCGAAGAATCAAGCAGTCCACCTGTAATATCCCACCAGTGGTAGAGACAGATGCTTCATTTTGGGATGATAAGTGAGAGATCCTGAAGGTCATTGCCCTGTTCATGAAGCCCAACATCAGGTTCATTATTCGTGAAAGAGCTCGGAAAAATCATTCGTCGGCGGACAGGCTCACAAAGGTCACCACCTAGGCCAAAGGGCTCAGCTAGATTTGGTTGTAATGGCGAATCGCCCGCCGCCAGATCTCCAGTCCCTTAGGAATCTAGACAACTATATTTTTAATGCCAGTGGCATTAAACAGATGAAAACTGAACTGAACACTCTCTACAACCATCACGTGATACTTTTCTTGTTACGGAAACAACCTCAAACAGGCGGACGACTTTCTTCTACACAACATGGTTTGCTATCGCACTGGTCGGCTTCATCGTCGAGGTGGGGTCATGGCTGTGATCCTATATACAACACACCCCTACAATCAAAAGGCTACCCAACCATTGGCCACAGCAGTTCCTGTCTGTACTACCTTGGAGTTACCACTTGTGCTGCTGCGTTTTTGAGCCCTAACCAGCCACTTCTCGAAGTGGGCCTTTACAAGTTGACATCATTCGACAGAATCATCCTTGTCGCACACGTCAATAACAAGCAGCCAGCTTGGCATTCTTGCGTCATTCATCACAAAGGCAGACTCCTCCTCGTCTTGAAAGATACTCTGGCACTGTCTGTCTGTGGCCCCCACACTCCTACACATATACCAGTCCACTGCTACTGCCAACCAGACATTCTGGATGTGTCCATTTTCAAGAATATCGCGGCTCAAGTTTCGTTGCAAACTGTACTCAGATCACCACCCAGTGCGACACTGACCTTCAATGTCCATGTTACAGTGACCATCACTGACTGGGAAAAATTTGTCAGGGCCCTCAGCAACATTATATGGCAAACCCTCGATCTGACAAAGCCTGTAAATCTTCTCAGAGCTGGCAGTTACCTAACCACGAAAATCCAGAAGACAATCAAGACCTCCACTTGCCCTGCAACTTGGGCTTTGACCCCACTGGATGCCTTGTGTCCCCTGCTTCACCAACTTAACATACAGACCAACCGCTACCACTGGCAGTGAAAGCAGCTTTCTGACACTCAACACAAGCATTTCATAAGGCGTCCCAATCGCGAATTCGGCCACCACCTGGTCGACTGGAAAATGGGCAATGGTAGGACAAGATGTCCTAATATCTCCACCAAAGTAAGTTGGAATTGGCTGTTGTCCAAGCTATGAGGCGCTCCATACTGAGAACCAACCATTCCATGTGCACTCTGGATCGCTTAATTTGTGATGCTCTTCGTGTGGTGGAAACTCTAGCTGATGCATTTGAAACCCGGAATCAACTGCTTGTCCAGGACCTCATACCTCGTGAACTCGAGGATGAACACAATATTATGTCGGTCGTTGCCTCTTTCAGAAACAGATTACCTCTTACTGCCTTTACCTTACAATCCCAGCTGAAGTCCAACGGATCCTAAAGCAGAGGTGTGAGCAGTTGGCTCCTGGATTCGACAGGATCTTAAACGATCACCACCGTCGGCTTTGTCACAACCTTCTGGTATTACTCACCAGGATTCTGAACTGCTGTCTTATGACTTGCCTTTTCCCACCACAATGGAAGCAGCCAAAACTCATAGCAATTCCAAAACCATCAAAGGATCCTACGGTCCCTACTAACAAGAGGTCCATTAGCTTCTTAAATGCGATGGCGAAGGTCCTGGAATATTAGAGCTTCCACCGCATTTCCCAGCCTCCGATGGTGGCTAGGACAATCGCTCCAGAACAGTTCTGATTCATTTGACATCTGTTAATGAAAACTACAAGTTCTTAGGATCACAGAGCACATTAACAAGGACTTTAACTCCACCATTTCAATTGCAGTTCTTCTCCTGGACATGCAAAATGCCTACGCCTTGATTTGGCAGGATAAGCTCGTATTCAAAATGCTAATGCAGATGACCATCCCAAACATCAATACTAACATCGTATAATATTTCCTCTGAGGTAGGGTTTTCGTGCTAAATGAGAGAGGAAAACGCTTCGCCATAAGATGAAACCTGCGTCGTCTCCCGTCCTCTTTAACGTTTATGTTAATGACATGCCAGTCATTCCACACTGCCACCCTGCGCAATACGAAGACGATACAGCGTTCTATACGACCGCGCGCAACGCCGACCACCTCACTGCTCGTCTCCAGAGGCAGATCATCGCAACAGCCACTTGGTGTCATGCAAACAATATTTCCCTCAATGCCGCGAAAACCACGGCGGTCTACTTTACCAAACGGTACACTATCCTCCGCCACAACATCAGTATCGGAAGCGTCTGGATCCCATATTTCCCCGATACCAAATAGCTAGGAGTTCGGATGGATGACAAACTGCTCTTCCATCAACATAAGGAGAATGTCACCCAAAAGAGGATGAAGCTGACAAACGCACTGTACGTGCTCTTCATCAGCAGGAACATGGAAGCATGTACCAAGCTCCAGCTCTACTGTATTGTTGTCCATCCCTCTCTCACCTATGACTCCACTGTGTGGACCATGATTAGTGCTGCCAGAATGCAGACCCTCCTGCGCCTACAGGCATCTTGGGGAGCCTGCATGCTCCTCTATTCAGGCGGATTGTTATCCTGCACGAGAAGACAAATATAGTCCGTCCAAAGACGACTATTCAAGAAAATTCGAGATGGCTATACGACAAAGTGGACGCACTTCGCGACACGAGTAGTGGCTTGCAACAAACTGGTACCACGACTCTCCAGCACTGGCACCGCCATCCTCTTCCTCTTACCATCGTCGAGGACTGATTCAGACCACAGCTAATGTCAGCCCTGGTACGACCATTCATAATGTGACAGTTTTGGGAATGTCACTCATAATATGAAACCCTTGGTACGGCCACCATTATAACTAAGAACGTAGTTATGTAACTTCTTACCGACAGAATTGAACTCACATCATCGGAGGGTGGTACAAAACTTCCTGTACCATTATTTCACTTTCAACGTGCAATACAATTATATCATTGTCATACAAGGAAGTTTTACTACTATACCAAGATAGATAGACCGCTTTTAAGCCGTTGACGCTATACCGCTACATTTCATAATGAAAAAACAAATTTCGCGACAGCCACATATAGCCCCTGACGACGACGGTAAAGGTAGCCCTCAAAAGCTTGTTTTTTTTTGAATTTGAAGTGGTAAGTTTACTGGTAACTTTAATTCGTGGTGAAAGCGTTGAATTTAATGAATTATTTAAACTAGGGACGTTATACTCCTGACTACTGTGAACTGTGAACAATGAATCGAATGTGTAGCCACCTTCTATTTAGAATGGGAGTAGCATTAACATCTTTCACATAACACAACTGGTCTAGTATGACTAGTCTCGAAGGATGTTTAAGGAAGCAGAACTGGCAAATTTCTGTGTTTGCGAAAGGAAGCATTAAGAGATTCACGTGCTACTCACGTTATGATGTTTCGAGAATATAGTGGAAAGACTTGAAAATTTTTTCTTAGTATTTCTCGTCTGATACTCCTATAATCATCAAACGGGCTCAAAGTTATGCCACACACATTCAAAGGTACACTTACATTGTTTTTCTGAAGTATTGCTATGTGATACAGTTCAGCAGGAACTGAAATATTCGCAAAGTTTTTATGCTTGGGGATGTGGAGGATAACTAGACATACGATTCATGCTTTTATACGCAGGATTCAAAGTAGCTATAATTGATCACTTGAAACAATAATAATAGTGGTAATAATAGTTCTTTGAACCAACATTTACCAGGGATTTTTTGTCTCCTATAACCTTTGGCCATTTTCTGTGTGTTCCCGCATAAAATACTTTATTTATATTTACATTAAAACGAAGTTTCACGATTTCCCTTAATGCCTATCCCGAATTACAACCCTGGAATGTTTCGAGTTATTTTCGTAGTTGCTCTGTAACACTGAACACCACAGGCTGACGTCCTCTGAAGACGATAGACGTGCGTTCTTGGTGTTCATGTACATTTCCCTAAACTCACGTGACTTTGGCAAAATTAATTTACAGAGTGGTGTGACATTTATCTTAACAGATTCACCTCCAGCACTTTTTGATGAAAAACGGGACATGTGTAACAAAGATTGTTCATAGTCTGAAACCATCATAATTAAATATTACGCCAGTCGATATTCGAACTCTAAATGTCGAACCCTCAAATACCTGTTCCAGACTATTATCACAGATTTTAACATGCTTTGTTTAAGGCTTACCCTTTACTTATGATTATATAAACTACTACTATACTTGCTCTTAAGCTAACGATTACAAAGACGAAGATGCCTACGAAGGTGCCCAAAGCTATCAGGACAATCTGCAGATTCCTCGCTGCTCGATCAGAGCTACCTATGATTCTGTAACATTAGACGAGAGCATATGTAACTATAGATATTGCAAACAAAATATTTTAGTTATAGTTTGCGTATGACGAACACAGTTTTGTTCTCGAAATTTTGACTCTGCAGCGGCTTACAGGCTTTTCATCTTCTCGATCAGTATCCAGGAGCTCAAAAAAGATGTTCATCGCTCGAAGATAAAGTAAGATTGACTTCTGTCAGACGAAGCTCTCCTTTTTATACCCTGCATCTCTCCCCTGCCCAGATACTTCCGATTAACTCCGAACACCTCTTGCTCCTGCTGCTGCTTCTGAGTCAACGTTCTTATCTCGTGTACTCCGTCGGGAGGGGCACAGATTGTGTACAAACGATTGAAGAAAACGTGTAGATATGAAACAAATATAACAAAACGATACCAGAAAACCTTTTTGAGAAAGAAAAAGGAAGAATATTTGTAGTTATTTTCTCTTCGAATTTCCGACTCTGCTCTCTCAACTCACAACTGATCCTGCGATATTAAGCGTCTTACGGGATGTACAAAGCTATGAAGAATCAGGAAATATTACTTCTCTGAGTTGGTGCTGTGCTTTTTATACCTTCGGTTCCATGTTGCGTCAGCAGAGATTTATCTCATGTGCTTGATTGGAGATTGCAAAATCACATTCTTAAAAACGTCAATTGCCCATCAAACGCGAGGAAACAGACAAACCTAAGCTAGCTGAGACTTGTTTTCCGCATCCCACAGTTTTGCTAGTAGCTTATCTTCTGACTGCAAAAACCTCCAGTCTCTTTCTACAAGCTCGGTAAGTGTTTTGCATTAAATTTATTTTTAAATAACAATTAGCTGAAACCTGCTTTCAAAATATCAAAATTCATTTGTGTTATCATGAAAGAATTCTCAGAGGGGTGAGATTTAATTACGAAGGCTTGCTGAAAAATAATGCTTCAAAATTTTTTATTCTGTTGTCAACATGGGTTGTGATATTACATGCCTTGGACATTTCTGTCAACGTTTCCCATTCGCTGGCAAGTTACAAGCATCTGCCGCTAGGGGACTCTGAACTGAAGCGTGTAACGTTCTGGTGTTTAACGTAACTATGCCAGTGCTTCAGAGAATGCATCCTATAATCAAATTTCGTATTCGAAGAGCTTCTACACATATGGAGCACCCTGTCCTTCTGCATAATAATGCCAGTCCACACACAAACGCTGCGACATCTGCAACATTCCGATGCCTTAGTTTCACTTTCATCGATCATCTCCCACACAGTCCCGACTTGGTCCTATACGTTATTCATCTGTTACCAAAACTTAAAGAATATCTCCGAGGACTTCAGTTTGCTAGTGATGTTGCATTGCAGGCAGAGATGAGGATGTAGCTCCATCAGAAAAGGCTCTCAAGACATTCAACTGATAGTTTCAACAAACTGGTCTCACATTAGAAGAAATGTGTTTATCGCCAGGGTGACTACGCTGAGAAATGAGTAGGTAGACATGAAGAAAAGGCGTAGAAGATTAATAACATTTGTTTTATTTAAATAGCTTTAAGAGCTTTTACATAAAGAAGCCGGCCGCTGTGGCCGAGCGGTTCTAGGCGCTTCAGTCTGCAACCACGCTCCTGCTACGGTCGCAGGTTCAAATCCTGCCTCGGCGTGGATGTGTGTGTTGTCCTTAGGTTAGTTAGGTTTAAGTAGTTCTAAGTCTATGGGACTGATGACCTCAGATGGTAAGTCCCATAGTGTTTAGAGCCATTTGAACCATTTGAACCACATAAATAATTCGGAGGCATTACTTTTCTGCACGTCTTTGTAGAATCCGAGAAAAGGTATCTGGAGGGCATCCTCCCAAGAAATTTCTTGTGAATCAGAGCCCGGATTATAAGGAAAAAAGATCTGGATGAGATATCCTTAAATTTATTGTGAATCATAGCTGTCACATGCATATTTATTAAAAAGTAACTGTGAACTATTAATATTTATTTGAAAACCACATGAAATCCGAAAGAGACAATGACTTCAACATGCAAAAGGGTAGATTTGAAAAATATTGCCCCAGATTATTAATGCAACTATATATAAGGAGCAATGTGTGAGCTAATTTTGTCAGTTCCAGTTTGAACGTCGAGCGAGTAATATTGTTAACACATACAGCAATTAATTGTCTCATAGTACTGATTACACACAGCTTCAAGGTAAGCCTTGCTTCTCGCATTACATATTTGTTGACGTTCAATGAAAGCAAGCATTCTCCATTTTCTTTATGGTTCAGATTGTGGCACACATCAAAGAAAGATAGAAAGAATGGAGTGAAATGGTCAACATGTTCGTGCAGTCTCTGCTAATAACACCTGAAGTTATGTAAACAGTGACGCTACTCGACCGTGGATGACTGGATGCAAGGGATCTGACGTGGCGTGTGCTACCTGTTGTCAGCTAAGTACGGAGGTGGTGATGTCATGGAATGGGACTCTTTTTCGCTGTTAGGGCTTGACCTTGTTATTGAACTCAAAAAGATGCTAAATACAGAAGAATATGAGGACCTTTCATAGTCTTGTGTACTACGTATAGGAGAGGAGCATTTCAGAGACTATGAACGTTTTTGTCAACATGATAATGCACCCTATCATAAAGAAGCAAATAAGAAACAGTGGTTTGCCGACAACAATATGTAAAAGGTGAAATGGACTGGACTGCGACGACTCTGAGCTGAACCCGATAGAACACCTCTGGAATGAGCTAGAACACCGACTTCAGTACTGAGCATTTAACGTCACTGGTTTCGTCTGTTGAGGAAGAATCTGCTACCATTTCTCAACGGAAATTCAGATGTCGCACTGAAAGTCTTCCCAGCGGAATTCAAGCCACTGTAAAAGCTAAGGGTTGGCACATATAGCTTAAATTTATAAAATTTCGCTATATTTATCTTGCTAGGACGATGTCTTATAACATGAACGAACCGAAAGGGATAGACAATAATATGTATTGGAGAGAAGAGCTTCAATTATTGCCCAAAAGTTTATGACTTGTCAAAAACACTAGAATGAAAGACTAAGTAGCTGTTTACAGAGACATTCCATCCGCCGAAAAACGTCTCTAAAAACAAGTTCATTCGGGAAAAGTCCATGTTTTTATTGATTTGGGCTAAACAACATGCATTGGTTTATGGGATTCTGTAGGAGATATGAAAATTGTAGTAACATAATAGAGCCAATTTTTTGTGGTATCTTTGGTGATCACATCTGGTGCACTACGCACCGATCACAGCTACATTGGAGATGGACTTCAAAACCTCCCACCAGCACGCTGCCAGGCGAGCATCAGTCTTTCGTAGCTATCTCTCTCTCTCTCTCTCTCTCTCTCTCTCTCTCTCTCTCTCCGAAGGGTAGCGTCACGCCTACACTGAATGTGATTCTTCTTGGGCGGCACATTTTTTTTAAGCAGCCGTACTCACAATTTCACCCCAGATACAGTGCACCTACAGACTTATCCACGTCAGTGTGGAAAACTGTGGTGGGGACACTACAACAAAATAGCAAGCAGCTGCAAAGTATTACTAATACCAATACAAGTGTATAAACATTCAAGACAATTTGTTACAATCAAGACGTTTACTTTTTGTGTGTGTAACACAACAGAAGAACCTACAATATTCGAAGTTATGTGTAACACAGTTTTAAGTGTACATTATGTACATATAAGTGTATCAGCATTGAAAACAATTTGTCGTAACCAAGAACGTCACTCTCGTTGCATATAGGACTGCATAATAGGATATGTACAGTTCAATTATTAAGTGTACATAGAGTAAAAAGCTAATTAATGTATTATCTTCTTGTACACGTCTGATTGTATTTACAGCTACCAATTTTCAACTACCAAGAAAAAATTTTACGTGTATAGCGTACAGTGTGAGACAGACGTGTAAGTACATGTAACAGTCTGCAAGAGATAACACCGCAGTCTTATTTCTCACAAGACGACACTGAGTGCTGAGATGGATCTTATTACAGTCGCTCCTAACAGAAGCACACTACCGCTTTAATTATCACCTGTGCATGTTAAAAAAATACTTTTTAGTACAATTTCTTTTTAAACGTAAATTTTTGTTGCAGTGAAGTGAAGACTGCCTAATCTGTTGTCTTTTCAACGTGGACAACGGTAATGAGAGATTTTGCTCAAGGAGGTGTCCTCTTCCGGGGAAATGTGTGTTGAAAACAAAGTATGAAAAGACTCGCTGACTAATGTCTACTAATCACATTTTTCCCTTTGACGCAGCAAGAAGGTGTGGGTATAATAGCAGGAAAACGTACCAAGAAGCTTTTCAGTTGTTAATCAGCCATTGAATAATGAAGTCTATCATCCCAGTTGCCATCTTTACAAAGGTGTAGAGTGCAACATTCACTCCTACTAAGGATATATACACTGACGGAATAAAAATCAGGAGACCATCTAGAGGCTTCCAATTCACTCAAAATTTATTGTTGCAATATTACGTATTGAGTAGATGAAACGATTCCATTTGCAGATCAACAGCACAGAGGGTACTAAGGTACGAGGTATAGGTCCATTCTGAAAAACCCACATTAGTACGTTGTGCTGCCTCTACGTGCGGCAATGCTGGAACTGACTCGGGTACCCAGTAAGATTTTGTCAGTCGACCTGAGTAAACAAACTAGAGGTTTGGCTTTACATAAAATTCGTAAGTGGTTCGAAATCATATACTCATTCTGTCAGAGACCACATTGGCATCGAAATGTAAGATAACAAAGAGAAGGCAAAAATACAGAACTCGGTCTTCCTAAATTGTTTCACCGTGAAGATCATAATAAGGTTCCTCATTTCAATCATCATCGAAGGAACGCCGAAATGGCGGATACTGAGATAGCCGACAGCGTCATAGAAAAGTAACTAAAAATGTTTAGTATTTAAGAGGCATCAGGAACAGATGAAATTCTTATAAAATTCTACAAAAATTACGCGTAAGGACATGTTCGCCGATCGCTGGAACAACAAAGGCACTAGCGACTGGGAAAAACCACAAGTAATTGCAGTTTTCAAGAAGCGCCGTAGGACAGATCCACACAATTAGAGACCTATGTCGTTAACGTCAGGCTATTGTGGAATTATGGAACATGTTTTATGCTAAGGAATTATGACTTTTTGGAGAACTAATATTTCCGCTGTATAAATCAACGTGGATTCAGCAAACAGAGATCTAGCGAAACTCAGCGCACTCTGTTCTTCCATGAGATCTGTGGCGCTGTAGACAACCTCCCTGAGGTTGATGCCATGTTCCTTGGCTTCAGGAAGCTATTTCACACCGTCACACAAAGTCGTTAGTGAAAAAAAAATTGCGAGCTTACCAAGTATCGGTCCAAATTTTCGACTGGATTCAAGCCTTTCTTGCAGACATAAACCAACACGTCGTTCTTAACGGAAAAATATCAACGGACTTAAAGGTAATTTCCTGAGTACCTCAGGGAAGTGTGATAGGAACGTTACTGTTTACAGTGTATACAGACGATCTAGTAGAAAGCATCGGATACTCTAAGACTGTTTGCAAATCATGCTGTCGACTATAACTAAGTGACAACGCCAGAAGACAGTATCGAATAGCAGAATGACTTGCAAAGACATGGAACAAGGTAGATGGGCTCAGTTAGTGGTTCCACAAGTATTCTCCGCCACACACAATTAGGCGGAGTGTGAAGTTGATGTAGAATGTTAAACACACAAAGGGGGAATCGTGGCCATCTAATAGCGGAATCGTGAGCACCCAATATTGTGGAATGGTGATCACCCGAAGGAAGAACAGTGGCCACCGAGGGTGAATGGTAGCCATCCCATGAGGGAGGGAGAATGATTACTTTGTACAAGAGAGATGACAGTTAATTTTGTATTTTTGAATTACAGATAAATCACATGTTTATATGTAGTGTATGAAATATAAGGACAGCCGTGCGTACGCGCGCAAGCGTGTGTGTGTGTTTTTGTGAGTGTGAGTGTATGTGTGTGTGTGTGTGAGAGAGAGAGAGAGAGAGAGAGAGGAATGATTACTAGAGATTATTTGATGTATTAAATACACTGATGTTTCTGTGGGCACTTAAAGCATGCCTTTGATTTTGGAGTCACTGTAATATTAAGACAGATATTTGTAGATAAGTAATGTCTAAATTTCATACGTGCAGCATTTTGATATACAATGAAGGTGTATATGAGAACATCAACAATGGAACGTGGCAATCTTTTTATCCAGAAACATTGCATAACTGACATTCAAGTGGACAATGTGTTATGTTTGTAATGCATTTGTGTGTTATTGCTTAAACTACGCTCTGATTGTTTGGAGGTAGGGAGGAGGAAGGGGGAAGTATACATCAGAAATCATTTAATGTGAAACACTTTTACACAACATTTAAGTACCACACTGGATTCATTGGATGGAGCAGGAGATGAAAATCACAACTGGTCTATTGTCATCATCTTGGAGTTTTAATACTGCATTTTGAATGCCCAGAGACATGGAGGGGGGAGATGGTTTGTAATATTCCACCTGCAGGAGTGGGCTATTTCCGCCATCTTTGATTTCTTCATTTTAGTACCAAGCTATGACTGGCTGGAAATAATGTGGGGAAGGAAGAGTAGGAGAAGAGGCTTTTTAATTTTCCATTAGCACAGCTGGGCTATTTCCGAGATTTTCGCTATGTTTTCATTTTAATACTGCACTATGATTAGCTTGAGATATCAAGGGGAGGGAAGAGGCAGGGCTTTTCATTTTCAGTGAAAGAATGAGTCATTGATTTCCTCGCTTGGATGATTTCATTATCTAACACAGTTCATGTCAAAAGTCATTGACCTACAGACATTATTGAACACTTCGAGCTTTTCAAGATCAGTTAAGCGTAAATTTGATCTAGAACGTATATAGAATTCCTATGCATTACATTTTATCTGTATTTATTACTAGGTATTTCATGCTGAAACTTGTATGATTATTCCAGGGATCCGGAGAGCATTATAATCTTGGTCTGTATTATGAAATGCTGCTGTTGTAAAAATGTTGTTGTTCATTACATCTAATGTTGCAATGCCATTAGCCAAATATTCATGAAACAATGAACAGAAAAGCTACAATTCTAGAGTAAACTGACCCAACACCATAGTCAATAAACAAAACTATAATCACAGGAAACAAACGATAGCAATGCTCATTGCCTTCACTGAATGAAAGTAGCTCATTATGAGTTAAGACATTGTGTAACACTTTTGTCACTAAATGTAACAGGGTTTTCTCTTTTGATGCTAGTCAACTGTCAGGATGAGCATTACTGCAATGGGCATTTGATTCTAAAGCATTATGTCAGGGTGAAAATACTAAATAAATTACTTTTTCTTTCTTAATAACATGTGGGCAGGGTGGGTTCTTCCTTGGCTCGGGTATGAGGTAGAATGAAACAGCATTTTTGCATAAGATAACTTTTATTGAAAGTTTTGTATAACTGTTTCCTTACTCGATGTTCTGCCTCGGAGAGCGGCAGATGTGTCGTTTGCGAAGCCTTCTGCTGCGGCAGCGGCGGCGTCTGATTACGCCTGGCGGTGCGTATCTCGTGTCGCCGTCTCGCCCAGTTGACTGGAGACGCGCATCGTGTTGTGGCCCGTTTAATTATTGAGAGCGAAGTCGTGCATCGGACGGTGATACCTTGGATGTGGCGTCCCAGTGTTTCTCTTCTCTAAGCGGCCGCGTGTGTTGTGCGTCGGCCGGCGGAGCGGCGCGGCGGGGGAAGGCCAGTGTCCCGGACTCGAACAACGGAATCCCACTTGCCAGTCTTCGGCTGTCAGATCTTCATCCCACTGCTGATGTTAGGCCGTCTCCTTCCCGTCCTCACGAGTCACCCGGGTATGTAAAAATTAGTCTTCAAATACCTTTTAACTTCTGTCTTCTGGCGCCGAGGCTGCTGCTTGCTATTCCATTACAGCGGCGGACTTGGTGCGTCTGTGCATGATGTAGTCTCTTCTTGAATGACGGTCTTCAGCACCGAAACTGATTGAAAACTACTGCTACTCTTCTTCACTTCTTCTTCCTGGTCGGGCCCACTGTGTCTCGCGTATTTATTCACTTCCGTTCACTGGAGGTGAACGACTTCACGGTCATTGCCTCTTCTGTCACGTTGATAAGCTTCTCGCAGAATCTTCTTAACGTCGTTCATTGGCTCTTGGAATGAAGGCGAGGGCCTTTGATCACACGTGACAACTGAGAAACACGTGAGCCGGTCATTGCCTCTTCTGTCACGTTGAAAAGCTTCTCGAAGTATCTTCTTAACGTCGGTCATTGGCTCTTGGAATGTAGGCGAGGGCCTTTGCTCACATGTGACAACTGAGAAACACGTGAGCCGGTCGGGCGATGCCCTGACGGCTGAATCGACAGCATTCGCTTATGTGGGGAGGGCGATGGCTTCTGAACTTGCTGACTTCACGGTCATTGTCTCTTCTGCTCTGCTGCTCTGTCCGCTGTTTGCCAGTGTGTAATTCTTCTAAATTAAACTAAGTTTTTCATTTATTTTCTAATTTCTACTTCACATCCATTGCTTTCACTAATTTATTTACTTATCTTAAGTACCACTCAACAATTGTGCACAATGACAACACAACAGGTCATATTTGTTATTAGTGAGTCGCTTAACAATAGAAATGGTGTGGGACAATTGAAACAGCTCGAAATGTAAGTCACGTAACGTTATTACATTACTACAGGTCTTTTTTTTCTTATTGATGGTCACAAATCACAAGAAGCTGACAGCGTATCCTAAAATTACGAAAGAATGCACACAAAATGATACAAAAGCAGTAGAGAGGTACCAAAGTATATGAAAGACTGCAAGGATAAAATGCGCAGCTCGAAAATTCCAATTCAGGGAAGAAAATTACAAATTGGAAGTCAAATTTACATATCTAGTTATTTGACTGAACAAGCTAGTAAGGATGTGCTCAGAATTTTAATTGAAATCTTGTGAACAGTGACGCTTACATTTCCTCAGATTCAGCAAAGCGTGCACCCATCAGTACTAGATGATGGTTAGGTGGCGAACAGCCATGAATCTTCATTCCCCCTTCTCCGCTCACCAGATTCCTAAAACCTCTACGTGAAGGTGACTACTTGGTGCTGTTGCCGATGTGACATATGATAATATCGCTTATTTCATTGATATAACAGGGAAACGCAACAAAAACTTCCCACTCCTGGCATACAAGACACAGATTAAGCAACACCGAAGTTAGAACCAGCCTGAAACATTATGTACGCAACTGGTGGGCTTCTTTGCACAAAGGATGATGGTATGTGTGACACAATGATACACCAGACTTTCTGGAGTAAAGCCAAGCGAATTTCTCGCATGGTCCGAGTGGCGCCATGGCGTCCCGTACAACGACAGTCATACAGAAAAGACAAAAACGTCATGCTCAATTATTCTCTGAGAACGTCTGTGGTGGCATGGTGTCCTCTGCCTTCAGCTAAGACAGGCACCAGCTTTGTCGGCAAGAGGACAGAGCAAACCACAGTCCAGTTTCTGCCAAAACTACACACCTCCCTGGGGATTGTCACCTCTCCTAATGAGGGTCACTGACTACATTCTGCCAACAAACAAGAACTTGGGACCACACCAGGAGTACGGGTTGGGGATGTTACATTACCCATTCATTACTGTTTCAAAAAGAATAAAAACTTCGATGTTTCTAACACGCATCATCACCAGCTTTAGGAAATCTGGAAATTAAGTAAAACAACCTCTAGAACCAGAAAAGGACTCCTAACAATCTTCTATCACAATAAAGAAATTGCAAGGTATCATGCTTCCCGCCACGTTTCGTAATAAAACGAAAAACATGATGAGGGGTAAATGTGGTACCTGAAGTTTGTAAACAGATAACATGTGCTAGCAATATTAAAACATAAACCAAGAATCTTCATTCCATATAATAACCACAAAATTCTCTTTTAACCTGGGTTTAAAGTGCAGGTTTGGTACTAGCACCATAAACTAAACTGATTTAATAGCTCAAATTGTCATGTTTCATTATACAAGAACTGTGTGTAAAACATAAAGCATGCAAGGGAAATCGACCTAGTAATTCCTTTCCATGAAAGAATGGACACATAGCAAAGTAACCTTCTTTCACAATGGGATGTCCTAAGTATAGTAACAATGTCCTTTACGCTAGTTTAAGGTTTGTCTCAGAACACAAAATCCATAAATCCTTCTGATGCCACACACAAAACTGACATTTCACGTCACAGTACGATATACTAGACCTTTGATAACTCTACAACAAATGGCATAAACTAATTGTTTCCCCAAAGAAAATTTGCTACCTCAAAACATAAACTTGTTTCACACAACATTTGGACCTGATGTCAAAAGAAAATGATTCAGGTCATCGTAAAAAAGAAATACTAGTTTAGGATAACAAAACATCACGTTCCATTACTTTAAAAGACCTTGAAATTTTGGAAAGTGAAGATAAACACGTTTCATCAGGATCAGCCGATTGTAGCAACCCCATGTTAGGTAAAAATTAGCAAAATAGGCATATACTCATATAATAGGGAATTACCATACCATTCAAATGTGAGATATGTAAAAATGGGCATACAGTCTCACCCGTTAAATGAAAATAAACTTTTAAATCATAAGCTATACATAATTTCACTCCTGACTCCCATCTCAAAAGTTACAAGTCACTGTACACGCTTCACAGAATTTTAATCCGATATTATAAAGCTCTATATACCTTTCTGCTGCGAAAAAATAGGGTGTTACTGACCATCATATATTCTCACTATTGGTAGTAACACACATTGAATCTTATTCAAAGTAATGTAGTGCGATAATAAAACTTAATCAACATTTTCACCAGACATACAGCAGTGGTGCACTGATTCAAATTTTCATTAACGTGGTGCCTAAGTGGCATAAGAGATCCCTGATGTGTGATGAAAGGAATGAAAGGAAAGTATTTGAATAATTGTAGCAGATCTTGGTGAGTGGGAGGATATGGAAGTTCCAAAACGTAAACTTTCGCGACCGGAAATGTCACAATTAATAAAATGTTCCGGGCTATTATTCCGTGGTCGAATGGATTTCGCTTTAAAATCCAGCGTTCTGTCCCCATCTGCGGAGGGGGACGAAACGTAGGGTTTTAATGTGAAATCCCTTCGACCACTGCATAATAGCGCGGAACATTCTATTAATTGTGATATGAGAGTGCATTCAGCTAAGGAAATGTAGCAGTATAGAAACTCACAGGAAAATGAGTGCACCAGAGGAAATGTAAGTGAACGCAGCAACGGCAGTGACGTATCCTGAATTTTGAACACGACTACAAGAAACACACGAGTATGTAGTTCATCTTCTGTATTTAAGAACACAATGAATTCAACGCAAATTGCCTTCATTGGCTGTCAAAAGAAACAAGTAATCAACTTTGTAGCTCTTGCCTAACCGGGAAAAAAGTACTTGGAACAACAAAGGGAAGGCTTTCATTATCTACCAGTTGACTATCAGATGTTTAAGTCGTTGTTCTCCTTGAGCGGAGCACTTAAGAACGGATTAATCGTAAGTTATAGTCTGTACAAGTTCATAATTTCTACAGTATCGCCACGTGAGTCTGACAGAATACCGACATGCCCGTGAGCAGGTTCCGAGGCCCGTTGGTGGCGACGGCGCCGTAAGGTCGACGGGGCTAGACCCGTAGCAGACTCCCTGTCTTGACTGGCTGCGTCATAACTGCCATGATCAGCGCAGATGCGGTCCTAAATACCCGCATGATAGAGGTACAGTTCTTCCTGATTGGCTGCCCGTGACATTGGCGGATGCAGTAAAAGGTTCGTGGTATGAGCGACTTTTCTTGCTATTTGCATGCGCTTTGTACTGAGGTCCGGTGTACGCCAAGGCCCTCTGCACATCGCCCGCATCTCGTGGTCGTGCGGTAGCGTTCTCGCTTCCCACGCCCGGGTTCTCGGGTTCGATTCCCGGCGGGGTCAGGGATTTTCTCTGCCTCGCGATGGCTGGGTGTTGTGTGATGTCCTTAGGTTAGTTAGGTTTAAGTAGTTCTAAGTTCTAGGGGACTGATGACCATAGATGTTAAGTCCCATAGTGCTCAGAGCCATTTGAACCCTCTGCACATCGCGCTGCAAATGACGGAGTCGGAACGTCCAGTAGTCGCAGGGACTGAGCTGGAAACCAACTCGACGGCGTTGTGTTGCCCTGTGGCGTCGAGGTTTGACGTTTTTTGCGGCACGTGAGGCAGCAGGTCTAAAAAACAGATGAATAACTGGTAAAAGTAGAGTCCAAGACATTAAGAGGAGAGAGCCCGTCTGAGAGACCTCATGGAATGACAGTCGTGGGAGGAGAGAACTGAACAGTGAAAAAACTGAAAAACGAAAGCTAGCAGCAGAACGATGTCAAGAAGTTTCACGAAATAATGTGGAAGACAAGAGTACTGGCGGAAGCCATCTCTACTCCATGAACATTATAAAGCATTACGAGGTCTTAATCGACCCGTTGGCTAAGGTGGGCAATACTGAAGACGCGGAACGTCCCATCATCGTGGGATTTGCTGTGTTTCCCTGTTTCTTTGTGAAGTAAGCTATATTCTTGTCCATCACATCTTCCCCTTGATGTAGAGTAATTTGCAAGTTGATAAGCTGAAGAGGGAGCCATTCATCTGACACAGCTGATCTTCTCCCTTTTAATTTATTGCACGCATATGTGTACCCTATTAACGTTATCATACAGGTCTCAGGTATAAACAGTAGTACAGTATTAATTTCTTCCTTTCACTGTAATATATTTCAGTAGAAGTTAGTTTCATTGCCCATAGCATTAGCTTTCAACAGAGCGAAGAACTATATTGCAACTCACGGTCCTGTGAGTCAATATTTAAAAGTAAAAAGCTACAGTAGCTTCTATTTGATAAGATCATGTTTAATAAAGTGTATGTAACTTTTTTCTTTAATTTTATTATATTTGATTTCAACTTATAATCAATAAGTTGGCTTTTGTGTGAAGTATGTTCTTACTTTCATGATGTAGTTCTGATTTTAATGAGCAACGGATTATATGCTTCTTCTTTTACTAAAACTGATATTGTCAAATGCTGTTATGTGTATAAAACTCATGTATTGACTGCACTTGCGTGTGAATACATACTCAATCTAGATAATATGTAAATTTGGCACTTACATGTTGCTCATTACATTGTTTGTCATTTTCTAAATAAATCCTTGATATGGACATTATGTAATATATGTCAGATATATCACTTGTTAGCCCGAGGTCTTCATTTCGCGTTATGTATTAGATAAGTCATCTGCAGTCCGAGGTCTACATTCCGTTTCATTTTTTCCAGTCTTTACTTACGCAACTACATATTTTGTTTAGCAATCACTTACCTGCGTTAGGTGAAAATTCTATCTAGTTACCTCTGAAAATGTATCCTTAGTGTCTGAGCCTCTAATGCCTTTTAGATAAAGTTGACTACGAGAAAGGAAGTTATTCATGATTACCACTGTTACATACAGGCCTTATCAACATTCCTTAAAAGTAAATCTGGGCACTGGGTTACTTATGCTATACTATGCAACCCCCTCTTTTCTTTATGGTATTAGTATTACTGATATACTAGGCTTCCAATTAAGGACTTTAACTAAACTTTATTTGAATATGATGTTTTGTTTTAAATGTACTCGATATTTTACAGTGTTTGTTCATTACTGTAACTTAAATGCATATGAATGCTGGGTGATCTTACAACCTATTTCTGAACACTGTATATTAACTTGTTTTTATGTTATGGATACTATGTTAATTACATATATGATATAACTGACGTTTGTTTATATATATTGCACGGAGTATCTGTAATGATTATGCGAGTGTTTAACATTGGCGTTTTATAGTGATTTCCCCCTTATATTTTAAGATCGATGTTATTGTATGTTTGTGGATAGCAACTACGGTTTTGTGTTTACATGTGAATCTATACCAAAGAAGCTCGTCAAGTTAGTGCAGTTCTCTTCATTCAGCAATAAACTTATCATCAAGATATTTTTGTACCATATGACGAAAATGCTTTTCAAAGATCTTTGACCAACTACACATTATGTCGTACTGTTGTGGCACTTAAACCTCTGATCTTCTGTTCAGTACCGCTCTATTTATGCGTATTATTAGCATGTTTGCCTTTAAAAGTGCTGTTTGTTGTAATGGAATCCATGGAATGTTCTACACATGAAACCTAGCTATTATTTAAGTAGCGACTTGGTGGTCTAAACTATTTTAACCCTGTAAGTATTGATATGCGTTTTTCACTTCCTTGGAAAAGAATTTGTAACATTTCCAGTGTAATACATGCATCTTTTTTGTATGTTTCGATAGATTCTGTGAAGATGGTCTGTGAGTGAAACTGGTCGATATTTAGATTTTAAATAAAAAAGCAAATGACTGTTAAACATGTATTTCATACATCAAAGATCATTGTATTTCTCACAGTTGCCAAGATTTGTCACTCGCCCTCCAAACTGCCTCAGTATAGGCTGGTAGTGCTCAAGGTTTGGACAGTGTTTAAAGTATTATTTTATATCTCTATGGCGAGCTTCAGATTGGTTTTTATTCAGCAAACTTCTTGCTACAATAATAATACATTATATAGCCAGTAAACTTGAATGTGTGGGATTTAGGAATATATCCTGAAGTTCCAATGAAAGTGAGGTTATGGGAAAGACAGAAGACATATCACCTAGGAAATCTTTTGCTGTGGTGGAACTTTCTGTTGAAAATCGTTACACAGCAAGAAACTGCTGACACAATGAGAATATCACAAAAACTTTCAGCAGAATCAAACTTTCTGTGCGTGAATATGGGGAATACAATCCAAACAGTGAGTGGAAATTTGGACGTAAAGGAAAAATCAACGCTAGAACAATGAGATGAGTCACAAACATGCAACAATTAACTGCAAGATTACGGGTATTGACCTTAGCCACCAGTGAAAGATTGGGTCTTGAAGTTTCTCCAGTGATAGTGAGGATGAGGCTGTTTGAATATGGTTTAGAAAGCATCCCGACCATGGAAAAAGCTGGAAAACACACCTACAGTGAAAACCAAAAGCGTGCATTGGTCCTAAACAACTTCGGGAGTGTACAAGTGAGAGATGGACAAAAGAATGTGCAACGACATAGCAAATTAAGTGGAAGCGAACTGTAAAATTAACTGTGTGCTTTTAAATTGTGATATTTTATTGACATTATAGACATTAATGTTTGGAGCTTCGATTGTTGAGGTGTTTCACTGTGGTGGTAAAACGCAGCCAGTATCTTAGGCAGAGACAAGGAGAAGCGTTCCTTGCCGAGTGTTCGCAATAATGTGTGGAGCATTCAGCTTCCTTTATGGTCTGCTGTGTGAAGTCTGTGAAAGGCTCTGGCAGATTACACATAGCTGAAGACACCCATGAAAAGGAATTTTTGCCTCAAATACATGCGTGATTCCCTAATAAAGACGTCGTATTTATACATGATGGTGCATCTTGCCACAAAACCAAAGTGTATTCAAGTATTTGGAAGAAAAGCTAGTGAAAGTGTTGCCCCGGCCAGGGAATAGTCTTAATATGAATCCCATTCGAATCTTACGGACTACTGCAAGCGGAGGATAAGGAGATTTACAATAACTACCAAACAAGAGGTCATGGACAGATTACATGAAATCTTGTGCCTCGGCAATGACATTAAAATATCCTGGAAAAGTTGATAAACATAATGCCACACAGGATAAAATGTTGATCAGGAATAGAGGTATGCGCACAAAGTACTGAATGTGTCAACGTAACTAGTATGTCAATGTAAATGTTTAGTAGATGTAAAGTTTTGGGAGAAAATGTCTCTTGTCTAATAGTTTGAACACGCACGTTCAGTGACGTTTTACACGAACTGAATGACAGTTTTTTGTACGGATGGTCAAACCGTTGTAAGATTATGGGAAAAGGGGCTGTGAACCTCTCAAAAGAACAAAAATAATGTATGTGTAATCAGGCTCATGAGAGTGACCTGATCACTATGCACTCATAACTGTATGCTACTGAAGATATTAGTGCACGCAACGAGGTCTGTGTGACGGAGTGAAGTCACCTTGGCTTTACGAATCAATCAAGAATGTCTCTATACAGCGATCAGACTGAGCATTATGGACACCGATCTACTGAAGATATAAAGGATTTATAGCTTGTGATTAATTGTGATACTGTTTTTTTTTTTTTTTTTTGAGGTTATTCCCACAATTCATACAATCTGGTGTGTCATCTATTGATTCACTTCAAATTATGGAAGCGGCAAAGCAGGTTTGACGTGATTCTTTAAGCAGCCATCCAGTACTGTAACAAATGTCAGACGGACTCATTTGGGGACGAGAAGGACGCATAAGTTCTTCTTGGTGTCCATTATTATATTTCTGGAGTAAAGTCTCCGAAGACATAAGAAAAAGAAATTTTCCTAGTTACAGAGATACTAGGATTATGTTTTCAATTAACAAACTCAAGGCTATTCACGAACGTAGTGCTACAAGCAATCACTTCTGAAATCTCCATACTGGGATGCATCTAGCATAACTCTACGTAGTACTATATGATCGAGCATGAATAGTAGGTACTGTGGCTAAACCTCCATCATTTCCTGGAAATGGGTGTCAGAAGTGAGGCTCGTGCATGCGATGTTCATGAACATAATTATGTTATATTTGACATTTATATCTGCATAATAATTAAATAAAGTTCCATCAGAATATCCAATGTGCAGCGTTCTCTCTACTTTCATTAGCTATAGTAGGTCATGTTATAAGAAAACGTGTTCCATTAGAGATTTAATTTTCGAATATATGACCGACAGCTGCGGTCAGAAACTCATTCGCTTTCATTTTGACAATATTCTGTTGAATAGCAACTACAAGAACATGGACTTTTTTAATGACGTCTTCTTTACGATAAACAGCAGTGTATGTTCCGTTACGGTGTTCAAAAGTCATCAGACTACGGAGTCTCAGCGGTAAATATCGTTCTAGATTGTACAATTGATGAATCCGCACCTCCGCCTTTGTGGTGACGCTGCAGCACCGTCGCAGAAAGTTTTGCCTACCAGACAACCGTGACAATATCGTGAACTCCTAAAGAAGAATCCTGCTCCTGAATTTAGCAGCGGAGGAAGTGTTTGTGACACCAGTGTTAATCATATGTTCGTTAGCATTATTGTCACTTTAAAGGGCAGTACCGACATTTGTACAGCACGCGCGCTTCTGAGAAATTTGATAGCAATGAACACGTATTCGATCAGTTTTCCTTCGTTAGTGATCGATGTAATACATATTCTCTCTTCCTTTCCTTACTTTCATATACAATTAATTATCATAGTTCTTATGCAGAGATACTAGTTATTTTCCAGCATGCAAATTTTACCAACAACCACTATTTTATCCGTCTGTCCGTACAGTTGGCTTCTAGAAATGTTAGGACAGTCAGTATTAGAGTAAGTTAGGAAGAAATAGCCATCTGTATTAACATAGTTCGAGAGAATGCTTTAGTCAGGTTTCAGAGTGTGACATGAATGTCTAAGTCTCTAAATACATGGCATAATTCATTGACCAGGTCTGACAGAGACATTTGCATGTGTGACTTGGCGCGATGTTCTCCCAGGTGCAGCTCGCGCGATTCCTCTGCTACACACGGCAGTCGTTCTGGGCCAGTGCTCGCAAAGTGATAACAGCATGACGTTCCCTGAGGAATGAGTAGAGGGGAAGAGGACGGGTACGGAGGGGAGCGAGAGGCGAGAGCGGTCGAACGGAGTAGACAGAAAAGGATGTGTAAAGCAAAGCGGAATAGCATTTACAGCAGCAGGATGGTAACGGCTGGAAAACTGCTATCGCTAAATTATACGACAAATAATCTTCTCCCACTGGTAGTGACCGTTCGATAAAAGAAACAATAAAAGAGACATTGTTAGTATGTGATAAGCTACGTAAGCACCGTAATTTATGAAGGAAATAAATTTAATTAGGTAATTAATAAAGACAACTAAGAATATTACACTTAACTGTGCCCTTCAGTTACAAAAAGAAACATAGTTAAATTGAAGAGAGATATCTTTCTGCCAATCAAGTAGTCAGTATTTGAACTCCTGTTACTTAGTATTTCTAGTTCAGTATGCTGATGATTAATGTATTTCCAGCGTCTGTCCTTGCCATTATCCTGCTGTCACTTGTTAATTCAATTTGCAGTCCCTATATGGAAATCACATTGTTAAAGATTCAAGTGCCTCAGAAATGATGTACTCACGGATTTTCAGCCCTTATTTTGTAAGTTTCATTTTCACGTTGAGTATTTCGGATTTTTTTCTATACAACTCAAAGATTGCAATTTAGGTCATTGTTCAGTTTACCCCAGCATCCTTCTCATTGTGTACGTGGAGACCCTACGAAATATATGTGTATAATGACTGCGGGATAGTATTTGTAGTTTTTCTACGTAACATGTCATCTACACATCTTTGTCCTGCGTTATAATTCTGTTATGACTTACTGAATTGTTCTCTCTATCAACGATGTTTTACCAAACGAATTTATTTAGAGAAGCCATTTCGAAGCTATTAACATAGTACCGACAGTAACAAAAAAATTGTGTGAATTGTACACAACTCCGACTTTTTAAATGTCTTCTTAAGATTCGGTATAGTATCGCAGATACCTGTTAATAATCTGAAGGAAGATTTGGCTGTAAAGACCAGTCGACAGAGACGGAACGTAGACTTCAATTGTAGAGGAAACGGAAGGAAATTCAGTTACGTTCTTTTCAAACGAATCGTTAAGGCTATCATCTTAAGCAGTTAAAGGAAACCACGTAAATTTGGGTAGTTGCAAACGGATATGAAACCTTTTTATCTGGAATGGAAGTCCAGTGGCTTTAACAATGAATCGGCTTTATAATTCTGTTAGAAGAAAGTTTTCTTATCGGTGAATTTCTTACGCCTGTCAACGCGGTTAGTGAGTTTCGTGCTACAGTGACGTTTTCTCTATTACTAACAGAGAACGTGCGAAATCTCGTCGGGAAAATGCATTATTTGTGACCTAACAATGTTGCACATTTTTTATAACGCGGAATTTGTTTTCAGGAGTGCCATGCTTAAAGTCCCGTTTCGACCACACTGATTTACGTTTTTCGGGGTTTCCTTAAGTCACGTAGAACAACAGCACGAATGAATCCATTATACAGATTACAGATAGTCCCCTTACCTATAATTCTAAGCTTGTGATCCGTCTCTAATTATGTCTTCATCGATAGGACGTCAACTACTGACGTTCTTTCGTTTCCAAATTTGCTACCATATTTATGACACGGGATTTCTTAAATGTCTCTATTGTTCACCAACATAAAGGATGGCTCTTTTAAAGCAAATGCTACGTTCGATATAAATTTCTTACAACATTCCAGTATCCTGTTTCCATTACTGTGCTACTCTGCTGTATGTCTTACATTCGGTTCTCTTCCTTATTGCTAGCTTTTACGGTTTCTCCAAGTGATTTCAGGAAGTATATCGTATCCTCCTAGCCAAATAAAGGTATTCTCCATAGAGATAAATTCCCAGGAGTAGCGTCGCTAACTATTAAAGGACTGGAAAAACAGGCCAAGATGCAGCAGCCGTAATAAGACTGGACTCATCCTACAAAAAGGGTTGATTGGAATCCCCATCTGTCCTTCCTCGTCCAGTTGCACCGTGGTTTTCTGAAATAATTGCAGGTCAAACATGTGATTTTTTTTCTGCAAGTGAATCAGTCTGATACTTCCTTTACAAGCTAACTAGTGTGTTACCTTTAAATAACAACGAGGTCAACGTAATGTCACACTGCAACAATTGTTTTCGCTGGGTATAAACTGTTCTATATGTTAATATGTGTGTAACCGCTACATTTCGTCTGAATCCTTATACTTCTTTTATTCTCCTTTCAAAGAAACTCTTTAATGGCTTTGAATACGAGACAAGTTTTTTAAATTTTTCTGACGACATCCTTCAGACAACGTATGTAACATATACATAGCTGTCAGTATGGTACTGCTGTTGTTGTCGGTCACAGACACTCTCAGATTTGAAGGCCTGTATCTGAGGGACATGTCGCAGACGAAACATTAAATTCTAATATTCTATCTCGCCTTTCAATTTTGAAAGCTGCAGCGCTGTAATAAATGTTTTATTCGAATGTATGCCCCCAATAAACTCAATTGATTCCATGTGGCTGGATGGCCTATATAAAAGTCAAAGAAACACATTCAGCCTAGATAAAAGTAAAATAAACAGACTGTCATTTCTATCAGGCTGTTTGGTTAGAGTAAGTACTTCATTTGCTGTTTGGAAATGACGAAAAGCGAAAAAATCGCCAAATTACATTTAATAAACTACTCATCTCAGCCAAGTACCGTAGTGGATGTTTTGAAGTTTATCTTTGAACGATCTATTCGCATGTGCCTGCTGATAGTTTTAAGTGATCACATTAATTTCACATTTCTCTTTCGGGGACTTAAAGGCTGATGTTTGTACCTTTGTTCAAAGTATCCTTTTACTTACTGTTTTATTAACTTTCTGTCACTCGACCAGCGATATCTCTTATACATCTTTCGAACAGGGTTGTAGTATGGTTTCTTGCTGTAAATAATTCAGTTACAGTGAAACAATTTTTATGGCCTATCTAAAACCTGTGCCTCGCTGAGGTTCACATCGACGCAGAGAGAAAATTTCTTCCATCACATCCATGATTTTACCTTTCTGTAATTTTAATATTTGTGGTGATTTATTGATATTAGATATTTCGTGGTTGGAGTCTCTTAACTGTGAAGCAGAGGTGGATGGGCTATTGTCGATTATTGTAGGGTGTTCGTCATATTGTGTGCTAACTTTCTTTCCTGCTTGTCGAATATAAAATTTTGCGCAATCGTCACATATAATTTTATAGACAACAGATTACCTTAACTCTGATTTCAGTAGTATACGTCTCAATTATCGGTGTAGGCTGTTAGTGCTCCAGTAGCTACTATATTATTTTGTATTCTCCAAAAAAGAGTAATTTTGTCTGAAACCATACATAGATACGTCCATACAATAACTTTGTTTTCCGGTTGTTCGTTTGTGTATCTTAGAAAAGTCGTTTCATCAACGGGACTGGTGTGTGTTTCATTGTTTTTTTTTTTTTTAGTAATGTGTCCTCTAAGTTTTTAAGATAACTGTTATTTACAGCCACGTTTCGGAGAAGATGTAGTTGTCTCCCGATTTTCCTTTTTCCAATGGTAAGCTGTTCAGTCTGTGTACCATAGAGTGAAAATATCCGAGCTTGTGTATTCTCAGCTGGGATGATTGGATGAGAATATTTACTTCTGCTGTCGTTGCTTTACGAAAAATATCGAATGTGTGCTCAGGTTTCTCGTTCGAAACTTTTTAATCCAGAAAGTTGATGCTCTAATTTTTCTCTTTCCATTGGGAATTTAATTTTTTATCTAGGCTGTTGAACTATGAATACATGATGTTACTCTCTTTTTCTGTTCCATCGAGTAGGATTAAAATGTCATCGACATATCTGTAGTAATAAAGGATTTCTTCGGCTGTTTGAGTGAACTTATTATAACTTTATTTTCTAAAGTGCTGACGAAAATATCAGCTAATATACCAGCTATATATAAACCCATTGCTACCCCATGTTTATGGAGACAAATTATGTTGAGTAATGAGAAGTAATTGTTGGTAGTGAGGAAATTCTAGTTCTACTATTTCATAAACTTCTTCCTGAGTGATTTTCTCATATTTGAGAAGGTTATTGTTGATTGTTTCTATAGTACAATCTACGGTGTATTCCGAGGCGCCCGTGCGTGCGTGCACCAGCATTCAGCTCTTTCGGGAAAGATTCCACAGATCACCATCTCTCCTACCTTACAGAGCAGACAACGCTCCGAATCCCACGCTCTGTGAAGAGTCGTGTACGTCCTTCAATTAAGCACGTCCTTCTACCTCTTTCCGCAGATGCTCATGACAGTAGCACTTGAACGTTCGACCGGCTTCGCCGTTTTCGAGACACTAGTTCACAGGCTCTGGGTAATAATAATCTGCCCTTTGTCAAAGTCGCTAATTTTCAGATGATAGCCTTTAGAGCAAAATTATTATCGACAGTCACATGAAAACAGATCTTCACAAAAGTATATACTTGATGGGTTATAATTACAATTATTCTCTGGCGTATGTACCACTGAGAGGTTACATCCATTCTCACAGAGATATTTCAGCCACTCTGGAAGCCACTTCTGTACTCAGCTGCACAGTTCGTAGTGGACTGTAAAACCGAGTCAAGTCATGGGATTCTCCAGGACACAAGAACTCTGGAAGTACTGCTAGTATATGTGGCGGAGCGTCTGCGCTACTAAATGGCTGCTGAAATTTAAATGCCGTGATAAACTGTATACAAGCACTATCTCTCGCCATAATAGCGCCTGCAAACACTTTCAGGAACTGATAACAATAGAGAACGCTTTTTCGGAGAAATATTTCACAGGTTACTCAGAAAAACTGACGACCGTGGATTGTAACTAGCAAAATACTGCGATGGTTATTACTTCCTTAAGCATCTAAGTACCAAGACACGTACACTTTCTGGAAATCAGAGACTTGAAAATCTTTTTTGCGTTACGTAAGTCTCCTTAACTTGTTCAGACGCTTAAAAGTTTTCTTTGAAACTTCTAGCACCTGGCTTACTTCATAGTGTATCGTCTCAATCGCAAATCTTACTATACTACTGGCCATTAAAATTGCTACACCACGAAGATGACGTTCTACAGACGCGAAATTAAACCGACAGGAAGAAGATGCTGTGATATGCAAATGATTAGCTATTCAGAGCATTCACACAAAGATGGCGCCGGTGGCGACACCTACAACGTGCCGACATGAGGAAAGTTTCCAACCGATTTCTCATACACAAACAGCAGTTGACCGACGTTGCCTCGTGAAACGTTGTTGTGCTGTCACGTGTAAGGATGGAAAATGCCTACCATCACGTTTCCGGCTTTGATAAATGTCGGATTGTAGCCTATCGCGATTGCGGCTTATCGTATCGCGACATTGTTGCTCGCGTTGGTCGAAATATAATGACTGTTAACAGAACATGGAGTCGGTGGGTTCAGGGGGGTAATATGAAACGCCGTGCTGGATCCCAACGGCCTGGTATCGCTAGCAGTCGACATGACAGGCATCTTATCCGCATGGCTGTAACGGATTGTGCAGCCATGTCTCGATCCCTGAGTTAACAGATGAGGACGTTTTCCAAGACAACAACCATCTGCACGAACAGTTCGACGATGTTTGCAGCAGCATGGACTATCAGCTCGGAGAGCATGGCTGCGGGTTACCCTTGACGCTGCATCACAGACAGGAGCGCCTGCGATGGTGTACTCAACGACGAACTTGGGTGCACGAATGGCAAAACGTCATTTTTTCGGATGAATCCAGGTTCTGTTTACAGCATCATGTTGGGCGCATCCGTGTTTGGCGATATCGCGGTGAACGCACATTGGAAGCGTGTATTCGTCATCGCCATACTGGCGTATCACCCGGCGTGATGGTACGGGGTTCCATTGGTTACACGTATCGGTCACCTCTTGTTCGCATTGTCGGTACTTTGAACAGTGTACGTTACATTTCAGATGTGTTACGACCCGTGGCTCTACCCTTCATTCGATCCCTGCGAAACCATACATTTCAGCAGGATAATGCACGACCGCGTGTTGCAGATCCTGTAAGGGCCTTTCTGGATACAGAAAATGTTCGACTGCTGCCCTGGCCAGCACATTCTCCAGATCATAATACGCAAGACTAATCACACTTCCCTCACTTGCATATTTGTGTCGCGCGACGTTACGGGCTTTCCTCAATTGCATAATTTGTGTCGCGAGACATTCCTCGTAGGCTGTCCGCCTGCTTAGCTGGGTGCTTGCCTCACATGCACTGGGTTCGGGTTCGATTCCCGGCCGGGTTGGAGATTTTCCTACGCTCGTGAACTGGGTGTTGTGCTGTCCTCGTCATCATTTCATTTTCATCATCGGCCGCAATTCGCCCCATATGGCTCCGACTGAAATAAGACTTGCACTAGGCAGCCGAACCCGAATGGGACATCCCGGCTACGAATGCCATAGGATCATTTCATTTTACGAGTGGTTCAGATGGTTCAAATGGCTCTGAGCATTATGGGATTTAACTTTCAGTCCGCTAGAACTTAGAACTACTAGACCTAACTAACTAAGGACATCACACACATCCATGCCCGAGGCAGGATTCGAACCTGCGACTGTAGCGGTCGCGCGGTTCCAGACTGTAGCGCCTAGAACCGCTCGGCCACTCCGGCAAGCTTTTACGAGTGGGTTAACACAATTGTTGGCGTAGTTGGCTACATACCAGATTTCGTTGATTTCATTTTTCGTATTGGTCTGTATTGCAGTCTTAACTAGACGAAATTTCACAGTTAAATCACCAGCTGTTTAGTCATAAATATTTGCGGTCTAGCATTCAAACAGTGTTTACCTCGGTTCGTAAATTGCAACTAACCAGTTTTCAAAGTTCTCGTGAGATACTATAATCATATACCAAAAATATATGATTAATGTCATTATGGGATGTAGCGTTCGAATCAAGAAACGATAAATCCCAACCAATGCGAAAAAAGTCTTGCTACATAAGAACTTTTCTAGCACACATTTTATTAGGTTGTCATTTGATGTCTAGCCTGAAGAAACTTTTGCTACTAAGGTTGTTTATAATCTGGGAAACATGAGAAAACGTAACATAGTAAGATATTTGTAACCAATACGAAATGCAATAATTACGTACATGGAAACGAATATGTATTACAGCCCACTGCAGATGCTCCAGAAATACAGGAAGCGAAACGCGTATGGCAGAAAACGAACTTCCTTTCATCTACTAGTAAAGACGGAACATACCTCCATGAAGTTTGAAGCAACTAAGGGACGGCGGAAAACAGAGAAATGCCAAATTAAAAATTGATTGTGTTACTTTTTGTCTACTGTAAGTAAGATTTGATGTCCTCATAATATGATGCCTCAGAGGAGAACACATCAAAAAAAATTATTTCTTATGTCCCAAGCAACCTTGTAGTCTAGCCAAATATCAAGAGTGTTACACTATGTCTCCTACTGCTCAGTTTGCAGGTAATCATATGTTATATGTATTCTGGGAGCATAATGTTCCACATTTAGTGAGATTATGGTCCATGTAATTTGTGCGCTTTTAAAATTAGAATTATTTATTTGAATTGTCTTTTTTTTTCTTTTTTCTTTTTTTTGTATCTGTTTCATGTCGTGGGAAAGCGCAGTAACACGACGACGGCAACATCTTCGGTGCCGCCAAGCTATGAAGTTTACCGCTATTGTGGCGAAAGCCATCACGCAGTAGAAGATCCTGTCCTCTTGTGTTACCGCACTCTGGTTCAAATAAAACTGAATGTATTTAATTGTACATAACAAACAAACAAAAATGAGCGATCAATGTTATTAGTGAAAATGTAATGATAGTTGGTTCAGTTCTTGTTCTTGACTTGACCACTTACGATTAACATCGACGCCATTGTAAAGACAACCTTCAAATCAAACACAGCGATGAAAGTGAGAAGTGATTTATTTATATCTCAAAAGAACTGAAGTGAACATCTATGTGGAAGAAGGTTATTTACTTTTTAAGCTGATTTTGTTAGAAGGAAATTGATTTTTCTTGATGATTGAATTTGGCTGAATTTACTTCAATTTTTGAAGTTTGGAGTGAATCAGTTATCGATATTTAAAGGCAAGAGCAGAGACAATACCCCAAATGTGAACTTCTGAGAAGTCACGGAACTTTGAAACTGATGTTAGCCAAATGATTGAACTGCTGTAACTGCGTACTTCGGACCTTGCAGAAAGTTAATTAAACCTATTCACTGAAATAATTCAAATTCGTTACAGTGGTCTTCCAGAAAAGAAGTCTGAAAAGGTCAATCTGAGTTATTATACGCAACTGATTAACACTTTTCGTGAATTGGGTGTTAAGTACGATGTCTACTGATGTTGTTTGATTAAATAATAACAACCAACAAGGGCGTGGGGGGTTGGCGCCACATGTGGCTACCGATTTAGTTACGTGTGATCATAGACTCGCATGAGTTAGGCTCACCACAGGAGAAAGAGGTTAAAACGCATGAATAGGCGTTCATTACCGCACGAGTGCAGACGAATGTAAGCGAGTGCAGTGTATAACACTATTTACTCCATCAGCGAGAAAAGTGGTGATCGCCGGGGCGGCTGACCTCGAGTGCCACGGCCACGAGACGCTGAGTTCGTGTTGTGGCAGCTGAGTGCTGTTGATAGAGAAATTTAGCATTCTAGGTAATAGCTGCCGGGCGTTACCAGCCTCGAACAACGCGTCCCTTTGGTAGGCAGCTACCGTACATCAGCGGCATAGAGAAAAGTGTCCTGTTGGAGCCAACACAGAGCTGACTTCCTGAGCGACGAGATCTGCGCATCACTACCGGGTTGTAGCAGCCGGCCGAAAAACCAGCTACTGGCAGCTTGCAAAACGGATCACCGTAAATAAAAGTTATACGGCAATAATCCAAATATAGCAAGTTAAAAAAATACAAATGAAGAAATCAATCAGAAAATAGAGAATCTGGGTTCAGAGACAAAATCTGAATTAACTAGCTTAAGTTCTGAGGTTGTGAATCTGCATTCTAGGCTAGTAGTCTACATTCGTGAGTCTAAAGAAGCGAAGTCACAAATGAAGAAAAATATCGTTAATCTGACTCTGCAGATCGGAAGTGTGAAAGTCGTAGTTTCGGAGGGAACTGATAAAAATAATATTGTTATCCGCTATGGGGTCGTGGATCAAAGTTACCGGGTACGTTGTAAATTATTACCATATAGTAAGGACGCTTGTACTGGGGACACCGATCAGGCAATCCTTCAGAGTGGGGAAGTATCAGTAATTATTAATGGCGTAGAAGAAGAACATAGTGAAATAGAGAAGTTAAAGGCACAAGTATACGAAAACAGTAAAGCATTAAGTACGTTAAAAGATAATGGTAGCGAAGATTATTCACACTGAGGTAAGAATCACGGAACAGGAAAGGCAGCATTGCTAGAACGACTGGAATGGACAGAGGTGTATTTGTAGGAAGTGTGTAAAGGGTCTCGGGCTTTACAGAGTACTAGCTATAGTAATATTATGTAGAGAGGAATGGCAATAAAGCGGTTTTTGATTGTTCGATTGGTACGATCGAATCAGCAGAACCTGGAACAAGAAAAAACGGTTCAGTGTTTGTGTCAACATTGATTCAAATGGCTCTGAGAAATATGACATCTGTGGTCATCAGTCCCCTAGAACTTAGAACTACTTAAACCTAACTAACCTAAGGACATCACACACATCCATGCCCGAGGCAGGATTCGAACCTGCGACCGTAGCAGTCGCGCGGTTCCGGACTGCGCGCCTAGAACCGCTAGACCACCGCGGCCGGCTGTCAACATTAAGAGGGTAAACCGTACTCACCAAATGAATGGTGGGAGTAATTTAGTTTATAATATCCATATGGCTAATCGGTTACTGAGTTTCAAACTCGAAGGAGAACTACGCCCGATAACTTTTTTGAGATCGTTTGAATGAGCTTCACCGTCTCTGTGGGACTACAGCAAAAAGATATAGTTTGTTTTGTCGGACGTGTAGAAGCCGAAGCAGGACGACATAAACGTAATTTCACAAATTGGTCAGATTCTGTAGAATAATTCCAAGAAATGTATTGGCCAAAAGTAAGCAGCAGAAGCTTACACTTGAGTTAATTCATTCACGATAGCGCTTTTGGGATTACTGTTGTTTGTACTGCTTTCTCAACTCTCGTTGCTGAGTGCGGTCTCTCCGCTCTCAGTGTTGCTTTCCTCAGCGATGCGAACGGTTAGAAGCCATGCACAGTTTATACGACTTGGTGCCTTGTCAACATCGGGTGGGCATATATCTTCCTAAGACGTACGACGGCTTGTGTGGAGATACAGAGCGGAAGAGTACTCGACACACAGCATGCCAGCCGCAGAATTCTGTCTGATAAGTTACCAGATTATAATCTTGTTTTTTTTTTTTTTCATTCTCTTTTGTGTTCAGGAAGTTCCTTAGAATGTCGTTCGTAAGCCGATTAGCAATTTTTTTAACAACACCACACTTTTCTCTACGGCATTTATACAAGTGCCTTTTCACGTAACATTTGCCTATTGATTAATTTCCTACGAGTACATTACAATGTATTATATACAGTACGACAGCCAGAATCAAAATAATATTTTCAACACAATAATTTACAGGTTTACATTTAAGATTAGGCAAGTAAAAATTGTACTATCATTATACATTTCTACCTTACAGTCAAGGACACGTTTCCCCATCCTGATGGTCACATCTGGGAGCCATCTCAAGATACTGACGCCACGGTAACATTAACAGATCCATCTGCATCCATTGTATTTAACTATGGAGCATACAAGTTTCTAAGAAGTTAAATATAAGAAACTATATACTACAGAGATTAGAACCGACCGGTGTGGCCGTGCGGTTCTAGGCGCTTTCGTCTGGAACCGCGTGACCGCTACGGTCGCAGGTTCGAATCCTGCCTCGGGCATGGATGTATGTGATGTCCCTAGGTTAGTTAGGTTTAAGTAGTTCTAAGTTCTAGGGGACTGATGACCACAGATGTTAAGTCCCATAGTGCTCAGAGCCATTTTTGAACAGAGATTACAAAGAACAGAAAGAATTACTATCCACAAAGGAGAATAAAACTATTTCAACATGAACTTACCTCATATCATCAACCACTGCTTATCTTATTTCCAACACTTCGTTAATGCAGGCTCTCCAGCTTCTCGCTGCACCCACACGACGATTTAATGGTTTAAACCTCATAAGCACATTTAGTTATTACATGCATATCAGTTAACGCGTTAAACCAAAATTTTCTTGCACCTTTCACAGCTGCACTTCAGTAATTAGTTTTTTTAATACCCGTTCGTTCAGCGGAAATATCGTTATTAATCCGTACAGGACGAGTTCTCATATGTAAATGCATTTTCCTTATACACTTAATTACTTCTCTTTTATGTACCGATTCGTTAGTATAATGACGGAAGCAGTGTTGGTTCGTGCGATTGTAGATGTGTTCAGCGTTTTCCGCAAATGTAGCTAAGACAAACTACGATAACTATGCTTACTCGCCTCGTCTTATAACTTTTTGCCTTACCGCCGTATAAGAATCATGTATACGGCTATACTCGCGTTTGTGCGAACGTGTACGTATGTGAGGTTGAGAGTACACTAGTATGGCATAGCATTTTGCGTTCCTTCAGGGTTAAGGTAAAATAATCTCTCAGCCTTTATTAGCAGTCATATTTGCTTTTCCCCTGATAGGTGAATATCCCGATACCCTAGAGTTTCTTTATCATTACTTTCCAATTTATAAAAGACTTTCACACAAAATATTTGTAACTACATTACAAGTATGGCAAACCACCGAAACCTCTGCCGTAATAACACACTGGTTTTTCCGTCGTTGGAACGAAATACACCACTGATTCTGCGTATCATTGATCCAAAATTTTGTTGGTTTGTGGAGGTATGTGGAATTAGATGTCTACGCACAGATCATCTAATTCGCGTAAATGAAGGGCCGCTGATTTGCGTGCGCAGGGATGCCGCCCGATAGGGACCCATATGGGTTCCATAGGGTTTACATCAGGTGAATTCGGTCGCTGAAACGTCAACGTGAGTTCACTATAATGCTCCTCAAACCATGATAGCACGGTTCTAGCTCCGAGATTCGGACAATTATACTGCTGAAAGATGACTTCGTCGTCGGTATAGACTTCAAGCATGAAGGGATGTAGATGGCTCCCAGCCCTCAGCATATCTTCAACTACTACCATATGTCCCACGCAAGTGCAGGAGAATGTTTCCCATAGCATAAGAGTGCTCCCACCAGCCTGCATCCGCGGTGCGCAGTACGTTCCGGGCCACCGTTCACCTCGATGACGGCATTTCTGGAGACGATCATCGACCTAGTGTAGCCAACATGTGGTTCACCCGAAGAGTAGACACGTTTCCATTGATCTATGCTCCAATCCTGATGGCCCACTGCTATCGTAACTGATGATTTCGTTGTGTCAACATGTGAACACGTAGGAGTGTTCTGATGCGGAGCTCCATATTCAACAACGTACGGTGAACAATGTGCTCCGAAGCACTTACGTATTCACCAGCATTGTGCTCTTTCGACGGAGATTCCACATATCACCATCTGTCCTACTTTACAGAGCAGGCAAGCCTCCGAACCCTACGTTCTGTGGAGAGTCGTGCACGTCGAACCATTTAGCGCCTAGTGGTACTTTCACTGTCCTTATACCTCATTCAGCAAATCTTCATGATATAGGACGTGAGCATTCGACCAGCTTTGCCGTTTTCGAGATACTCGTTCACAGCTTCTGAGTAATAACATTCTGCCCTTTGTCAAAGTCTCTTATCCCCAAAGGATTTCCTCATTCATCCCCCGTCCGTGTCTGCTCCGCCTACCACCAGGCGGCATCCGACGTCGCGGTTATTAGAGTATCGTTTCCCTCAGGTCAACCGAATGTTTATAAATTTATAATCATTCATACAACGGTTTCCTAGACAAGAAATATCTGCCAACAAAGTAACGTGTTTGTTTTTGTATCCTTTTGGATTACAAGTCTTTCAATAAAGTTTAAACGTCTTGCCTGTTGCCGGTTGTGTCTATCTTTGCTCCCTGATACATTTAAAAATCTATACGGTTTGTTCCCCACGTAGTACTCTCTTTAGCTTAAACGTAGAGTATAGCATTACACTAGATTCTGTTCTCAGTAACTTTTTTTTCCCTTAATCGTATAGTATAGTAGATTGTAGCTGTAGGTGTAGTATTTACTTTAATTTTAGCGTCGTTGTTAACATATATTTGGTGTACATACTTTATATACCTGGTCATAGGTATTTTGTAGGTTGTGGTGTTGAAAATGGTTGTAGATATTCGTAGATAATTGTGTGCAGCTGTATATATTCATAGATACTTGTGTATCTTCTAACTTGACGAATATGTTGTACATATTGTGCTGTTTTACCGAACGGTAATCGCTGTATCGTATCCTAAAATATGCCAAATTAATTTATGTGCATCGATTGCCTCTCTTATATATTTCTCACTCTCAGCATGACATAACACAATGTTCTCGACCTATATGTAGTTTTATTTAGCACTCGACACCAGATTATGTAAGATCACAGCAAAGTTAGGTACTACATACATAATTTTCAGGTATGCTCCCTCGTAGTGATGCAAATGGATCTTTATCCACGTGCCTTCCTTCAAGAAAATGTTCATAATTTAAACATGTTACTAACTATATTCAAACTTATTACTAACTATTTTCATATTTGCACTCTTTTACCTTTTAACCAGGCCTCATGTGTTCACATCTTCACTGAAATATCCTCTTCATCTCTTTGGTGCATACAGTACTCCGCTCTCCATCCGTTTTGGGTATGCTAACAGATAGCATACTGGATGCGGGTTTTCCACTATTAGGAAAGGTCCTGAATATAATGTTTCCAACTTCTTATTTATTTTTTTAACTCTACTAAATTTCTTATGTGTTCGTAACAACATCTAATTACCTCTCTGGACGGTGGAAGTCCTACGTAATTCTTGTTGTACTTGGCCTTCTTTCCCCGTTCTTGCTCACTCACAATGATTGCACTTTGTCTTATTTTGTTCGTAAGTGGAAGTTCATGGACTGGTGCACGTGGCAAAGGTTTTCACGACTCGCCAACCTCATTTTTCCTTAACATTAGTTCAGTAGGTGTAAATCCTGTAAGTCGGTGTGACAAATTATTAACTATGTGTTGAAAGGGAGCAATGTACTCTACCCATTTCATTTCCTTGATTGGTATACATGTCCTAATAAAGCGATTGAACTCTTTAAATACGCGGCCCACTGGACTTGCTTCTGCGGGAAATAGGGCTACTAAAATGTGTTTTAGTTGTTGTTCTTTGACAAAAGTTTTCCATTTAGTATTTGTAAAATATGACACGTTGTCAGTTAATATGGCCATAGGTTTACTTACTCCAAGAAAACGGACCTCTCTCCTAATAACGGTATTATTTACAACTATTTTCTCCATAAAATACGCATTATCCTATAATGTGAGGTGATTACTTCATTGAATGAATATTATTCATCCAGGACTTTCTCCATCTAAGTTTCAACTCCGTACCGCATTGCTTAGATTGTTTGATAATCTTTCGGAATGTGTACATTGCAAGTGAAAAAAAAATCAACTCTCGGTAGTTGAACAGTGTAGAATTATCACACCTGCCGTTCTCAAGGAAGATGTGTTGCAATCTAAACGGTAGCGGCGAAGTGAATATGTCATATGCAGTGTCAAACTCGACATTGTTTGCGCAGCTCACGGTGAGCTGCACTTTGTGGTGAGTGGAAACTACAGAGCAAGCGCCGCCGTAATACTTCCACATCGCAATGCTTTCTCAAAGTATAAAAAGGAAACAATATAATTAGGAGTGCTGTAGATAGGATACGTTGCTAAGATAATTAAATGTAGTGGAACGGAGGCGAACAACAAGAATTAAAAGAGAAATAAGCTGATTAAATGAGTATTTTTTGTTGTATTTCGTTTCCGTCGTACAGCGAAACATCCAGAATATAAGTACCCATCTTTATGATTATACCTAACAATTAAGTCTGAACATCTACAAATAGTGCTGCTTGTTACTTTCTGTATTCCTATTCCATTGCATATATTACACTTGCTCTTTGAAAATGTATTTTAGAAACTTCTTTTCCATAATAGAACGCGTTATTCTTTAGCAATGCGAAAGGTGTACATTTAAGATAAACATCAATATTCGCTTCAAGAGAATATCGTCTTTTCTATTGTCTTACCTACAGAATACTTAACCGTTGCTGTTTGCTGCACATATGCGCTTACAGTGCAATTACACTTCGCAAAAATAACTGCAGTTACTTGGCAGCAGCTTCAGCTTATTGATACATTTTCGTTATAAATTTCCCTTTCTAATGTGTAGTGTAAAAATAGAGTACATAGTTCAAGAACAAAAGAGGTTCAGAAATAAGATATTTCACTGCATAACCTCAAAATTCAACTTGCTGTTGTGGTTGATGAATTCTCCTAGGACCGTGACTGATCTAATGACGATCTAACGCTACAGGTTACACTTTCACACCTGCTATCGTATTGGGAATCGACTAGGCGGACGTATGAACCGAAGGGCATTTGTGCACATGTGAAACCTTCCCCCTCCAAGTCATGCTTATCAGTGATACTTATATGAATCGTTACATATGAAAAGGCGACCGGTGTGGCCCAGCGGTTATAGGCGCTACAGTCTGGAACCGCGCAACCGCTACGGTCCCAGGTTCGAATCCTGCCTCGGTCATGGATGTGTGTGAAGTCCTTAGGTTGGTTAGGTTTAAGTAGTTCTAAGTTGCAAGGGACTGATGACCTCAGCATTTAAGTCTCATAGTGCTCAGAGCCATTTGAACCATTTTTAACTTATGAAACAATCCTTTTATGTTATAAGTTGTACGTATACTGCTGATCTGTAAGGTGCTGTCTGTACAAAACTAGTTGTGAAGGTGAAGGTAAATGATATAAATAATAGGGTGACCGAGAAATAAATACACTAAGCAGATTCCGAACGGTGTAGATTGCAGTAGTTATTCGGAGATGAAAGGGCTTGCACGTGATAGAGTAGCATCGAGAGCTACATCAAATCAGACTTCGGACTGAAGACCACAACAAGAGGTAATATTTAACTATCCTCATAACTTTAGAGTTGGTACCCCTAATATAGGAACTGTACTGTCATCTGAAAACTGTATGATTTTGATGGATCGTCAGTGTAAAATAGGCTTCCAGCAACAGATATGAGTGGTATTCCTTCTATGTTGCACATATTAAAATGGTTACTAATACTTGACTATATTGACACACATACTTATTATACATGAAGTCAGTGCTGGTTTTTCACAGGAATTAGCAAAAAAAAAAAAAAACAAACATGTATGTCTTTGTTCGAGGACTTCGTACTGATATTCAGCTGCGATTATGTGAATAGTGTCTCACGGACCTAACCTAGTTTGTGTTTCTGATAACCATTCCCATCTCAAATACACACCTGGAAATGGAAAAAAGAACACATTGACACCGGTGTGTCAGACCCACCATACTTGCTCCGGACACTGCGAGAGGGCTGTACAAGCAAGGATCACACGCACGGCACAGCGGACACACCAGGAACCGCGGTGTTGGCCGTCGAATGGCGCTAGCTGCGCAGCATTTGTGCACCGCCGCCGTCAGTGTCAGCCAGTTTGCCGTGGCATACGGAGCTCCATCGCAGTCTTTAACACTGGTAGCATGCCGCGACAGCGTGGACGTGAACCGTATGTGCAGTTGACGGACTTTGAGCGAGGGCGTATAGTGGGCATGCGGGAGGCCGGGTGGACGTACCGCCGAATTGCTCAACACGTGGGGCGTGAGGTCTCCACAGTACATCGATGTTGTCGCCAGTGGTCGGCGGAAGGTGCACGTGCCCGTCGACCTGGGACCGGACTGCAGCGACGCACGGATGCACGCCAAGAACGTAGGATCCTACGCAGTGCCGTAGGGGACCGCACCGCCACTTCCCAGCAAATTAGGGACACTGTTGCTCCTGGGGTATCGGCGAGGACCATTCGCAACCGTCTCCATGAAGCTGGGCTACGGTCCCGCACACCGTTAGGCCGTCTTCCGCTCACGCCCCAACATCGTGCAGCCCGCCTCCAGTGGTGTCGCGACAGGCGTGAATGGAAGGACGAATGGAGACGTGTCGTCTTCAGCGATGAGAGTCGCTTCTGCCTTGGTGCCAATGATGGTCGTATGCGTGTTTGGCGCCGTGCAGGTGAGCGCCACAATCAGGACTGCATACGACCGAGGCACACAGGGCCAACACCCGGCATCATGGTGTGGGGAGCGATCTCCTACACTGGCCGTACACCACTGGTGATCGTCGAGGGGACACTGAATAGTGCACGGTACATCCAAACCGTCATCGAACCCATCGTTCTACCATTCCTAGACCGGCAAGGGAACCTGCTGTTCCAACAGGACAATGCACGTCCGCATGTATCCCGTGCCACCCAACGTGCTCTAGAAGGTGTAAGTCAACTACCCCGGCCAGCAAGATCTCCGGATGTGTCCCCCATTGAGCATGTTTGGGACTGGATGAAGCGTCGTCTCACGCGGTCTGCACGTCCAGCACGAACGCTGGTCCAACTGAGGCGCCAGGTGGAAATGGCATGGCAAGCCGTTCCACAGGACTACATCCAGCATCTCTACGATCGTCTCCATGGGAGAATAGCAGCCTGCATTGCTGCGAAAGGTGGATATACACTGTACTAGTGCCGACATTGTGCATGCTCTGTTGCCTGTGTCTATGTGCCTGTGGTTCTGTCAGTGTGATCATGTGATGTATCTGACCCCAGGAATGTGTCAATAAAGTTTCCCCTTCCTGGGACAATGAATTCACGGTGTTCTTATTTCAATTTCCAGGAGTGTATATCACGAAAGGAAAATGCTCACCGGCACACACCAACGAGAGAGCTGAGAATGCGTGGAGAAGTACCACCCTTCAAGTATACATAGGGAAGAGGATAAGAGAGAAAAACAAGAGTTTAAAATCACAATTTTAACAAAATTGTGTTATAAAGAAACGGTATTACACTTCATTTCATTCTGTAAAAGCTGTAGTACCAATCCCGCTAATTCTTCTGCTGTATAACTTCACTACTTTCATTCCGTTTAAACAGTGGACATGTTCATCACACAAACCAGAAAAACGATGCAATAAAAAAGATTTAAACCAATCCAGTTCAGACAGTAGAACTGAACGGTAAGCGATGTTCACACGTTTTACTTGTAACATCTAGAATTTTTCGCCCACAGGTAATGAAGATAACCGTTTCACCGGATTCTGAGGAGCTACACATCCAATAAGATTTAATTTTTTGCAGAGTTGTACTCCTATTGACTATATATATCAATTATGTTCCTCTCTCTTTCTCTCTTCGACGTAGATGCGAATGTATAACATTTACAGCACTGGTATATCTTACATAATAAGTACAGGTCTCGTTAACTGTATAGCTTGAAAAGATGTTTTGCAACCTCGAGAGTGGACAGTGACTCGTCGTACATCACGGTTCTGACCACTGGCATAAAAGATGAAGCAGATTGTGGACAAATATACGCACGCGTGAGTAAAAGCAATTTTTTTAAATATTAACAAAAAATAATATTTTTATATCCCTTTCAAAGTAATAGCACGTTGCTATACATATTCCATCTACAGGTTGGGCTCAAAGACTTTCGATAGGTTTCTGTTGGTTACTTCCACGCCTCCTAACACTTAGCTTGTGTAATAAATGAGCCCTTTTTTGATAATAGTGACACATACGTTCATTACACGTTAGCGATTGCAGTCATGTTCAACTATGATTATTTGATTAGTCTGTCATGGATATGAACTAGTATACGTTTTGATGTTCGTTCTCATCTGTTTCAAGAACATCTGGAAATGATAGAGGAACCACTATTATTCAGTTTCGATGGGAACACTTTTACCATTATAGTAAATACATAAACGAGGAACGTTGTTAGGAAATTCTCGAAAAGGTGTCTATTTGCTTCAGATTTTTACACAACATTGTAACAAACATTCAGAAAGACAGAGGCTACTTATGTTTTAAAAAACTGTATAGATTATCTGATAGAACCAACTGCAAGAAAGAAAATGCTGTTCTGTGCTGTGAAAATGTGTAGTTTAGTTTTCTTTCTCACAGTCGGTTTTAGCAGAAAAATGAAAGTTGTATTGATAGCTTATCGGTTTATGATTAGAATCCTGCCACGGAATATGAATCGTCCGAAACTTTGTAATCCTACCATTTCACAGATTAAACTGTGTGAAGAACTGTCATTGAAGCTAGTGCTCTCATAAATTCAGCAGCCGGAAGAGGTCTGTCGCATACCCTCTATACCAAAGATCCCAAACGATTTACCTTCTCATTTTAAGTGACTTCAATCCCCATTCAGGGTTTGTTTGCAATAACAAGAAGCGAGGGTCCAGGTCAGACAGAGGAGGAACAGCAGCTGGACTTGGAAGGGGGGAGGAAGTAGACAGAGGGGGGAAGGAGTAAATGGACAGACAAACAGCGATAAGGAGAAGAAGAAGGGAGGGAGGAAAGGAGTAGATGGACAGAGAGAAGAGGGCGGGGAGAAGATTAATAGGACGTATATCTAATTCCAATACACGTCTAGCAATTACGAAGCATTATCGGGTTCGCTAGCTGTCTTAATAAAAGCAAACAACTCGACTATTTTACCAAAATGGCGTGATAATTCTACTAATAAATTAAGTGGTAAGCCTATAAAGTCTCGTATCTAATGCTGTATCATACATCGGTCTCTTACTTGTCAGCGTTCAGTTCTATGCCACTTTCACTCTACAGCAAGTGTCGTAATTATTTCACACGGTGGCAATCGTTTCACCACTCACTCACCTTCAGCATGCGTATTTGCACGCAGTGACGTGATCAATGTTCAAAGTAATCATGGTATCAGCTTGTGCATGACGATAACAGCTGAGCGTTACGTTCAACAGACGTAATTAACGCTATGCGTTTAGCAAATGTTATAACGACTTTTATTGATCGTTCGTTGCAGTCTCGACAATGACGAGATGATATTATCGTTATTTATCGTCGTTAATGAATTGTTGAAATGAAAATGATATAGTAGCAGCCTCCATACTCATCACAGTCGGTCCATTGGATTTTTAATATGATGAGCAAACGGAAAGCGTACATCTAACGTTAATTTGGTTTATCTCTTCCCTAATATTCTTCTATGCAACGTCAAGACCCATCTTGTTTGGCGGTTCACGTTAAATATCCATAGCTCTGACTGTTCTGCTTCAGGAGTCCTACCGGTACAGATTATTCCCTTAACCATACGTTCCACACTTATCTCAGCTACATCGTTTAATTTATACAGAGTGTTCGGAAATTCCCGTTACAGTCTTCTAGGACTTGTAGAGGGGCGTTAGTCCTTAATATTTTTAATAGGACTCCATGTCCGGAAACTTAACGTTCGCGTTCTGCGACGCTGCAATTAAAATGTTTAACTTATCCACTTCTGCTTGAGGAATTGAATTAGGCGTGATGCATTACAATTATTAGGCAACAATTCGCAAGGAAAATTAACGAAACATCCATTTATCACTTAAGCACATTTGTTTGTATTAACAATTAAACATTACTTGTTTACATTATGATGACTGGGTGTTGTGTGATGTCCTTAGGTTAGTTAGGTTTCAGTAGTTCTAAGTTCTAGGGGACTAATGACCATAGATGTTAAGTCCCATAGTGCTCAGAGCCATTTTTTGTTTACATCAATAAAAAAAAATAACCCAGCATAGGGCATGTATACAACAGTACTGGTTCATTACAACAGGGGCTCGATGTGCCGACCGTCAACGTTGATACAGACATTGTACCCACGAAGCAAATTCTGGTGCACACTCTCCATTCCACGTGATGTCTCTTCAATTTCTAGTGCAGCGCGGCTATAACTTGTGCCAGCAGTTCTTCCTCTGTCTCTACAGGAGACTCGTACAAACATAAAAAAAATTTTGCAACACCTCGGTTCCGATAGTTCCGGAACCTGTACAGAAAATTGGAATAGAGATTAACATGAACATCATTTCCGTCCTTTTTACTGCTCATGAAAACAACACATTGCATGTTGTACCACCATACAGTGAGACCTTCAGAGGTGGTGGTCCAGATTGCTGTACACACCGGTATCTCTAATACCCAGTAGCACGTCCTCTTGCATTGATGCATGCCTGTATTCGTCGTGGCATACTATCCACAAATTCATAAAGGCACTGTTTGTCCAGATTGTCCCACCCCTCAACGGCGATTCGGCGCAGATCCCTCAGAGTGATTGGTGGGTCAAGTCGTCTATAAATAGCCCTTTTCAATCTATCCTAATCATGTTCGATAGGGTTCATGTCTGGAGAACATGCTGGCCACTTTAGTCGAGCGATGTAGCTATCCTGAAGCAAGTCATTCACAAGATGTGTACGGTGGGGGCGTGAATTGTCGTCCATGGAGACGAATGCCTCGCCAATACGCTGTCGATATGGCTGCACTGTTGGTCGGAGGAGGGTATTCAAGTATCGTACAGCCGTTACGGCACCTTCCATGACTACCAGCGGCGAACGTCGGTCGCACATAATGCCACCCCAAAACATCAGGGAACCTCCACCTGGCTGCACTCGCTGGACAGTGTGTCTAAGGAATTCATCCTGACCAAGTTGTCTCCAAACACGTCTCCGACGATTGTCTGGTTGAAGGGATATGCGACACTCATCGGTGAAGAGAACGTGATGCCAATCTTGAGTGGTCCATTCGGCATGTCGTTGGGCCCATCTGTATCGCCCTGCATGGTATCGTGGTTGCAAAGATGGACCTCGCCATGGACGTCGGGTGTGAAGTTGCGCATCCTGCAGCCTACTGCGCACAGTTTGAGTCGTAAAACGACGTCCCCTGGTTGCACGAAAACCATTATTCAACATGGTGGCGTTGCTGTCAGGGTTTCTTCGAGCCATAATCCGTAGGTAGCGGTCATCCACTGCAGTAGTAGCTCTTGGGCGGTCTCAGTGAGGCATGTCATCGACAGTTCCTGTCTATTTGTATCTCCTCCAAGTCCTAAGAACATCGCTTTGGTTCACTTCGAGACGCCTGGACACTTCCCTTGTTGGGAGCCCTTCCTGGCACAAAATAACAATGCTGACGCGATCGAACCGCGGTATTGGGCTTCTAGGAATGGCTGAACTACAGACAACACGATCTGTCTACCTCCTTCCTGGTGGAATGACTGGAGCTGATCGGTTTGCTGACCCCCTCCGTCTAATAGGCACTGCTCATGAATGGTTGTTTACATCTTTGGGTGGGTTTAGTGACATCTCTAAACAGTCAAAGGAACTGTGTCTGTGATAAAATATCCGTAGTCAACGTCTATCTTCAGGAGTCCTGGGAACTGTGGTGATGCAAAACTTTTTTTTGATGTGTGTAAATTAAAGTTTGCATACACTCACACTAAAAGTAGCCTATAGGAGTTAAATCAAGGGAATGCGGCGGCCACGCCGTTTCACTGCATCGGCATATCCATCTTTCACCATATCGTGTGTTGAGATATCTGCGAACCACTGTGAGATGTGAGGTGGTGCACTATCACGCTGAAACCCCATTTCCTGACGGACATTCAGTGGCACAGCTTCCAAGAACGGGTCCAATCCGTTTTGTAGGAACATCAAGTATGCCGGACCCATCAGCTTGAGGGGAAGCAGGTATGGCCCAATCACATGACCGTACAGGATACCTGCCCACCCGTAAATTCCAAGCCGACGGTGAAATCCCTAAACATGTATGGAACGAGTATTTTTGTCAGGGTAGACATGGCTGTTTTTCGAATTCAGAACACAGTCCTAAGAGAACATACATTTATCTGTGGACAGAAGTCACAGAACACTCGTCGTGGAAACGGGGAGAGGGGTTGCCAATGCAGCGACGCAGGAACCACGTACAGTAGGCGAGGCGTTGTGGAAAATCGTGTGGACCCATAGTGTGTACTCTTTTCAAGTGTTACATTCGGCCACGCTGGCCACTCAGCTATCAAGGCGGACAGTACCTCTTCTTCAAATTCTTGCATGCAGCGTTGCAGTGGAGTACCATAGTCCTGCCTCCTCACGGTGAAGGTACCTGCTTCTCGGAGCCACTGCGTAACTTGGGCAAAAAGTTTGTGCGATGGAATATTACGTTGCGGAAAACATTCGTGATGAACCCGACCAGTACCCCTTCCGCTACCTCGAGTTTCGCCATACAAAAGGAGCATGTCTGTGTATACTGAAAACGTGTACGGAACCATGTTTGCTTTAACGGAGACGCTCAGGCATTGAATAGGTCTCGCAGCAAGGTAGACGTTAAGTGACATCAAGTGACCATCTGACGGAGTACACGTCACCCTGTCTACCTTATTACGTGCCAAAACCCAGGACAAGAACTCTGAGACTATTCTCTTACCCTCAGCAGACGTGGACACGTTATACATCAGAACTGAAACTGTCGTAGAACGGAAACGGTACGTTTCCGCCGGCCGGAGTGGCCGTGCGGTTATAGGCGCTACAGTCTGGAACCGCGTGACCACTACGGTCGCAGGTTCGAATCCTGCCTCGGGCATGGATGGGTGTGATGTCCTTAGGTTAGTTAGGTTTAAGTAGTTCTAAGTTCTAGGGGACTGATGACCACATTAGTTAAGTCCCATAGTGCTCAGAGCCATTTGAACCCGAGCCATTTGGTACGTTTCCGGGTATGGGTTCCTGCTCAGATTACTATGTACACACTCCCCTCTATAAGACCTCGATGTTTGTAACGGTAATTTTAGAACACCCTGTAGTACCATGTCATTGTGACAATTAGGACACATATATAAAATTGCGTTCTTTAAAAGAATTGTTGAAATACGTTTTGCACGCGGACGTTTTTTATGAGTGTTCAGTAATGCGCAGTGCAATGTAATACTGGTTTCATTTTCTTTGCAAGCTACATACGTTATGTTGAGTGGTACTTCAGTAAATAAATTAGTGAAATCAAAGTGAACTAGAAATTAGAATATAAATGGAAAACTTGGTTTAGTTTAGAGAGTTACATACTCGCATTCAGTGGGCAGAACAGCAGAACAGAAGAGACATTGACCGTGAAGTCAGCAAGTTCCACATAAGCGGGCGCTGTCGATTCAGCCGTCAGGGCATCGCCCGACCGGCTCACGTGTTTCTCAGTTGTCGCATGTAAGCAAAGGCCCTCGCCTACACTCCAAGAGCCAATGACCGACGTTAAGAAGATTCTTCGAGAAGCTTTCCAACGTGACGGAAGAGGCAATGACCGGCTCACGTGTTTCTCAGTCGTCACATGCGATCAGAGGCCCCCGCCTACATTCCAAGAGGCCATGACCGACGTTAAGAAGATTCTTCGAGAAGCTTTTCAACGTGACAGAAGAGGCAATGGCCGTGAAGTCGTTCACCTCCAGTCAAATGAAGTGAATAAATATGCGAGACACGGTGGCCCGGACAGATGAAGACAGATGAAGATGGGGACGAAGACGAAGACGGAGACGGGGACGGAGACGAAGACGAGAGACGAAGGAAGAAAAGAAGAGTAGCAGTAGTTTTCAGTCAGTTTCGGTGCTGAAGACCGTCATGCAAGAAGAGACTGCATCATGCACAGATGCACCAAGTCCGCCGCTGTAATGGAATAGCAAGCAGCAGCCGCGGCGCCAGAAGACAGAAGTTAAAAGGTATTTGAAGTCTGATTTTTACGTACCCGGGTGACTCGTGAGGACGGGAAGGAGATGGCCTCACCTCAGCGGTCACCTGTGAGCTGGGATGAAGACCTGACAGCCGAAGACTGGCAAGCAGGAGTCCGTGGTTAGAGTTCGGGACACTGGCCTTGCACCGCCGCGCCGCTCCGCTGGTCGACGCACAACACACGCAGCCGCTTAGAGAAGAGAAACACTGGGACGCAACATCCAAGGTACCACCATCCGATGCACGACTTCGCTCGCAATAATTAAACGGGCCACCTCGCGCTGCGCGTCTCCAGTCAACTGGGCGAGACGGCGACACGAGATACACACCGCTACGCGTAATTAGACGCCGCCGCCGCCGCCGCCGCAGCAGAAGACTTCACAAACGACACAGCTGCCGCTCTTCGAACCAGAACATCCCGTAAGATACAGTTGTACAAATCTTCAATAAAAGTTATCTTATGTAAAAATGATGTTTCATTCGACCTCATACCCGAGCCAAGGAAGAACCCACCCTGCCCACATGTTGTTAAGGGAGAAAAGTTAATTTATTTAATATTTTCACCCCAAATGTAACAGCTGTGTTACTAAATGTGACACTTCTGTCACTCAATGTAACTGGGTTTTCTCTTTTGATGCTGTCAATTGTCAGGATGAGCATTCTAAAGCATTCTGTCAGGGTGAAAATATTAAATAAATTAACTTTTCTCCCTTAACAACATGTGGGCAGGGTGGGTTCTTCCTTGGCTCGGGTATGAGGTCGAATGAAACATCATTTTTACATAAGATAACTTTTATTGAAGATTTGTACAACTGTATCTTACGGGATGTTCTGGTTCGAAGAGCGGCAGCTGTGTCGTTTGTGAAGTCTTCTGCTGCGGCAGCGGCGGCGGCGGCGTCTAATTACGCGTAGCGGTGTGTATCTCGTGTCGCCGTCTCGCCCAGTTGACTGGAGACGCGCAGCGCGAGGTGGCCCGTTTAATTATTGCGAGCGAAGTCGTGCATCGGATGGTGGTACCTTGGATGTGGCGTCCCAGTGTTTCTCTTCTCTAAGCGGCTGCGTGTGTTGTGCGTCGACCAGCGGAGCGGCGCGGCGGTGCAAGGCCAGTGTCCCGAACTCTAACCACGGACTCCCGCTTGCCAGTCTTCGGCTGTCAGGTCTTCATCCCAGCTCACAGGTGACCGCTGAGGTGAGGCCATCTCCTTCCCGTCCTCACGAGTCACCCGGGTACGTAAAAATCAGACTTCAAATACCTTTTAACTTCTGTCTTCTGGCGCCACGGCTGCTGCTTGCTATTCCATTACAGCGGCGGACTTGGTGCATCTGTGCATGATGCAGTCTCTTCTTGCATGACGGTCTTCAGCACCGAAACTGACTGAAAACTACTGTTACTCTTCTTTTCTTCCTTCGTCTCTCGTCTTCGTCTCCGTCCCCGTCTCCGTCTTCGTCTTCGTCCCCATCTTCATCTGTCTTCATCTGTCCGGGCCACCGTGTCTCGCATATTTATTCACTTCATTTGACTGGAGGTGAACGACTTCACGGCCATTGCCTCTTCTGTCACGTTGAAAAGCTTCTCGAAGAATCTTCTTAACGTCGGTCATGGCCTCTTGGAATGTAGGCGGGGGCCTCTGATCGCATGTGACGACTGAGAAACACGTGAGCCGGTCATTGCCTCTTCCGTCACGTTGAAAAGCTTCTCGAAGAATCTTCTTAACGTCGGTCATTGGCTCTTGGAATGTAGGCGAGGGCCTTTGCTTACATGCGACAACTGAGAAACACGTGAGCCGGTCGGGCGATGCCCTGACGGCTGAATCAACAGCGCCCGCTTATGTGGAACTTGCTGACTTCGCTGTCATTGTCTCTTCTGTTCTGCTGTTCTGCCCACTGAATGCGAGTATGTAACTCTCTAAACTAAACCAAGTTTTCCATTTATATTCTAATTTCTAGTTCACTTTGATTTCACTAATTTATTTACTTAAGTACCACTCAACAGTTATTATCGGTAAGGGTTGTATCCTGCTTGGTTGAAAGGAAACCAACACGCATCAGAGGTGATGTGAGATCGTTAAGCACTTACAAAGCGCTGGCAGCCGGGAAATTTCACACATCACCTAATTCAAATAAAAAAAGCCACCTATAAATTCACGAGTCCAAGGGTAGGTTATCGTTTGGGAGGCATTATTTTATCTACTTTTCTGATCAAGCTTTATTGTTACAAAGTTTCATAAAAAAAGAACATTCATAGTCATTAAGTACTAGTGTGAAGTTAGAAGCTGAGCAGAGATATAAGTACTTGTTAGAGACTCTCCATGATACATTTATTTTTTTGCCATTAGTCCATGGTTTAACTCTCGATTTATAAATATCAGATTGGTTGTATTTTGAATGGATATAGTTCTGAATCGAATTCTACCTGAACTGATATTGTAAGAAGGATGCTTACGAAAAATTACGTCATTGGTGTCTAAGGATTTATTTGCATTCAAGACAATGTCCATTGCTGACGAGGAAACATTTCAGTCACATCATATTGTTTGAGACGCACAACTGTACCACTTCTAACACTAAATAAATATTGATCACCAACTGAACTAGCACCCACAATTCCGGTAGATAACATCTGCTGCAGTAGTGTCTTGTCGTCAGATGTTCCTGTATCGAAATCACTTTCATTAGCCTCAGTGTCCATACACTGAAAACTTCAGAAGTGTAACGGAAATTTTCATCACTTCCTAAAAGCAGCTGCTCTCTCTCTGAATTTTATAAACGACTTCTTTTCGCCATTGCAGAAGATCACTCACAAACGCGGTGGTAAACACAAACGAAAAAGTCGCGCTTTTGCGATTGCTTCACGGAAAGCATACTGTCAACGCGTGCTTGAGTGGCAAATGTTATAACTAGCCCAGAATACGCTTTATTGTTAGAAGAAGCTACCATATAGTGGACGAATCTCAGCTGATACAACAATTTCATCGACAGGCAGGTAACTTGTCATTCCCATCAGCTATTAACCAGAGAACGCAGCGGACGGACATATAGATCATACCCACTTAAAAGGTTGATGTATCAGTGTCCATTGATGACAATTCAGGAGGGTAACAAGTAGCATATTTAGGTATCCGTCAGCTTTTATACTTTACTTTTTCAGTTAGTCTTGGTAGGATGAGTAGGGTGTGTGCGTTCTGTGTGCGGGCGCAGAAGGAGCTGACCATATTCACGAATATAGTGTTGGCTCCTGTCACCCGTTTTTACACTGCTGCCTCGGGGTGCAGCTGAGGAGAAAAAATCTAGCTCGTCGCGTGGGACACCTCGCCCACGGTCTCTGCTGCCGAGGCACCTTCTAGAATACCAGAAGCGTTGGATCTTCCCTCAGAGCATGGTGAATGGAGGCATGTTACGCGTTCACGTCGCTCGAGGCGAAGGTCCAGTTTGGAGGCTGAGTACTTGGCCTCACGCAAAAGCCTTGTGAGTGAAGAGGTGGCCGTCCTTCAACAGTGTGTGAGCAGGCACACGTGAGCAGGAGTTTGCTCGTTACCGGCAGCTCCAACATCAGGCGCGTTATGGAGCCCCTTAGGAAGACAGCGTTCTGGGCTGGAAAGAAAGCCAATGTACACTTGGTATGTCTACTGGGGGGAATTATCCGAGATGTGGAGGCGGCCTACCATGTGGCTGTCGAGCGTGCAGTGCGTAGTCGCTGCTAGATTTGGCTCACGTCGGCACCAATAACGCCTATCAAATGGGTTACGAGGCCATCCTCAGCTCATGTAGATGACTGGCGGAGGGGGTAAGGGCTGTTTCCTTCGAGCTATGAAATGAAAAAACAGGCCACCTCATAGTTACACAAATAATTTAATAGTAAATGTCTTACTGCCAAGCATACCCTGGTGTGGATAAGAATTCGAAGTCACCCAGCAGTAACGAATACCATGATGAAACCGAGAAGAAAAAGAAAGTACTGGTGTGCGAGTTGAAAGATCAAGAAGAACACAGTGTTGATGTTCTCTGAAACAGTGATCACAGGGCGAAACAAAAATGTTGAGAGTATCCCATTACAGAGGAAGACTGAGTCACAGAAAGCCGTCATCAACAAAGACTCAAGCTGATAGTAGAAATTTATTTATTTACATCTACATACGTCCTCTTTAAGTTACCGAACTGTGCCTGATGCAGGATACCTCCCAGCAGTACTAGTCATTTCCTTTCCTGTTCCATTCAGAAATAGAACGAAGTGAAAACGACTATTTTTCTCCGTATGAGCCATAATTTCTCTTATCTATGTGGTCCTTACGCGAAGTTTATGTTGGTGGTAGTTGAATAGTTCTACAGACAGCTTGAAATGCCAGTTCTCTAAACCTTGTCAGCAGTTTTCCTCTAAAATACCGTCACCTTCCTCCTGTGATTCTCATTTGAGTTCCTGAAGCGTTGAAGCATCCCCGTAGCACTTCCTCATTGTTCGAACCTACCAGGAACAAATCTGCCAGCACGCCTCTGAATTGCTTCGATGTCTTTCTTTAATCCGACTTGCTACGAATCCCAAACACAGGAATACGTCGCACTAATGTCCTACACTAAAGCGCCAAGAAAACTGGTATAGGTATGCTATTCAAGTACAGATATATGTAAACAGGAAGAATATGGCGCTGCGGTCGGCAACGCCTGTATAGGACAACAGGTGTCTGGCGCAGTTGTTAGATCGGTTACTGCTGCTACAATGGCGGGTTATCCAGATTTAAGTGGCTTCGAACGTGGTGGTATAGTCGGAGCACGAGCGATAGGACACAGCATCTCCAAGGTAGCGATGAAGTGGGGACTTTCGCGTGCGACCATTTCACGAGTGTACCGTGAATTTCAGGAATCCGGTAAAACATCAAACTTCCGAATAGGTACGGCTGGAGAAAGATCCTGCAAGAACGGGACCAACAATGAGTAAAGGGAATCGTTGAACGTGACAGGAGTGCAACCTTTCCGCAAATTCCTGCAGATTTAAATGCTGGGCCATCAACGAGTGTCAGCGTGTGAACCATTCAACGAAACATTATCGATATGAGCTTTCGGAGCCGAAGGCCCACTCGTGTACCCTTGATGACTGAGCGACACAAAGATTTACGCCTCGACTTGACCCGTCAACACCGATGATGACTAGAAACATGTTGCCTGGCCGGACGAGTCTCGTTTCAAATTGTATCGAGCGTATTGGCGCCTACAAACTCGTGAATCCATGGACTCTGCATGTTAGAAGGGGACTGTTCAAGCTGGTGGAGGATCTGTAATGGTTTGGGGTGTGTGCAGATGGAATAATGTGGGACCCATGATACGCCTAGGTACGACTCTGACAGGTGACACGTACGTAAGCATCCTGTCTGATCGCCTGCATCCATTCATGTCCGTTGTGCATTCCGACTTACATGGGCCATTCCAGCAGGACAATTCGACACCACACACGTCGAAAATTGGTACAGAGTGGCTCCAGAGACACTCTACTGTGTTTAAACACTTCCGCTCGCCACCAAATTCCCCAGACATGAACATTATTGAGCATATCTGCGATGCATTGCAACGTGCTGTTCAGAAGAGATGTCCACCTCCCCGTACTCGTATGGTTTTATGGACATCCCTGCAGGATGCATTACCGAAGAATGAGGTGGATATGAAGGATGGGAGCTCGCAGTTTAAGGTCCTGCCTCGAACGAAGTCATCAGAGAACGTACACAAACTTGGACTGCGTAAGGATGGGGACTAAATCAGTCGTGTCTCTCTCAAGTGAACCAACCAGTTATTCCCCTTAAACGAATTTGGGAAATCATATAAAGCCTAATGGCCGTCAACGGGGATGTGCCTGAGAACTGCGCCACCTGGTGTGATGAGAAATCAGTCGGCTTTACGTGTGCAGACTTGAAAGGATTCACTAGCGACAAATAAATACAGAGAACGGCACAAAAAGTTGAACCAATAATAACCAATTTTTTAAGTTATAATTAATTATTCTCTGTTTCTTTCAGATATTTATTCAGAAAGGCATATCAATTTTTATAATAACTGATAATACTTAGAGTTAATTTTGTTATTCCTTACGTACTGCAAAAAAGGTTTCTAGAAAATGTTAACAAAGTGATCAGATTCCAGTGAACCACTTCCTTAACAGCGGAATCATCCGCGATAGAGCCACAATTAAATTTTCATTTAGTGCATGAAGCAAAATCAGTTCCAAGATATACGGACACTTCACTTATTTACACCCTAAAAAATACGTATTTCCACTTTTACAAACATATTCGTCGCAAGATATTCCACAGTTGTGTGGAGTTGAGCCTGTGAAAATAAAAACAATAATATTTACAAGTGTATTTTGTACTGACACAGTAATAAACTTTAGAATTAATAAATCCTGCAGAAGTTTCTCTACAAATACGTCTAGTCCGATAGAATCATCAGAAAACCTGTTGCGAAACGGAAAAACACGAGCACGAATATTTTTTCGTTCATGACATTATCAGACAATACACACTTAGCTCCGAGTCTGTATACACTTCTGTGTATACATTAATTCCTCATAATTCTGTAGTGTATAACTCATAAAGTCTCCGTATTGTCGCCATGAACATAACTTTTTATATTCAGCTGTTTTCAAAGCCATTTGTGCTGCAGGTACTAAACTCAGTTCTAGGAAACAATTGGAATCTAGTGAATACAAAGATACAGCATGTTACTACTTTCACGTGTCGTACTGCCATCTCCGGTGGACGCTTTCGTGGGATGAAAAATCTTCTGTTGGCGTGTGTAAGGCGGAAAAGAATTAACTTCTGGAATATCCATGTCAAGTGAGGATCCATGTGAAATAATCTTAGCTTATACCGTTAATATGTGCAGCGCAATGTGGCGAATGTCAACGGCTATAACTATTTGATGCATAGTGCTACGACCCGAGCCGGTGTCGCGTTGCTATAAGGAGGTGGAGCGAAGAGCGGGGATGAGTGATCCTGTAGGGCGCCGAGGCACTAGTGGGATATAATTCAATTAACAATCTTTTATTGGCAAGTGTTTTACAATCACTCCGCCTTCTTCCCGATGCTGTTAAGTCACCGACCGTGCTGAGACTGCGTTGCTTGAAAACCGTAGCTGGCGCGTCAGTGCCCGACGAGGAAACTGCTGACAAGGAAAGTGTCTCCACTCGAACAGGAATTGAGTGTTCGTGGTGAAAGCGTTCGTTATGATACTCTTAATTTCCTACTCTCGGGCTTTAAAAATGTGCATGAGATTAATAAAAAATGCATGAGTCATGCAGAACCACAGTAGAGAAAAACAATTGGTTCAAATGGCTCTAAGCACTATGGGAGTTAACATCTGAGGTCATCAGTCCCCTAGACTTAGAACTACTTAAACCTAACTAACCTAAGGACATCACATACATCCATTCCCGAGGCAGGATTCGAACCTGCGACCGTAGCAGCAGCGTGGTTCAGGACTGAAGCGCCTAGAACCGCTCGGCTACAGCGGCCGGCCACAGTAGACACATTTGGCGAAAGCACTAGCTGCACAATCCTCGGAATCATATTCTTGAGCTGCAAAATCAAATACCACTTGAATCACGTTCTTGAATTCCACAGTCTGTGTAGGAGTATTGTACCCAGTCGCTTTCCAGGAATATTTAAGCAGAGGCTGACGGAATGGAACAGACAGCTGGTTATGAGTAACAGAATGCATTTTCCATACGAAAATTCTATTTCCTAATTTAGTGTCCAAGTCACTGCATAGAGTCCTTATAGAGTCGGTTATTCTTCTTGCGGATATATGTTTTCTTACTTCTTCGACAATATGCGTCCCAGACTGGCGAATATCTTGGTATTCCTGTACATCTCTGTCTGTCATGAAAGCAGTGATGTGTCTACGGTACACTCTGTATTCTTTCTTGAGACGTGCTATGATAGCTGCAGAACATTTAAACTTTGTGTGCCCGATTTCTCTTTCTGTTAGCATTTCCCATCATTTCAGGTGCCGGTAATGGAAATATTTTCCTTCAAATTGAGATAGAATGTGTTGTTTTACCTCTAGTTCTTTGGTTCTCCTGTCTCCTCGAAATGGATGTTCATTACGTCATTTTTCTCCACACAATGAAATATTACTTTGATGATCAGTACACTTTTTGGAGATGGATGTCTCATCAGTAACGATCTGTAGGTCGCAACTATACATGGAGGTGTATATTAATTACCACAAATGCAGTCATAACGTCCTTTAAAATAATTATGTAAAAATACTAACAGTGTAGGATTTGTTTTCTGGTGAAGGTTCATTCTTTTTGAGGAGAACGGTTTTCACTACTGCCACAAGCACTACACTCTTGAATACTATAAATCGAGCTATATTCTATAAAGTCATTTTCTTTTTCCACTATCCTATCCAATGTAACTTCATTTGATCAGTCAAAAGAATATTCATGTTTCTGAACAATTAAGTCCACCAAAAACATTGCGAAAGTATCGTCATCCTTCCTAACCGTCTTCCGGTGAGTAACGCCTTCTTGAGTGCCACAACATTTAAAACGTTCCAGACATCAATGGTTTCAGGCCACTGAAGATGCTTTGCAAATAATAAAAGCAAGATGGTTATGGCAATAAACAAACTGCCTTCAATGTTGCACAGACAGAATATATCTCCACGAATTTTGAAGCAACTAAGGAAAGACGGAAAACAAAATATGACGATCAGTGGTTTCGTTCATTTTTGCTGTATATGTATAACAATACTGACACTATATAATAAACACGTCAACCACTCGTCAAGGTACGTGACAGACCGGCGTGTTAAGCTCCCCAATTTCAAGACAGCGAGCGCTATTGTACACAAATCAAAAGCAACACAGTGACACTCCGTCTCAGGCGTGGTTATAAATGTGAAATGGGTCTGTGTTCTAATGACTAAACACAAATTTCTTTTCGAGCCGAGAGACGTTACTAGTAAATTGAGGGTCCTATTGGGTTTTTTAAAGGATGATCTTGGTTTGCGTAAGTTGGATGTCTACCGCCTTCCTTGCAGTTGTGGCATGTCATATATTGATCAGATTATCAGTACTGTGGAGAACCGATATACTGGGCATAAGCGGCACACACGCTTACAAGAGCCAAACAAATCTGTCTTTGCAAAACATTGGTCTTTCTATGAAATACAACAAAACGCAAATTCTGGTATGCACCTCCAGTTATTGGGATAGTATTATTAAGGAAACAGTTGACATTAAAGTAGCTAGTTACCTTATAAATAGAGATGGTGGTTTTTGTTTAAATTCTGAAAGGAATCCTGCCCTCTCCCTTTTCAAGAAACAAAGGGACACAGTTTATGCTGCTTCAAACGTTGATTATCAATTTCGCTATCGATAGTTTATAACGTCGGTCATCTTTGGTTTGTGATGGCACTAGTGTTTACTGTATGTGTGTATTAGCTCTCTATGGAAACCGAAGTCTTAAAATCACTTGCACAGCGCTTACTTGCTGCAGTTTTGCCTTGAAAATGGCAAGGTGTGCTTTTGTCGAAACATCGTCGGTTTTCGACGACGTCACCCGGCTGCATTCCCGTAAGTTATATGAGATAAAATTGATGCCTTAATCAATAATGATTATGTCGGGGATGGTAAACTACAATAACCTCTTAGTCGACATTGCTTGTGCAAATGTTCTCGCTTGTTTGTAAGGAATGGAAACTCTCACAACGTAACTCAAAAAGTAGTCTATGATAGTTAGCATGTAGTGGTTACCTGCTGGTATTGGTTAAATGAACTCGAGATGCCCATTCTCTAAATTACTAATAAACTGGATGTCTCTGGTAATCTCTGAAGTCGTACTTGTTGTTCACTTATACTAACAAATTTTGCTCATGACACACAATACTTCACATAGAGCTCATTGTTCTGTCTTCTTCTCCTCCACAAATATCGTTCAGCCATCCCACAATCTGTTATTCTGCATCCTTTGTATGTTGATAACACATGATCTTGAGCTTCTTAATACGTCTTCCTTTAGTGATGCAAATACTACGATGTGTACCCCAACATTCTTCGTCCTACTTGATAGTCCATGATGCATAGAAAACTATCGCTAGCAGTATGCATTTTCAGTTCTACACCTTCTGCCGTCCTGTGAGGTTTCACTGAATTGCTTGTATGACACAAATCTTTCTGCTTACTCCATCTGCATTGCCATATTTCTTTCTCAGCTTACCAACTACCTCAAAATCGAATTAACACAACTTCAATACCCAATGAGTCAACACGCTGGAGGGATCTTTCAGCTCTAATTCCCACTGTAATGCTGAATGAAAGTTATGACTCCGAATTTTCTGCCATATGGGTAACGCAAAAACTAAGTGGCTCATAATTAAACTGAACAGTTCCATCTATGCGTTCAGTAATTTCATTTGGATTTGTTTAACTGCCTTGATGCGCGTGCTAGTGCTGTTTCCCCTGTACTTTCTGACTTAAAATGCATCTGATCACCTGGCTGGTTGCATCACAGAACGGGATAAATTCTTCTCGGGAATATTAATACCTGCTGGTTCTTAGTACCACCCTTAATTTCTTGAATGTGGTTTGACACTTCGCCATCCACTGGATTTTATGCGTTTTTTCTTTTTTTAATGTGTCAACGGTTTCGTAATGACAGCACATCGCTGTACATATATCCTATAGTAATTCGATAAACCTAAAAAGAACGGTAACTGCCTCATAAACTGAGATAGTGGGAAATCACGAGCTGCATACATAAATCTTGAATCAATCTTTTCACTGTCTTGGCTGATTGCACGCTCTAGATTGCTCACTTCTCTAAATGAAAAGTTACGCTTTTGAATGCCTAACGTTAAAAGCACCGCATACAACCTTTTCAAGAACCTATTCAAGTCACCGCATGTGCTCCAGCAGGTCATTGGTAAAGGCAATATTGTCTAAAAAGATAACTGTGCTCTTATGTAGCTTCAACCTTCTCAACATCAGATCTAACAACTTTTGAAAAGCGCTCGGTGCATTCTTAAGCCCAAAAGGCGTCTCCCTAATGCCAGGAGAGCCACGCAAATGTTCTCATCTAGGAGGCTGGAACGATTTAACGTTCGTGTACTTTATTTCTTCAACGTTTACTTCGTTAACATTCATTGATAATAACGGCTCTGATTTCAACTTTATGTAATTATGTTACTTTGTTGTTTGTTACGTTGATGACATCAGCCTGTAACCTGCACGTTCGAAACTATTCGCTAGCAGTATATATACCCTGTATAGAAGATCACGTTACTTTCGCGGATATGCTATAGAGGATATTTAGAAAATTGCCACTTGAAGCTGACTACAGAACGACTCTACTATCCCCAATGTGCATTTAGCATCAGTGCCATGAAGATAAGAGAAATTACAGCTTGTAGAGACGTATAATGACAGTCGACGCCCCCGCCTATCCCCCCCCCCCCACCCTGTGGGGCGGCGGGTTATTAATAGAATAAGAATATGTTTTGCTCGCTGTCTTTTACGAGAGCCTGAAAATTATTTTTTCGGTCAGCCAGAAAGCGATAGACAACATATTGACCGTAATTTGCAGTCTGCAAGTCTACATTCTTCTTATACTCACTGAAAGAAATGTTTCTACTCCCTATTTATTCAACGCGTTCAGGAACTATGATTATAAATGAATGTTTTGAGTTCTAACTGATTCATAGACTTCATGACATTTCAGACGCACAACATAGTAATATTTCTGATAATAATAATAATAGTAATATCTCTATCATAAATATCACTATGAGCAGTTCAGAGGCGACCTCTACGATTAGTTCCCATTGAATGGTCTATCTTTCTGACCTCTAATAATCAAAGCTAATTGCTCGCCACAAAAGTGGAAAATAATATCACCACTTACCACGCGGTTGTGTTAACATTACGGGCTGCACACAAACTGTTACTTCCGCGAAATCTAAGCGATCGAGGAAGGTGTACAGTTCTCGCGAGCTCAATTTCTATTACTACTGAAAACGCGTTTAATAGCAGCCTGGCTGTGACGTCATCCGAGACAGCGCGTAAGCTGGCGTTTGACTGACGCAGACCGTATGAGAGCTGGATGCGAAATGTGTGTGTCCATCACTCACTCACTCACTTGAAGCACGGACTGAACATCGAGTCCGATGGCGCAGGAGTCTAAGCAGCGAAGCTGCTGCTCCTCCATGGTAGGCAACGGTGGGGACGATGGCCTCTGGTTCGGATGGTCGTCGGGCTACTTTCGAAGATTTTCGAAGTAGGCAATGGTGGCTGCCTCCTATGGAGCAAGTTGTCGCCTGCCGGAGCGCCACTCCTCTTTCAGCCACTTCTCGGCGGCCTGGTATACGTGCTCCCAGTCGTCGGCGGTGAAGATGGGGAGGGCGTTGATCGCTCGTAGCTCCTTCGGAGACACCGCCTCGTGCAACAGGCCACGAGTGTGGCGGAAGTCGCACGGGATGTGAGGAAGGGGAGGCTTGGGGACGTCAGGCGGCGTAAAAGGATCGGGGTTGTCCCTGTGAGGGTACGACTCATCCTTGATTGACGCCGCGATCTTCTTAAGGAAGGGCTGCACACTGCGCTCATCTGGGAGCTGCAGGCACAGGGGTAGCTCCTCCTCCCCAAAAGTCCCTTCCTCGACGTCGGAGGTAACTGGCGGCGCCTTTTTCCTGGTTCTTGGGATCGCCGCCACAGCGGCGAGTCGACGTCCATCGCCACCCGCATTTCTGAAGGTGACGAGGTGATGGGCGTCTGCGTGGCGGCGTCCACCCCCACCGTGCGCCCCGCAGGGGAGGCGGGCGAAGGTGCGGGCACCTTCGTCTTGAGAACTCGCAACTCCTCGCGCAGCTGACGATGAACACTTACGAGCTCTGCCTGAAGCGCGGCCCGTTCTGCCGCAAAGGCGTCTTGGAAGGCGGCCATGGCGTCGTCAGTGGCGGCTTCGAGTCGGCGCGGCTCGCACCCCGCGCCAGCTCTGGGGTGCGGGACGGCCGTCCTGTCACCAGACACCGCCGCAGGGCGTGTCGCGGCGGGCTGGTGGCGAAACTCCTTAAGATAGCCGCAGCTACGCGAGTTGGCGGCGTGGGGACGGCCGCAGTTCGCGCTTCTGCTAGTCACCCCTCGTGGCTTGGTGCAACTGCGAGTATCGTGTGCCGCCGCGCACTTCAAGCACGTGACGGCGTTCTTGCAAACTGTCGCAGTGTGCCCCAGTTGCTGGCACCTGTAACATTGCACGTCCTTGCGTTTCCGCTGAGAGCGCTTAGGCTGTCGTCGGTGGCCGCTGTTGCTCCCCATCACGGCGATAAGAAGCTCCAGTGCGGCGGCAAGCTGCTTTCCCTTGCGTCCAACCATGGCGTTGGGCTAGTGGCGTTGGCATGCGCGAGCGAACGGTAACGAAGTGAGCCGCAGTGAGTCCAGCAGCGGAGTGCGTGTGTGTGTGTATTTGTGTGTGTGTGTGTGTCACAGCCTCTCAGGCCATATTTATACACTGAAGCGCCAAAGAAACTGGTATAGGCAGGAGTATTCAAGTACAGAGATATGTAAACAGGCAGAATACTGCTCTGCGATTGGCAACGCCTATGTAAGACAACAAGTGTCTGGCACTGCTGTTAGATCGGTTACTGCTGCTACAGTCGCAGGTTATCAAGATACTTGAGAAACATCTCTCCCGGTATTTGTTTTTACTGGACATGCTCTGGCAGATTTAGCGTATGTATCACTGACCATTAGAAAATATTTGAAACCATTTTGTATTGTGTATTAATCCGGGGACCTAGAAACGACAGAGAGGCATCGTCCCGCCGTAGTCCTCAGTGGTTCACAACTCCACAACAGGCCACAGCAGTCCACCAACCCCACCGCCGCCTCACACCGAACCCAAGTTTATTGTGCGGTTCGGCCCACAGTGGACCCCCCCCCCCCCCCTGGGAACGCCTAACGCCTAATACCACACGACTGTAGCCCCAAATGTTTGCGTAGTAGAGTAAGTATGGTTCACGCGTACATGGAGACAGTGTTTGAAACCATTACTCACACATGAATATTCCCTCATATCTTCAAGATCTCCTAGCCACAAGTCATCCAAAACATAAATTATAACCTCTCTACGAGGGTATGTTATGCGTGCTGGTTTGTGTAGTTCTTGAACTACTGTCTCTGTGGTTATTGGATGATACCTCTCTCTCTAACTCAGAAATTTCGAACTGTCTCATTCTAATGAAATGTATTACCCACAGCAGCTCATGCCAAGAGCAGTCGTAGCTGATCTATTGGCTCAATGGTATCGTCGTGGTACATATACTATGGAAATCTGTTTTCCACTTTCTTATGTCGGATGTCAATTTCATCACCAGCATCTAACATAAATTTTATAACGGATTTGTATTTTAAGTTTTTTTTTTTTTTTTGCTTTTTAGTCTCCCAGCAGTCTTACGTACACCTGTCAAATGTAATATTTCACCATACAGTTCCAGATCTTTCAGTGAATAATTTACAGTTTTTGAGGGTGTTAGAAAAATAACGTTAAGTAGACCTGGTGTCTTTTGAAATTCCCCATCACCGATCTGTACTGTGTTTTCTGTTTAAGTTATAGGTTGTGTGTCCAGCATGTATGTTTTTACCATGTTATTCTGTCTATTGTAGCGTCGTTCTGATTGTTAGTGCTATCAGCAATGGCACCATTCTAATAGCGTAATTTTACCGAGAGTTTCCCAAGAGATTTAGTAACAGCCTTACCGTTCGCTGCTGCTTCAAATGTCGTGAATTTAGCAGCCACAACTTCTCTCAAACAGCCTTCCGTGCCTTAATGACTTTATGCTTAGTCGACATCTTGTTAAATACTAATCACAGTTCTGTGTAGGGAACGTATTGCACACTTCTTTGTCCACATTCTATTCAATTATGTCAATCTTCACATTTATTCGTTTACTTTCTTTCCACTTACATTAACTGTGTCATTTAATGTTTTAACGATTTCAGAAGAGCCTGATAGTATGTCTCTAGTTCTCTGCTTACATCTCAACCTTTACGTTAGAGAGTCTGAATTTTGGCATCCATGTAAAACAAATGTTCCAACTATATATACCGAACCCATTATGCCAAGTGCCTTACATGAGTGCAAATATGTCCATGGTTTGATATATACCGATGTACTCACCTCTTTTCATTGCTGTATAAATAGAAACTCTTGTAACTTTATTCTTCACCCATCATCATCCAGTTTTCTTGTTTTTTCAGTAACGAGGAATACTGTGCGTGATTCTAGCGTTCTCCACATATCTTGACAAGTTCATTGAATAACATATCAGTTCCAACATGTGCTTGGCAAATGTGCTTTAAATTCATTTTGTCTTCTTTGAGGGCCACAATGAGGTTTGCATTATCCCTCAGAATTCCAAACCAAAACAGCTGTTATAATGAGTGACATAAAACTACATATCTTAGGTTTTGCGAAACAACTCAAATCACTTAAGAAAGGTAAGTCTTCCGGTCCAGATGGTATACTCCAGATGGTATACCAATCAAGTTCCTTTCAGAGTATGCAGACACAACAGCGCCTTTCTTAGCAATCATATACAACGGCTCACTTGACGAAAGGTCTGTTCCTAAAGACTGGAAAGTAGCACAGGTCACATCAATATTCAAGAAAGGATATAGGTGTAACCCATTGAATTACAGACCCATATCACTGACCTCAATTTGCAGTAGGATTTTGGAGCATATACTTTACTCGAACATTATGAAACACCTTGAAGGAAATGACTTATTGATACATAACCAACACGGATTCAGATCTTGTGCAACGCAGATAGCTCTTTATTCCCATTAAGTAATGAGTGCTGTCGACAAGGGATCTCAGATCGATTCCATATTCCTAGATTTCCAGAAGGCTTTTGATACCGTTCCTCACAAGCGACTATTAATCAAATTGCGTGTATATGGAGTATCGTCTCAGTTGTGTGATTGGATTCGTGACTTCCTCTCAGAGAGGTCACAGTTCGTAGTGATAGACGGTAAATCATCGAGTAGAACAGAAGTGACATCTGGCGTTCCGCAAGGTAGTGTCATAGGCCTCCTGCTGTTCCTGATTTACATAAATGATCTAGGGGATAATGTGAGCAGCCCCCTTATACTGTTTACAGATGACGCTGTAATTTACCGTCTAGTAAAATCATCAGACGATCAATTCTAATTTCAAAATGATCTACAGAGAATTTCTTTATGGTGCGAAAAGTGGCAATTGGCACTAAACAAAGAAAAGTGCGAGGTCATCCACATGGGTAATACAAGAAATCCGAAAAATTTTGGGTATACGATAAATCGCACAAATCTAAGAGCTGTCAATTCGACTAAATACGTAGGAATTACAATTACGAGCAATTTAAATTGGAAAGACCACATTGATAATATTGTGGGGAAGGCGAAACAAAGACTGCGCTTTGTTGGTAGAAAACTTAGAAGATGCGACAAACACACTAAAGAGACGGCCTATATTTCACTTGTCCGTCCTCTGCTGGAATATTGCTGCGCGGCGTGGGATCCTTACCAGGTAGGATGGACGGAGAACATCGAAAAAGTGTAAAGAAGGGCAGCGCGTTTCGAATTATCACACAATAGGGGTGAGAGTGTCACTGATATAATACGCGAGTTAGGGTGGAAGTCACTGAAACAAAGGTTGTTTTATTTGCGTCGAGATATATTTACGAAATTTCAATCACCAACTTTTCCGAATGCGAAAGTATTTTGTTGACACCACCTACGTAGGGAGAAATGATCATCATAATAAAATAAGAGAAATCAGAGCTCGAACGGAAAGATTTAGGTGTTCCTTTTTCCCACGCGCCATTCAAGAGTGGAGTGGTAGAGAAGTCATATGAAAATGGTTCGATGAACCCTCTGCCAGGCACTTAAGTGTGAATTGCAGAGTAACCATGTAGATGTCGATGTAGATGTAGATGAACTATTTTTGGATTTTGAACACGTGTGATTCAAATAAAATACAGAAACACCTGTATAGCTGACAAAACAGAAATATCTTCGCATTCGATCCTCGTTTTCCACGGCAAATCGCCAAATATGAACACAGTATTGAGCTATACTTTTGGCAGTGGGGGAACGCCATAGCTTTCACTGAATGTCGTGAATGTCACACCATAGGCATCTTGCAACATCCCCATAATACTTGGTATTTGGCCTGAAACAGCTTTTTTGAAAATACAGATACATGCTCAAAACAGACTGCATTCCGGTGTGTTTGCAGTGACATGAGAACATCCGTCTTGCTGAAACTGGATGGACCCACAACTATCGATCGTTTGTTATTGGGAAGGAGTACCCTATTCTTCTTGTTATTATCATTATTCAGGTCTTCTGTGCCATCTCAGGACAAGTTGTTTACAACAAACTCCTTGTAATGAGGATGCTTCACCCGCCCTGCCATGATACCAACTACCTCAGGTATTGACATGCAATGAGTTTTACACAAAACAAGTGTAATAAGTTTATTTGTAGCTGCTATGGCGCAGTCAGTAACTAGCACCTTACCGACTGACCTACAATTGTTACTCATCAGAACACTATAATGACAGGGTTATGAAGTAAGAGAAAACAGAAGATTTACAGTAATATATCATTTACTTGTTTACACATCCGCAATGGTACATAGGTCGCAGTACATCAGCAAAATCCACTAGTTCCTTTTTCACATTAACACAGTATTTACCAAATAACTATTACTTGTATGCACTATATTCTGCTCTTATTTCCCTCAAACTGATAGAAGCATTACAAAGCTGTGGTATTTGATTCATAAATTTATTGTGGATGGACACAATGCCTATTGAAGCCATTGGCAATGACTTTGGCAATGCATTGATATATTAATAGAAGCACTGTTCAGAATTATTCACATAAATACAATACACTTGAAGATAGTTCACAATATCATTCTGTAAAGCTTGATTACATGATAGCCAGTGGTGCAGTCTCTCTGAAACAAGAGATAGCACCATCATTAGTCCAAATAAGTTCATAACAGTAGGGTACTATATATAAATGGATAGACCCCCAGATTTCAGCCTGAGTGTTGCATCATAGTACAGTGATGTGATAGCATCATATCATCATAGTAAATGTCTGGGGGAGAAAGAGATGGGTCGGAATCTGTAGTCATCTGAACATTGATGTACGGTATTGCACAACATACTTCATCCCATTCCGACAGAGTAAAGTGCTCTTTAACGCTCTTCAGCACATCTTCAGTCTCCATCGCCAAAAGCCAGTCACTGTCTGCTTCTGTATCTATATTCAGATGCTTTGACCCACTGAGAAATAATTTACATGTAAAAGTAAATAATAGCACCGTACTGGGAACAGTTTGTATCTTCTCATTCACTACATACATATTGCAATATCGCAGGAATGTTCCATGGTTCAACAAATGGTGCATATGTTGGAGACCAGTAGTGACTTACACCATGTTATTTGGGACCCCAGGTACACGTCTGCCAGTCGCGAATGTGCAATATGTCCTCATAAATGAGTGACACACACAACAGGAGATCCTAGTCCTGCTCCAAAATGGTGACCAGTTCCAGTAGAGGATCCCACGTGATGGAGGTCACCACTGCAGCAAGTCCCGACAAGCTGGAGGCTTTTTCCGCCCCTGCTGGTGGTACTGTGAACTAGTTGGTCTCAGGCTGCAGAACAGGACAGGTCGCCTCTTCCATTGTGGAAGAGGCAGACTGACTGGACTTTTCAAAAAGGGTAGGCAATTCCAGGACAAGCAAACGTTTGCATGCTTCCTACGCTCCTCCAGTATCATTTCTCACCAATCCTCATATACAAAGTTATGGACACATTCGTCTGCTGCATGCTTGCAGGTAATAGTTAGTGAAGTCCTCTCTGTACAACACCAGCATCTCATTAATGGAACACACTGTGCACACCGCTGAGGCTAATGAGCGACTGAGATTTACCCGTCAATTTCGAGCGGTATTGGAAAATTCATCCAATAGACTAACACCCTTAACTCCCCAAATAAAGAAAAAAAACACCCTCTGTCCTTACACAGTAACAGCTCATCACAGTCTGAATTTTTCCTGCCCATTACCAGGTGGGAGAGGAAGACTCTTTCAGTAGGGTACAAAGAAGCGTGGTATCACATAATTATTATTAGCTTAATCCTGTGTCAACTGATCTTACTTAGCCAGTGATGTGGTCTACGCTGAAGTCTATTATCAGAGATTACTCGTTTAACTGACCCTACTTCCCGTAAGAAATTATTCTCAAATGCAACAGCCACCGTTTTGCCCGAAACTTTCCTCTACATTAGCCACGCACTCATATAATTTTCGCGGTAGCCCCTGAGGAAGATGGTTGATCTGGAATTTCACTTTTTTAAACTTCAACAGAATCACTTACCGCAATCAGCGCATTCTGATCGCTGCTTCTATCCAACATGCAAGTTCCTTCTCACTTTCAGCTAATGACGCATCTCACCTTTCAGATTTAAGTTATTTTCTCTGTATTTAACCTTAACGATTCTAATTTAGTTTCCAGTTTCTGTATTTACTCGCAGTGGACTGTGACCTGTTCCCTGTCTTTCGTCTATTCTGTCCATATTGCATCTAGATCTCGCTGTACAGTGCCCTCGGGCTCCTCAACCTCTTCACGAAACTTGATTTGTTCCGTTTCCAGGGCCTCTCCTTCGTTTTCTACACTTTAAAAATTAGGATCGGCTTCTTTCCTAAGTTCTTCCCATAGCTGGTTACTTTGTGATCAAACCTCTCGTCGAGGCTTCTAAACATCTCTTCAGTTTCCTAAGTTACATTTTCACTCCGAATTTCACTTTGCTACGTAAATTCTTTTATTTTCCCCCCCTTACTTTGTTCGTTTCTTTTTTTTTTTGCGATAGTCGGCAACCCATGAAGAAGTGCAAGGACTTGGAAAGGAGAAGTGAGAAGGACAGGGGGAGAGGAGGTGGGATGAAATAGCAGTGAGGGGGAGGAGACGGAACATTAGGGAGGAGGGGAGAGGAAGATGACGATCAGAGTTAGAAGGAAGGATAAATATTGGGGGAAAACACATCATCTGGGACAGGGAGATGCAGGAAGTTTCTTTAGGAGAGGAGGTGGAGGAAATTTGTGGTAATGTTTGATGGGACAAAACTGCTGAGGTCATCGGTCCCTAAGCTTACGCACTACTTAATTTAACTTAAACTAACTTACGCTAAGGACAACGCACACACCCACGCCCAAGGGAGGGCTCGAACCTCTGACGGAGGGAGCCTCGCGGACGGTGACAAGGAGGTGGAGGGTGTGGAGATGTAGAGAGGGTGGGACACATCAGTAGTGGTGTGGCAGCAGGAGCGGGGTGGACAGGAGAGGAGACACTAGAAGATGCAGAATCCTTTTTTGTGGTAGGTTGGGGTATAGCGTCACTGGTGGATCTCGGTCTTACTGTCGGATAAAATTTTTCTACCCTACAATGATATTATTCCAATGACATCATTGGAGTCCACATTGAAGGTGTGGCGGTTGGACTTGAAGTCCCGTACCATCCTCCGACGGTATAAGTTCAACGTAGCAGGGAATACCAGAACGTAGCTACTGATATTGGTTTTCGTATTAACGATGTCACATAGAGAGTGGCTGTAGCAAGACTGACACTTTATTAGTTATCGTTAGCCATGGTCTCCATCTGATAGTAAGAGAAATGGGGTGGTGGTGCCAACGCCGGGGAGTAATGGTGCCAATGTGGTGTAAGCCAGTGATAGTGTCGTGCAGGGCATAGAATTTGTCATAGAGACGACGTGCCTTCTCCCGAATGGATGCCCTTAGCGTTACCGTGTCTGTTTCCTTGTGGAGGGTGACAACCCTCATGAGGGGAGGGCATGCAGGCCCAACCGAAGCACTTCATTCTGCAGGCTCAGGAGGGTGTGCATCCGGGAGGCACTAATCGTGGCCCATGCGAAAGAGCCATAAATGAGGGAAGGGTGGATAACCATCCAGTACAGACTAAATTCAATACCCTGCTGCGAAGAGAGGGTACAACGCTTTCATCAGCTTCTCTCCTTTTTGGGTGACGTATTCAGCATGGCGATGAAAGACCGATATTTTATCCATCGAGACACCAAGATATTTGATATCAGGGGACCAAGGGACCAAGATGCCTGCGATAGTGATGCTGTGGTGGAGGATTGGACGCCGTTTGGACAAGTAGTTTTGGCGTCATTGAGGGTGGTCTTGTTTGAACGACACCGGGTGACTGTCGAGTCCACCTGTCTCTGAAGACTAGCAATGAGCTGGTCCGTGTTGCAGCCGGTCGTACAGAACGCCATATCTTAAGCTCATGGCGCCAGGTGACAGTACTGGATGTCTAGCATATCATTAACATAAATGTTACAGAGGATGACAGGCAACACAGAGCCTTGAGGGGTACCCATAGACATGTGGTGTAAATTCGAGTGTTTTCCCTGCTGAGTAACCAAGAAGACTCTATTTTGGAGAAAATTATCCACAATCTTGACATAGATGTCTGCGATGGTTATCTGTGTCAGCAAAGTTAAAGCTAAAAGCCATGTTGACGACCTGACGTGAACTAGACTGAGGCACGCCCACCCGGCTATCCACGCGGTCTAACGCTGCTTCTTGTGTGGGAAGGCGTGCCAGTCGCTGGTACGAATCCGACTGGCGGATTAGTGTCTTGGTCCGGTGTGTCGGTCAGCCTGTGGGTGGTTTCTAAGGTGGTTTTCCATTTACCTCGGCGAATGCGGGCTGGTTCCCCTTATTCCGCCTTAGTTACACTATGTCGGTGATTGCTGCTCCAACACTGTCTCCACATGCGTGTGCGCCATACTTACACTATCACGCAAATATTTGGGGTTACACTCGTCTGGTATGAGACGTTCCCGGGGGGCTGGGGGGTCCACTGGGGGCTGCTCAATAACCCTGGGTTCGGTGTGGGGTGGTGGTGGAGGGTGTGGCCTGCTGTGGCCAGTTGAGGGGTTGTGAACCAGGACGAAGCCTCCCTGTCGTTTCTAGGTCCCCGGTTTAATACCCAATGCAAACACACAGACTGAGGCACTGCAGAGCCCTTGTGACTTGCCATGTAGACGCCAGGTGGCGCCACCGTATTAACCGGAAATATATTAAATACGTTGAAATTATTCTTATAAAATTTTTTACATGATTTTAAAAAAAGCATATTATGTACTAGAGGAATCACAAAGATAAATTTTTACATTTCATTCGTATACAACGTTATGGTGCATTTCACCAATAAAAATTATATGTATGGAAAAACGTAATGGTAACAAACATTTGTAATACTCCTAGGCTATCATTAAATGCTGCAAGACGCTCAATACACCACAACGGCCGATTAGCTCGCCAACTGTACACGACGATCCTTTTATTTACTCCCAGGGAAACGAATCCTAGAGGGTTGGGAAAGTGAATAAGGAAAGGGGGCTGAAAGGGGAGGGGACAGGAAGAAAAAGAGGAGAAGGTAGGGGTGGTACATGGTTAAAAGTTATTTGTCATGACAAGAATAAAAACATTTGCTCGTTACATTGAATTTGCAGTATGTTAGTAATGGTCAGTATTTAAAATATGGAGTTTAAAGGAAAGTTACAAATTTCTGGCATTACTAATAGCAAGTAATCATAGAATAATCTCCTTCCACAGATGTTTATATTATGCTATGATTACTTGCCAGAAATTTGTACTTTTCCTTCCAATGCCCGTATTATGCTTACTGTTTACCATTGGCGACACAATTATTATTATTATTGTAACTATTACACTTGACACCATTTTTTGTTTTATAAATGATAATCTATGATTATGTTAGCATACTGTACATTCTGTTCACCATTTTCTATACAATTTTGTCACTGGATTACCAAAGTGACAGCGAGTGTTAGCACAGCAAAAGAACTCTATTTCTGCTTAGCTGTTATCCTGCTCTTATGATTATGTTATTTCATCCACACTATGGCATTAGTATATCATTACTTCCTTTTAAGCTCCATATTTTAACTACTGATCATTACAAACATACTGCAAATTCAATGTGACAAGCAAATGTTTTAGGCCTGTCATGACAAATAACTTTTAACGATGTACCATTCCATCACCCCCCCTTCTTCTTCCCCCTTCCTCTTTCCCCCACCTTCTCTAATTACCTTCCTTTCCCTCATTCCCGCTCCCCACTTTTCCCCTTCCCCTCCCCACCCGTCCCCAAATACTAGTTTCTTCTCGTTTCAATTGTGTTTGTAGAGCAGCAACATGACTAATGAAATGCGTCTATGTGTATTGTCATTGGTGTAACTGTGTCTTCATAGTACCTGTGGAAGCGATACGTGGGCCTCTGAAGAATCTATCTATATTCTTCGTTTAATACTAATATATGAAATTTTGCAGGTAGGCTTATGCGGATTAACTTGCATCTATCTTCAAAAGTCAACCAATTCAGGTTTATCAACCTTTCTATCACACAAAAATGTTATCATTATTTCCACCCATCTTTGCATATGTTGAAAGCTATAAGGAGATGTACTATGTGGTATTTTAAGTTTTAACTCGAGAATCTTTGTACTATGGAGTATTCAAGTATGTCAGAATGATATTGAGTATCTCAGTTTCATTCATCATAGTCGATGTATCAGGAAAGTATGTACATGTGTCAATCATGATAATGAAAACAGCACCAGTTACGCATTTATTCATGATTAGCACAATGTTATCCGAGAATTTATTCTGGTTATCAATCGTATTTCTTTGCATAAGTACACTGTCAGAAAAAAATCACAACACCAAGAAGGATTTGTGCGCCATAAAAGAAAGTTCGTTGAATTATTCCTACATTTGAAAGATGATGTCTATTAATTGTAGGCACCAGTTGTATAAGTGTGGCGTTAAGAACACCATTTTGAGGATGCAGATCAAGTTTGTTTTAAATACACGCTGCAACGATCGTGAAGGTTACTTAGCTTTGAGAGTGGACATGGTGAGTTGGTATTAGTCAAGAATATCTTTGAGGTGAGAAAGATGCCATTATCAACACTTCACTGAGTTTGAACGAGTTCATGTAAGAGGATGACGAGAAGCTGGATGTTCCTTCTGTGATATTCTAGAAGGTCTTGGTAGGAATCTAGCCATTGTGCATCGTTACTGGCAGCTGTGGTTACGAGAATGTACGGCCACGTAACACTACCGAGAAGGAGACTATCGTGCTCGGAATATGGATCTCACGCATCCTACTGCATCTGCAGCATCAATATGAGCAACAGTTGGCACCACTTTGACACAAAGAACTGTTACAAATCAGTTACTTCAAGGACAACTCTGAGCCACTCGCCCTGTAGCGTGCATTCCACTGACCTCAAACTACAGCCATTTGCAACTTCAGTGGCGTCAAGCGAGAGCTCGTTCGAGGGCACAGTCAGAGTTTGTTGTGTTTCCTGATGTAAGTTGGTTCTCCCTCGGTGCCAGTGATTGCCATGTGTTGGTTAGAAGGGAGCCAGTTTTGGGCCTGCGACCAATCTGTCTGCATGCTACAGATCATGGACCTACACCTGGAGTTATGATCTGAGGTGCGACTTCCTATGAAACCAGAAGCACTCCCACGGTTATCCCACGCACCCTGACTCCCAACTTGTACTACACTCTGGTGACTCGACCTTTTGTGTTGCCATTCAAAGACCAAATTCTTACGAATGATAAATGTGTACAAATTACTACAATGCACATTGGTTTTTTATTTTGTAAAATGTCGTTGTTTCACGAGACGGTAAATAATTATTCAAAAGGCAAATCTGAGTATTTACCCAGCAAGAGATAGTTTACCGAAGATGTGAAAATACTTTCAACATCAATGAAGTTTAATCGATATCCAAGGCATTAAATTTTGGATTATGTTTAAGGTATGGGGATCGTAATACTATTAAGAATGAAACAGATGATAGATCTGCTGATTGTTGCAAAAGTAAATGTCATTCTGTTTCTGTTGGCTTCTGTTTTTCAGATTTCATCTTTATGTTAGGACGTAGTAAGGTATGAATTACCAAGAAGGGTTGGGTATGACTGGTATGTAAGAATCACCTTTAATTTTGTAATAATATACTTAATTTCGAGGTAATGTAGAGATTACAGGTCCTGACACCGGAGCTCTAGACGAACATAATGGTCAGTAGCAGTGGGCTGCGGTATCACATACATAGTATTTGACTGATGTATGCTACTCCAGTTCACTAGCTTTTGTCCAGTGTCCATCATCATCGTCGAACAGAGACATCTCTATCAAAAAACGGTCCGCAAATTTAGACACTACAGCTAGTTAAGTACTCATTGTTCACCGTGGTGCTCAGAAAGAAAGTAGGTTTATATTTTAAATGGGTAACTGTTATTAGTGCTTACGAACTTCAGCTGACGAATAAATTCGATTTTACATTTAAATTATACGTGAATTAGATTTACACAGGCGTGGAGTAATTTAGGACGCAGCCATTTAATGCTGGAATAAGAGCTATAGACACGGATGTGGAGAAGTATTGTGCTACATACGAGTAATAGCGGTAATGTGGGGGTTGCAGGCCATTAGCTGAATGAAAAATTACTTCCAGAGTGCAAGAATACATTATTTATGAAAAAAGCATTAGTTTGCATTTGTTAATGCAAAATGTATAATAACTTAGTGTGGACTTTGGCAAAGTCGATCTGTTGCTCATGGTTGGGAAATCCCACGGAAAACTTCAAAGCAGCATCGAACGCAATCTGAACAAAATAGGAGCAGAGAGGAAATACATATCCACTATCTGATCAACAGCATTTGCACACGTCCTAGTCGAAATTAATATGTGGTGTGTCCACCCTTCGCCTTTATGACGATCTGAACTCTACTAGGGACCCTTTCAATGAAGATTCTGAATGTCTGTGGAGGACTGGCAACGCATTGTTCCTAATGAGTGGAAACCAGAGACGGTAGTGATAATGGACGCTGGGGTCTGCAGCTACGTCGACGTTTTAACTCATTCCAGTGGTGCTCAGTTGCGTGTAGGTCCTGACTCTGGGAAAGTTATACTGTTTTATGACAAGGAGCATTGTCATACTTGTACAAACAATCATCCTCTCCGAACTGTTTCTCGAGTCTATACGGTACACAATGCTGCAAATTGTGTTCATGTTGTTTCTTAGGTGCAATGGGGGACCACACCTCAACCAAGAAAAATACCCCTCCTCTGACTGCACAGTTGGCACTAAGTATAATGGCAGGTAATGTTGTCCTGGTTTTCGCCCAACCCAAACCATTTCATTGGAGTCCCACAGGCTATAACGTGATTCATCACTACAAATCACTCATTTCCACTCATCCACTGTTGAGTGGCGTCGCTCTTTAAACCACCTAAGGCAGCACTCAGCACTGTCTTCAGATGTGTGTGGCTTATGAGCAGCTCCTCCGCCATTTTATTTTCCTACGTACAGACACTAATAGCAGAGCTGCTGGTAGCTCTTTAGAACACGAGTGATTCTTGTCGATGATTTAATGCGATTTTTATAATCGTCCTCTGCAATGCTCGACGTCAGTAAATAAGGCCTACCTGGCCTTGATGTAGCGTTCCCACTCCACATCACCAGCAGGTGACTTGGCTGAAATATCCATGATGTATCTACTAGTCAGGTGACATTCAATAACTAGTCCACGTTTCTGGCTACTGAGCTCTCACGAACAGATTCCGCTGTTACTGCTTCTCTATCGACAACACATCATTCTGCGCCTCCTTTTACACTGGCATGTCCGCCTGTCTTGACATTTAGTTGTCAGTTCCACAATAGATGAGTGTGTCCGGACACTTCTGATCAGATATTGTATGTGGGTTTCGTAGACGTGTTATGACGCATTAGGCACCTCTTGCAAAAATATGTGGTCGAATTGGTAAATGTGGAGGTGGAAGAACGTCATTGAAAAGCTGCGAGATCCAACTTAGGTACACTCCAGTTTACGTTATATCTCCATTTTTTTAATGACAATAATATGTTACTCGTAGTGCACTGACAGGGTCACATACTTTTGAGGAGTCTGCAGCTTTATGCTACTTCACATGTTATATTTAGAAATCTGTAATTAACTTAAAAAGCGGTTTCATTTTGAGTTAGCAGCGTAACTTTGTCTGTGCGTGTAAGGATGTTCAACTGTCTTATAAACACACTTATACTTAATATTGTGTTAACACTGCAGTATACTTGTTTTGTTCCTACCGTCGTTTATTTATACACTATCGGTCAAAAGTTTTCGATCACCCATCAGAACTATGGATTTGTGGTTAAAACAGAGATTTCGTTTTCAAAATTCTATCATTTCTCTTTTCTGACAGAGATTAGATTAGGTTAGATTAGATTAGTACTTGTTCCATTGATCATGAATACGACACTTCGTAATGATGTGGAACGTGTCAGTCTAGTAAAAGGTGTCTATACAAGATATTACATTACACGAAATATTACATGAAACATAATATTTTTAATTTTTATTTTTTATTTTTGGTGGGGGTTGGGGAAAGTACGTACTTACTATAGCCAAATATTCATCTAATGAGTAGGAGTTGTCATTAAGAAATTCTCTTAATTTTCTTTTAAATGCTATATGGCTATTGTTAGACTTTTCATGCAATTAGGTAAGTGACCAAAGACTTTTGTGGCAGCATAATTTAGCCCCTTCTGAGCCAAAGTTAGATTTAGCCTTGAGTAGTGAAGATCATCCTTTCTCCTAGTCTTGTAGCCATGTAAACTGCTATTACTTTTGAATTCGTTCCGATTGTTAATAATAAATTTCATAAGTGAATATATACGTTGTGAGGCTGCAATGAAGATCTCTAGCTCTTTAAATAAGTGTCTGCAGGATGATCTGGGACGACCTCCAGTAAGTATTCTGATTACACGCTTTTGTGTAATGAACACTCTTTTACGCAATGATGAGTTACCGCAGAATATGATGCCATACGAAAGCAGAGAATGAAAATAGGCGTGGTAAGATAATTTACTGAGATGTATATCGCCAAAATTTGCAATGACTGTAATAGCATAAGTAGCTGAACTCAAACGTTTCAGCAGATATTCAGTGTGTTTTTTCCAGTTCAATCCCTCGTCAATAAATACACCTAGAAATTTTGAATATCCTACCTTAGCTACCGATTTCTGATCGGAGTCAATATTTATTAATGGTGTCATTCCATTTACTGTGTGGAACGGTATATACTGAGTTTTGTCAAAGTTTAATGAGAGACCATTTGCAAAGAATCACTTAATGACTTTCTGAAAAATATCGTTTACAATTTCACCAGTTAATTCTTGTCTGTTGGGTGTGATAGCTATACTTGTATCATCGGCAAAAACTACCAGCTTTGCATCTTCGTGAATATAGAATGGAGAGTCATTAATACATATTAAGAATAGCAGAGGATCCAAGACTGAACCTTGCGGCACCTGATTCTTGATTGTTCCCCAGTTTGAGAAATCACGAGTTTTTTTTTTTTTTTGCATATTCTGTGAACTGCTTATTTCAACTTTCTGCACTTGAGTGCTGTTCCATTAATACCAAAGTACTTGAGCTTATCTAGAAGTATTCCATGATTTACACAATCAAACGTCTTTGAGAGATCACAAAAAATCCGAATGGGTGACTTCCGGTTACTCAGAGCATTTAATATTTCATTAGTGAAAGTATATCTAGCATTTTCTGTTGAAAAAACTTTCTGTAAACCCAACTGACGTTTTGTTAAAACTTTATTTTTACAAAGGTGTTCAAAAAAATGGTTCAAATGGCTCTGAGCACTATGCGACTTAACTTCTGAGGTCATCAGTCGCCTAGAACTTAGAACTAATTAAACCTAACTAACCTAAGGACACCACACACATCCATGCCCGCGGCAGGATTCGAACCTGCGACCGTAACGGTCGCTCGGCACCAGACTGTAGCGCCTAGAACCGCACGGCCTTTCCGGCCGGCAACACAGGTGTGAAGTCACTCTACAATACATTACTTTTTCAAGAATTTTGGATAAGGTAGCCAAAAGAGATATTGGGTGGTAGTTGTTGACATCAGACGTATCCCCTTTTTTATGCAGTGGTTTAACAATGGCATACTTCAGTCTATCTGGGAAAATACCCTGCTTCAGAGAGCTATTACATATGTGGCTAAGAATCCCACTTATCTCTTGGGAACAAGCTTTTATTATCCTGCTGGAAATGCCATCAATTCTGTGTGAGATTTTATTCTTGAGAGAGTTTATTATCTTCCTAATTTCAGAAGGAGAGGTGGGTGGAATTTCAATTGTATCAAATTGCGTGGGCAAGGCCAGTTCCATTAACTGCCTTGCTTCTTCTAATGAACATTTAGATCCTATTTTCACTACAACATTTAAAAAATGATTATTCAAAATGTTTCTACTTCCACCTTGTTGTTTGTCAACTTTCCATTCGCTTTGATGGTAATGCCGTCGTCCTGTACTCTTGGTTGCCCTGTCTCCCTTGTAATAATATTCAAAATTGTTTCGATTTAGTTATCAGAGGTATTAATCTCAGACATGATGCACATGCTTCAGGACTTTTTAATAACCTATCTTAATGTAGCACAGTAGTTTTTATAATTGGCTCTTTCTGGGTCATTACTCTTTCTTGTTGTTGGATAGAGTTCCCTTTTGTGGTTACAAGATATTTTTATTCCTTTAGTAGGCCAAGGTTTTTTGCATGGTTTCTTATAACTAGATTTAACTACTTTCTTGGGGAAACAGTTTTTAAATTCTCTTACAAGTGTATCATGAAATGAGTTATATTTTAAATTAGCTGGGGTTCCTTGTACACGTCATCTCAGTCTAACTGCTGAAGATTTTCCCTGAAATTTCTAATTGTTGAGTCATTAATTAAACTTTGGAGGGCAGTTTTGAATAACTGAATGGAGCTATGTCATATACTGTAACTAGCTGAGCACCATGATCAGAAAGGGCATTCTCAACAGGACAAGAATTTATGTTTTTAAACTTATCTTGGTCTATAAAAGTGTTATCTATTGATGTGCTGCTGTTCGTTACTACCAGAGTAGTAAAGTTAATGACAGATTTCAATTTGAAAGAATCAAGCAAGACTTTCAGGTCATTCTTCCTATTACACTCTTTTAGTGAATCAACATTGAAGTCCACACAAATAATAATTTGCTTTCCCCTACCTGACAGATAGCACAACAAGGCATCCAAGTTTTCCAGTAATAAATGAAAGTTTCCTGAAGTGGACCTATATACTGTTACAATTATAAAAGAGCGCTCCTTCAGTTTAAGTTGACAGGCGCATACTTCTATATGTTTCTCTAGACAAAACATTTTTGTATCTAGTCTCTTTACACAGTGATAACTTTTGAAATATATGGGAACTCCTCCTTTCACCTTATTCTCTCTACTTATATGTGCAACTAGTTTATAACCACTGATATTTACCATTTCCATATCAGACACAATGTGATGCTCAGGTAGGCATAGTATATCTATTTCATTATCAGATCCAATAAAACAAATACAAAAATTTAAAGACTAAGCGCCTCTATTCTTATAGAGGTGCGTTGATGAGTAACCAAAAAAACACTGATGTGCCTTTACCTACGACGGTTCTATTCTAACAGGCCCCGTTCTTTCAGCTGTCTTGTGTATCAATAAGTTCGCATCAGGTCACAATGCGTTGTGTACATCTAGCAGTGTGTTTGGATACGTAATTAGGTTCATACCATATTACCTCCTAATGGGATGGAAGCAGAATATATAAATTGAAAAACGTGCTCCGATTGTAGCTCTTAATCAGGAAGGCTGTACTAGTAGGACAATAGCAACGGAATTTGGCGTATCACAATACCGACACTACAGCGGTTCAAGTGAACTGGCGCCATTGGAAGTGCTTCGCTATCTGGAAGATGCGGAGTAACATAATACCGGAGAGCTCTGTTCATTTGAGTGCAAATTAAACATTAGAGGACAGTTACTGCACTTGAAATTTGCGAGAAAGTAAACAGCATGCGAGCAGCTCCAATCTCTGTCTCAACAGTGCAACGCAGGTTTCGTGAACATAGTTTAAAGGGGTGCATAGTGGCCAAGAAAGCTGTATTACGCAAAAAAATAAGCTGAAAGACTACAGTGGGCACGGCAACATAAAAACTGGAGCGTGCAGCAATGCTCCAAGATGTTATTCACGGACGAATTTAAGTTTTAAGTATTTGTATTTGGAACCCATCGTCGAGTGTTTGTTCGTCGACTTCAAGAAGAACGTATGAAGAGTCAGTGTGTGACGTCAACGATGAACCATGATAAAAAATGAACAGTGTGTTCGGGTACCTAATTAGGTTCATACCATATTAACTCCTAATTGGACGGAAGCAGGAGATATAAATTGAAAAACGTGCTGTGATTGTAGCTTTTCGTCAGGAAGGCTGTAGCAGTAGGATAATACTTAAATCCCATTGCTATGGCTCTCGGTCGGGTAGACCAGTCGTCTGGTGCGAGTCGTGTTCGTTGACGCCCGTTCTGGGACTCACTTGTCGGTGAGAATGAAATGATGAGGAAGAAAACATAACATCCAGTCCACGAATGGATAAAATCTCTGATCCGGTCGAGAATCGAACCCGGTCCCCTCGTGTGGTATTCTGCAGCACTGGCCATTCATCACGCAGTCAGACGTCAACGATGATGTAGGTTCGGTCATGGTGTGGCGATATTATACGGGTGATAAAATTGGTGATCTAATGCGACTTAATGCAACACTAAAGGAGGAAGTGTGTCACAGGTTACTGATCGACACTGCTGTTCCACCTGGCAAGAGACTTATTGGTGCCGCGCGGGATTAGCCGAGCGGTCTTAGGCGCTGCAGTCATGGACTGTGCGGCTGGTCCCGGTGGAGGTTCGAGTCCTCCCTCGGGCATGGGTGTGTGTGTTTGCCCTTATGATAATTTGGGTTAAGTAGTGTGTAAGCTTAGGGACTGATGACCTTAGCAGTTAAGTCGCATAAGATTTCACACACATTTTTTTGAACTTATTGGTCGTGGGTTTGTTCTGAACAGGACAACAATCGCAAACATGTTTCTAACCTGCGCAGAAAACGTGTCAATTACAGAGAGAAATTTGAGGAACTAAAGAATATGATTTCCCCAAGTCAGTCACCTTACTTAAATCCCATTGAAATCTTATGGACTGAATTTGACAGGGACGTCAGAAAACTAAAGTCGTCTAATGTTGACGATCTATGGAGTAATTTACAGCCTTCCTGGACCGCAATGTCCTCAGGAACACTACAAAATCGAAACACTACAAAACCGTATCTCCAGAATGCTAAGAATTCGTGCAGGTGTTTCAAGGGCACTGGGTGAATACTTTGCAGAATATAACATCTAACCCGTATTGTATTGTATATAACAACACAGACAAAAAATGTTTATTTTGTTGGTCTGTTTTGTTTGTACGATGTGATTGTGCATTGAAATAAACCATATTGTGTTTATTATGGGCGATGGAATGCATTTCACCGGTAATGTACATATTAATTATTTAGAGTCACTAAAATCGCTTTTTTAATTACTTTTCATGTCCCCTGCTAAATATTATTAATAGTTTCACTATTGCTTTGTATGCTGATACTTTTTTATGTAGTTTAGTTTGTTGTGCTGACACCATAAACTCTACAAGCCATTACTATTTATTTTTGCGAAATTATCTGCACGTTCAAGTCATTATTAAGTTTCATCCTATCTACTACGACTACGGCGCTTTCACTATCTCAAGACACAGGATTGATTGTATTACAGTCGTCTGTACCTCCTCCAAATTGTCTTACATTGAATATTGATTCTGTATTTCCAAAACATTTCTAATCTCAGTCAAGAAACCATCACTGGGCAACCTTTCTTCATTCGATGATCGTATGTTAGAATCTGGGCTCATGACGCATTACTTTTGGTCTACTCCTCACAGTCTCCAGAGCTCAAACCACATCCTGTAACTTGTAGGAGTATTAAACATTTAGACTGTCACGCTCTTATATGGATTCAAAAACACCGAGTGTTAGTAAATAACCGAAGAGCCCAAAATAAACGGCGGAATTCATATTTGTTCCGACGACAAAAGTGCTGCTATTGAAATATGTAAGTTCCGAGTGAGAATAAGTACCTATCCTTGGCTGACAACATAGTTAGACATATCATCGACAAAACGATTGCTGTTTATAGGCGTTTTAGATTAAATCCGAATCGTCAAAGGTTTAAAGAACACAAATAATTTCTAATCAGGGTAGTGCAATATGTTCAAAATGTCAAGATCAGGAACATTACTTTCGTTGTGTGCAGTGCTATGAGCCGCACGAGTCTGCGTAAAGAACTCCGTATTTTGGGTGTCGAAAAGATAAAATGAGAAACTGTGTTTCAGATCTAATCTTACTAAATAAATAAGTTTTTTCAGTACCAGTTAGCCTCCATGTTGACTCTCCGGATCATAAATACAACTCAAAAACTCTTCACCAACAACATCTTATAATAAACAAAATAAGAAAAGAGATTGTAATAATCTATTCTGGATCAAGAGGTAACGCAAGTAAGAAAATAAACGAGATGAAGAACGCTGTAGAGAGCTTAGTTCCAGTTAAAAAGACATTTTTAATTTTTCCCTTTTGAATGGAATACATCTCAGTCGATGGAAGCGAATTATATTTCTATCCATCCCTAAGAATTGAAACCCCCAGTCACCTTGCAATTACAGCCATTTAGTACTGTAGCCGTTGTATTAAAAGTGCTGGAATATATAGTTCACGAGCAGCTGTTCATGTAACTGTTCGTAATCCAGTTATGTGAAAAATATAAGTACACTACTCAGAAACCCCACAGTGCCCACAGTGCACAAATTAAAATAAGTGATGGCCCGGAATATGTCATAGGAAATTATAAATTCAGATTAAATCGTTACTAGGCTGCATAGAAGGATTTGATACCGTGAAATTCGACTCATTTCCGTGATCATCAGGCATCATGTCTTACAGTCTCATCTACTTTGACACGTATTTCTCAGCAAATAATGAAATATAAAAGTATCATAGCCTTTGTCGTGGAACAAATGGCTTTATGTTTCTTTATACGTGCTAAGCGTGAACTCTCCGAACCATAGTACATTAGTTGCCACTGTGTAGTCGCCGTGTACATGAATTTACGTAGACATGAGTCAGCCGATAAAAGGTGATTCTGTTCATAAACTCCACCGCTGTCACTGGTGAAAATGCATCAGTCTCCAAATAAAGACACTACTTCTGATCTTGTAGAGGTTATGTTCTCTAGCCACTATGATTTCTCGAGTGCTGTAGAACCCTTAGTTAAAACCTAACTTCCCCTTCTAGTGCGCTATGTCACATTCTGACGTTGTTTGCAGTTTATTTAAAGAGAATTTGACTTAGCTTTTGGCCTATGAATCCTAGAAAGTCTGAAATTAGTGTGGAAGTGACAGAATTCATGCGACACAAATGATGTATCTGCGGGGTCCACACGCCATTGACTATTGCGAACTGTACATGTTCTTCAATTGCAATGCGCTGTTATCATCAGCTATCACTGAGCCTTTGTGGAACAAAACAGATAGTCAGACGTAAATTATCGGGTTTTTAATTTGAAAGGTAGTGACGAAACTGAGTAGTAAAGCCAGATATTACACTTATTGTATGTTTAGTTATTTTCAGTGATGATTTGCTGTTATTTCAGAAACAACCATGACGGAATGCATCTATTTCTATCACTTATGTAATACTTTGTTTATTACCTGTACCTTATAACGGCTATTAATATGGAATTCTGGCATCCTGCTCCCAATTTATCATTTCTTCAGATATTCTTATTATTCACATCCGAACATAATTCCTGCTCCGTAATCAACTAGTTTTATTTTACAAATACGACACTCATATATAAACGAGTCCTGTGTTGCTGGTCTGCGTGACTTAAAAATCAGAGAACCTGACGGATCCAGCTCGCTGACTTACCCGTTTCCGAATGTATGGAACTCTTCACCTAAGAGAGCTTAAGACATCTTGGAGTCACGCTGGCTAACAATGGTGGTCAAGCGTGATAGCACAACTCTACTTAAATAACAGTCGATTACAGATTCATACAAGCAGATATATTATCCATAGTAAACTAAGGTACATTTTCAAGCAGGATTATACATTCAGAAAGTTACAAAAATCGGAAATGAGTGTCAAAAGTGCAGTTTTGGTAGATAATGAGCGGTTAAGGGACCGGCAGACAATAAGCGGTCGATAAGAAAAAGACCACACCATGATACTGTAGAAAAGAATGACCATTTAAATTGGATACAAAAAATTGAGGACTACCGGGAGATATTCTGTCTAGTCATGGTACACGGCAGTAGAACGTCAACGATTACTTAAACAACTGTATATAGGCGTCAATGGTCGTAATGTCGTCGTAATAGCGAGCTACGTTCGCAGTTACATTGTTTATAATTGTCGTGACTTGTGAACAACAAGATTTTAAAACATTTTTGTTCATCTAAACCAGCAGCTTCCCCAGAACGTGACGAGCGAGGTGGTGCAGTGATTAGCACATTGCACTAGCATTCGGGAGGACGACGGGTCAAACCCACGTCCGGCCATCCTCCGTCGTCAGGCCACGGGACCATCCGACCGCTGTGTCATCCTCAGTGGAGGATGTAGATAGGAGGGGCGTGGGGTCAGCACACCGCTCTCCCGGTTGTCAGGCCATCCTGATTTAGGTTTTCCGTGATTTACCTAAATCGCTTCAGGCAAATTCCGGGATGGTTCGTTTAAAAGGGCACGACCGACTTACTTCCCATCCTTAGCTAATCCGATGGGACCGACGACCTCACTGTTTAGTCCCCTCCTTAAAGTCAATCAATCCAGAACGTGTAAAGCCTTAGGCACTCAGTTAAAGTACTAGAACATATCGCCCTAATTGTAGATCTATGTGACCTGGAGCATAGCTGCACCAACATCGCGAGACGCGTGTTGCCTGCAGAAAACAACATCCACCAAAGTTAGAGCAATCGTTTGCGTTGCATGCTATTTAAAATCTTAAAGAGGCCAGTCGGCTGTCCAGGAAGGGTATTATTTACAAGGAACCGAACGGAGTTTATTTTCACGGCTTTTGAGAAGGATTCGCAAGACTTATATTGTGGCCATGCACTGGCGTCTTCTAAGTCCTGAAATTGCCTCTAATGTAGTCTACCGATGCTTCTAGCACCATTCAGATATCCACAAAGGACGTACTTTTCATGGAAACCACCACCGTGGTGAAAATTAGAAACTTCATACTGAAAAGAAGTAACGATACACAAAACGAACGGAAAACTCAATGCAACAAGAGTCTCCTTAAGTGCGAGGTTGCAAGTTCAATTTCTGGTAACACTCATTTGAAAGCGTTGCGTAAACAGGTATGACAGGAAAAATACTAAATGCTAATGACTCACAGTCAGCATCAGGAGGGCGACAGAAAACGAGTGTCCGGTTGTCTATCTATGTATTAAACTTCACAAACTGTACAGCGTAGACATTTAAGAAATGTTCAAAACAAACTATTAACTTTCAACCTTCTATGGGTTGTACGTATTAAACGTCACAAAATGAACATAGGCGACATTCAAGAACGTTAAAAAAATACTATTAACTTGCAACGTGAACACCAAATGAATAATGGGGCGTCACAGTGATCACAAAGGTTCGCACCATCAAGATCGAAGGCGGACTCCTTGGGAGTTACAAACCGTGCAGGACGTTCAGCTAGGTATCCACTATTAAAGAATGCATCTAAAATGCCGGCCGGAGTGGCCGAGTGGTCCTAGGCGCTACAGCCTGGAACCGCGCGACAACTACGGTCGCAGGTTCGAATCCTGCCTCGGGCATGGATGTGTGTGATGTCCTTAGGTTAGTTAGGATTAAGTAGTTCTAAGTTCTAGGGAACTTATGACCTCAGACGTTAAGACTCATAGTGCTCAGAGCCATTTGAACCATTTTTGCATCTAAAATAATACTGGTGTAACGAGGTGATGACAACTGTTGGAATGTAATGGCATGCAACCGAATGCAAAACAGTCTGTCGTGGAACTTATCGTGAAGCTGGCTCTCCCTTAAGGCATAGCTGCTGATAGTGCGATAATATGTCTTATATTCAGGGAAAAAACAAACATGCAGGGCCTTCATTTGTCCAGTGGTTCCACTTGGTACGATTTGCAATGTCACAAATTTTTCAGGTGGGATAATTCGCTGTAAAGGAGTATGATTTTCATACGCAGATCAGGAATCAAGCAAAACCAAGCTATTTTGACCAGTTGTTGGACAAAAGCAGTGCTCTTAGCATATCTGAAATTCTCTTAAGCCCATTTCCTCACTCTTGATTACTGTGACGTAAATATTCCCTACTCCCATTGCAAGATCACGCACACTAGGAAGAACATTATGGGGCAGAGCACCTCCAACTTCTCGCATCGCCATAAATAACTTAACAACCAATTTACCATCCAGAGTAACGGTTGCCATAATTGTATACTAGTGTGTTAAGGCATTGATGTTAGTTGACTTTGATATTGCTCCCTTGGTACCTCTTATTTATGGAGTACCTTTCATATGAATATTATCTTCAAATGCCGATTGCTCAGAGTTGAAAACAAATTCGTTGCTGAGTGATGGAGTAGGCTAGTTTATCTTATCTAAAAATTTTCTGGCCGTTTCTGCAGTTTTATGTGCATCGTCAACCTCACGCTTTGTTTGAAATTTCGTTATATTGCGTCTTCAAATTCTGTAACACTGTTTGAAGTTATGCAGCCGTCCACTGCTTCCCTCGAAATCACTGTACTCTATGTCACGTGCAATATGAGGTGCACAAAGTGGTGGGTCACTATCACGCACATTTCATTCTTGAAACGTGCAATGCAATCACCAGTTTCGTAACAAGTCCCCTTGCCCTACGTTGAATATTTATCGTTTTTCTTATGCTCTACACAGCCATATTGCTGCGGACATATTCGAAATCTTTTCAAAACCACTTTTATGAAATGCCTCGATCATCCTCCAGGTACGTAATTATGTTATGTGCCCGCTGTTGGGACAACAATTGTCCTTTACTACGTTTCACTACGGACGGGATCTGTGGCTGCCTGTCAGACAAGGATGATGAACTACATGTCTCGACATCTGTTTCACAGTTCTTAATCAAATATCATCATCATTTTAGATCTCATGTACATTACCCGCACTGTCGAGCGTATACGACACCACACATTCTACTGAAGCATCTTGCAGAAACGCTTATATTTCATCTGCCACATCTTTCTTGGGTTTCTTTCTGAATAAATCTCAACTTCGGCAACTGTTGCTGTAGATATAATGCAATGTTTGCTTTGTTTGACGTTGCCATTGCCCCTTTGTATCAATACCACTAGCACTCTTCCATTGTTGTGAGTTACTCGCCGGATAAGCAGTTCAACTACGCTTCGTGGCCTCATGCTGTCTTCACCGTTCAATAACTCTAGTCTCTTGTTGCCATTAGCAGCCATTATGTGGTTCCATGGTAGACGACCTGTGAGGCGTCGAATTTCGTATAGATCATTGGCTTTCTGCGACCTCGCTCTCAGGTGTTACTTGGAAGATATGCAGCGTGTAATCTCAACCCTCCTTCTTAATTCCATCTATTGTCCACATTAGTCTTTTCTGTAGAATTGAGAGGAGCGAAGATTACAATAAACTTCCTAGTTTACTTAGCTTTTCATGTAGAGTTGGCTCCAGTTTTTGCTAGAGGTCTGATTCTTAATGCTGAATATGTCACATTTTAGGTCCTCACGGTTGGGCGATCTAAATAATTTAAAGATTGTTGTTACAGAATTTTTGTTTTTAGGCAAATATATTTTGTCACATTTTAGTATATCATAAAGTGTTGATTTTTCTCGTTAACAAAGTCGAAATTACTTTGTCCGTAAAAAATACAAAAATATGTCGAATCACATTAAAAGCATGCTTACGACTCTCACATCATGCGGGAATAACCGTATTCCAAAGGGTTTGCAATGTTTCTTAACAAATGAATTTCTACTAGTTTCTGATACGGTATTCCTTTTGATTACTATCTCAAAAATGAATCCGAAAATAAATATAGTAATCAGTACAGTATTGAGTAATTTAGAATAGAAATTTTAAGTGTGGCAATTGTTCGTAATTTCACATATTTGTAAGAAAAAATCATAGCTGTACATTCAGAACTAGTACTTATCGATTATAACATCGAGACTAAAATATTTGATGAAGTAATTCATTTTCATAAATTTTAGCTTGAAATATAGAATACTGTGTATAAAATAATACGAAAGTCTTCTGAAAGTCAATTGAGGTAATATTTACCTGTCCAAAATTCGAAAAAATAATACCGGTATCGACAAATGCTGTTGAGGAAAAGTAATACCATAGGAGGATGTGTTATTACAACCGTCAGATGCTGTTTAGTATCTATCGCCCAGCCTCGCATCTCCAAAGGTTTCCTTTGCTTTAATTACCCTAACTACACATCATTTAATCCCTGAAAATTGTGGTATTACGATAGCTCTCGGAAAGTGTTCCCTAGAAAACAAAAGACCATGCTGTCCAATCAGTTTATGTCTTTGGGCTCTACTACGCAGACACTTTTCTAGGCGAGGAAGTACTCTTGATTCATTCTAATACGAGGCCAGTTCAATAAGTAATGCAACACATTTTTTTTCTGAAACAGGGGTTGTTTTATTCAGCATTGAAATACACCAGGTTATTCCCCAATCTTTTAGCTACACAACACTATTTTTCAGCGTAATCTCCATTCAATGCTATGGCCTTACGCCACCTTGAAATGAGGGCCTGTATGCCTGCACAGTACCATTCCACTGGTCGATGTCGGAGCCAACGTCGTACTGCATCAATAACTTCTTCATCATCCGCGTAGTGCCTCCCACGGATTGCGTCCTTCATTGGGCCAAACATATGGAAATCCGACGGTGCGAGATCGGAGCTGTAGGGTGCATGAGGAAGAACAGTCCGCTGAAGTTTTGTGAGCTCCTCTCGGGTGCGAAGACTTGTGTGAGGTCTTGCGTTGTCATGAAGAAGGAGAAGTTCGTTCAGATTTTTGTGCCTACGAACACGCTGAAGTCGTTTCTTCAATTTCTGAAGAGTAGCACAATACACTTCAGAGTTGATCGTTTGACCATGGGGAAGGACATCGAACAGAATAACCCCTTCAGCGTCCCAGATGACTGTAACCATGACTTTACCGGCTGAGGGTATGGCTTTAAACTTTTTCTTGGTAGGGGAGTGGGTGTGGCGCCACTCCATTGATTGCCGTTTTGTTTCAGGTTCGAAGTGATGAACCCATGTTTCATCGCCTGTAACAATCTTTGACATGAAATTGTCACCCTCAGCCACATGACGAGCAAGAAATTCCGCACAGATGGTTCTCCTTTGCTCTTTATGGTGTTCGGTTAGACAACGAGGGACCCAGCGGGAACAAACCTTTGAATATCCCAACTGGTGAACAATTGTGACAACACTACCAACAGAGATGTCAAGTTGAGCACTGCGTTGTTTGATGGTGATCCGTCGATCATCTCGAACGAGTGTGTTCGCACGCTCCGCCATTGCAGGAGTCACAGCTGTGCACGGCCGGCCCGCACGCGGGAGATCAGACAGTCTTGCTTGACCTTGCGGCGATGATGACACATGCTTTGCCCAACGACTCACCGTGCTTTTGTCCACTGCCAGATCACCGTAGACATTCTGCAAGCGCCTATGAATATCTGAGATGCCCTGGTTTTCCGCCAAAAGAAACTCGATCACTGCCCGTTGTTTGCAACGCACATCCGTTACAGACGCCATTTTAACAGCTCTGTACAGCGCTGCCACCTGTCGGAAGTCAATGAAACTATACGAGACGAAGCGGGAATGTTTGAAAATATTCCACAAGAAATTTCCGGTTTTTTCAACCAAAATTGGCCGAGAAAAAAAAGTGTTGCATTACTTATTGAACTGCCCTCGTACCATGGATAAGCACAACTAACGAGTAAAGAAAAGTCGTATAACATGAATGGCAGGGAGTCTCCGAAGGGGAGGTTTAGCACCTAACTGGAGAGGTTTTCCCTATCCTCCTTGCCAGCATGCACCTTTCCTGCGTGAAGTATGAGTGTTGTACGTATTTAAGAGTATCTGTTAAGTATAGACGACTGTTATGGTGTAGTTTAGTGCAGTTTCGTGTTCTCGTTGGAGATAATGAGAGAAGGAAGAGGATGAAGCCCTGTCATTTCCCAAAATCGCAACCACACTCAGTTCATGGATGGAAAGGACACTCTGGGAGACGAAAAAATTTGTCTTCCAGTTGTTTATTATCTCAGACATTGTTCAGCGTAGGCTGTCGTCAGGTTCGGCGTCCTTTCCATGGGGCGTGTAGCCTCAGCCGAGCAGGTACACTTAGTCCCGAGTATGCCCGCCAATCTCAGGAACTTGATCATAAACATTTGACCAAAGCGCTTGCCACACAGAGTAAAGGTTGCTTTAAATATATTTGCTTGCTCACGCGACTGCTCCTACGCAGGCACCATCGACTGCTAGGCTAATTGTGTGCAAGAGGACTGGTATGTTTCCGCGTAACAGCTCCGATTCTGTGTCCTTTATAAGATACTTCGAATGGTGCCTGCTTTGACAAAAGTGGTGTCGTTTATGTGCCTTATGTCACACCTTCAAATCATGATCACGCTAGAAAGACGCTTGGCTTGATCACACATAATCGCAATGCTCTTCAGTTTACCACCAAAGACCTCCGCAGTGGGACAAATAATGCATTTGTGCTTTGACAGATGCATAGACCTATCCTCCTCCTCCACTCAAGCCACATTACATCAAGGACCTTGCCAAGGTTGGGAGCATTCCGTGCCTCGACGATTCAAATAGCTGTGGCGCAGGCGAAGGTGTATCTTTGGAGATGTCAGACTAATCAGTGATTCCTGAAGAGGGGCAGCAGATTTTTCCGTAGTTGCAGGAACACTAGTTCCATGATTGACTAATCTGGGCCTGTAACATTAGCCAACATAGTTTTGCTGTGCTGATATTGTAAACGGCTGAAAGCAAGGGGAAACTACAGTCATCGTTTTTTCTTCCGGAGGGCATGCAGCTTTACTGTATGGCTTAATGATTACGAAATCCTCTTGGGTAAAATATTCCGGAGGTAAAAAGATGCCCATCCATCCGGCTTTCCAGGTAGAAACTACTGAAGAGGATGTCGTCATCAAGAAAGACAAAACGGGCATTCCAGAGATCGGAGCGTGGAATGTTAGATCCCCCAATCGAGTTTATAGACCAGAGTATTTAAAAACGGAAATGGATAGGTTGAAATCAGATATAGCGGATATTAGTGAATTCCGGGCGCAGAAATAACAGAACTTTAGGTAATTTGAGTACAAGGTTATCAACATTAAATAAAACGGGTTAATGCAGGAGTAGACCTAACACGTAATAAGAAAAGAGGAAAGCAGGTACGCTAGAAAGAGCGGCACAGTGAATGCACTGTCGTAGCCAAGACAGACATGAAGCCCACATATACCACCGAAGTAAAAGGCTATATGCCAACTCGCCCTGCATATGATGAAGAGATTGAAAGAATGTATGATGACAAGTCAGTAGTAGGAAAGGGAACAGAAGGAAAAATTGTAGGGGAACTCGAACTGGGAGAAAGAAATGAAAGAGGATGCTGTCTGGTAGATTTCTTCACAGAGTGTAATTTAATCATACCAATCACTCTGGCTTGAGAATAATGAAAGCAGACACTATACGCGGAGAAGGCGTGGGGCACTGGGAGGTTTTATGCTGGTTGTATATGCTAATACAGAGATTTATTAACCATAATTTAAACTCTAAGTCATTTTCAGTAACAGGTGTGGACTCTGAACATAATTTATCGGTTATGAATTGCAAACTGAAACTGACGTAACTGCAAACAGGTAGGATATTATTCAGATGGGATCTGTATAAATTGAAAGAACCAGAGGCTATTGAGATTTTCAGGGATCATCAGGCGACGTTGGACTGAAACGGGTGAAAGGAATACAATTGGAGACAAATGGGTAGCTTTGAGAGATGAAATACGGAAAGCAGAAGAGGATAACGCTGATACAAAGGCTAGGCCTCATATTTGGATAAAACAGGACAAACTGAAATTAACTAAAAAAAGGAGGAAATATAAAAATGCACCAAATGAAGTAGACGATAGAGAATAGAGATGACTAAAAAATGAAATTGACAGAAAGTGCAAAATAGCTAAGTAGGAATTACTAGAGGACAAATGCAAGACTGTAGAAGCTTGCTTAACCAGGGGTTAGAAAGATGCTGCCTATTGGGAAAATAAAGAGATCTTCAGAAAATGAGAAACAGCTTCACAGATATCAGAATCTCAAATGGCAAATCGGAATTGGGCATAAAAATAAAGATGAAAGGTGGTATGTATGACGGCTCTGTATGAGGCACGAGGTATACCCTCAGACTTCAGGAAATCTATGTTAGGGAAATATTGTTGAGTACAGAGTTCTAAAAGGAGAACCGGAAGTGATAAAGCTGAGGTTGGAAATATGCTACTACGAGAAGAAACTGACAGATCACTGAAAGACCCAAGTGAAAAGAAGGCTGTTGTGAACAATTCCCCAGAGTTACTGCGAACCTTGGCAGAGACAGCCATGGAAAAATTATTCCACCTGGTGAGCAAGATACACAAGGTGCTTATAATCAATCTTTCACTACTTGCAGAGGGCCCGTGTAACAAACGAGTGATCGAAGGGGAATGAAAGTCTGCGCAAAGATTTTTAAGCATACGCGGTAGAGAAGTAACGAATAAACCATTGAAAGAAACACATTTTAATTTCCTCGTGCATGGGTAACACTTGTTAATTACCTACAATATTTACAATCCAGGTTACCAGCATTTGCAAACCATCTGCATCCCCGACAGCCTCGGACTGCACCAGACATTGCTCCACTGCTGTCCGAAAGTACGGTGGATCATGGAATGTTCATCTGAAGTGTCACTGGCCGTGCACTGCTTAAGTCGCACACTGTGTCTAGTATTCTCAGCCATGGCAGCTGTAGCTTCTTCAACAATTTGTAGTACAGTTGTTACTCGACCTCTCCCACGAGTAATTCCTAAATCACCAGATAATTCGAACTTCCGAATCATGTTCCTCAAGCCCGGTGCCGGAAGTGGGCCTTCCCGTATTCATTTGACGCACTGACACTCGCTAAGAAAAGCAGCACTATTTTGTTGTTTTGGTAAAACAGCTGTACAAGTAGAGCTCTGCTCATATTGATCTGACCCATGCTGAGTCTCTGCCAATTTTATGCATACTGATGCTTCTGTTTCAGCCTTGCGTCGCTATACCAGTACCGACGCCTCACGGCAAGTCATGATACTAACACTAGTAAAAACGCAAGTCCTGCGCCGCACAGTCTCAGTACCATTCCTCTTAGGTGGGGTACCCACACGGTAAATAATCTTCCGGCTTCACCGCCTCATGTAGTGAAAGTTTAGTTATAAACACTCTGTATGAGACACGAGGAATACCCTCAGACTTCAGGAAGAATATAATAATTAAATTTCTAAAGAAGTCAGGTGCTGACAGGTAGGAATACAGGTACTACCGAACCATCACTGTAATGTGTCACGGCTGCAAAATAATGACAGAAATTATTTACAGTAGAATGGCGAAGCTGCTGGAAGCCGACCTCTGGGAAGATTAGTCTGAATTCGGGAGAAATTAAGGAACATGTGACGCAAGACTGACCCTACGAGTCATCCTAATTGATAGGTTGAAGGCATGTTAACCTACGTTCATAACATTTGTGTATTTAGTGAAACTTTCTAGAACGTTGACTGATGTACACTCTTTGAAATTCTGAAGATAGCGGGGATGAAATGAAGGGAGCGAAAGTTAATTCAGAACTGTACAGAAACAAGAAATCAGTTACAAGAGTCGAAGGACATGAAGGGCAGTAGTAATAGGGAAGGGAGTGAGATAGGGTTTAAAGCTACCCCGGTATTATTCAGTCTGTGCAGTGACGAAGGAGTAAAGGCAGCCAAGGGTGTATATGGAAAGAGAATTAAAGTGCATGGAGAAGAAATAAAACCTTTAATGTTCGTTCGGCGATACTGTAAGTCCGTCAGAGACAGAAAAGAGTTTGGAAAAACAGTTGAACGAAATGAATAGTGTCCTGGAAAGAGCTTATAAGATGAACATAAACAGAAGTAAATGAAGTGTAATAAAAAATGGTTCAAATGGCTCTGAGCACTATGGGACTCAACTGCTGAGGTCATTAGTCCCCTAGAACTTAGAACTAGTTAAACCTAACTAACCTAAGGACATCACAAACATCCATGCCCGAGGCAGGATTCGAACCTGCGACCGTAGCGGTCTTGCGGTTCCAGACTGCAGCGCCTTTAACCGCACGGCCACTTCGGCCGGCCTGAAGTGTAATAGATAGGTGAGGTTTGCCACTTGGACAGCTAAATGACTGGCGATGATCGACGTAAACAGGATACAAAACGCAGACTTTCAATAATGATAAAAGTATTTCTGAAAAAAAAATTGTTAAAATCGAATACAAATTCAAGCGTTAAGAATTGTGTTTGATTGGAGAATAGCCTCATTAGAGGATAAACGTGGATGATATGCCACTGAAACAAGCAGAGACTAGAGGCTTTTGAAACATAGTGCTCTAGAAGAATTCTGAAGATTACGTGAGTTGATCTCATAACTAATGAGGAGATGCTGAATTTAATTAGGGAGAAAGGACACTATGGCACAACTTGATTGAAAGGTGGGATCGTTTGGCAGGATGTATTCTGTGGCATAACGGAATAGTCAATCTGGTACCTGACAGATGTGAGAGGGGGTTGGAGGGGCGGGGTAGGGAGTTAAACATTGCAGGGGAAGACCAAGGCTTGAATTCAGTAAACAGGTTGAAATGGATATAGGTTGCAATATTTATGCTGAGAAGAAGAAGCTTTCATAGAGCAGACTAGAATCGAGAGCGGCTGTAAACTAGTCTTCGGAATGAAGACCACAACAACACCAGATACAAAAGATACATATAGGGGAGAGTTATATCTGTACGTAGTGGAAACACCGAATTATTACAATAAATATCTATGTCCTGAAGCTTTGCAGGGTTTTCCAGTTGTGTCTCGTGAGACCGAACAAATCGTCAAACGAATACTACTCACAAATACATGAGTTGCGGAACCAGTTCAACCCAGAAAAAGGAAAAGTAAAATCAGCAGTGACAAATGTCAGTGGCCTAAACTTTGTAATTACAAAATATAATGTCATATACTTACAATTTTACGTTGAACTACTTATTTAAAAAATTTAAATTAAAAAAGAAAAACATCAGGCGAATTTTACCAACCCCTACACTGCCATCAAGTTCACAGCTGCTTTAGAACAGTAATGTTTCAAAATCATGAGGTAGTCTTGTGATATAACCAATGATATAATTGTTATCGTACCGTATTCATCACATCTAAGATTCATTAAATCACGTACGTCTTGAATGACTTATGGCTTGCAATATACTCGCTACGGCCTACACCAACGTTTTATTGTGATATCAGATGATCTTCAAATTTGTGGTACCACCAGAAATCGTTGTTCCTGGCTGATAATTTTGTACAGAGAAAAGACGTCAGTTTAGTGTTCCGTGGATACTCATCAGCAATAAGCACTGACGAAACTCATGTCACAAGTATTGTAAGTATTTGCTTAATGCAAAAATTGAACTATGTAGGCACTATATTAGTAGAATGTACAATTAAAATATTGTGACAAGTAGGAATTCGTTTCAATTTTACAAAGTGTCTCAGAAAAGTTACCTGTAATGTAAGGACTACTTTAGCAACCTTTAAAAAGCATAAGTATAGTCGACATTTTCGTAGCGATAACAGTTTTATTTAGTTAATATACTGTAGTGAACTTCATTATTGTTTGCTATTTACACGCTTGTAATAAGACTAAGAAAATACTGCTTCGCTATAGTTCAAGGCAGCTGTCACCGCAAGGACCACCTATTTATGAACCAATAGCAGAAACCAACATGAGTGGTGGATATATCGTTCAGTTAGTTACAGAACAATCATCGCTGCCACCAGCTACTCAGGATACTCCTTATCCTACTCCAAGTAAACGGCAATTTTCGAAAATGTTCGATGACACCAAGATGTCAGCAGAGGAGTTAATTGCTGACAAACTAGAGACAGTATACACACCATCTGATTCAATCAGTTCCATGGATAAATGTTTAAAGTTTAATTATTCGGTAGAAAAATAAATTAAATCAGAATACTAATGACAGAAGTTGATGAGTAATTTAGTAAATATAGTTGCAGACGCTAGCAATGAAGGGTTGAACAGGATCATGTAGAACAAAATCAATAAAAGTGTAAATCTGCTTTTTCAGTTTACTTGTTTTTGTATTCTTTGGGTGCTGTTATTATGTGACAGAATTTATGCCTATAATCTATTTCATATAAGTATAGAATTCTGTGGTCATTATCACAATCAATGAAATTCTTCAGGTTATTTGACCAAATTGTCGGTACATAAAATTTGTCATACTGACAATGCTGTCACATAGTCTGAAGAATTTTATTCATTATTAATTTTTATGTTCGGTTACCGTGGTGAAAAGTGTACATTTTGCAAGAAATATGACTAATAATAATAATAATAATAATACAGCAATTATATAGTGTTGTATATCTTCAGAGCAGTTAAAGAATGTCAGGTGATTTCAAGACCTATGTGTAATGAATATGTATAGAGGGTGAACATTAATAAAACCGACAAACTGCAAGGGCATATTTCTAACTGGAAATGGAGAAAAAAAGATACTACGCACATGTGTCGGGAAATGGACTGTGCATGTGCAACGACAACAAATCGTCAGGGAACACAGTACAGAGCTACATCCTATCCACGTAAAAAAAAAAATTCCAAGTGGTCTCCATGGGATCGCAGGTGATAGGGATAGTAGCGGTTGTCATGCAGGATACACATAATTGTAATTTGACTTATACCATGTTGGTGGGCCTCTGGCCTGGAGCTTGTACTAGGGTTCGTCTCAGTATCCTGTAGAACTCGGCCCTATAGACCTGTTGTATGCACAGTGCGCCGCCTTCCTGCACGTTCGTCTGCCTGAAAGAGCCCATGATCACTAGACCGCGGACTTTTAGGTTTTAAAAATCTAAAATTAAGTACCTAAAATAGGTCCTATTACTTACAAAAATAAATTATAAAAACCAGAAAATAGGTGACCAAAATCTGACATTTTAATGTCTAGAAAGAGGAACACGGGAACAAAAATTTACATTTTATTATAATAACAATCACAGATAATAAATAACACCTTCTTCAGATTTTCCGTTGAACAACTACATCTCTTGTCTGTTAATAGCATCTTATATGCCAAGAATGAGTGTCCCACGTCAACAGATGCCACTGGAGAATATTTAAATGACGGTATTAGGCGCAAAGGGACTGCACACTCATGTTCTGTTGATTTATCTGATAGGATGTCAGCAGTAGGGGGACAACCCATGTACCAGTGCACGTTGCATTGTTGCCAAATTTATTCAAGATGGCGGCGATGACGTCATCCAAGATGGCGGCATGTAGGCTTGGCAACATCGCATAACGTCATCAAAGATGGCGGCTTTTGGTGGGAAAATAGGTCAATTGTGCTATGTCCACTAACCTAACCTAAAAAAAATGGTGGGAAGTTTGAATTTTGGTGGGAAAATAGTCGAATTTTGCTACGTCCATTAACCTAAGCCTCCAGAAGAAAAAAAGTGGCGGGAAGTTTGAATTCCAACAGGATAATGCTTGCAAAGACCGTACTTGTCTTTATTATTATTATTCATTCTCATTTATTAACATTCATTGTCATTTATTATTATTTATTATCATTTATTATTATTTATTATTATTGAACTGCCTCCACTAGAGAATTCCCTCCAAATTCCAATTCCAACATGATAATGGGTGCATAACCTTACTTCTGTTTATTATTCATTACCATTCATTATCATTTGTTAAAATTCATTATCATTCATTGTCATTTATTATCATTCGTTATTATTTATTATCATTCATTATCATTTATTATCATTTATTATTATTTATTATTATTGAGCTGCCTCCACTAGAAATTCCCTCCAAATTCCCATTCCAACACGATAATAGCTGCAAAACCTAACTTTTGTTTATTATTCATCATCATTTATTAACATTCATTATCATTCATTATCATTTATTATCATTCATTATCATTTATTATCATTCATTATCATTTATTATTATAGGCCTACCTCCACAAGAAAATTGCGCAAAATTCAAATTTCAACACGTTATTCTCTCGAAAACTGTACTTCTATGTATTATTACCATTTATTATTTGTTCAAGATGTCCGATTTTCTCGGTGAGAAAGCCATTCTTCTTACATCCACAACAAAAATCTATCACAAGTTCAAATCCCCTACACCATAATTAATCACGTGTACGAGCTTTCTCCGTCACTTATCTTTTTTCTCACTGGTAGCATATGATAATCGCGTCAAATAATAAACTGCACTTATAGTAACTTAATTCAGGTCCTTTGATTTTTGCAAAGGGGGAAGGGACTGAAGACTTTATTTCAAGCAGTACGGCTATCACTTGTTCTCTAACACAGTCAGCACACACATCTTTGATATCGCAGTGCAGTCACCACGAAATCCGCGCTCCAACTGAATTAGTTCAAATCCTCGCCACCCCCTGGCCAGCTTGCAGAGACACTGCCTACGCCTGTCACGTGAGGCGGCCGGTCACTAGCGCGGGGGGCGAGCCCAGCGATCGCTCCCACGTTGTAAACATGTTTTCGCTGTACACACTGGAACTTGTCGAGTTTGACGTCACAGCAGCAGCTTGTCCTCTCACCCCCTGCATTTGTCGCCTCCACACGTTTCCCGGCAAAATTGTCTGTCTTGGAGCTGAATTGCACAATGGTTGGCCGTTTCCCTGCAACACTTTCGGCACCATGTTCAAACCTGTCGATGCCGACCTCACACAGCCGTTCGCCACGTGTCCCTGTGCGAGCGAGAACGCAGTGCTACACTTTTGGCGGCAAAGTTTGCTCGACGGTGAAATCCACCATGACTATATAACAGCACCTTTGGACGGCACTAGAACGCCTGCTAATTGATACGCTCTCGTGCGCGCGCGTAGTAACTGTACAATCGCTGCGCCGCCGCCCCGCTTACGTCACACACCGTCCATACACGCGACGGACATAGCCTTCTGAAAATACATGGAAAATGACTCTTTATTTCAGATATTATGGTCATGCAGGTGTGTCCCAACTGACTTCTCCATGCTCACACAGCGAAACTCCAGAGCGCAGCTGACGTACGTGCGGCCGGCTGAGCCCGCTCCCTGGCCCGCTGACGTCAAGCACACCCCCACGGCTAGCGCGCCAGGTAGGCGGTGGCGAGCGGCGCCTGAGGGTCCCACCACAAACGGTCGCCAGCATCCGCGAGCTCTTAACGCCGGACACGATGGAACCTGTCGACCGCGTGCCGTACAAAGGATACGTTTGGCGCCAGAGTTTGACCGACAGAGGAATCCACCATGACCGTATAACAGCGAGTTTGCTCGTCACGAGAACGCTCGCTAATTCACTCTCACCACCCCAGCTATATTAAATAATTGAATTTACAATTTCATTTACGTATGCAAACGTGTTCAACTCCATAATATCAACTACTTTTCGAGGACCAGAACGCCACCTCCTCCTCCTAGGAACCAGCACCAAGTTGGAAATCTGCCAGTAAACAAAGCTCACTTGCTCTTCTGCCACCAACCTAAGAAAATTGTTTCAAACCAAGCCACCAGCACTCAACCTACTCCTACACGTTTCTGGTAAACGGGCTCACCCTGCACTTGGTCCATGGACCGAGGAACGAATTTACTTTTTTTAGGAATGGAGTATATATATCACACCGACATGTCCCACATCATACAGACCTGCAAAACACTCCTACATAACTCATTTATAATGTTCTAGACACACTCTTGCTAATTGTAAACAGTTAAAAACAACTCATAGCACAGCCTACAGACATGCGAACCACTCATAAATAATGCAAAACATTTACCTCCAGATAGCCAAACAACTGCAAATTTTCGGAAATAATTTAAGTGTATATGCTGATGGAAGGAAGAACGACTGTACTTTATTTATTTGCTACATACCTTTTTCAAACTTTTACTTCTCATAGGTTTCGATATGTAAGGCTGACATAAGGCAGTTTCTGAACTCCAGTAGTGCACTACACTTGGCAACACAACCTCACCCATCAAGATATTCATTCCATTCCAGACCTGTAACTCCTCTACAAATAAATTTTTCCAGTTATTTGTCTACTCACTCACATTCTAACCAGATTGCCGTTATTGCGCAAAAACTGCTCAGACTGCGCTGTGCTGCTCGGGGAAGTAAGGAAGGGCTGCACTCTATTTATTTGGAGCCCTTTTATTTGGTTGTGGAGTATATTTGTCACAAAACACCCTCACTGATCCGACTGTGGTCATCTGACACAGGCCACAAACACGTAAACAACTTCTAATATCACCACACAATAGCAAACAGCTCTTAAATAATGCAGTACACAATATCAGCAGACGAGCTCTGTACTCTTAACCTCTGCAAATAAAGTACCGCACAGTGCACAGACATGCTCACAAAATAGTGCAACAGACGCGCCCAAACACCACCAGCTGCCAAACCGACCAAAAGTCTCTGCTCGGCCTCCCCCAAACATGACCTCAACACAGACGCAATCGCACCTATCACCGGAGAAATTGATATCGCCTATGCGCCTTAGATTACACTCCAAGGCATGCCGCGCGCGCGTGCGGTTGGCAGGGAAGGGGATTCCAGAGTCTCCAGCCAAGTTCATCTTCCGAGCGCTCGTGACAGCAAACACATGTGAAAGCTGCAATGTTCTTCTCATGTATACCGCCGGCGTCTATACTCAGAATAGCTCATAGCTCGTTGATACACTAGATTAATGCGGCCGGGAAAACATTTACTACTCGCTTGCAACCGAGATGGTGATGTTGTTGTGGTCTTCAGTCCTGAGACTGGTTTGATGAAGCTCTCCATGCTACTCTATCCTGTGCAAGCTTTTTCATCTCCCAGTACCTACTGCAACCTACATCCTTCTGAATCTGCTTAGTGTATTCATCTCTTGGTCTCCCTCTACGATTTTTACCCTCCACGCTGCCCTCCAATACTAAATTGGTGATCCCTTGGTGCCTCAGAACATGTCCTACCAACCGATCCTTTCCTCTGGTCAAGTTGTGCCACAAACTTCTCTTCTCCCCAATCCTATTCAATACTTCCTCATTAGTTATGTGATCTACCCATGGTGATAGAAAAACCAAATCACTCTGATCTGCGCTCCAGGCGCGTGTAATCATTGAGAACACTATTTATTTCTTTCGAACAACTTCTTTAACCGTACAGTGTATCTATCACAAAACACCAATCCCAGATGTGCCCTGGACCATGTTGCACAGCCCACAGACACACACCCAATCATAATTTCAGTACATACTATAGCAAACTGCTACTAAATAATACATCACACAGATGTGTAGATACGCTCATTATTCGTAAACTGTCCTAATAACGCATAGCGGAGCCTGCAGATCCGCTCGCAAAATAACTCAGCAGACGTGCGCAAGTACCCCCACTCCGCACCCTGCCCACTGGATCGTGAAGTCACCCATCTGTCTGATTTCAGACCTCCCACAGCCCCTGCTCGGCTTCTGCAAGCGTGAGTTGCTGCGGTCAACGCGCTCGTCAGCGGTCAAAGCACACCACCGAACGCGGGTGAAAGTCAACTTTATATAAACGTAGCATAATTTCAAAGCGCAGCCTCCATACGCTAGACACATCATAGAAGCACATGTCTTTACCTCCTATGACACTGTAGCACACTGCACAATTCTCCTTACAAGACACTACACAGCTCTTTAACTAAACATAACTACACATCCCTGCTCTCGCCTCGTTGCGTGACCAACCATCTGAAAGCCTTCTCAATATTATTCCCACTTTACAACTTTTTTTTTAAATAAGATTTAATTTACACTTCTCACCGCACCTAACCTCACACCCATCCCACCATCAACATACGCAAACGTCCTCAATCCTATCTTGACACTCATATATCACCCCACAAACCATGCCCATCAATCAATTTACCATTCTCATCCCGTGTTTTCGAATTACAAACGTAGCCTCTATCTAAACACCAATCAACTCATCTTTCTCGCACTTTCAACAGTAAAATTAATTTTACACACATCCAGAAATACAAAACCCAATTAAAGATTCAAACCCCGTACGCGGCGTATTGTGGATCCGCATCTGAACACCGCTATCCATACAACTCGCGGCGGAACCACATTCGAACGTTAACCCTACTGTACCGCCGTTCCTGGGAGCCTTCCGCGAGGCCTGCGTGTGCAAAGAGATGCAGCAAACAGAGCAAGCGCTCTTTGAATGTGGAGGTGACTGGATACGCCTTGGTTACATTTAGAGACAATTTTAGAACACAGAACGATAACTTATGTCGCGGTCGCATGGATGGATCTGTCATAAAATCGAAAGAAATGCGAAAACTGATTAGCGCATAGATATAAACTAACCTAATATAGACCCAAATGTGGTGAAAATTAGGACGTACTTGCTTATCTTCTGGTTCGCATGGGGGAATTTGTACATGGAGTCAAGTATGCGGCAGCAAGTGGAATGCAGAAAAACGATGACTTCGAAGCGAGCCGAATAAGGAAGGCAGTCAATTTTTTCTCGTTGAGTTCGTATTATAGTGTATGTCTACCGAGGTAGCAGTGATGTACGCGAGTTGAATACTGTATTTGATGCTTTTCAGGAGGACAGAGAATCATTCACGTCTACACTTAGTCACATCTGTGTTAAATCATAACAGAGGGTGTACGGGATGATCGCTGGGCGGAGTGGCCGTGCGGTTCTAGGCGATACGGTCTGGAGCCGGGCGACCGCTACGGTCGCAGGTTCGAATCCTGCCTCGGGCATGGATGTGTGTGATGTCCTTAGGTTGGTTACGTTTAATTAGTTCTAAGCTCTAGGCGACTGATGACCTCAGAAGTTAAGTCGCATAGTGCTCAGAGCCATTTGAACCATTTGTACGGGATGATCGATTGAGTCAGAGCTGCAACTAGGTACGATTCAAACGTTGACTCATTTATTCTAGAGAAGGACAAGATGTTGAAGGTAGATTTTTTTTCCAGTATTCTATTTGGATGCTTTATTCAAGTGATATAGCCAGCGTTCTAGTCATATGCGGCTACGTGTTTGGTATCTGGTTTAAAGCGCTGTCTACTTGCGATCGTTAACAGTGAACCCATCGGTCATCAGAGGACTTCCCTCTCATTTGTGATGAAGGTTGACACATTCCTCTAAATGCGCATTGATTTACGCGATCCCCACCCTGTCGCATACTTGGTGTAAAATCGAGACTTCAGCGTCTAAGTTAGCTGTGGGTATTTGTGAGGGGCTGTAATCATTGTGTACACACCCGACAGACGGGTGTTTACAGAGTCGGTGACGGGATGACTTCTAATTTTCACATGTTGGAGGCTGCTGTTATACGTATCTGTTTGCTTGTAGGATGTACCGGCTGCTAATAACTATCATTTTTTATATAGACCTGATGCAGTAATAGTATTATTTCTGACTCGTGATCCGGTGTGATCATTGGGCACTAGACGTGTCCGCAGGGCTATATTGGGCTCGTATCATAGAAAGGAAAAGTTTTACGATTGGGGTAGAGATAGCTCAGCGTAAGGTGACCGGGGAGAAGGATGTATGTCTGACAGGACGGAAAAGTAAGTCATCTAAGGTTATTGCCCGTTTTTAAGTACTGAACGTTCTAGTCTTAGGACTGTGTGTGTGTTTATGTTCTCTCTCTCTCTCTCTCTCTCTCTCTCTCTCTCTCTCTCTCCTACCGGAACCTTCGATGCACCGATCATGGACTCTAGAACAATACTTTACACATGATAGATTGGATGATTTGCTTACAAATCTATCAAACTACGTTGTGTATAAATATCGCTCCGTTCTTGTTCTTCTTAACTGTATGCTATTAAATTAAGGCACTTTGAGATCTGTTACTATAGATCGATATGGTGTGCTAAGCTTCAAGACTTGGTTACATTTCGATAAATGTGGTGCACTTGGATGGATTAGGACTAGGAAAGCTCTATTCAGTCAAGAGAGGTGGAGTGTAGCTGTATTCATCTGCTCGGTTGAGGAATAATTGGGTAGTGATGTTGTGGGGTAGGTAGGTCAATGCCGAGGTGAGGATGGTCTTTTAACGTAAGAGGACTAGATAGCTCTGTGACCGCCACACGCAGTGAGATTGATCGTGTACTATGCGCGAGGTCTTAGAAATATGTATAGTGTTGTCTGGTATAATTTTATTGTCTTTATGTGTTCGAGAATTAAGTGTGAATGGACGTGTTGAGCAGTCATCTATGAATGATCGCAATGATACTTGCAAAGTAGAGGACGTATGGTTTAGCTATGATACTGAAATTAAGAGAACAAGCTATCACATGATTGGCCAGTGTTGGACTTACTGTACAATTTTTCGCGATATCAGCTGTGATGGATAATATTACAGTAGATCGATGGTGTCTTATCCATCGCATCTGTGCATTGGGTACGACATAATGATTGACTGACAATGCTTGCCTGAGTTGGGGGAGAAATTTTGGTTGATGGACCGCAACTTCCAGGGTTGCTAGCACCGAAACCGGTGGTTCTCTACTTGTGTGCAAAAATGACCAATCACTAGAAATTGAATACAGAGTTACAAAGTATTCGGTCACTGCGACATATGAGTTTAAATGTAGAGGTGCTCAATCACTTTCGAGGGAAGAGGCTACAATGCCAGCAGGCTCTTCTATTTTCCTTGTGTTGTGGGTGTCCTTCATTTAAAATCATTCAATGTTATGCTATCGACTGTAAAAATATGATTTATATGGTGTAAGATATAGTTTCCTGTGAGAGACTGTGCATCATCAGTCCATGTTAAGGTCTGTTTAGAATCAGACAATGACTTCGAAGTCGCGGCAGAAAGACGAAATGCTCGGCAGTGTGCAAAAGCGTGTTAGAAAACACTGTTTGACCAAGGGCCAGAGGCAGCTTCTCATTCGCTTCGAGTATGGATGATCAAACTTTAAAGGGCTCTCTGCAGCGTGTGTGTATATTTAATATGATCTTGTTCATATAGGCATTTGTAGTTTGAGGTGTTGGATTTGGTGAGCTGTTAGGAATTCTTGGATGGTTGCACTCTGAGTTATTCGGGAGGAGTATTGTGAATTCTGTTTGTCGGCGCTGGAGGTGGATCGCATTGGTGCCTTCGTGACTGTACGAGGTACATTCAAGTTCTAAGGCCTCCGATTTTTTTTCTAATTAACTACTCACCCGAAACCGATGAAAATGGCGTTACTTCTCGACATAAACGCCCTGTAGACGTACACATTTTTCACAACGCTGACGCCATGATTCCATGGCAGCGGCGAAGGCTTCTTTAGGAGTCTGTTTTGACCACTGGAAAATCGCTGAGGCAATAGCAGCACGGCTGGTGAATGTGCGGCCACGGAGAGTGTCTTTCATTGTTGGAAAAAGCCAAAAGTCACTAGGAGCCAGGTCAGGTGAGTAGGGAGCATGAGGAATCACTTCAAAGTTGTTATCACGAAGAAACTGTTGCGTAACGTTAGCTCGATGTGCGGGTGCGTTGTTTGGTGAAACAGCACACGCGCAGCCCTTCCCGGACGTTTTTGTTGCAGTGCAGGAAGGAATTTGTTCTTCAAAACATTTTCGTAGGATGCACCTGTTACCATAGTGCCCTTGGAACGCAATGGGTAAGGATTACGCCCTCGCTGTCCCAGAACATGGACACCATCATTTTTTCAGCACTGGCGGTTACCCGAAATTTTTTTGGTGGCGGTGAATCTGTGTGCTTCCATTGAGCTGACTGGCACTTTGTTTCTGGATTGAAAAATGGCATCCAGGTCTCATCCATTGTCACAACCGACGAAAAGAAAGTCCCATTCATTCTGTCGTTGCGCGTCAACATTGCTTGACAACATGCCACACGGGCAGCCATGTGGTCGTCCGTCAGCATTCATGGCACCCGCCTGGATGACACTTTTCGCATTTTCAGGTCGTCATGCAGGATTGTGTGCACAGAACCCACAGAAATGCCAACTCTGGAGGCGATCTGTTCAACAGTCATTCGACGATCCCCCAAAACAATTCTCTCCACTTTCTCGATCATGTCGTCAGACCGGCTTGTGTGAGCCCGAGGTTGTTTCGGTTTGTTGTCAGACGATGTTCTGCCTTCATTAAACTGTCGCACCCATGAACGCACTTTCGACACATTCATAACTCCATCACCACATGTCTCCTTCAACTGTCGATGAATTTCAATTGGTTTCACACCATGCAAATTCAGAAAACGAATGATTGCACACTGTTCAAGTAAGGAACACGTCGCCATTTTAAGTATTTAAAACAGTTCTCATTCTCGCCGCTGGCGGTAAAATTCCATCTGCTGTACGGTGCTGCCATCTCTGGGATGTATTGACAATGAACGTGGCCTCATTTTAAAACAATGCACATGTTTCTATCTCTTTCCAGTCAGGAGAAAAACAATCGGAGGCCTTAGAACTTGAATGCACCTCGTACTTGTACCTAGTTTGAGGCGTACAACATTGCACGCAATTCTGGCGAATGGTCAAAACAAGGTCCTGTTGTAGTAACTGGGATCGTTCTGTTTATAGACGGTTTGCAGAAGGTAATAGATACACTCCTGGAAATGGAAAAAAGAACACATTGACACCGGTGTGTCAGACCCACCATACTTGCTCCTGACGCTGCGAGAGGGCTGTACAAGCAATGATCACACGCACGGCACAGCGGACACACCAGGAACCGCGGTGTTGGCCGTCGAATGGCGCTAGCTGCGCAGCATTTGTGCACCGCCGCCGTCAGTGTCAGCCAGTTTGCCGTGGCATACGGAGCTCCATCGCAGTCTTTAACACTGGTAGCATGCCGCGACGTGAACCGTATGTGCAGTCGACGGACTTTGAGCGAGGGCGTATAGTGGGCATGCGGAAGGCCGGGTGGACGTACCGCCGAATTGCTCAACACGTGGGGCGTGAGGTCTCCACAGTACATCGATGTTGTCGCCAGTGGTCGGCGGAAGGTGCACGTGCCTGTCGACCTGGGACCGGACCGCAGCGACGCACGGATGCACGCCAAGACCGTAGGATCCTACGCAGTGCCGTAGGGGACCGCACCGCCACTTCCCAGCAAATTAGGGACACTGTTGCTCCTGGGGTATCGGCGAGGACCATTCGCAACCGTCTCCATGAAGCTGGGCTACGGTCCCGCACACCGTTAGGCCGTCTTCCGCTCACGCCCCAACATCGTGCAGCCCGCCTCCAGTGGTGTCGCGACAGGCGTGAATGGAGGGACGAATGGAGACGTGTCGTCTTCAGCGATGAGAGTCGCTTCTGCCTTGGTGCCAATGATGGTCGTATGCGTGTTTGGCGCCGTGCTGGTGAGCGCCACAATCAGGACTGCATACGACCGAGGCACACAGGGCCAACACCCGGCATCATGGTGTGGGGAGCGATCTCCTACACTGGCCGTACACCACTGGTGATCGTCGAGGGGACACTGAATAGTGCACGGTACATCCAAACCGTCATCGAACCCATCGTTCTACCATTCCTAGACCGGCAAGGGAACTTGCTGTTCCAACAGGACAATGCACGTCCGCATGTATCCCGTGCCACCCAACGTGCTCTAGAAGGTGTAAGTCAACTATCCTGGCCAGCAAGATCTCCGGATGTGTCCCCCATTGAGCATGTTTGGGACTGGATGAAGCGTCGTCTCACGCGGTCTGCACGTCCAGCACGAACGCTGGTCCAACTGAGGCGCCAGGTGGAAATGGCATGGCAAGCCGTTCCACAGGACTACATCCAGCATCTCTACGATCGTCTCCATGGGAGAATAGCAGCCAGCATTGCTGCAAAAGGTGGATATATACTGTACTAGTGCCGACATTGTGCATGCTCTGTTGCCTGTGTCTATGTGCCTGTGGTTCTGTCAGTGTGATCATGTGATGTATCTGACCCCAGGAATGTGTCAATAAAGTTTCCCCCTCCTGGGACAATGAATTCACGGTGTTCTTATTTCAATTTCCAGGAGTGTATGTCTTTCTCTGACTTAAATTGCAGAGATCAGGGACCAGGTTTTGAACCTCGTCATATGTGCTTGATGCTTTGTATAAAAATTTGAATCTTTAATTGGGTTTTGTATTTCTGGGTGTGTGTAAAATTAATTTTACTGTTGAAAGTGCGAGAAAGATAAGTTTTTTGGTGTTTAGATAGAGGCTACGTTTGTAATTCGAAAAGAGGGGATGAGAATGGTAAATTGTTTGATGGGCATGGTTTGTGGGGTGATATATGAGTGTCACGTTAGGGTTGAGGACGTTTGCGTATGTTGATGGTGGGACAGGTGTGAGGTTAGGTGCAGTGAGAGGTGTAAATTAGATATTATTTTTAAAAAAAGTTGTAAGGTAGGAATAATTTTGAGAAGGTTTTTAGATGGCTGGTCACGCAACGACGTGAGAGCAGGGATGTGTAGTTACGTTTAGTTAAAGAGCCGTGTAATGTCTTGTCAGGAGCAATGTACAGTGTGCATCAGTGTCATAGGAGGTAAAGACACGTGCTTCTATGATGTGTCTAGCGTATGGAGGCTGCGCTTTGGAATTATGCTATGTTGATATAAAGTTTACTTTCACCCGCGTTCAGTGGTCGTCGCTCGGGATTGCGGTCCTGAAAGGACGTATGTGTGTGCTTTGACCGCTGATGAGCGCGTTGACCGCACCAACTCACGCTTGCAGAAGCCGAGCAGGGGCTGTGCGAGGTCTGAAATCAGACGGATGGGTGACTTCACGATCCGGTGGGCAGAGTGCAGAGTGGGGGTACCTGCGCACGTCTGCTGAATTATTTTGCAAGCGGATCTGCAGGCTCTGCTATGCGTTATTAGGAGTTTACGAGTACTGGGCGTATCTACACATATGTGTGATGTACTATTCAGTAGCAATTTGCTATAGTGTGTACTGAAATTATGATTGGGTGTGTGTCTGTGGGCTGTGCAACATGGTCCAGGGCACATCTGGGATTGGTGTTTTGTGATAGATACACTGTACGGTTTAAGAAGTTGTTCGAAAGAAGTAAATAGTGTTCTCAATGATTACACGCGCCTGCAGCGCAGATCAGAGTGATTTGGTTTTTCCATCACCATCTCGGTTGCAAGCGAGTAGTAAATGTTTTCCCGGCCGCATTAATCTAGTGTATCAATGAGCTATGAGCTATTCTGAGTATAGACGCCGGCGGTATACATGAGAAGAACATTGCAGCTTTCACATGTGTTGGCTGTCACGAGCGCTCGGAAGATGAACTTGGCTGCAGACTCTGGAATCCCCTTCCCTGCCAACCGCACGCGCACGCGGCATGCCTTGCAGTGTAATCTAAGGCGCATAGGCGTTATCAACTTCTCCGGTGATAGGTGCGAATGCGTCTCTGTTGAGGTCATGTTTGGGGGAGGCCGAGCAGAGACTTTTGGTCGGTTTGGCAGCTGGTGGTGTTTGGGCGTGTCTGTTGCACTATTTTGTGAGCATGTCTGTGCACTGTGCGGTACTTTATTTGCAGAGGTTAAGAGTACAGAGCTCGTTTGCTGATATTGTGTACTGCATTATTTAAGAGCTGTTTGCTATTATGTGGTGATATTAGAAGTTGTTTACGTGTTTGTGGCCTGTGTCAGATGACCACAGTCGGATCAGTGAGGGTGTTTGGTGACAAATATACTCCACAACCATATAAAAGGGCTCCAAATAAATAGAGTGCAGCCCTTCCTTACTTCCCCGAGCAGCACAGCGCAGTCTGAGCAGTTTTTGCGCAATAACGGCAATCTGGTTAGAATGTGAGTGAGTAGACAAATAACTGGAAAAATTTATCTGTAGAGGAGTTACAGGTTATGAATGGAATGAATATCTTGATGGGTGTGGCTGTGTTGCCAAGTGTAGTGCGCTACTGAAGTTCAGAAAGTGCCTTATGTCAGCCTTACATATCGAAACCTATGAGAAGTAAAAGTTTGTAAAAGGTATGTAGCAAACAAATAAAGTACAGTCGTTCTTCCTTCCATCAGCATATACACTTAAATTACTTCCGAAAATTTGCAGTTGTTTGGCTATTTGGAGGTAAATGTTTTGCATTATTTATGAGTGGTTCGCATGTCTGTAGGCTGTGCTATGAGTTGTTTTTAACTGTTTACAATTAGCAAGAGTGTGTCTAGAACATTATAAATGAGTTATGTAGGAGTGTTTTGCAGGTCTGTATGATGTGGGACATGTCGGTGTGATATATATACTCCATTCCTAAAAAAAGTAAATTCGTTCCTCGGTCCATGGACCAAGTGCAGGGTGAGCCCGTTTACCAGAAACGTGTAGGAGTAGGTTGAGTGCTGGTGGCTTGGTTTGAAACAATTTTCTTAGGTTGGTGGCAGAAGAGCAAGTGAGCTTTGTTTACTGGCAGATTTCCAACTTGGTGCTGGTTCCTAGGAGGAGGAGGTGGCGTTCTGGTCCTCGAAAAGTAGTTGATATTATGGAGTTGAACACGTTTGCATACGTAAATGAAATTGTAAATTCAATTATTTAATATAGCTGGGGTGGTGAGAGTGAATTAGCGAGCGTTCTCGTGACGAGCAAACTCGCTGTTATACGGTCATGGTGGATTCCACTGTCGGTCAAACTCTGGCGCCAAACGTATCCTTTGTACGGCACGCGGTCGACAGGTTCCATCGTGTCCGGCGTTAAGAGCTCGCGGATGCTGGCGACCGTTTGTGGTGGGACCCTCAGGCGCCGCTCGCCACCGCCTACCTGGCGCGCTAGCCGTGGGGGTGTGCTTGACGTCAGCGGGCCAGGGAGCGGGCTCAGCCGGCCGCACGTACGTCAGCTGCGCTCTGGAGTTTCGCTGTGTGAGCATGGAGAAGTCAGTTGGGACACACCTGCATGACCATAATATCTGAAATAAAGAGTCATTTTCCATGTATTTACAGAAGGCTATGTCCGTCGCGTGTGTGGACGGTGTGTGACGTAAGCGGGGCGGCGGCGCAGCGATTGTACAGTTACTACGCGCGCGCACGAGAGCGAATCAATTAGCAGGCGTTCTAGTGCCGTCCAAAGGTGCTGTTATATAGTCATGGCGGATTTCACCGTCGAGCAAACTTTGCCGCCAAAAGTGTAGCACTGCGTTCTCGCTCGCACAGGGACACGTGGCGAACGGCTGTGTGAGGTCGGCATCGACAGGTTTGAACATGGTGCCGAAAGTGTTGCAGGGAAACGGCCAACCATTGTGCAATTCAGCTCCAAGACAGACAATTTTGCCGGGAAACGTGTGGAGGCGACAAATGCAGGGGGTGAGAGGACAAGCTGCTGCTGTGACGTCAAACTCGACAAGTTCCAGTGTGTACAGCGAAAACATGTTTACAACGTGGGAGCGATCGCTGGGCTCGCCCCCCGCGCTAGTGACCGGCCGCCTCACGTGACAGATGTGTGTGCTGACTGTGTTAGAGAACAAGTGATGGCCGTACTGCTTGAAATAAAGTCTTCAGTCCCTTCCCCCTTTGCAAAAATCAAAGGACGTGAATTATGTTACTATAAGTGCAGTTTATTATTTGACGCGATTATCATATGCTACCAGTGAGAAAAAAGATAAGTGACGAAGAGAGCCCGTACATGTGATCAATTATGGTGTAGGGGATTTGAACTTGTGATAGATTTTTGTTATGGATGTAAGGAGAATGGCTTTCTCACCGAGAAAGTCGGACATCTTGAATAAATAATAAATGATAATAATACATAGAAGTACAGTTTTCGAGAGAATATCGTGTTGGAATTTGAATTTGGCACAATTTTCTAGTGGAGGTAGGCCTATAATAATAAATGATAATGAATGATAATAAATGATAATGAATGATAATGAATGTTAATAAATCATAATGAATAATAAACAAAAGTTAGGTTTTGCAGCCATTATCATGTTGGAATTTGAATTTGCAGGGAATTTCTAGTGGAGGCATCTCAATAATAATAATAAATGATAATAAATAATAATAAATGATAATAAATAATAATAAATGATAATGAATGATAATAAATGATTGTGAATAATAATAACAAAGACAAGTACGGTCTTTGCATGCATTATCCTGTTGGAATTCAAACTTCCCTCCATTTTTTTTCTTCTGGCGACTTAGGTTAGTGGACGTAGCACAATTCGACTATTTTCCCGCCAAAATTCAAACTTCCCATCATTTTTTCTTGAGGTTACGTTAGTGGACATAGCACAATTGACCTATTTTCCCGCCAAAAGCCGCCATCGTGGATGACGTCATACGATGTTGCCAAGTCCACATGCCGCCATCTGGAATAAATTTGGCACAATGCAACGTGCGCTGGTACATAGGTTGTCCCCCTACTGTCAGCCACTGTGCCGAAGGTGGTCAAAATCAAATGGTTCTAAGCACTATGGGTGTTAACATTTGAGGTGACCAGTCCCCTAGACTTAGAACTACTTAGCTCTAACTAATCTAAGGACATGTCACACATCTATGCCCAAGGCAGGATTCGAACCTGTGATCGGAGCAGCAGTGCGGTTCCAGACTGAAGCGCCTAGAACCGCATGGGCCACAGCGGCCGGTGAGTGGGTCAGTCCTGCTTTTTTTTGTTTTTTTTTAGCACTGACTTTAATTTCTCACTAACTTCCATACCAATAGAACCAAGCTGACTTTTTGTCGCCTCTTCTATCAATCAAAGTTGCATGTAGACTGGCTTCCATGAACATTCTAGAGCTTTAATAGTAGAGACAAAAAATGCACTATGAGATTTAATGTATGCAATGTCGTAGGAAATTTCTGGGTCCTTTAGAAGCTTTTTAGCTGAAGTAATGCTCACTGTCTCCTCCCGCAGTTTAAGAACCATGCTCTTAATGTCTTCCAAATGCTCGCTGTAATATTCCACAGCCATTAGCCACGTTTCCCAGGGAGTAAGTACGGGTTCTGGTGGAAGTGATACGTTGAGAAGTTCCTCTCGAAATAATTGGATTCTTGTAGGTGCTTTAATGAAAACCTGTTTGGTGATTCAAACTAGCTTATTTACATGTGAAAATTTGACACGTATCGCCTCAGCTACACGATTCATGGCATGGGATAGATATGTGACATGGAGCAGGGCTGGGTAAAATACTTTCAACAATTGAACAGCAGCAATCATGTAGACCATTGGGGAAAAGTAATGTGAGGGCTTTATTAATAAAGTGAGCAATTGTTTCTTGATTTGTCTTTTTTAGCTTCTTGCTACAGATCAGATGAGATTCAGAGCGAATGTCAGGAGCTAACTTTCGTACAATCAAATTAGCCACATATCTGCCTTGTCTGTCAGTTGTCTCATCGACAGAGATCCGCATGTATGAATCGTCTATGTCTTCTCGTATCCTGCTCAACGAATTTTCATGTAAAGTATCTAAATAGTTCATTCTCAGTGTGGATTCTGATGGAATGCTGCGGTGACATTATTTCTCTAGAAAAGTTTTCAACTGGCTGTTTTCAGCTTCATTGAATGATATGTTTGCTGCAAAATGGCTAGACACTGTTTAAGGTGAAATTCGGTTTTGTTTTCTGCATTTGGTTTAGTTACAAACGTTTGTTTCAAGTTTGATCTATTTTTTTTTAATTTGCCCAGCGTTTAATCCCTGCAACATGCTGACTTAAATGTTCAGAACGTATATAAAACAAAAAGAAATGAGAAATACTTTGTGGAAGAAATTACATACGAGGTCTACTTAGCAAAATTAACCTACATTAAGAGTTTATAAACAATAGCTTTGCATTCGCATGTGTCTGGTCCAAGATAACTCGAGAAAAAGTGGCATCGCTGTTCTCTTATAGGGCATAGTAGATAAAAGGTTAACATTTTACGTACATCTTTATTGCACACATTGCAGTGAATAATTCTTCCGCCTGTGGAGAAATCAGGAAATTCTTGTAACCACTAACGAATCAGAGATGATTTAGAGCTGGCTACTTTCGGGATGCTTGACTTTCCCAAATACACTGCCGCTGTGACATATTTCACGAGGCCCGAGCAGCACGCTGAACAACGAATGAAGACAGTGCAGGTGTTTTAAACAGGCTGTTCCGACAGGACAGGAAGGCACCAGAGGTGGATCACAAGGCTCCTCCGTGCCCTGCCGGCCCATTTGACGGTTCACAGCGAACGACAAATCTCTGCGGAGCTGGGCGGGCTGGAACAGCCTGGCGTATGCTGTGGTCGTATGACTCGCGATTGGTGTTCACGCATGCAAACAAATCACTTATCATTCAATTACTGTGTTCTAAGTAACCGGGAAGACCAGAAGAGTACTTTTCGTCATACAAATTTTATTTGACTGGATTTTTAAAAATTAGATACAGTCCGGTGCTAACTTGAAGTTAAGTATTTTTAGGATTTTTAAAAATGAGATAGAGTCAGGTTCTAACATCAAATTAGGTGTTTTAGGTACGATAAAATTACAATTTTCAATAAAATATTTGCGTAATTCATATCTGGGAAGACCACGAGAGAATGTTAGTCGTAAAAAATCTTATTTAATTGGACTTCAAAATGTAGGTACAATCGGTACTCACCTAAAATTAGGTATTTTTAGTTGCTATAAAACTAGCGTCTCCGACCATAAATTGGCGTAATTCGCTTATGTACAACATCCATTGCCTCTATTTACTGAGGAATAAAATAGGTTTTTACCTAAAATCCGAGGTCTAATGATCAAACAAACGACAAAAAGGAACCTGGAATGCTGTTTGATGTGATTGGTGTTTATGAGCCTACTTGTTTTGGTACAGCTCTGCTGCTTCTCGACCGTTTCCTTCTGTTTTGCCGTACACAAGCACCATCTCGACTTGTTCCCTACATTAACACCGGACCATTCTGCTGCTTACATGCGCTGTGTCCACCACACAGCCTGCGACGCACGAGGTACACACGACACGTGATCAGAGAAGCTGTCTTTATTCAGCGCCATCTACCGTGACAACAATGCATTTATGGACATAATTATGTTCATAGGACCTTTTTCCCTCTATTTCCAATCAGGAATCCGTCCCTGCAGTTTGTCAGATTTATTAGTGTTTTCCCTAATTATATATAAATAGGGTTTGAAACTTCCCAGTCAGAGTCCATATCACTTTTAAATTCTACCACATTTCTACCACATTTTATGCTGAAGGATAACTTTTTACAACAACGCAGTATTATTTGTCATACAGTGTACACTCTGTATGGGCCTGATAACAGATCTCTAGTGTCGTCGGGTTTACTTGTTGATGCTGTCTCAGTAATCAGTGAAAACTTAGTCCAGTGGTATCTGGTTCATGTAAACACGGTGACGGGCTAGCGCCAGGCCTTGCTAGCTGCCGGCGTAGACGACACAAGACGCATTGCTGCCCAGGATGGCGATTCCATATTACCAGAGCACTCTCATAGACATCAAACGGGTATGCTCAGGTAATCTGTCAGCAGCTTTACATGATGTGGAATTGAACAACAGCCCTATCGCCAAGGAAGGCTGGGAATGCAGTGACAGGTCGACGGTGTACCAAACCCCATCAGTTCGCCTTAGCAAGCCGGATACGGAAGTTTGCTGTCTGCAAGTCTTCCGAGGAGTCGTTGAGTGGTCGGCAGCTGACAGCGACAGAGAACATGATACCAAACAGGTAACAGTCTCGAAGGTGTAAGTCAACTTCGAAAATGGTAGCAGCACATGACGGCCGCAGCGTCATAGCTGGTGTATTACGAGTTCAATATGCCGAGGATCCGGAAGCTTCATTATTTGTTACTGCTCACCTGAGGTAATGACGTTATACCTGGCCGGAAATGACTGTTTGTGGCCTGCTTTTCCGGCCTCATCAACTGTCTTCACCGCCCACCTATTTTGCAGGAATGGCATTCAAAACTTCTGTTTGTTGCTCTCTGTCATATCAGCAGGCTGACAGATGTTCTTGTGAGACATTTACTCTCTCTTGAGTAAGTAAGCTCTACTGTTAGAATGACGCGATGTCTTCTCCTCACTGAAATCATGTCGCCGAGTTTTCGATTTCGGCAATATCTTCATGGCTCGTTCTGTTTCCCACAGTGTTGGCTTTTTGCTTGTTTGTCGTTCCGATTGCGACACTGGGCGTTGGCCGAGGTTTTTTGGCTTGGAGCTGGCTGGAAAGGGCTTTGAGAAGATTTCGTATTTGACTGAAATATATTTCTGCAGTGCAAGTTTCCCATCTTCTTTAAAACATTCGTCCCGAATTTTTCCATCTGACAGGTATTTGATGGACTGAAATGATTATGGTCATAATGTCATACTGTTGTTTATAGTTCTGAATATTCTGGTGTTCTGCCAAAACAGGATGCAAAAACTGGATCATTGTCGTACTCGTGATAGTCAAAAATGGTTCAAATGGCTCTGAGCACTATGGGACTTAACATCTATGGCCATCAGTCCCCTAGAACTGAGAACTACTTAAACCTAACTAACCTAAGGACATCACACAACACCCAGTCATCACGAGGTAGAGAAAATCCCTGACCCCGCCGGGAATCGAACCCGGGAACCCGGGCGCGCGTGATAGTCGCTCGAAGACGAAATTGTTTCTGGTATATGACAGCTGTATTATTTATTGATTTACCATTGTTTGGTAGCTCTATTTCGGTCATACCAATGGGTTTCACCTTTTTTTAACAGTTTACAATGACAACTTCTGGTACGGAAACTTAATAAAAGCTGAACGAAGCGAAAAAGAGCGTAAAGAGAGCAATGAGAGAAGTATTCAACGAATTCGAACATAAAACATAGACAAACAATCTAAACAAGAACCCTAAAAAGTTTTGGTCATATGTAAAATCGGTAAGCGGATCTAAATCCCCTATTCAGTCACTCGTTGACCACGATGGCACCGAAACAGAGGACGACCGAAGAAAGGCAGAAATACTGAATTCAGTGTTCCGAAACTGTTTCACTGCGGAAAATCGTAACACGGTCCCTGACTTCAGCCGTCGCACGGACGCCAAAATGGAAAATATTGAAATAAACGATATCGGAATTGAAAAACAACTGCTATCACTTAGTAGCGGAAAAGCATCCGGACCAGACGAGATACCCTTAAGATTCTACAGTGATTATGCTAAAGAACTTGCCCCCTTTTTATCAGCAATTTATCGTAGATCGCTGGAAGAACGTAAAGTACCTAGCGACTGGAAGAAAGCGCAGGTCGTTCCCATTTTCAAGAAGGGTCATAAATCAGATGCGAATAATTATAGGCCTATTTCGCTTACGTCAATCTGTTGTAGAATAATGGAACATGTTTTGTGTTCTCGTATTATGACGTTCTTAGATAATACAAATCTCCTTCATCATAACCAACATGGATTCCGCAAACAGAGATCATGTGAAATTCAGCTCGCCCTATTTGCCCAAGAAATTCACAGTGCCGTAGACACTGGCGAGCAGATTGATGCCGTATTCCTGGACTTCAGGAAGGCATTTGATACGGTTCCGCACTTACGTTTAGTGAAAAAAATACGAGCTTACGGAATATCGGACCAGGTTTGTGATTGGATTCAGGATTTCCTAGAAGAAAGAACACAACATGTCATTCTTAACGGTTCAAAATCTGCAGATGTAGAGGTAATTTCGGGAGTACCGCAGGGAAGCGTGATAGGACCTTTATTGTTTACAATATACATAAATGACTTAGTTGACAACATCGGTAGCTCCGTGAGGCTATTTGCAGATGACACGGTTGTCTACAAGAAAGTAGCAACATCAGAAGACTCCTACGTACTCCAGGAGGACCTGCAGAGGATTAATGCATGGTGCGACAGCTGGCAGCTTTCCCTAAACGTAGATAAATGTAATATAATGCGCATACATAGGGGCAGAAATCCATTCCAGTACGATTATGCCATAGGTGGTAAATCATTGGAAGCGGTAACGACCGTAAAATACTTAGGAGTTACTATCCGGAGCGATCTGAAGTGGAATGATCACATAAAACAAATAGTGGGAAAAGCAGGCGCCAGGTTGAGATTCATAGGAAGAATTCTAAGAAAATGTGACTCATCGACGAAAGAAGTAGCTTACAAAATGCTTGTTCGTCCGATTCTTGAGTATTGCTCATCAGTATGGGACCCTTACCAGGTTGGATTAATAGAAGAGATAGACATGATCCAGCGAAAAGCAGCGCGATTCGTCATAGGGACATTTAGTCAGCGCGAGAGCGTTACGGAGATGCTGAACAAGCTCCAGTGGCGGACACTTCAAGAAAGGCGTTACGCAATACGGAGAGGTTTATTATCGAAATTACGAGAGAGCACATTCCGGGAAGAGATGGGCAACATATTACTACCGCCCACATATATCTCGCGTAATGATCACAACGAAAAGATCCGAGAAATTAGAGCAAATACGGAGACTTACAAGCAGTCGTTCTTCCCACGCACAATTCGTGAATGGAACAGGGAAGGGGGGATCAGATAGTGGTACAATAAGTACCCTCCGCCACACACCGTAAGGTGGCTCGCGGAGTATAGATGTAGATGTAGATGTAAATCAAGTGTGGCCCGCATCTCGTGGTCGTGCGGGTTCCCGGGTTCGATTCCCGGCGGGGTCAGGGATTTTCTCTGCCTCGTGATGGCTGGGTGTTGTGTGATGTCCTTAGGTTAGTTAGGTTTAAGTAGTTCTAAGTTCTAGGGGACTGCTGACCGTAGATGTTAAGTCCCATAGTGCTCAGAGCCATTTGAACCATTTGAACCTAATCAAGTGTGATCCCACTCTCTAGAAACGTGGTTGTGGGGCTTCTCTGTGACACTCTGATCTTCGACGACGACGTTTATTGGTGGGTTGGTTGACTGGCAGTGCCCTTTGAAAGGAACCATCCCGGCATTTGCCTGCGGCGATTTAGGGAAATCATGGAATACGTAAATCAGGATGGCCGGACGCGGGTGTGAACCGTCGTCCTCCCGAATGCGAGTCCAGTGGGCTAACCACTGCACCATCTCGCTTGGTAGACATTCTGATACTTCCGATTTTTGCTAATAATAACAGTACCTCACATGTCTGTACATCATTTCGCATCGCTCTGACATGAAAAATCGCTATGTTTCCCGTTAAACATTATTGTAGGTCTGCTAGTGACATGAGGTAATGAGGCTTCTTTTCCTTCGGAGATTAATAATTCTTCTTGCATTTGTATTTGGTTCCACTGGTTTACGGCTGTAGTCCCCGCAGCGGAAGGAACTTTTCGTCTTACTTCTGAACAACACGGGCACTGCAATATTGCACTTGTTTACAATTCCTCATTTTATCGGGTAAGTGTGAAGGATAAAACACAGATTCTGTTCGTTCTTGCCCACTATCGGAAACTGAACGGATACATGTAGTTCTGCTCTATCTGAATTAACTTCAGGAGTACAATAACCTTTCCGTACATTGATAGTGCACCTAAAAGGAAGGAACATTTCATTAGTTCCTTTCTTTACCCAAAAAAGTGAGTACTAGTAAAGGAAAAGAAAAAACTTAAGTAAAGCACAACAATCTATAACTCTTTAAATAACAAACTTGCTTTCATAAGCAGTCTTTTGACCTACTCAGAAGATGATGACTGGTTGTGCAAGTGACAACACAACGTTAAATTCAAATACAGCCACTTTGTCAAAATAAATTAGGACACTCGGAATTAATTTCACTAGGATAAGAATCCTGTCCAGGTTTGTTACTTGGGATAGTCACGGGTGTAAGATAGAGTTTTTAGTAACACCACGATTATTATTAAAATCAAGCAATTTTCACATATACCTGGTCCATTTACAGACTACCAAATACAAAACAATTTAGTGGAAGACTGGTGGCACTGGTGACGCTATTATCAGTAGCTATTAACCTGTCCGCGATGCAGTCATGGCAGTACTGTTGGCCTCGCTCTACTACTGATCTTCTTGGCGTCGAAATAATATTTTTAGAGGGCCAAAAATCATGCCATGATAATTGCATCACCAAATTCAGCACCCGAGGCCCAGAAATACGGCTCTTAAGTTCTTCTGACCTCAAAGCTCCAGGAATATGAGCCACTGTGATCCTCTGCTGTTAGCGATGTGTTAACCACATCACTCCTCAGCCAAGACTCCTTCCCCATCACAAAGCACGAGTTGCCACTTGTGCGCCAACCACACCTTTTCCACTCCGCCAGGCTACTTCCGTATCTGTGGGGCTCACCTACATCTTTTACATTCAACCCGACGTTCCTTAATTATGGACCAAGCCGTTTATAGTACATTTCATAACAATCATTTCAGTAGTTATTTAAATTCACAACCATAATTTGAAACAACACCGATCAAAAGTTTTACATAACTGAAACACGTACGCATAGAGAAAGAATTTCCATGTCAGATACAACGTTATACGTAAGCAATGCTACAAATTGACATTGAAATATGGATACAGATACAAAATAGGTCAAAAATAGGTGTTACAACTTCCCTTTCTGGTGTACTGTATAACGTCGCTAAACGATGCAGGACTTTGCATCATGTTGGTCAAATATCGACAATGTATGCAAGTCCTAAGGTGCTCAGTGCATCGACAATGAAATGTGCTGTGTGGCGGGACTGGCGTCAATCATGGGAAATAAGGTTGCGTTGGACAGACCTGAAATACTTCGAATATTTTTCATGGTAATTGTAGGGAGACCGCCAGGAAACTGTGACTGGTGAGGTGCTCATAACGTGGTTTAATTAGTCTCAGTGCTCAGCACATTCAGGTCATAGCGTGTAATAACGCCACATGTGCGGACTACCTTGGCACTAAGCAAAGGACTGTTGACAGTATGCTTGGTTAGTGTGCAGTAATAAGAGCTAGGAGTAAGGTTCTCTGTTGTAATTTCGCGTTTTGTACTGCATAGGCTTTGCCACTTTCGGTTCAGAGGGTGGGAGACTGACCATCCACGAGCCCATCCAGTGTTTGGTAGGTCAGATGGTGCAGATGCAAGAGGATAACATTGAGCTCAGGAAGCAGCTGAGTGCGTTAACTGAGAGAAGTGCAATCTTCTCCTAGTGTTCCACTGCCCATCATAGATGCTACTACTGCCACCCTATTCTCAGTTTTTCCAGAAACCCGGAAGAGAGAGTTGTGGAATACATAGACAACCTACAGACATCCGTGAAGCTGGCGAACGACAAAATGCTGAAGTTGGCACACATAAGATTAAGCGGCGATGGTAAATCTTACATCATACATCACGTAAAGGCTGAGGGATGCCCGAACGTTCGCGCACCTAAGGGAATGTGTATTGGATCGTTACGGGAATAAGAATACTTGCAAATGCTAAAAGGATGAGTTGAATACGATATACCAGAAACGACGAAATCAATCAGTTTCTAAGAAAGAATTAGGAAGCTTAATGCTAACACCGTTGAAATAACGAACAATGACAGTGCTAGTGAGGCCACATAACATCAGGCAGCGCAAAAGGCGTTGGACGCTTTCCCATGTTACTTACTACCTGAAGATTAGAGGAAAGTGAGACTCGAGTTTTCAAAGTTCCTAAGTAAAGCCATAGCAACCACAACAGTGTTATCAGAAATTTGTGTGGTAAACCTGCCAAGGGGCAGTAAGAGAATTTTCAACACAGGTACTTCATGCTATTGGCGCGGTCGATCTAGCCATATACAACGGGACTGCAGAGAACCACAGTATTAGAAATATGGGTAGGTAGGGCGGAGTGTCACAAATGATCTGAGAGAGACCAAACTAGGTGGACACAAGATGCTAATAACTCTCTGCCATTAATCGAAAATGGTGGATTCGGGGCCACAATATTGTTTTCACTGTAAACCATGTGTCACAACAGTGGCAGAAATAAGATTAATTGGCTTAGTGGGGAAAAGGAAGCACAAGTTACTATTGGGCACTAGATCACAAGTGTGCTTATCATGTGCGGACGTCGTGGAGGTGCACACGTGAATCCACCATATTGCAGGTTGAGCGGGATATAAGGAAGTAATTTTGATTCGCTGAGATCAGCATTTTTTAATTGCGTGTTGGGGAGAGGAACACCCAGGTTTTACCTTTTGCAGGTAATGGCTACAGCCTGATACTAGTACTTGACTTTCTGCTTAAGCATCGCACCAAAAAGGAACTCAAATGGCTCATAGTGAAGCGCAATTTGACATTGTCACTTTTCTGGGAAACCACTAACGCCCGGAAGGTTTATCCCAAGTCATTGACACGGTGAGCATGTCCAACGAAAATCCGTTCACGGGGTAATGTGTATCAGGGTGTGAACAAAAAGATGTATGTAGACGTTGGTACCGATTTCCGTGTGAGCACGTTAAGTGTAACAAAGCCACTAGTGTAAAATGAGGAGCTGGACAAAGCACAATGCTTTGTGCGCCAGAATCTGATATCCATATAGAATTTCGATGTGAACCGGGTAGTGCTCGATGGACTGGGTAATTTTCGAACTATGAACATACAGTTAGCTATAATATTTTGAAAGAGGATATTTGGTCACTAACCTGAAGCAAGTCACTAGTTTCACCACATTACAAGGAAAAGTAGTTCATAGAGGGGCGGGTGGAAAACACATGGAGGTTAGTTAGTTTCATGTTCCATGGATCAGTTGCACGATAAATCATAATGATGTGGAACCAGTCACTTAGCGACTGTTGTCACTGGACGCTAAAATCCAAATAGTGGGAGTTGGATATCCCTCCCTGGATGACACTGCCTGTCTACCAACCACTGCTGTAGCAGCTAGTGAAACCACCCAGTTGCTGACAGAATATGAAGACTTGTTTAATGTGCCTGATGCTTTACCAGTGACTTCAGTAACCCAGCAACGGATTCCACCTGGTGACGAATTGTCTGTATATTGGCAACCTTTTCGAGTACATCCCCACCTACAGTCTGTGATGTATGAACCAGTAGATACTGGACTGGATTTTCGAAGAAATTACTATCCCACGGGGAACAATGTTAGTACCAAAATAGAGATATCAAAATGAAAGCCCATCGACTTTCTTGTGGTTACAGGTAGCTAAATAAAGGAAAATTTATGGATGCCTCTGCTATTACAAACGTTGTCAAAAAATTGGATTGATGAAACAATGTTGGCAATTGATCTTCATGGTGGCTACCATCAGTTGGAAGAAGCACTAGAAGTGTAAGTAGGCTGTTTAGGTTTTCTTATTGGTAACGCCACGTAGCGCTCTGTATGAAAATCACTGGATGTGCTGTGTGCAGTCTGTGGCTGGTTTGCATTGTTGTCTGCCATTGTAGTGTTTGGCAGCTGGATGTGAACAGCGCGTAGCGTTGCGCAGTTGGAGGCGAGCCGCCACCAGTGGTGGATGTGGGGAGAGAAATGGCGGAGTTTTGAAATTTGTAAGACTGGATGTCATGAACTGCTATATACGTATATTATGACTTTTGATGACTATTAGGGTAAATACATTGTTTGTTCTCTATTAAAATCTTTCATTTGCTAACTATGCCTATCAGTAGTTAGTGCCTTTCTGTAGTTTGAATCTTTTATTTAGCTGGCAGTAATGGCGCTCGCTGTATTGCAGTAGTTCGAGTAACCAAGATTTTTGTGAGGTAAGTGATTTGTGAAACGTATAGGTTAATGTTAGTCAGGGCCATTCTTTTGTAGGGATTTTTGAAAGTCAGATTGCGTTCCGCTAAAAATGTGTTTACGCAATTACAGAGTTGGATGACTTCACACTTACGAAATTGTATTTTGTCTGTACTTTGTGAACTGTTCATATTTTTTCGGAACCATTGTGATACTATGAGAGCGTTGAATGATATATTTGGTAAGGGAGCATGATTTTAAAGTACGTTTGAGTTAGATGACACTATTGAAATGAGCAGAGAATATTTTTTAGGGTTTGAAATTGTTGGAGGAAGCTACGACGTTTTTGAGATTTGACAGAGGTGTTATGATGTTATTTTTATGACGATGATGTGTATTATGCTGTTGAGGTATGTTTATCAATAAGATGATGCTACCGTATATGAGGAATTTGATTATGCTAAGTATTTATTATGATGAAATATTGAAGAAGTGTCGACGAATATGTATATGAATAATGAGTAGTGTTTAGGGACTCTGATTTGTGGAAAAGGATGTTGGAAACCAAGAATCGTACTTTAAGAGTTATGAAATGTGTGTAAATGCGTGAATGTATCACAATGCCGACGAAAACTTTTTGAACACTGTTATATTCATAGGATTTTGTTTCTACACATTTGCAACGCAAATTCTCGACCTGTGAAATTTTTTATATGAGACTGTCACTGTAATGCAAACTGGTGTCGTAAATATTTCGATAAGAAAGTGAAGTGACCACCTGCACATAATGCGTCGTGGGCAACCAGCTGCGTGACAGTCGCCTGGAAAAAAGCATTAGCGTGTGCCTTTCAGAGGCACACGTGGAGAAAAAAAAAAAGAGGCCATTATCCTCGCTATTGACATTCCTTTGTAGAAAGTATCGCAAATACGACACGCTCAAACTTGAAAACATATGATTATACTGTGGACCTCTAAATTTATGATATTTACTAAAATGCCTAATGAAACGATGAGAAACGTTTCATGGCTATTGTCTTGCTAGTTGAGAGAAATGCCATATGGCTTGCTTTATGTATTTATTTACTCATTTTGTTTAATATCTAGTTTCTAGCTGCTCTGCAGCATTGGTTAAAATAAAATTTAATAGTTGTACTAATATAGTTATTTTATGCCTACAGATCCAGTCAATTATAAATATATGATCTACTTCCAAGAAAATGAGGGCACATAAATAGACATTTCCCTTCACAGGAATTGCATAAATAATTTTTTTACGATTTGGTAACTTATCTGCTAGCGTAAGTTCTTGTGATACATCACCCTAGTGTTAAGATGTGACATAGGTATTAGACATGGCCATCTTTACTGTAATATTTTTCTGCTTGAGCTTTGTCATGTTTAGGTATAAGTTATTGCATTTGCTGCTGCTGTTTGCCAGGCATAGTGCTACTAAATTTCACGTTACATTACTCTGTTAAGCCAGTTTTACTACTGCTTTATTTTTCTTTTTGCTGCACATTGGCTCATATTAATGATAATGTTGCATTTGCATTGCTATCTTATATATAACTTATATATATTGCTGCTTGCTTTGCCAATTTGAATTTTTTTGTCATTGCTGTTTGTGTTAATTTGTTATGTGCTGCTGCATTGCCTCGTCCCTTAGTTTAGCATCTGAGCTCAGTAGATTTAAGTTAGCTTAAGATGGGGTAGGCCATATAAGAGAACAAGTTGTGATGAATTGGAAGAAATGCATTGAGAAGCTATAAGAAAATGGTTTGGCCAAAAAAGTATTTTGCAAGAGGATATGAACCAAAAAAAGGTAGGGTTTAGGGAAAACAGGTTTAGGTAGTATTTTCTTGGAAATAAATGATGAGGTAAGATAATGGAAAATAAATAATGAGGTAAGGAATGTGTGAACATATAAATACAGAAAGCATGCTTGGATAGAATTTTTTTGGTGGAAACAAATGTTGAAATAAGAGGAAAGATATATGGAATGAAGATTTGGGGTGGACTGCAGTACCAAATGTCACACTGAAAACAAACCCTGTCCTGTATTTTTGTGTTATTACACTATGTGAATTTGTGTTTTTCCTGTCTTAATGTGTTATGTTGTAGAATTTTTCTGATACTATGTTATTTACTTTGTAAAGATGTTTAGACATTATTTATCTGTTCTGTTTTGTTGCTCATGTGTGAAGTTGATGTTTCAAAAGTTATTCTGATCTTTTATATATTTACTTACGTCATAATTCCTGTAACACTGATGTATATGTTATTTCGATTCTTTTGTAAAGCCTGTACTACAAATGTTATGTGTATTGTTATGTTCTTTAATGATGTATTTTGTACCTTTGTAATTGTATTCTTGTGTTATAAAATTGTAATTGACACCAGTTCATCATATTATTAACTTGTAAGTTCCATTTCACTGCACACGTTTCTATTGGTCATAGTATAAGGACAATATGTGAGAAGTAGGGACTGTTAGTGTTTGCACGTGTGTTAATAATTCTGCAACGGACTGGATAACAGCATTGCTGGTTCTAAGGACATTTCAAAAAAATTTTTGTGAGTGCACAAGTGGTGGTTCATGGACTTGCTATATTATCCACAAGTCTCTTCGATGGTGATTGTGGCACCTGCACAGTCGCAACAGATGGCTGCTGGCTGTCTCTACAAGGACTACAGTGGGTCTGCATCTTTGTTGGCCTACCAATACCATTATTTCTACAAGGACTGCAGTGGGTCTGCACCTCTGGTGGCCCACCAGTACCGTAATCTTTAACAGGACTACAGTGGTCTGCTCTGTGATGACCTACCTACCAATATTCTTCAAAACTTCGACTGACTCTGCTGTGGGTTTGCTCTGTTGTGGCCCATTACCTGTCTGCATGTCAAGAGTCAGCACTGTCTTTCCGTTGGAAGGACAACACTACTTCTTCAAGATTGCATGGAAATCCACTACTTCTGTGTGCATTTTCTTTTACTGCTCAGACTTTGAGAAAAACACTGCAATTTTACTGTGATGAATGATCAGCACTGTCTTTATGGACTGTGAGAAGACTTTAGCTTTTGACCAACATTGTATCAATAAGTGTGTGCATTTGATTTGTTTGTTATTGCAATTGTGAAAAAATTTTAACAAATATGTATTGGCCAGTGCCCTAAACAATTTGTAAAATTTTTTGTGGGGAGCATGGGGGCTATGTAAGTAGGGTGTTTAGGTTTTCTTATTGGTAACGCCACGTTGCGCTCTGTATGAAAATCACTGGATATGCTGTGTGCAGACTGTGGCTGGTTTGCATTGTTGTCTGCCGTTGCAGTGTTGGGCAGCTGGATGTGAACAGCGCGTAGCGTTGCGCAGTTGGAGGCGAGCCGCCAGCAATGGTGGATGTGGGGAGAGAAATGGGGGAGTTTTGAAATTTGTAAGACTGGATGTCATGAACTGCTATATATATTATGACTTTTGATGACTATTAACGTAAATACATTGTTTGTTCTCTATTAAAATCTTTCATTTGCTAACTATGCCTATCAGTAGTTAGTGCCTTCTGTAGTTTGAATCTTTTATTTAGCTGGCAGTAGTGGCGCTCGCTGTATTGCAGTAGTTCGAGTAACCAAGATTTTTGTGAGGTAAGTGATTTGTGAAACGTATAGGTTAATGTTAGTCAGGGCCATTCTTTTGTAGGGATTTTTGAAAGTGAGATTGCGTTGCGCTAAAAATATTGTGTGTCAGCTTAAGCACAGTCATGTATAATTGTTCTAAGGGGACGTTTCAGAAGAACCATCGAAAACGCCGTTTACGGTTCTGTCAGGACACCACTAATATTTGTGTACGCCGTTGGGGTTAAAGGATGCACCAGACACAGTTCAGTGTTTGTCAGTTGCAGTATTGTGAGTGTTAAATTAAAAAATATACATTATTTATTTGTAAAAAATTATTATATTTTCGAAAGACCTGTAGGAACATGTTGTGTGATGGAAAGAAGTATATAAACAATTGTGCACTGTGTATGTAGCACTGATTCTGGAGAAATGCCGTTTTGTCTTAGAGAGGGTTTGGTGATTGGGGAATGTGATTAGCCAGGAAGGAGCCTGCGAAGATCCCAGAAGAGTAGAGGTGGTACAGAATTACCTAACACCATGCAAAGAGAAGGAACTGCATTGCTTCCTGGGCTCAGAAAATTAATATAGGACATTTGCTCCCATGATCGCAAGGTAATGTGTCCATTCAGGCACTTACACAAGACAGGAGTAAAATAATTGTGAACATTTTATCATCGGCAGAACCTGTGATGGCCTCACAGGAGTTTCGAAACAATTTATTCTTTTTTGTGACGCAAGTTAGTACACATTGGGGTATAGATTAAATCATGAGATACATGAAGATGATCATCCTGTGACATATACCTCATTTCAGATGTAGAGGACAGAGAAAATTTTGCGCTGCTTTCACATCTACATGACTGCTCTGCCATTTACTGTTAGTGCATTTCAGATGGTTTTTTAAACCACCTTCACACTATTTCTCTACCTTTCCACTCTTGAACAGCACATGGGAAAAACGAGCACTTCAATCTTTCCATACAAGCTCTCATTTGTCTTACTACACTCCTGGAAATGGAAAAAAGAACACATTGACACCGGTGTGTCAGACCCACCATACTTGCTCCGGACACTGCGAGAGGGCTGTACAAGCAATGATCACACGCACGGCACAGCGGACACACCAGGAACCGCGGTGTTGGCCGTCGAATGGCGCTAGCTGCGCAGCATTTGTGCACCGCCGCCGTCAGTGTCAGCCAGTTTGCCGTGGCATACGGAGCTCCATCGCAGTCTTTAACACCGGTAGCATGCCGCGACAGCGTGGACGTGAACCGTATGTGCAGTTGACGGACTTTGAGCGAGGGCGTATAGTGGGCATGCGGGAGGCCGGGTGGACGTACCGCCGAATTGCTCAACACGTGGGGCGTGAGGTCTCCACAGTACATCGATGTTGTCGCCAGTGGTCGGCGGAAGGTGCACGTGCCCGTCGACCTGGGACCGGACCGCAGCGACGCACGGATGCACGCCAAGACCGTAGGATCCTACGCAGTGCCGTAGGGGACCGCACCGCCACTTCACAGCAAATTAGGGACACTGTTGCTCCTGGGGTATCGGCGAGGACCATTCGCAACCGTCTCCATGAAGCTGGGCTACGGTCCCGCACACCGTTAGGCCGTCTTCCGCTCACGCCCCAACATCGTGCAGCCCGCCTCCAGTGGTGTTGCGACAGGCGTGAATGGAGGGACGAATGGAGACGTGTCGTCTTCAGCGATGAGAGTCGCTTCTGCCTTGGTGCCAATGATGGTCGTATGCGTGTTTGGCGCCGTGCAGGTGAGCGCGACAATCAGGACTGCATACGACCGAGGCACACAGGGCCAACACCCGGCATCATGGTGTGGGGAGTGATCTCCTACACTGGCCGTACACCACTGGTGATCGTCGAGGGGACACTGAATAGTGCACGGTACATCCAAACCGTCATCGAACCCATCGTTCTACCATTCCTAGACCGGCAAGGGAACTTGCTGTTCCAACAGGACAATGCACGTCCGCATGTATCCCGTGCCACCCAACGTGCTCTAGAAGGTGTAAGTCAACTACCCTGGCCATCAAGATCTCCGGATCTGTCCCCCATTGAGCATGTTTGGGACTGGATGAAGCGTCGTCTCACGCGGTCTGCACGTCCAGCACGAACACTGGTCCAACTGAGGCGCCAGGTGGAAATGGCATGGCAAGCCGTTCCACAGGACTACATCCAGCATCTCTACGATCGTCTCCATGGGAAAATAGCAGCCTGCATTGCTGCGAAAGGTGGATATACACTGTACTAGTGCCGACATTGTGCATGCTCTGTTGCCTGTGTCTATGTGCCTGTGGTTCTGTCAGTGTGATCATGTGATGTATCTGACCCCAGGAATGTGTCAATAAAGTTTCCCCTTCCTGGGACAATGAATTCACGGTGTTCTTATTTCAATTTCCAGGAGTGTATATTATAGTGATAATTTCTTACTGTATTATAATGATCATTTCTCGTTATGTCAGCCGGCATCAACAAAACAATTTCGCTTTCAGGGGTCAAAGTTAGTAAACGAAATTTCGTGGGAAAATCTCACAGTAATGAGAAATGCCTCTTTTTTGTTTTAATGATTCTCACACATGTTTCTTATCATATCCGTGACACTGTCTCCTCTACTTCGCAATAATAAAAAACGTGCTGCCTCCCCGTCAATCCTGTCTGGTATAGATCCCATACCACACAGAAATACTCCAGAAGAGGATGGACAAGCATAATGTAGGCAGTCACATTTGTGGAATTGTTGCATCTGCTCAGTGTTCTGCCAATAAAATGCAGCCTTCTGTTCATCTTCTCCACAACATTATCTACGTGGTCGTCCCAATTCAAGCCGTTCGTAATTGTAATCTCCGTGTGTTTAGTTTAATTCACAGCGTTCAGAGTTGTTTCATTAATGGTGTAACCAAAATGTAATAGATTCCTTTTAGTGCAATGTTCTGTTACTTGGAGTCAATTTCCTCTTTTCCAAACATTCTGCCATCTTGCACAAATCATTTTTAAATTGGTTTTGATCTTCCAATGACATTACTAGATGCTAAATGACAGCATTATCTGCAATCAGTCTAAGAAGGCTGCTCAGATTGTCTCCTAAATCGTTTACACACATTCTATACAGCAGAGGATCTGTAGCACTTCCTTGGGGAACGTAAAATATTATTTTCGTTCTACTAGATGAATTTCCGTCAATTAGTACGAACTGTAACCCTTCTGACTGGAAATTACGAATCCATTCGCACAACTGAGACGATAGTCCATAGGCACCTAGCTTGATTAGAGGCCACTTGTGAGGAACGATGTTAAAAGCCTTGTGAAAATCTTAAAATATGAGATTACATTGACATCCCCTGTCGACAGCGCTGACTAGCTTGCGTAAATATACAGGTTCTTGTATGTCACAAGGATTATATTATCCGAATCCTTATTAACTGTGGGTCAATAGATCGTTTTCTTCGAGAAAATTCATAATATTAGAACGTATTGTAGTATATGTTCCCCAATCTATTACAAATAGACATCTGTGATATGAAACTAATTCAGGGGAATACTCCTATATCGTTTCTTGTATATTGGTGTGATCTGTCTCATGACAGACTTCTTGGACACTAAGGTGGCAAGTAATAATACTGCTAATTAGCACACGCAGAATAAGAAATACTTTATTAACTGGAACAAAACTCTTATCTTTGTTCTCCATGTCGTTTGTAGCTATGATATGAAACTGAACACATTGACTTGTGGTTCAGAACACACTAAATAAGCCACGATTACTGAGCGCCGAATTGGTAAATGTTCAGAATGGCCGTACTGTGGATGCACTACAGTCACTAGAAAACACAAGTTCGTAGATACTTGGTGTCACAGTTTTGATGGCGTTTGCTGGT